>NC_090272.1:83149298-83837298 GCF_040414725.1 Anabrus simplex | reverse complement strand
CCTCCATAGAGGGTTGGCGTCAGGAAGGGCATCCGGCCGTAAAACAGGGCCAAATCCACATGTGCGACGCAGTTCGCACCCGCGACCCCACACGTGTGGGAAAAGCGGCAGGAAAAGAATAATAATAATAATAATAATAATAATAATAATAATAATAATAATAATAATAATCACAACCATTACACCCGTGCTGCTCCGCAGCATTCCTTATAAATAGGTCAGATCACTCGTCTTGATATGTCTGTTGCAGTCATATTGTTTTGTCTGTCGTTTTCAATAGTTTTATGAACTTTTTTTTTTTTTTTTTGCTGGTTGCTTTACGTCGCACCGACACAGATAGGTCTTATGGCGACGATGGGACAAGAAAGGGCTAGGGGTGGGGAGGAACCGGCCGTGGCCTTAATTAAGGTACAGCCCCAGCATTTGCCTGGTGTGAAAATGGGAAACCACGGAAAACCATTTTCAGGGCTGCCGACAGTGGGGTTCGAAGCTACTATCTCCCGAATACTGGATACTGGCCGCACTTAAGCGACTGCAGCTATCGAGCTCGGTATTTGTGAACGTTTAATACCGGTAATGTAGTCTATTACACTTCTTTCCATATAATATTCACTGTGCTTCGATCATTCGGCCGTATCTGGATCTTAATATTTTCAAACGATCTTACTCGAGATAGTGCATTATACAGTTGTGCGTGATTGAATACTGGCAGGAGTTTGTCCCCGCGCTTTATTAATGGTCATACCTTGATACATTCCCGTCTGTACTTCCTTAGACTGTTTTCTCTTGCAGCATGTAAGTTATTAGGAACGTTCTGCCATCTGTTGAATATATTAAGTAGTTGGGGAAGGTGTGAGAACCCAAAGAATATCTAGCAGAGAATAGTATTCTTCCATGATGAGATGAAGTGTGTACTCTGTGGCTTGACAGGTAGTAATCAAACATGGCTGCTTGCAGTGATATTACTAAGGATGAAAATCGCATGTCAAAATATTAATGTAAGTGATAGTTGCTTAGCAGCCTGCTAGGTACAGAATATATTGCGGGTTAGGGAAAGCCTTCACCTGCAACTATTGGAGTGATCATTTAATGATCTGATTTTATGAGTACTCAAAGGTGGCTGAACTTAGAGACCTAAAAATGTCTCATGATTCACTGGCAGGTAATTCCAAAGAGAATAAAACAAAAATGAAGCAAATCGGTCGCGTAGAACGGAGGACGGATTTGCCAAAGCTGTTTTCAGTAAACTCTTTTCCCCCCACACAGTGCATGGTGCCCTGTTTTGCGGCCGGATGCCCTTTCCGACGTCAGCCCTACGTGGAGGGTGTTTCTGTGGTGGTTGGTAATGTGGTGTGTTATCTGAATTTCAAGAGGAGCTTGTTGGGAAGAACATCCAGTCCCCGAGCCAAAAGAATTACTTAGACACGATTAAAATCCCCGACCCCACCGGGAATCGAACCCGAGACCGTCTGAACCGAGGGCCTCAAGGCTATCCATTCAGCCAGGGAGTCGTATAATAATAATAATAATAATAATAATAATAATAATAATAATAATAATAATATACGATTGTGTGTTTCGACGTTCCCTCAACTATAAATGAAGGGTTGGTCAGTACCGGAACCGTGTTTGAACAGAATGAGGGGATGTAGTCGTAAAGAATGCAGGAGGCAAAACGTCCATACTTTCGAGCGTTGAACTTCGATTGTTCCAATCTGGAACTAACCACTCAACTCCTCCCATTGCCGAGGTTACGGACAGTGGAATACTTTACCTTCCATCCCTCCAATTACATTCATGGCTTGCATGGAGATGACTTTGCCTGCTTGTTTAAGTACATTATACTGTAGGAGTGCGTAAATAAGTCATGCAAACATACAAACCTAGAGTGCGGTACGGGAAGGTTCATTTTCCTTTACACGTAAGCATAGCAGAATGAACACAACATTTCTCGTGATAAAATATTCCTATAAATGAATATTTGCTCCGATTTGTCCTTTTTGCTATTTGCTTTACGTCGCACCGACACAGATAGGTCTTATGGCGACGATGGGACAGGAAGGGCTTTGAAGTGGGAAGGAAGTGGCCGTGGCCTTGATTTTGGTACAGCCCCAGCATTTGCCTGGAGTGAAAATGGGAAACCACGGAAAACTATCTTCAGGGCTGCCGACAGTGGGGCTCGAACCCACTATCTCCCGAATGCTGGATACTGGCCGCACTTATGCGACTGCAGCTATCGAGCTCGGTAAGACCGATTTGTCCTATTGGATTCCAACTTTATCTTTATATTACGATATTTCCCACCTTTAAAAGCTTCACTCAAGCATATTCGTCTACTAATGTCACTCTACGCCATCTCTCCACTGACAGCTCAGAACATACCGGTTAGTCGGTCAGCTCATCTGCTTACTTCCAAGTCTTCCAGCCCGAAGTTTGCAACATTTTCATAACAGCATAATAATAATAACAACACATTATTATTATTATTATTATTATTATTATTATTATTATTATTATTATTATTATTATTATTATTATTAGTCGTTCGAATGGGCCTACTTTGGACCACGCTTGTTCAACTGTTGAGCTTTGATCTATGTCCAGTATTGTCGCATTTTCTGCCGGTATAACTCCTTTTTTCATCTGTCCAGTGGGTATCTTTCTTCCGAAGTTTTTCCTGAAATCCATGGCTTTCTTTCAAGGTATGTCGTACAGACCGTCTGTCTTGAAAATCTGACATTCCCAGTTCTTTAATGTCCTTCTCAGTTTCTGTCAGCGAAGTGGTACGACTCTTGTTCTGCCAGATGATGAACAGTCGATTGGATCAGTCTTTTGTCAGGCAGTCTTACTATATGGCCATAGAAAGCTACTCTCATTTTCCTAGCACAATCAGTACACCTTGCTATATGTTCATAGAGCTTGGAATTGTGCCGTTTACGGAATTCCTCATCTTCCTATACCGGACCTAAGCTCTTTCTGAGAATTCTCCTCTCTCTGACTTCCAGTTTCTCCATCAGACCACTTCGGTTCGATGAAAGACACTCTATGGCACACAGAGCTTCTGGTCGTATGACTAACGTGTAGTGCTTCAGTTTCAGGGTGCGTGACAGGCATTTTTTCTGGTAAGTATTCTTTGTCAGTCATTATTATTATTATTATTATTATTATTATTATTATTATTATTATTATTATTATTATTATTATTATTATTATATAATTCGCTGGGGCCATCAAGGACCACGTTAAGTCTTGTTGCATTTGACACTGAACTTGGCCTTCTTTAGAGCCCAAATTTCCCTCATTCTTTGTGAGTGGGCCTGCTTACGCTCCTCTGTCCAAGGGGCACCGTGTCTTCACTTCGGTTGCTCGTCTCGGTTTAGCCCGTTCATCAATATTTTCTTGCGGAAGAGATCTCTGTTAAGGGCGTCTTCAGTTGAGATATGTAGCATTTGCAGGTCTTTTTTTTTTGTTTTTGGTATTTCTAAACCAGGGAATTGTGGTTTTGGGGTTTGAATAAAAAAAGTGAAAGATTTCTTTAGTTAACTTTCTTCCGTCCATTCTTTTCAGATGACCGTAAAATCGTGCCCGTCTTTTTCTGATTGTGTCGGTAATTTTCTCTATTTTGCTGTAGACTTCCTTGTTGGATCTCTTTTGATGGATTCCATTTTTGTACTTTGATCCCAAGATTCCTCTCACAATTTTGCGTTCTCTTTTCTCCAGTTCTTCAAGGAGTCCTTTGTTGGCATTTAGAGACAGGGTTTCGGCTGCATATAGAACTACTGGCTTCAGAACTGTTTCATAGTGACGTATCTTGGTGTTTTGGGAACGGCATTTTGTTGTAGATTGTGCGGGATGTTTGGTAGGCTATTTCCAGTTTGCGTACTCACTCCTGAAGTGCTTCTTTGTCCAGTCCATTTTTCATGATGATCTCACCCAGGTATTTGAATTTGTCTACTCGGGTGATGTCCTCGTATTTTGTATGGAGTTTTGGTGGAGCCTCTTTGATGTTAGTCATTACTTCTGTTTTCTCAAACGATATCTGCAAACCAGTTTTTTATTATTATTATTATTATTATTATTATTATTAAATGACTGAATTGCGATGTGTTATTTGATGTCTTGATTTTTCCCACTTGTGGTTTATTAGTCACACAATAACAGGCTCGAAGGGAGAACATCGTGGGGCTTGATTTCCCCAGAGTCCCTCTCTTGGTTCTCTAAAACGATCATCAGTATGCGATTGAGCATTGTTCTGTGCTGTGGACGTTGGGCACGCGCGATAACAAGTGCTTGTTGAGTTATGCCGTTCTTTCTCCCACTCGCACTTAATGGAGAGTGGGCCCAACCCGCTGAGACCCACGCACCACAGCTTCTTGACCCACTTCTCCACTGCTGGACGAGCTTTGGATTACAGTTGCGTGTGGAGCTTAAACTGTCTCCTCAGCCTTCAGGAGCGATACTGTTTTTTACTTTCTTTAACACTAAAAAGACATTGTCAGGTAAATCTTACTAGCATCGTCTGTGCTGTAAGGTGGCCTTTACTCTTGGAGTCCAGTGATAGACGAGTTTGAATATCACCATCCAACATGTCGTGTCTGAAATTAGCATTATGGCTTTCTATTTCATCCACCGACAAATACTGGCTTCGCGCTGTTCTGATACACCTGTTATCAAATTTAGCCATTGTTCTTCCCACCACACCACTTCTTCTGTATATACACAGGGCTAATGACCACGTTGTCCTTAGTGTATGGAAGACCAGTTTGGTAATTTAAGAATGAAAGGGAATCTCCTTTGAACTACTGAGAAGACAAGCTCCTTATTGTATCGGATATTGTTGTCAACGCCCTCTTTATGTAGGTAGAGTGGGGACCCTCGAGAGCTGTAATATTTCCATCGACAAGACAAGGTGGTCTATTTGAGTGGAGACAACACGACACGCGCACGGTGCTCGTGCATTAGTGATGCTCTGCGAGCTAGGGCAGAACTCATCAAATATACATCCCCTCCATAATAGCATGCTACAGCGTGTATTTTACTGATTTAAATTACAAGACTCTTCTCGCTTGGAGCCTCCCACACACTACTTATGTATTTAGCGTCACTCCATTGTGGGGCGAGGTTAAAAGACCAATAATACATGTCTGTCGGGATCAGTCATTTTCAATGGAAACTGTATTCATAATTCGCAAAACTGAAATGTTCGAGGTGTTTCTATAGCGCTCTTACATTGGCGACCCGTGTTTCAGATCCCGCCATGACCATTTTTGTCTTCATTTCTTCTGGTCCAACGTAAGTGAACCAATAATAATAGAGCATGCGCGTGTTATGCTGTGGACAAAAGAGTCACATCGAATTTAATGCCATTTTGACTTGATTGGGCGAACTAACCTCTCATATCAGGGAGTTTTTCAGATCCTTAGAATGCTTTTTATAATGTTGATAAAAAATTGCAAACATTTAAGCCAAGCCAAGTACAACTGCCTCGACAATCCGCTCGCACTACCGCAGTTCAGCTCCTCCAGCGAGCTGGGTTACCGTGCCAGCGCGATAGAGAGCTACCCCCAGCGAAATATAAGGTCGCTTGGGTGACGCATGCACTTGAAGCTTCCTCGAGGCGGAGCTGTGGCCTCTCTCCTGGCAGCAGTTTACGGCGACAGGCCAGCTAGCTTACAGTAGGTAAGGGGTGTTAGTTTTAATACTTGACACTCGAAGTCTTCAGCGCCACACACTAGAGACTGCAAGAAAAATATCAACATCTTAACAGTATAGCCACTTGCACATCGTCTTGCTATTAAAAATAGAGACAGTATATGAAATCAATTGCAATATAGAAGAATATAATTTAGTCTTGGGTTTCAGCATGTGTACAGTTTTTTTTTTTTTCTTTTTTTCTTTTTTTTTCCCCGAGTAATTCACAGATGGCGCATGTAGAGTATGTGTTCCGTTAGCTGCAGAGAAATATTTAGGATGACCAGCATGAACACTGAGTTAAGCGCGGATGGTTGTCTGTGATGGTGGTATGTAGTGAATGTTTGCAGTGTTCCTCTTGGATTGAAGGTGAAGGTTTCGCGAGTTCTGTGGCATTCTTCATGAATATAACGTGTGTTATACGTCTGACAAATATTTTCCCTCGTTTGTCGTTGATGCACGTACACTCTGTATACGAGTGAAACTATAAAACTTCAACGACGGTAAAATACCAGTTAAATTTTGCTGATTAGTTTAGATTAGGCTTTTTAAGTGAAATCAAATAGTTAGTCCCAGTGTATTTTTGTGAAAACCATGACTGTACTATCACGAAGCGTTACCGGATGAAACTGTCCGACTCGTTGGCTGAACGGTCAGCGTACTGGCCTTCAGTTCAGAGGGTCCTGGGTTCGATTCCCGGCCGGGTCTTTGATTTTAATCTTAATTGATTAATTCCAATGGCACGGGGGCTGGGTGTATGTCTTGTCTTCATCATCATTTCATCCTCATCACGACGCGCCGGTCGCCTACGGGAGTCAAATAGAAAGACCTGCACCTGACGAGCCGAACCCGTCCTGGGATATCCCGGCACTAAAAGCCATACGCCATTTCATTTTACCGGATGAAACTGTAAGTGCATTGTTTAAAATCTGCTATAGAACAAGTTATGACGGTGTCGTCACTGCCTTGAATATCAATTTGGAAGTATGTGCGAGCGTGTGGCTGAAAATATTCTTGTAAGATCTTTCTCAGGTAGACCTTTCCACGAAAAATGCAGCCTTATAAAATGGTAATGTTGACTTTAGAGAGTGTAGTGGGGCTACGATTATTTATATTTTTTTAAAAAAACTTTTTTTGCAACTGGGGTAATGAATATGTTCACCGCACGCCACTGTTCAGTTCGGACGCAAAGTGGTGGTAGTGGTGATTATTGTTTTAAGAGGAAGTACAACTGGGGAACCATCCTCTATTAACACTTATCAGAAGGAAAAAATAGAAGCGACCCGACACTTCGAAAAACGAAGGTATTGGCCGAAGAAAGAGACGGGTGTGACAGTGAAAGTCTCCCTAGCCCTCGCAACCTAATAACGCCGAGGTCGTAAAAGAACAAGGTTTGACCGAGAGAGGTCGGATAGGATAGATTATAGTGGGGAGCTTGGCACAAGTAACTGGAAGCAGTGATCAGCCCTAAATTGATAAAATATAGCACCTAGCGGTCAAGGGATTGCATCATCAACTGCTCAACTAGGAAGTTGCACTCTTATTCCTCGCTCACTCCAAGGAAGTCCGCCTCCATGACTGAATGGTTAGCGTGCAGGGGTCCCGGATTCGATTCCCGGCGGGGTAGGCAATTTTAACCATCATTGGTTAATTTCGCTGGCACGGAGGCTTGGTGTATGTGTCGTCTTCATCATCATTTCATCCTCATCACGACGCGCAGGTCGCCTACGGGCTTCAAATCAAAAGACCTGCACCTGGCGAGCCAAACATGTCCGCGGACACTCCCGGCACTAAAAGCCATACGCCATTTCATTACTCCAGGGAAAATGCAGGATAATATTTGTTGTGACTTGCAGATACTATTTAGTTCATGGCTCCAATGACTCTCCAGTATAAGAATATCAAATGCTTCACCCAATCAGCAGCTGTCTTTCGCCAAAGCGTTATTATTTTCGCATTATCGCACCTATGCGCACTTGTTTTTACATAAATTCGTCAGAATAACGCACTGAAACATCTTCAGTTATACATTTGACCACAGATCGCTCGAAAAACAAGACGTAACTGTGCTATTTTGATGAAGCCGGCGGTCGACATTTTGGGAATCAGGAGTGCAAAGAGTTTAAATGCAAAAATGAAGCCGTTGTATGCTGAAAGTTCTCTGTATAGGTTGTGAATAACGTTGTATTAGATTTGTTTTATATTTATGCATTTTATTAATATGACTTACTCAGTCTAATCTTGTAGTTATTCGTTAAATAGTCAAAACTTTTTTTACGTCGTTCCGACACAGGTAAGTGGGTTAGGAAAGGGCTTTAATTAAGGTACAGCTTCAGCATTTTCCTGGTGTGAAAATGGAAAACCATCTTTAGGGCTGCCGACAATGGGGTTCGAACCCACTATCTCCCGAATGTGAGCTGACAGCTACGTGACGCAAACCGCGCACTCATTAGCTCGGTATAGTCAAAATAAATACAGCTCGAGTTCCAGCCTCTCTGGATATATTCTGGAGCTGCGATATGATTTAATGCGAAGAAATATTCTGTTCAATATAGCAGCCTTAACGGAAATAATAATAATACCGGTAAAAATAACGTTGTTAACTACTTAAACAGAATAGCAACTGAATGAAAAGTAGGTACTTGCTAAATAACTTCAGACAATTAGTTTTATAAAGCCTCTAAACTAGGCGACAACAATCCTGGCTTAACGGGAGATCCGAACAGAAGAGTGAAATGTGCCGTTTACTGGACGTTGTTGTAACGCGCTGTTCGGCTCCATCTGCAACATCGCTCGCCAAACTGTAGACTAATAATAATAATAATAATAATAATAATAATAATAATAATAATGATGAGATGATGATGATGCTTGTTGTTTTAAGGGGCCTAACATCGAAGGTCATCGGCCCCAATAATAATAATAATAATAATAATAATAATAATAATAATATCCGGCTCCATGGCTAAATGGTTAGCGTGCTGCCTTAGATCACAGGGGCCCCGGGTTCGATACCCATTATTGGTTAATTCCCCTGGCACGGGGACTGGGTATATGTGTCGCCTTCATTATCATTTCATCCTCATCATGACTTGCAGGTCGCCTACGGGTGTCAAATCAAAAGACCTGTCTGTACTTGCGAGCCGAAGTCCTCGGACACATCCCGGCACTACAAGCCATACGCCATTTCATTTAATAATAATAATAATAATAATAATAATAATAATAATAATCTTGGTTTTCCTGTTTATTGGTTTGAAGGTCTGCGTACTGGCCTTCGGTTCAGAGGGCCCCGGGTCTGGGAATAGTTTAACTGCGCAGTTTAATTCATCTGGGTCAGGGAATGACGTTTTTTTTTTTTTTGCCTCAATACACATGTTTCTCTACTCACAACATACCACACTACCAACCATTGCAGAAACACGCATCTCCCTACATAGGGTTAAGCATCAGGAAGGGCATCCTGCCGTAAATGTGTACCATATACACACGAAGTGCCGACCTGGAAAAAAAATTGAGAAAAATTTCAGGCAGAAGGAAAAAAGAGCGCTCTAGGTTTTAAGTACCCTTTCGGTTTTTGGTGACGCCAAGATGTCCGCAAGAGTTTTTTACGTGGCAGTAAATCTACCGACACGGGGCTGACGTATTCGTCATAATCATTCATCAGTAATCTGCGTTTAGGGATGCAACCCGATGTCTAATGTTTTCTTAATGTGATTTCGAAAAAATTATCGAACATCCCCCCCTTCCCTGAATTATTTCAATCCGTATTTCCTCTTCCTGTACATTAATACATGCCTTAACGTATCCTCCTGAATTCCACTTTAGCTTCCACTTTCCCACTTTTAAAAATCCAATCAAGCTTATTTGTTTACTAATGTAATTCCCGGAGCCTCCGTGGCTCAGGCGGCAGCACGCCGGTCTCTCACCGCTGGGTTCCTTGGTTAATCCCGGTCACTCCACATGAGATTTGTGCGGGACAAAGCGGAGGCGGGACAGGTGTTTCTCAGGGTACTCCGATTTTCCCTGTCATATTTCATATTTCATTCCAGCAGTGCTCTCCTATGTCATTTCTGTCATTCATTAATCATTGCCCCAGAGGAGTGCGACAGGTTTCGGCAGCCGGCACAATTCCTATCCTCGCCGGTAGATGGGGCTTCATTAATTCCATTCCTGACCCGGTCGAATGACTTGAAACAGGTTTTGGATGTCCATTATTCAATGTCATTCTACGCCACCTATCCACTGACAGCTTGGGACATACCGCTTAGTCGAACTGCTCGTTTCCTCATTCCTAAGTCTTCCCAGCTCAAAGTTTGTAACATTTTCGCAACGCTACTCTTTTGTCGGAAATCACCCAGAACAAATCGTGCTTCTTACCTTTTGTTATTCCAGTTCTTGAACAAGCAATCTTGGCGAGGATCCTATACATTGGAATCATACTCTCCTTGGAGTCTTAGCCGTGACTTACATACCCACTCCTGAACATCCTTACTACAACCCCTAAATACCCATAAAACCATAAAAAGAGATCCCTAACCTTTATTTGCAGCCTCGTTAATGTGATTGCCCCAATGCAGATCTTTCCCTGTATGAACAACGAGGTACTAACAGTGGTACCTATGACGTATTTGATCTTCTTCAAGTATTTGGGTCGAGATCGAACTCGTGAGCTTGAGCTGAGAAAGCTAGCACTGATTGTATGAGCCACTCTAACGGAAATATTAAAAATCATGCGTCCAGCATGTTCGGTTTTAATTAATAACTTAACGATGTTGTTACTCAGTTGATGCCACTGGAACTTTTAGCCGCCTATCAGGAGACTTACAACAGTGGCTAGAAATGTATTTGTTGTCATTGATTTAGCCTGTTTACCGGAGATATTTAGTCACATAACTAAAATGCCCGCAGTACAAAATGCCATTGACTATGTGTTTCCTGCCCATTATACGACCTGGACTTGGCGCCTTGAAGTTATCTCTTGCTTCGAATACTGAACAAATATCTCCGGGATAGATGAATAATGAACCGACTCCAATACATTCGAGGACATTAGTTTCTCTCACTTGATTAGGGATAAGAATGGTATTTATTTCAGCACAGATTTGGATTAGGGATAAGAATGGTATTTATTTCAGCACAGATTTGGAGTTTTTGTAGAAAAATAAAAGAAAGGCACCAAAAGTTTGCTTTATCTTATCTAATTTAGCGCTGTTCGACACAATGTTTGGGGGCACCGTGACACGAAAAGTGCTTGATTCACCAAGAAATCCATACATAAGTTATACAGTTGGAGACAGATAGCCCTGATGTTACTGCAGCTGAAGTCGGTTTGATTTTCGGCCATGAAGTGAGGAATTTAGAAACGCGGCTACCGTTTTTGTAGTAGTAGATTCCTTCAGCCTACGTTCCACTAACCCGAGGGTCTGCGATGAATACGTAAAAACCTATTATTTATCCATAACCCCAGTGAACTTAGCAATTTCACTTGAAAAAAAAAAGACAGGGACACTTCGAGATAACCGTTCTTGTCAGAAGCTAACCTGCTTTTGGGCGATGTTGCTGTTTGTTGCGTTTCTTGTTGTGGCCTGCAGGTTGCGTGATCATGTTCGCGTGTGCCAGCTCTCCCTTCTTAATTAATAGTCCCCCTAGTGGCTGCGATTAATAAAATGCTTCTTTTCTTTCTGTTATGTGTGTGTGTGCTTTATTCATATTTTAATAGAGCGGTGACAGTGGCCTATCGCGAGGACAGTCCCCATGGCTGTTTTAAAAATAGTGCTCTCATATCTTAGAGCTATCCTATCAAATTGCTACAGACAGAGCATGGTGTCATCACGGATGTCCCCAACTTCCTTTGGCTCCACATTGACGCCCCTTGTTCCGTTCCCACGGACATCCAAGGACAATGTGCTGGTCCATAGAGACTTCTTTTTGAGGGCAAGATGCGTATTGATTTTCCATTACTTCACCGTTGTTAGTTGGCTCGTGACCAGGGAAGAGTAGACGTATTTATAAAAGAAAGTTTTAAAATGTGGTATTTTCAAATTCGTCTGTTGGGAGATTAAAACAAATGCTCTACTTCTTAAGGAATGGATTAAAATAAATTACAAATGAATGTTATAAGATATAAGGTGCTTCGGTATGTAATTCCACCCAAACTTGTGGGCTGTATTATAGATTTTTGTGTAAGAGATTATTCCACCAAGCTGTTGACTTGAGAAAGACAGTAGTAATTAAATACGTTTTAGCAGCCCTTATACATGAACTGTGAAACCTTTCAAAAAATCCATTCTTTACGGTTAACTCTCAAAACGCTTCATAAAGTTAAAACTTCTTAAGTTTATGCTGTTACAAAACTAAACATCATCAGAATTTTCTGAAGAGTGATTTTTAAAATTTAATGTTTCAGATCATGTTGGTATTGTTCGGGTTTTGCAAGTCAATAAGCTGACTTAGAGGATTATCACTTACTATCTCAACTTCAAGGGTTCGATCCTGGCAAAGATAGCCGTGCTTTGAGGATCGGGCAAAAAGTCTTGTCACTCCATATTAATGATCTCTGGTGGTGCATTCTAGTCCTCTGCACACAACTAGCTGAGCTTTAGGAACCCTCCAGCTGTGTTCTGCTTCATTTATTGAGGACAGCGCACTTGGTACGGTACATATGCCGGATAAATCGAAGTACTTCTGAAAGCCTGTGATTCTTTTACCGGAGCCGTATTATTATTATTATTATTATTATTATTATTATTATTATTATTTAAATTTACTATATTTTCAATTTCATTTACTTCAGTTTTCTGATAATGTTTTATCATATCAAGATACAGCATTCAAGCACTCAAGAAAACTGGATGTAGTGCAGTGTAGTTAACATACAAGGAATTATTTTAGGTTGCCTTTCTGGAATGAACAAACATTTTAGGCTGTCTCCTCTTCTTTCAAACGAATACATTTCAAAACTATTTATAAAACATACGTTTCCATTACTTCTTTTCAGGAACTACATACTGTGCATTAATGTTGATTTCTTTTATGTTTTACCTTGTTAAAGAATGCCTTTTTTATGCAACCTTTCGGTACTTCGTTGTCTTTTAAGGCACCCGGTAGTTAAGTGGATGCGTACTAGTACTTTACAACTTTCTCGTATTGCTATAATAATAATAATAATAATAATAATAATAATAATAATAATAATAATAATAATAATAATAATAATTTTGTGTGGCTATTTCTAGTCGGGTGCGGCCCTTGTAAGGCAGACCCGATGAGAGTGGACGGCATCTGCCATGTGTAGGTAACTGCGTGTTATTGTGGTGGAGGATAGTGTTATGTGTTGTTTATGAGTTGCAGGGATGTTGGGGACAGCACGAAAAGCCAGTCCCCGAGCCAAGGGAATTAAACCATTTAAGGTTAAAATCCTCGACCACGTCGGCAATCGAACCCGGAACCCTCTGGACCAAAGACCAGCACGCTAACCATTTAGCCATGGAGCTGGACTCTATCTTGCTTATAGATGAACACTTTCTCTGATCAGTGTTCAAATTTCTTCGATATCTCCACTACTTCCACTATTACGACTAAAATTGTAGAGTAGTATTAGAAGTTCTGCAGCACATCCATAATCTTTTTCACACCGAGCTCGATAGCTACAGTCGCTTAAGTGCGGCCAGTGTCCAGTATTCGGGAGATAGTAGGTTCGAACCCCACTGTCGGCAGCCCTGAATATGGTTTTCCATGGTTTCCCATTGTCACGCCAGGCAAATGCTGGAGCTGTACCTTAATTAAGGCCACGGCCGCTTCCTTCCCAATCCTAGCCCTCTCCTGTGTCATCGTCGCCATAAGACCTATCTGTGTCGGTGCGACTTAAAGCAAGTAGCAAAAAAAAAAAAAAAAAAAAAAAAAAAAAAAAAAAAAAAAAAAAAGAAATCACTTGTTTTCTCAAGTGATTTTTTTTTTCTGAAATGTTTTCCGGAAACTCTTCGAGATTTGTAAAAGTTGTACTTATTATTTATAAGTTAGTCTGTTACGTCTTCAAACTAGACGGTTTAGATCTTCAAGGCAAGAACATACTTCACTGGACTTCTTGTTTCATATTTGATAGTTACATTTGTGAATAAAAATTCATGCCAACTTTTAAATATATATTCGTTCTGAAACTGTATTTCAGAGGATTGAGTACAACTTGTAGTAACATCACTAATTAATAAAAGTGAAAGAGGCTATTGAAAATTAATTGACTGACGACAAAATCCGGAGTTATTCTTAGACATATGGGTATTTTTGACAAGTCTGCCAAATTACAGTCCCCCTCCTCCCCCAATAAAAGATGGAAATTGTGCCTCAAGGAGCATTTTCCATGCAACATATAAAAATAAAAGTTATTTATCATTAATTTTGCAACCAGTTAACTAAACAACTCCAAGTTTAGTGTGGGGGCTACATCGTATTAATATGTGCTTGTGTTTAAAATTTAATTATGATGAGTGGCAAATAGTAGACGTTCAAAATGTCAGGCATAACTCCCCCTAATCGCTGTATATTTTCGGTTTCGTTCTTGGGGCTGAGCTCATTTTACTAAACGTAGTCTGCGTTCAAATTCTCAACTTCATCTATCACTCGAACAAAGACGAAATATAGCCTTTGCAGCTGAGAGATTAGAAAAGAGATGCACGTGTCGAACGTCGTAATTTCATTTAGGGTCTGTTTTGTGTGGCCGAGCTTTGTATTGCAGCGACGCTGATTCTTGATGGATCATCTCTCGCTCCCTGGCGGCACTCTGTCACATTCCCCAACGGGCCTCCTCTTCCAGTAATGTACCATGCCGCACCGCCAAAGCCTCGACAGAACAATACTATCCGGATTCATTCCAGATCTTCAATAATTAGCAATATACAGTTCGCGAGTTGATATCTATACGGTCATATCCTGGTGAATCAAGAGTGTCGGAACAGCTATTGGAAACTGTTATCACATATCCCTGCCGTGAGAGATGGCGGTACCGTCTAGGAGGCCCGCCGTCCCCTTCAGGGACGAAATGAAAACGTTTTAGTAGTAGTCACGGCCGACTTGATGCGTCGCTCTAGCTAGCGCAGCGAGGGATCCAGTCGGCCGTGGTGATAGTAGTAGTATTAGTACAATTTCTAATCACTAGATTGCGTGCTAAAGCCTGAGTTCAGTTTCAAACCTCTCCGCTGTGTTTCTATGGAGTGAGAGCATGTGACACTGTTGATAGTGATTCGTCCGTCGGATGGGGACGTTAGACCTTGAGCGGACCTCTTAGTGTTAATGGACAGAAGACTATGTTCCGACTTCGGGTATCATCTTCTCTCTATCTCATCGTCATCTCTCTCTCTCTCTCTCTCTCTCTCTCTCTCTCTCACACACACACACACACACACACACACACACAATAATTCATGTTATTAGCTTTATGTGCCACTGACTGCTTTTACGGTTTTCAGAAAGGCCCTCGCCGGAATTAAGTCCCGCACGAGTTCTTTTACGTGTCAGTAAATCTACCGACACGAGGCTGACTTATTTGAGCACCTTCAAATACCACCGGACTGAGCCAGGATCGAACCTGCCAAGTTCGGGTCAGGAGGCCAGCACTTGAACCGTCTGAGCCAGGATCGAACCTGCCAAGTTCGGGTCAGGAGGCCAGCGCTTGAACCGTCTGAGCCACTCAGCGCCCCCCCCCCCCCCCACACACACACACACACTGACGTACAGGTATTCCATGGGTATTAACTACTAGAAAGACCTGCAGTAGGCCTCTGCGGAAGTCACAGGCATCACATGATCTGGCTGTGTGGTAGTTCAAAATAGAGTCAAGAACCAGAATCCTTATTGTTGACCGTTCTTAAAAATATTTACCGGGCAAGTTGGCCGTGCGGTTGGGGACGCGCAGCTGTGAGCTTGCATCCGCGAGATAGTGGGTTCGAACTCCACTGTCTGCAGCTGGTTTTCCTCGGTTTCTCATTTTCACGCCTGGCAAATGCTGGGGCTGCACATTAATTAAGGCCACGGCCGCTTCCTTCCCACTCCTAGGCCATAAGACCTATCTGTGTCGGGGCGATGTAAAGCCATTTGTGAAAAAAAAAACCATGTTTGTCTGTAGTTTCTCTGTTTTAAATTTCAGTGGATGGGGCGGATTTAGAATTCTTATTGCTGACCACTGTTATGTTTGTGTAGTTTCTCTCTTTTAAGTTCCTGACGAATGCTAGGAACCGGGCGAGTTGGCCGTGCGGTTAATGGCGCGCGGCTGTGAGTTTGCATCCGGGAGATAGTGGGTTCGAATCCCACTGTCGGCAGCCCGGAAAATGGTTTTCTGTGGCTTCCCATGTTCACACCAGGCAAATGCTGGGGCTGTCCCTTAATTAAGGCCAAAATTGGGCACTAAAATAATAAAGATGTTTTAACATAAGCTACATAACACACATCTGCATCATGTTTTAATACTTCTTAATCTTACATCCTCCTGTGGGTGGTGATGATAGAATAACGTCAACGGTATCCCTTGTCTGTCGGAAGAGGAGGCGACTAAAAGAGGGACCAGTGCCCCTCAATTGGCAGTGCGGGTTGGCGACCACGGTTCTCTTAGTTGAGTCTGGCGTTGCTTCCATTTACTTGTGTCAGGTTCCTCGCTCCTACCTTTCTTGTCTGACCTTCCTTCGTCAGTTCTTGTTCTTTTACGACCCCGACGGTATTGGATTTGCGAGACCTACGGAGTCTTTCATTTTAGCTCTCTTCTTGGTACTTCTCTTCTTCCCTTTCTTTTGCCGCGCTGCGTTCTGTCGTTCAAATCCCTGTCACTCCATGTGAGATTTGTGCTCGGCAAAGCGGGCGCGGGACAGGTTTTTCTCCGGGTACTTCGGTTTTCCCTGTCATATATCATTCCAGCAACACTCTCCACTATCGTTTCATCTGTCATTCATTAATCATTGCTCCAGAGGAGTGCGACAGGCTTCGGCAGCCGGCACAATTACTGTCATCGCCGCTAGTGGGGAGGGGGTCATTAATTCCATTTCTGACCCGGTCGAATGACTGGAAACAGTCTGTGGATTTCCATTTTCATTAATATAGAATATTGGAATTATTTTTTTTCTTTCCATTGATTAATATTAATACATAAATAGCAGTATAAAATATCCAAAACAATTTAATAAAGACAAAAAACCCATTACGCTATCATATAGGCTACGGAAGCTAAATAGGCAAAAAAGGCAAAATAATAATTGTTCCTACCGTTCCCAAACGCACGGAAACATGTTTGTCTCTATGTTACACTTAGATGTTTTTTAAAAAAAAAAGTCATTTTGCCTAACTTCCGGGCCCTATGATGAGGATACAACCTGTCATAACTGAGGTCACTTTGTTTGAAAATAGGGAACTGAGGCTGTCTTTTCATGTTTCCTTAAGAATTAGATTAGTTTTTGGCGAACCAGTTCACTGCAACATGAAACGGAAACTTCTCGTTTCTGAAACCTTACAGCTGTAACGTAAAAGGCGAAGTGTACATACAATCATGCGCTGGCGTAGTTTGCAAACAGTTTCTAGAGTGTGTGTACACAAATTGCTTTGAGCGTAGTTACGTTTTACCAAATACTGGGCAAGTCAAACACTGCACTAATCAGCTCTGCGTACATTATTTGCGTTTAGCGGTATTTCATGCAATCATTGTTTCTTCAGGTTTGAGAGGTTGGAAGAGTAATGTTACCTCTTATCATTGAGCGAAATCACCATTTCCTCGGTAATGCAGCCAGTTTCTGCAGGTGTGCTGAGGAGCCGCCGAAAATTTGTTGACCCCCAAGATTGGAAGTGACCAAGAAAGTGAGGAACTTCAATACAACCGAAAAATTATGTTTGCTATGGTGTTTTTAAAGTTTTGATGGCACTCTTGATATTTTTACCCAGCGATTTCCGTCTGTTGTAGCTCGTACTGGGGTAGTGGTGGGTTTCCTATTAAGGAGGAAATACATCTCGACAATCACTCTCTCTTGTTTATTTATTTATTTATTTATTTATTTATTTATTTATTTATTTATTTATTTATTTCATACCTTCATCTGTGGCGAAGGTAAGGCTCGCGGCCCTGTCTTACACTTAACCACATAATATCTAAAATAAGCTTCATGAAACAGAATAATGAAATAATAAAAATAAAAATTTAATAGGTAATCTCGCCAAGACCGCTTTAAAGAAGCTAAAGAAGTGCAATTCCTAACACTGATTGGAAGGGAATTCCGTAGCCTTGAACCAGACACTTATATGCACAGGAATTGAGAGTGTAGTAGTTGATCGTATGTGCGACAATGAGATAGGAAAGGCCTAGGACTGGGAAGGAAGCGGCCGTGGCCTTAATTAAGGCACAACTCCAGCATTTACCTGGTGTGAAAATGGGGAAACCGCGGAAAACCATCTTTATGGTTGCCGACAGTGGGGTTCGAACCCACTGTCTCCCGAATGCAAGCTCACAGCTGCGCGCCCCTAACCGCACGGCCAACTCGCCCGATCGACTTGAGAATGTCATTATGACTACGAATTTTATCCTAAATCCGGAGTTAAGTGGAAGGGCAGGAGGTGTTACTGGAATGAAAGGACTTTGAAATGTGGTTGTGGCTAAGCGATTTGTAATATCAAACAATCGATGCTGGATTTTAGGAGGGTGGGGTTGTTTGACGAACACAGGAAGGAACCTTTTATCCGTACTGGTTCACTTATTAGGGCTACGAGTGACTTTACACACCCATTGTTGCTTTACTTCGGAGATCACAAGGAAACCTATGTTTTAACTTGTCTACGCCATTGGTTGTCATCGTGTACTATTCCCCACTCGGGGATGGTTCATATTTTTGCCATTGTTGAAATGTACCTAGTTACGTGATCTTTTCACATTTAAGGAATATTTCAGTATGGTATAACTGGGAGTGAATGTTACGTTCGTAGGTGTCCTTGAACGACAGACACGAGCGTTATTTCAATTTCTGAAGTAACCTCTTTCTATCGCAGGTGATTAATTAAGTTTCTGCCCTCGCCCTTCCCATGCCCTGTCTTTTTGCTGTCGCATCCTCAAATATTATTACTCCTACCCTTCTTAGTAATCTCCTGTCAATTTTTATTGCTATTTTCCCCACGTCTTCCTCACTCTCTCCCAGCGGAAGTTCCATTATTCTCTAATACGCTGTAAACCTGGCGAAAAATTCATCATTGGATGTTGTAGTCGATACGATAGGGTGGCCGGGGAGGGGGAAGTCAGCTGGGGCTGACACATTACATTGTGTGTGCCTAGTGCCTACCTGCGCCGCATCCTTTCCTGTATTGAGATTATCGGCGTGTTGGGTTACAATGTGCCTTGTTTACGAGGGGTTACATATTGCCCGAGTACGACCTCTGTTACGAACTTACGTCATTTCTCTCAGTAGATTGTTGTGTGCATGTTGAACTGCGGTAGGGGAGGGGTATTGTATGAGAACAATTTTGTTGCATTTCGTTGTTTGAAATTTCGGGTAGTACCGTTTGGTTCGTACACTAACAGTAGATTACTGTGGACAGGTTTGGATAATTTTATTTTCTGTATTTCGTCAGCTGTCATCCGCCATCTTTCATCTACAGAGCACCGTGTTGCCCTCTTTAGCTAGATACCTTTGAAATGTGGTGGCGGCAACATCTACATTCTCTTGTTTGTAAACAAACCCATGCGGTACGAGAATGAATCGTATCCATCCATCATTATAATTTTTTGTCCTAAATGGAAGGTAATAATTTCTTTTACGCCATATTAAGAGTAAAATTAGCGATAAATTAATAAATGCCATTATTACGAGAAAAATATATACAGTAGAACCCCTTTTATCCGAAATAAAGGGGGCGGAGCCAGTTCGGTTGACACATGGTAAATATTTTCGTAAGTTTATAATGTCGAAATAAAAATGCATAAACTCTGTTAAGCAAAGGTGCATACTGTATATTAACATTAAAATGTTTACATAATGTCACTCATTGTATAAAATCAGTGATTTTCTTCTGAATTTTCTTGGTGCAGCGATTTCGTGTAGCTATGTCGCGCCATCGTTTAATCAACAATGCATCATCTGGTGTAGATTCATTGCTTTGTTCAACAAAGCGCAAAGCGATCTGAAATAATGAACATTTTTGTTACTACTGAACTGAATACTGTATACAATAATTTTATTACAGTACTGTAATTAAAGCGTGTGTTACTGTATTTTAATAACAATTCGAAATAAATTTTACCTCCAATGCATTAAATCCATCATCTAATGTAACTCGATTCTCAGAACTGCATAATCTTCATGACGAATAATACAGTAATAATAATGATTACTGCTTGTTCAAGAGAAAATGTATCATGGAACGAACTAGAGGGTTAGAAACTGTTTTACCGGGCGAGTTGGCCGTGCGCGTAGAGGCGCGCGGCTGTGAGCTTGCATCCGGGAGATAGTAGGTTCGAATCCCACTATCGGCAGCCCTGAAGATGGTCTTCCGTGGTTTCCCATTTTCACACCAGGCAAATGCTGGGGCTGTACCTTAATTAAGGCCACGGCCGCTTCCTTCCAACTCCTAGGCCTTTCCTATCCAATCGTCGCCATAAGACCTATCTGTGTCGGTGCGACGTAAAGCCCTTAGCAAAAAAAAAAAAAAAAAAAAAAAAAAAGAAACTGTTTTGTTTAATGCTACACGTGCATTCTGGGATGTCATAATATAAAAATATGGTTTGCCTAGTAGCTCTCAGCACTTACAGTATAGCAAGAGACGGCTAAGAACGAGAGGGTAAAAACAAAATATTAAAATAAATTAAAATGTTGCCAGAGCATTTCGGTTATGCGAGGTTCTACTGTACATACATACTTTGCTACATTACGATTATGAATTCTGCTACATCACAGCGCTTCAGTATGTCTTTTGTTCATGTGTGTGTTAAGTTTTTGCTCACTTAACTTCTTTGAACTTCTTTGCTATGCTTTACTTTGCTTCATATTAGGCCTACTTGGTGGGGCAAGTTGTTGACTTGTGCCCATAACTCATTAATTAATATAATTTTTGGTCCAGGGATCATGCTATTTTCTTACAACAAAAATCACTTTTGTGTTACTTACGATATACTTTTCTTTTCGTCGCCGTAAGACTTATCTGTGTCGGTGTGACGTAAAGCAAAAAAAAAAAAAAAGAAAAGAACTTTTCACCTCCATTTTCCCGTTTGAACTGCCCGCACTGGTCATGATGGACAAAGATATTGAGAATTCACAGACATAGCACTTGCATTCTTCGGTGCTAGCCATGGACCTCAGGACGGAAACAAGAGGGCACGATGAAGTATAATGCCACAGAATAGAGTTGTGTCTACAGCGAAATAGTCGCCGCAGTTGCGTATCTATATTTATCTAGTAATTAGTTGGGAAAACGAAATCTTTATCACGAGATCGAAACTCAGAAGAGGGAAATCTTCCGACACAGTAACTTGCATCGGGCTGGTTGGCCTTGCGGTTAGGGGCGCGTAGCTGTGAGCTTGCGTCCGAGTTCGAACTCCACTCTCGGCAGCCCTGAAGATGGTTTTCCGAGGTTTCCCATTTTCACACCAGGCAAATGCTGGGGTTATATCTTAATTAAGGCCACAGCCGCTTCCTTCCCACTCCTAGCCCTTTCCTATCCCATTGTTGCCAAAAGATCTTTTTTTTTTTTTTTTTTTGCTAGGGGTTTTACGTCGCACCGACACAGATAGGTCTTATGGCGACGATGGGATAGGAAAGGCCTAGGAGTTGGAAGGAAGCGGCCGTGGCCTTAATTAAGGTACAGCCCCAGCATTTGCCTGGTGTGAAAGTGGGAAACCACGGAAAACCATCTTCAGGGCTGCCGATAGCAGGATTCGAACCTACTATCTCCCGGATGCAAGCTCACAGCTGCGCGCCTCTACACGCACGGCCAACTCGCCCGGTGCCAAAAGATCTATATGCGTCGGTGCGACGTAAAGCAAACTGTAATTAAAATTGATAGTGTCTTCCTTTGTTACATCTTTGAAGGGAAAAACTGTACAGAATGACCTGCAGTTAAACAAAGGTAAAAATAAGTGCTGAAAAGAGAACTCTGCAGTTGCAACGGCAAGGCTTCGTCTTTACAACACGAATGAGTTAGTCCTTACTTGGAATCAAAGATCGCAATCGTGAGCATTTGACAGAAATGATGTCTGATCTCGTTATTGCTCGTAATTGTATCCTATTAGCAGAGAGGAACGGTAAAATATAGTAAATCATTGTATGTTAGATAAACAGAAAACATGTGATCGATAGGGTTTTCTTCATGTGACCCAACTGAATAATCATTTTATAAACAGTGTTTGTGCACATTCACGCGTATTTGAAAAGAAAAGCTCTGAAAATGGGTTTTGTGTCGCGATGGGATCATTCTGAGAAGCAAAGCTTTTAAGTAGCTTGGCTTATGACTGACGGCGTAATTAGTTAATTACAGAAATGTCACCTGCCCTGCGCTCAATATATGTGTAACGAAAATAGCGTCAATACTTGAAGTAATTAGCTTTCTCAGCTGGGATCCTGTGATCAATAGCCCAAGTCCGGCTGGGAGATGACAAGGTCCCCCCTTCTATGGATTCGTCTTGTAATTAATGTGCACAGCAGTAGCTATGTGCCTTTGTTTGATTCACGGCCTCCTGGACTCACTCCCTCCTGTGGCAGTCAATATTCTTTTATGGAGTGGGAGCTGGCTCACACCTACATGGCGGACATGTTTAGGAAAAGTAAAAATTAAAAATTGTTTATATTTTCATTTTATTTTTCACTTGAATCAGTTTAATTTCCGTGAAGTCAGTAACTATCTGGAGTTGCTCTTCTATTGTATTGTCTACAATCTGAAAGGGTGCTTGCTATAGTCTACAAGAAGTTCTGTGCCATCTCGATCATATTATGTTTAAAAGATGGTGTGGTGATGGTTATTAATAATTATGAGTATGTGCAATGTTGGGCAACCGTCCGATCCTTCGAAGATCAATCAATCGATTAGTCAGTCAGTCGATCAGTCAATCAATCAATCAATGAATCACTACTAATCTGCATTTAAGGCAGTCGCCCAGGTGGCAGATTCCCTATTGTTGTTTTCCTAGCCTTTTCTTAAATGATTGTTAAGAAATTGGAAATTTATTGAACATCTCGCTTGGTAAGTTATTCCAATCCGTAACTCCTCTTCCTATAAACGAATATTTGCCCCAATTTGTCCTCTTGAATTCCAGCTTTATCCTCATATTGTGATCTTTCCTACTTTTAAAGACACCACTCAAACGTATTCGTCTACTGATGTCCTCCCACAGCTCGGAACATACCACTTAGTCGAGCAGCTCGTCTCCTTTCTCTCAAGTCTTCCTAGCCCAAACTTTGCAACATTTTTGTAACGCTACTCTTTTCTCGGAAATCGCCCAGAACAAATCGAGCTGCTTTTCTGTGGATTTTTTCCAGTTCTTGAATCAAGTAATCCTGGTGAGGGTCCTATACACTGGAACCATACTCTAGTTGGGGTCTTACCAGAGACTTGTATGCCCTCTCTTTTACATCCTTACTACAAACCCTAAATGAATGAAGAATGAAGACAGCGGGAAACGAAAGAGAAGAGTCACGAATATGAAAATTAAAAACACTCCCCTACACCTCGCAAACATACTATCGGTGTGGGAAGAAAACAAGATTTGACCCAGGAAGATCGGACAGCAAACGTGAAAGTGAGGAGCCTGGCTTAAGGAAGTGGATGCAATGCTATACTCTTTTAGAGACTCCGTGGTCGCCAACTGACCCTTAAGTTGAGAGCCCCTGCGGTTACTACTTTCAGTCGCCTCTTATGACAGGCAGGGAATATCGTGCAAGTATTCTATCGTCCACAGGATCCAGGGTTAGATTTGAAAGTTGAGGAAGTGGGATGCAGTTTCAGGCTCACTGCAACTATACAATAGCAATAATAATAATAATAATAATAATAATAATAATAATAATAATAATAATAATAATAATAATAATAATAATAATACTTTTCCTCTTCTTTTTGTTTTTTAGATCTGCTGAAACTTTAAACCGTCATCACTGAATTCCGGACACACTGTTTGGACGTACGGTTTCATGTTGTACTCCTAACGATGGGGGTTGAATATTCAAGCTTAACACTGCTTCGTCTGTTGCCTTATCAGAGCCTCTGTGATTGTTACTTTCGGCGTAACACCATCGTTTTGTGATGTGAATAGAGTTCTTTTACATGGACATGAATGAGCTGCTTGTTTCAGCTAACTTCTGACGCTGTCCAAGCTACCAACAGTCTCGATGTAATTGACAGCGTACATTCATGTCTGTTTCATAGCTAGTCTCTTTCAGGTGTTGCAGCTGTAAATTATGTGAAACATGGTGCACCATTATTTTGAGTTGGTTCTGGAATCGTGTGTTATCATAGTTATGAGGATTACGGCATAATGTCAAATAAGATCTGGGTATCATCGCCTCGTTAAAGAACTACCTTTTTCATTCATGCATTCTGATACTATTACGTCTGACTCCTTGGTTGAATGGTCAGCGTTGAGGCCTTCGCTTCAGAGAGTTACGGGTTCAATTTTCGGCCGGGTCGATGATTTTAATCCCGTGTGATTAATTTTTCTTCATATTCAGGCAACACACTAGACACTACCAGTCATCTCAGAAACACACAATAGTGATCACATCTCTCCACATAAGGGTTGGCGCCAGGAAGACAATCCGTCCGCAAAAGAGGCCAAAACCACATGTGCGACACAGGTCGCACCCGCAACCCCACAAGGTGTGGGAAAAGCTGAAGAAGAAGCCTTAATTTGTGAGCATTGTAATTCTTTATTGATTTTTCAAGTGCTCACTCAGCGGATGAAGTAGGCCTACATGTTTTTTGTGCCGCAGTGAGACCATTTTCTTAAGTCCATTTAATAACTACCTAGGTGCCTCTGTGGATCAGCGGTAGAGTGTCGGCCTCCGGATTCCAAGATAGCGGGTTCAAACCCGGCAGAGGTAGTCGGATTTTTGAAGGGCGGAAAAAAGTCCATTCGACACTCTATGTAGTACGATGTCGGCATGTGTTTACCCGACAAAATTCATTAAATCTCAGCCACAGACGCCCAAGAGAGTTTCGGTTTACTCGGTCTGCCATCTAGTGGGCCTAGAGTAAAACGGAGCGTCGAAATTGACGAGCAGACAGGCAGATGGCGTCAAATTGAAATGTCTGCACACGGTAGCTGAGGCCATACGATTATTATTATTAATAACTACCTACACTACCCGTTACTAAGAGGTTATCCAATATTTCCATGTCAACGATGCTCGCCATTGATGGGCTCAGTCATCATCATCATGATCAGCAGCAGCATCATTACATTCTCTTTCTTCTTCCGCTTTACCCCACACTTTGTTGGGGTCACGGGTGCGAACTGTTTTGCGCATGTGGACTTGGCGTTGTTTTAAGGCTGGATGCACTTCCTGACGCAAACCGTATGTGGTGGGATGTGTTCACTATTGCGTGTTTTCTGTGGTGATTCGTAGTGTAATGGGTTGTGAGTGTATGGAGAGGGGAGTATTGAGACGAACATAAATATGCAGTCCCAGAGACAGGAATTAAACACACCCGATTAAAATCCCCGACCCCATCGGGAATCGAACCCGGTACCCCTCTGAACTGAAAGCGTCGACGTTTACCATTCAGCCAAGGATGCGGACACATAATAATAATAACAATAATAATAATCTTCACATCCTCATCTTCGTCATCTATAATATATCCGTTGTCATATATCATTACGGTAAAATTACGTCATGGGACGTATAATATTGCATATTCTACAACTTTTCTTATGTTCAGTTATTAAGCAGAAGTGATATTTGGGGAGATAATTGAACGTGTGTGAAAAATGTAATAATCGGGATTATCTCTGTTATTATTCCATGTAAGTTAAAATGCGTGGAATGTAAAAGAACGGAAAATTCATTGTGCATAATTTCTGTTATATGGCTTACAGTGTTTAAATACAGCTAATATTAACGGAGAAATTGGACATTTCCTCTTTTGGTCCCTTTAAGGTTGCAGTGCCACTGTATACTAATCCAATAGCTTACTGCACAACTCGGTTATCCCAGAGTTCAAATACTGATTTTCGAGGAATTATGTTTGGTGTTATATCGCAACAAACAAATACAGACAAAAACTGAAATGTACTTGTTTTCAAATTTTGTATAACTTATCCGTGATAAAAACGAAGCGTGAAGCCAAAATTTAAAATGTACAGACAGAATTATAATTTTATTAATATACTATCAGATTATCAATTATAATGTTATTGGTTTTACGTCCCACTGACTACTTTTTCGGTTTTCGGAGACGCCGAGGTGCCGGAATTTTGTCCCACAGGTGTTCTTTTACGTGCCAGTAAAAACCTACCGACACGAGGCTGACGTGTTTGAGCACCTTCAAATACCACCGGAATAATCCATGATCGAACCTACCAAGTTGTGGTCAGAAGGCCAGCGCTCAGCCCGGCAGTAGATAATCGAGGTAGCCGGTTCACTGAGGTAGAAAGAGGTCTTGAAGAACTGCGGATCACACGTAATGACATCCTGAAGCGTGTCCAATTCAAGAAGAAACTTCAAGCATGCCAAGGTTTTGCAGGAAAAACCGAAGCCAACAACAGGAAAGGCATGGACATAGGCGATAACGAACGCGGAAGTACTGGGCAAACGTCAAATCCCAAAGAAGGAAACAGTTGAAATGACGTGGTTCATGGTTGGCCGAAGCTATATGGAATGAATGAACAGTATCAGTATTATCTATTTACCACAATTCTAACTGCCTCTGTGGATCAGTGGTAGAGTGTCGGCCTCCGGATTCCAAGATAGCGGGTTCAAACCCGGCAGAGGTAGTCGGATTTTTGAAGGGCGGAAAATCGACACTCCATGTCGTGCGATGTCCGCATGTAAAAGATCTCTGGTGACACATTTGGTGTTTACCCGACAAAATTAATTAAATCTCAGCCATAGACGCCCAAGAGAATTTCGGTTTACTCGGTCTGCCATCTAGTGGGCCTAGACTAAAACGGAACGTCGAAATTGACGAGCAGACAGCCAGATCGCGTGAAATTGAAATGTCTGCACACGGTACTGAGGCCATACGATTATTATTATTATTATTATTATTATTATTATTATTATTATTATTATTACTTACCACAATTCTGATTATAAATATGGAAACTGTAGTGAAAAAGGGCGACCCTCATGTGCATATAAAATATTTCTTGGATCTATGCTTAAAATGATACAAGCTCAGGCCTACAAACTACGTACAATTGAATATCGATATCTCGAACCTCCATTACTCGAATTTTCATTATCTCGAAGTAACTTAAATTCCCGGCCGTTTGTTCTATTCTTCACGTGTATTTATTTTTCAATAACTCGAAATTTGGTTACACGAATTTCTTGAAGCAATAAATACTCCGTAACTTGAATTTTGTGCAACATTAACCGTGCAATACGGCATTTGTGGATTGTGAGGGACAGTTAACAAGTAAAGAAAGGGTTACAGTGGTGCTGGGAGGTAATATGACGGAAACCGAAAAACTAAAACTAGTGATCGGATAATTGGCGAAGCCTCGCTGTTCCTCGGGTGTGAATTCATTACCGGTAATGTACGAAAGCAAGCCCGAAGTCGCGGATGACATATGAATCTCGGCTGCGTGGTGTTGACGAGAAGTTTCAGAGTGAAAGGAGGAAAGGTTAACCGTAACAAACAAAAGAGACTAACGGAGTTTATTTGTATATGTTTAAGTATTGTTAAAACTAATGTAATCATTATAAGCCCGTATATACATATGGTTCGATTATGTGCTATGCATGCTCAAAAACGATATTATATATATATCTCGATTTTTCGATAACTCGGAAGTAAAATTTAGTTCCCGAGGTGATTCGAGATATGGACGTTCTACTGTATATAATACTGTGTAAAACACATTGGTGTACATAATTTCTCATTGCTTATTTATTCTCATAATTGGCAGCTAATCAATCACCCGTTCACTCATTCATTCACTCATTAATTTGATAACACGCTTCCTTTCACTCGTCCAGTCTGTTATTCACTTATTCCTTTACACACTCACAGATACATGCAACCGTTTGTTTAAATAACATTTTTCTCTTTGTAGAACTGACATTTTGGAAGAAGCAGGTTCTTGACATGCCCTGACAGTGAATTCTATAGCTTTGCGGAGGTCCAATAAAATCCTTTATGGAAGGCTAGGGGTTCGGATGGAAATGCATATCGATATATAGGTCCATTGCTGGTAAGACAACCGGGGAGACCGAACACATAGATAGCGAAGAAGAAAGGTCCGATTACAGAACCTTGTATTGCTCCAGAAGTTACTGGAACAACCGGTGATCGAGCATCTCTGTATACCACACATTGAGTCCTTCCCTGGAAGCATATTCTCTTTACTGGGGAAGATTCACGTTAGATTGGCAGATTTTTGAAGAGATGGGATATAATCAGGTACTGTACTTAGCAGGATATGAACGCTCGCTCTCCTTGCCGTACTGGTAAAGAGTAAAACAAGAAGAGAGCCATTAGGTCGGGTACAGTGGTTAACAAGTCATTAGACTGTCATAGCCTGGACCTCGTATTTCTTCTTCACGGTGCTTGTAACCATGAACCAGTAATGGTGAATCCTCGTCTGGACTCTTCCTTCACTTCAGAGCAGTGTTCCGTCATCACTGAGCTTTTTCCATAAATGTTATTTTTAATTTGCTGGGCTGAGTGGCCCAAATGGAAGAGCGGTGGCCTTCTCAGCCGAAGATGGTGGGTTCGATCTCGGGTAAGCGCTGTGTTATTTGAAGGTGCTCAAATACGCCAGTCTCGTGTTAGTGGATTTACCGGCACGTAAAAAGCATTGTATGGGACCATATTTCCGGTGTCTCGCTTTCACTGAAAACAACAAAAATAGTTAGGGGAACGTAAATCTTGTTTCTAGTGAATTAACTAACATTTCTACGATTTTTGGAAACGCAAGTATGGGAAGGGGCTTGGACTGGAAGGTAGTGGCCCTGGTCTTAATTCAGATAATGCCCCACCATTTGCTTGCTGTAAAAATAGAAAACTATCTTCCTCTACTTTTGTAAATAATTCGCTTTTTGTTTTGTAAGCTCCAGTTTATCTGGGGAATACCAAGGATTGTAATTTTTAACCACTCCAATTGAAAGGTATCGAGCAGTGCCACCAGATGTCTGGGTTATCTCCCTTTTCGTAATTTTCTGACATTTCTTTGTTTTTACCCCTGTCTTCAAATGTCGTATGCTAAGCCACAAGGTGCGTAGAATCATGAGTGGGGCTCGGATTTCTACGCTGTGGCATATTGTTATCGCAGTCTCTTTACAAAGTTAATTTAAACCTAATTCTAGTTTTTGTGAACACAGTAACACAGTTTATATTTATGATAGGCCTATAATTGGAATATTTTACTCTGACCAAAGAATGGTATAAAAGCATAATTGTTCATAGTTGTAATGTCCAGTGATCTTATTTGTGTTTGGTTTTACTCTCCTTAGACATATTTTGTTATTGAATGATGTTTGAAAGTAACGGGTTTCGCGAACAGTAAGTTGTTCAAATAGAAATGACAAAATAATGTTAAGAATGTGACCAGTTTCTTGCTGGTCTTTTTAAGCAAATTTTGGACATTCTTTTGCATCATTATCAAGTTTTTGTGTCTTCTTTTGGTATTTTTACGGCATAAGTGCCTGCGTTAACAGCCCCCGTGGCTCAGGCGGCAGCGCGCCGGCCTCCAGGTCACTCAATGTGAGATTTTGCAGGCCAAAGCAGAGGCGGGAGAGGTTTTTCTCCGGGTACTCCGGTTTTCCCTGTCATCTTTCATTTCAGCAACACTCATCACTATCATTTTATTTCATCTGTCAGTCATTCATCATTGCCCCAGAGGAGTGCGACAGGCCTTGGCAGCCGGCACAATTCATATCCTCGCCGCAGGTTGGGGGCTTCATTCATCCCATCCCTGTCCCGGTCATTGTCTGGAAAACAGGTTGTACGTTTTCATTTTCAAGTGCTTGCGTTATCCCAGAAATTTCGGCTGAGTGGCTCAGACGGTTGAGGCGCTGGCCTTCTGACCCCAACTTGGTAGGTTCGATCCTGGCTTAGTCCGGTGGTATTTGAAGGTGCTCAAATACGCCAGCCTCGTGTCGCTAGATTTACTGACACGTAAAAGAACTCCCGCGGGACTAAATTCCGGCACCTCGGCGTCTCCGAAAACCGTAAAAGTAGTTAGTGGAACGTAAAGCCAATGACATAATATGTTGTTGTTTGAGTGATTAGTCCTTAGACTGGGTTGATGCAGCTGTCCATGCCACCCTGTCCTATGCTAACCTTTTCATTTCTACGTAACTATTGCATCCTACATCTGCTCTATTCTGCTTGTCATATTCATACCTTGGTCTACCCCTACCGTTCTTACCACCTACACTTCCTTCAAAAACCAGCTGAACAAGTCCTGGGTGTCTTAAGATGTGTCCTATCATTCTATCTCGTCTTCTCGTCAAATTTAGTTAAATCGATCTCCTCTCACCAATTCGATTCAGTATCTCTTCATTCGTCATTCGATCTATCCATCTCACCTTCAGCATTCTTCTGTAACACCACATTTCAAAAGCTTCTATTCTCTTTCTTTCTGAGCTAGTTATCGTCCTTGTTTCACTTCCATACAATGCCACGCTCCACACGAAAGTCTTCAAAAACATCTTTCTAATTCCTATATCAATGTTTGAAGTGAGCAAATTTCTTTTCTTAAGAAAGCTCTTCCTTGCTTGTGCTAGTCTGCATTTTATGTCCTCCTTGCTTCTGCCATCGTTAGTTATTTTACTACCCAAGTAACAATATTCATCTACTTCCTTTAAGACTTCATTTCCTAATTTAATATTTCCTGCATCATCTGCCTTCGTTCGACTGCACTCCATTACTTTTGTTTTGGACATATTTATTTTCATCTTGTACTCCGTACCCAAGACTTCATCCATACCATTCAGCAACTTCTCGAGATCTTCTGTAGTCTCAGATAAAATAACAATATCATCGGCAAATCCCAAGGTTTTGATTTCCTCTCCTTGGAATGTGATTCCCTTTCCAAATTCCTCTTTGATTTCCTTTACTGCCTGTTCTGTGTAAACATTTAAAAGGAGGGGGCGGGGCAAACTGCAGCCTTGCCTCACTCCTTTCTGGATTGCTGCTTCTTTTTCAAAGCCCTCGTTTATTATCACTGCAGACTGATTTTTATACAGATTGTAGATAAGTCTTCGTTCTTGGTATCTGATCCCAGTCATCTTCAGAGTCTTAAATAGCTTGGTCCAATCAACATTATCGAATGGCTTTTTTTCAGATCTACGAATGCCATGTACGTGAGCTTGACCTTCTTGATTCGATTCTCTAAGATCAGACGTAGAGTCAGGATTGCTTCACGTGTTCCTACATTTCTTCTGAAGCCAAATTGATCTTCTCCTAACTCAGCTTCAACTTGTTTTTCTATTCTTCTGTTAATAATACGTGTTAAAATTTTGCAGGCATGAGATACTAAACTAATGGTGCGGTAGTTTTCACACCTGTCAGCACCGGCTTTCTTGGGAATAGGTATAACAACATTCTGCCGAAAATCGGATGGGACTTCTCCTGTCTCATACATCTTACACACTAACCTTGCCATGCTGGTTTCTCCTAAGGCAGCCAGTAATTCAGAGGGAATGTCATCAATTCCAGGTGCCCTGTTCCTATTTAAGTCACTCACAGCTCTGTCAAACTCTGACCTCAAAATTGGGGCTCCCATCATTTCATCCTCTTCATGTTCTAGAACCAAATTATCTACATCTTTACCTTGATACAACTGTTGGATATGCTCCTGCCATCTTTCTGCTTTGTCTTCTTTCCCTAGAAGTGGCTTTCCATCTGAGCTCTTAATATTCATACACGTAGATTTCCTTTCTCCAAAGGTTTCCTTGATTTTCCTGTATGCAGCATCTACCTTTCCCAGGACCATACAGCCTTCGACATCCTTGCACTTCTCCTTCAGCCATTCTTCCTTAGCTACCTTGCACTTTCTATCCACTTGATTCTTTAATCGCCTGTATTCTTTTCTGCCCTCTTCATTTCTAGCATTCTTGTATTTTCGTCGTTCATCAATCAGGTCTAGTATCTCCTGAGTTATCCACTGATTCTTAGTTGATCTTTTCTTCCTTCCTAACATTTCTTCAGCAGCCCTACTGACTTCATTTTACATGACTTTCGACTCTTCTTCTATAGTGTTTCCTTCAGCCTTTTCATTTAGCCCTTGTGCAACATGTTCCTTGAAACAATCCCTCACACTCCTATCTTTCAACTTGTCTAGATCCCATCTTTTTGCATTCTTTCCTTTCTTCAATTTCTTCAACTTCAGATGGCATTTCATGACCAACAAGTTGTGGTCAGAGTCCACGTCTGCTCCTGGGAAAGTTTTACAATCCAACACCTGGTTTCTGAATCTCTGCCTAATCATAATGAAGTCTATTCGATACCTTCCAGTGTTTCCAGGTCTCGTCCACGTATACAGCCGTCGTTTGTGGTGTTTGAACCAAGTATTGGCAAGGACTAAATTATGATCAGTGCAGAATTCAACCAGCCGACTACCTCTTTCGTTCCTTTGTCCCAATCCAAATTCTCCTACTGTATTACCTTCTCTTTCTTGGCCTACCACTGCATTCCAGTCTCCCATCACAATAATAATAATAATAATAATAATAATAATAATAATAATAATAATAATGATATGGCCCCAGTTTCAGCGCGCAGGCATGTTGGTTTAACGCCATCTAGGCTGCTTGCGCGTCAGTTTCGACGTTCCGGTTTTTACGTTATCCCATGGCAGAAAAAACTGGGTCTCTCTTGGGCGATCTATAGTCAAACCAAACCCCATGATGCAACAGTACCGAAGTGCCGTGGCCTACCAAGCGACCGCTGCGACCTGCAGATTATGAATTGTCGTGTGGTCAGCACGACGAATCCTCTCGGCCGTTATTCTTGGCTTTCTAGACCGGATCTATGACTAAGTTTTAATTTAATTTTGTTGGGTAAACCCCAAACGAGTCACCAAAGATCTTTTACATGCCGACATCTTACAGCATGAAGTGTGGAATGGACTTTCCCGTCCTTCAAAAATCCGACGACCTCTCCAGGTTTTGAATCCGCAATCTTGGGAGCCGAACGCCGACACTACCACTGATTCACGGAGCGGAATAGGTGTCACGTGATACAAGCGTCCAACATACGCTTGCAGACGAATAGCTTTGTCCTGTTATTCTTCACTCTAAGGTGGGAATGGCCGATGGTGTGCATGTTAGACGGGATATAAGGGGCCATGAGAACGTAGTAGTAGCTGCACTGAATGAGCTCGCTCTTGTGGCGTGAAGTGCAGTGGCGCCAAGCTCTCCTCTCCTCGCGAAAGTTGCGAGTGTTGATAGCAGAGCTCCCGCTTGGCCCGGCCTGGCCCGCCACGTCCTTGACTTGACAACCAACGGCTCCGGCCAAACTTTTTATTGTGTGTGCCTCGTCTTAAGGGGCTCAGGAGAAAGAGAGAGAGCATAGAAAAACTCGACCCGGCCGACCAACAGGTTTCAAGGTGAGCCCCTGTTACACGATGCGCCAGCTCTTAAGGGTTCCCTCGCTTTTTTTAATCTCTTCCTCTCTCTCGTGGTGTTGTGTTTCCCGTCAATGATGTTCTTTGTTAGAACCAGGCGTGTAGATTTGTATTTTTTCTCTTTTGTTTTTTATTTCGCTTTATTTTTACCACTAAAGGGCACTCTTTGGTTGACGTTTAATGGAATGCTTAATTAAAATATATTGCGGACTTAAATCTTGTGCACATTCTGATAATTCCATGTCTTTTACGAAGTGAAGTGTCGATAACACTTCCTGTTCTCTTGACCTCCTTAGGAAGAATGAATTTGGAAACTAAATAATACATAAAATCGCATTGCTTCTACTTGTGCGGGTTCCCCTCTTTCGTCTCTCGTATTTTATCTCCCTAATTCATCTCTTCTCTTCAAGCGTGCTGAGTAGCCCAGACGGCAGAGCGTTGGCCATCTGAGCTCAAGTTGGCAGGTTCGATCCTGGCCCAGTCCGGTCACATTTGAAGGTGTTTAAATACGTCAACCTCCTGTAAGAATTCCCGCGGGACAAAATTCCGGTACTTCGGCGTCTCCCAAAAGCATAGAAGTAGCTTGTGGGACTTAAATCGAGTAACACTTTTTTTTTTAAATCCTTCTCTTTCGACCATCCAGGCTCGGAGTCAATGATATTCCCATTTTCCCCGATGTAAATAATGAGACATGACATCGAGGCTAATAAACTCATAAGTTAAAAAGGAAGTACCTTTGTGCACAGCCTGCTCCCACGAATTATGTCTGAATTAATGTTTGAGTTGTTACATTGTTACAAATTGCTACAAGTAATCCAGAAGAAGTGGGGAATAATATCCAAAGAGCAATGTGTAGAGCGTTAAGACGGTTAGGCTATACCGTGGAGCGGGCTGTATGGTCTTTCGTTCTGAATGCCGATTTTTAATAAGAGTCATACATGCAAGAACAAGACACCTTATACAAAGTGAGATGCGCTAAATAAGAGTTAAAAAGGGATACAGTAGATAGTTTATAAAACTTACTCCGAACACATCGAGCATTGATATAGGGAAGATGTTTTTGAAGGCTTCCTTCTGGAGCGTGACCGGCCCCATGGCTAAATGGCAGGACTTGTTCAGTTGGTATTTGAGGAAAGTGTAGGGGTAAGAACAGTAGGGCTGAGCTCGATAACTGCAGTCCCTTAAGTGCGGCCAGTATCCAGTATTCGGGAGATAGTGGGTTCGAATCCCACCGTCGGCAGTCCTGAATATGGTTTTCCGTGGTTTCCCATTTTCACACCAGGCAAATGCTGGGGCTGTACCGCTCCTTCCCACTTCTAGCCCTTTCCTGTCCTATCGTCGCCATAAGACCTATCTGTGTCGGTGCGACGTAAAGTCTTTGTCAGTGCGACGTAAAGCAACTTGTAACGAAAAAAAAAGAAGTCCAATATTCTGGATTTGTGTAGAATTGCACTGTTTCGGATATGTGTAAATCAAGTCTCATGCCCTATTTTCTGGCGATTAAGTTAATGTGATCCATTCGTATGACGAGTAATCACCTCGGAACGTGTGTTATAATGTCGAAGGGAGTGGGAATTAACTACACAATACTAATGTGTAGTGTAACAACGAATGTTATCTCCGGTTTGACGAGCCTGTTCACGAGCATAAATGAGCGAACATTACACCTTTCATGCAAGCGGTTAACAGCAGAGGAAAGCAAAGCAGTTTGTTACGGGAAATGACACCCTTGCTCATTGTTCGAATCAAGACCGGAGGTTTCGTGAGTAATTTTGTGGTAAAATGGCACTTTGCATTTCATTATGCAAATAAACTGGAAGAATTATGAAAATCACGGTAAAATTATTTTACTTCAAGAACAAATTTTTGTAGCAGTCACATGTAAGAGCTAGGCGATTTCTCTCATGACATTTGTCAACCTGAACAATTCGTGCTATGTTCACATAACTGAATCACTACATTAGTTTACACAAACACAGTGATGCACCAAGAGAAGACTAGTTAATCTGTTTTAGTAGGTTTTGGTACGTGGATTAATTTCTTAGACTTTTCAAAGTAGGAAACCCTTTGGAGGTGGTCAGGGAAACGGAGTGTGAAAATCTCAAGTAACTCCCTTATAGGGGAGAGGAGCGAACTATGAATTGAGTATATGGTGATGATTGTAATAACTAGGGTTCGGAAGTTTATGACTAACGAAGTACAAGATATGCAAGCAAATATGCTTTAAAACAAACTAAATATGACCTTAAAAAGGTTAAATATGATTTAAACAGTTTAGCGATCGGTATCAAGTATTCTACTCGCATCAAACGTGTCAAAAAGTAATTGGCGATAATACAGCAGGCACATTTAATCATGCAAACTGGCAGAGCTACTGTAGGTAAATACAAACTTTGTACATTCATTATCATATCCCTTAGTTCTCATTCTGTTTTCCTTAGAAGCAAAAAAAATGCATTTGCATACTTTTTGGTATCCGTCGGCGTACGTTCGTAGAGCATCTCTTTCTCGAAATCATGTCTTCTGAACCTACCTATCTATTTCTGGAAAAGAAAGAAAAATTCATCTACTAATGTATTTTGAAATCCCGTATTTGAAAATCGATGCAGACTGTTAAAAACGACGCGTCAATTTAAGCAAAAATAATCAACACACAACCAAATATGACATTATATCAGTAAAATAGCAAAACATGACCAAAACAATAAAAATGGCCGAAATGTGCATTTATATGCAACATAAAATTGCTTTAAACGGGGTTAGAAACTGATCATTCACAATTTTTTTTAGGTTTCGGATAAAATGACCTCAGGAATGAAATAAGACTTTTCCTTAACATCCAAACCTTAGTAGTAAAATTTAATTTTAAACTTTTCCTCCCAGACTGATTTCTGCTTGCATTTAGATTCATAAACAGTATTAGTTGATTGAAAAAATTCGGAGGTGGTTGGGAGCGGTTCAATCTTATGGGCTGAAGTATTGCTCCTGTAGTGTATCTTCGACGTATTGGTAAATCTACTGTATTCCCTCATGACGAAGCTCGGTTATTCATTGTGTAGAGTAGTTACAAATTTGATCGTCCTGAACGTTTTACCACACTGAAAGAGCTCAATTTTCGATTTCGATTTAGGCGGAGTGAACTGTGGTAGAGTGCTGATCTAGGGTTCCCGAGATCGTGGGTTTGACCCCGCCAATGGTAGTCAGAGGTTTGAAGGTTCGATGCCGCACGATACAAAGGATGTCTGATTACATATTTGATGTTTTTCTATATTGAGTCCTTAGCCCGAAGGCTGGCAACTGTCATAGATGCCTCAGATGTCAATAAAGAGGCGTATTTGGGAAATGAGGAGTGATATAGTTTACAGTTTCTTTCCTCAGCAAACCACAAGTTTCTATCAGTCCGACAAGCCTACTAAAATGCGCACATAGACCTACCTTATGACAAACACGTTCAGACCATTCATAACGGGGACTGGCAGGATAAGGAATGACATTACTATACTCCCTGTCAAACAGGAAGCGTTTTGGCTTCGAAAGGCTACTCAGAATTGTTCAGCCAAGTGCCTGTAGTGTTATCCCAACCACTCATTTGCGCTACCTTCCGTGCAAAATTTCACCAACGTTAAAAATTACTTGCCCCACGCCAAAATACTTTTTCTTCATCAAAACGATGACAGCGGAAAGGGCTACCCATTTGACACACACTGCTATTTGCTTTTAGTCGCACCGACACAGATAGGTCTTATGGCGACGATGAGATAGGAAAGAGCTAGGAATGGGAAGGAAGCCATCGTGGCCTTAATTAAGGTACAGCCCCAGCATTTGCCTGGTGTGAAAATGGGAAACCACGTAAAACCATCTTCAGGGCTGCCGACAGTGGGGCTCGAACCCACTATCTCTCGGATATAATATTTTCGTGTGGCTATTTCTAGCCGAGTGCAGCCCTTGTAAGGCAGACCCTCCGATGAGGGTGGGCGGCATCTGCCATGTGTAGGTAACTGCGTGTTATTGTGGTGGAGGATAGTGTTATGTGTGGTTGTGAGTTGCAGGGATGTTGGGGACAGCACAAACACCCAGCCCCCGGACCATTGGAATTAACCAATGAAGGTTAAAGTCCCCGACCCGGCCGGGACTCGAACCCGGGACCCTCTGAACCGAAGGCCAGTACGCTGACCGTTCAGCCAACGAGTCGGACATCTCTCGGATGCAAGCTCACAGCTGCGCACCCCTAACCGCATGTCCTACTCGCCCGGTTTTGACACATACTATAGCAATGCTCATACTTCAGTCACTGGCATATTGTCAACGCCAAGGATTAGGCTGAGTCAGGTCAGTAAAATTTGTTCTAGTCCATAGCCTAATAGAGGACAGTTCACTGTCATGTTTCGCCAGTAAAGACGAATTTGGTGTTTACCCGACAAAATTAATTGTCTTTAGCTATAGATGGCTCAAGAGAGTTTCGTCTTTCTGCCATGTGGCAGCGTAAATTGGAACGTCGAAATTGACACGCAGGCAGCCTTGGTGGCGCCAGATCAAAATGCTTGCACACAATAGCTGAGATCATCATCCCATCAACAACGCTGTGACTCGTTCCGCATTCACCGAAGTTTAAAAGCCTGCTTTGATTATTTGGCGTATGGCTTTTAGTGCCGGGAGATCCCAGGACGGGTTCGGCTCGCCAGGTGCAGGTCTTTTGAATTGACTCCCGTATGCGACCTGCGCGTCGTGATGAGGATGAAATTATGATGGAGACAACTCATATACCCAGTCCCCGTGTCAGAGAAATTAACCAATGATGGGTTAAAATTCCCGACCCTGCCGGGAATCGAACCCGGGACTCCTGTGACCAAAGGCCAGCACGCTAATCATTTAGCATTGGAGCCGGACTGATTATTTGATTATGGCTTTATTATTTTTTAATGTATTTTATACAGTTTGCTTTACGTCGCACCGACACAAATGGGTCTTATGGCGACGACGGCCTAATGAAGTGTAACTCCTGTCTCATGTAGATGACCTTCCTATGCAGAGGCATATACTTTTCGCACCACTACAGTTGTTAAACTTTCTATTCTCTTGTTAACAAGGTTTCCCGTTTGCAGGTAATATTTCGCATGCGAACTAGACGTTGTGTGATGCTTTCAACAACAGCATTGTGCTATCTCAAGGAGCCTCCGTGGTTCAGGCGGCAGCACGCCGGCCTCTCACCGCTGGGTTCCGTGGTTCAAATCCCGGTCACTCCATGTGAGATTTGTGCTGGGCAAAGTGGAGGCGGGACAGGTTTTTCTCCGGGTACTCCAGTTTTCCCTGTCATCATTCATTCCAGCAACACTCTCCACTATCCTTTCATTTCATCTATCATTCATTAATCATTGCCCCAGACGAGTGCGACAGGCTTCGGAAGCTAGCCTACATAGCGAACTGCGTGAATTGTAAACGAGCTACGTGTCTTTCTCACAAACTTATTGTTTCTTTTACCAATGTGAAATGATATGTGTGTATCTATAATTTATCCCGCCAGATAAGTAAAATATCGTAAACCACAGCAATTTTAACAACACGTATCCCTAAATCCTATTTATTTCCTAACTATCGAACTGTTTCAATCGCACATCTATTCCACTCGTCGTATTCCCCTGAGCAGCTAGACCATAACGAGAAGAATATCAAGAGTGGTTGGAGAAGTGGCTCGCGCAGCTCATTCGCACCTCATTGGCCGCTTGTTGACACTTACTTCACCAAATTAGCTTCTGGTTTACTTTAGATTCCTTCAAATAACAGCTGTGGTTTGGGATGATGTATATTAACGAGCGAGCCGGGACGAGGCCGGCCTGTCATTACGGGTCCGTATCCGGCCTGCGGGCTGCGGCACATTCCTGTTCTCCTTCACTGGGGATCTAGCGAGGGGGAAAAAAGTCATAATTGTTGAGCCTTGTTTCCGTCTAGGTAGCGGAGTAGCCTTTTTGATTGATTAGTTCATTCATGTGTTGGTCGAGAGATATATTGGGAAATATTCACTGGCGTAGCGTGATCCAGAAGTTTATAACCCAACCATCTCCTTGGCGTTACAGGTGTTATGACCAACGGTTGCCTTCTTTTCGTTATATCAGTTACTACTTCGTCATTTAGTTACTAAATTGAAGTTGAAAGCAGAAGGAAGGCCGTTGAAATAGTCCTTGCCTGATGCTAAATTGTGTATATCTTAAAAAGGCTTTGTTTCTGCGTGGAACGTCGTTAACATTGGTTTGTTGCTTCTGTCACAGCGGGTCCAATTCTGATTGGTTGTTCCTGGAAGAAGAATAGACAAATTCAGCCAATATATTTGTACCCAATACACGACGGATTGTAGAAGAAAGAACAGGGTGGTTCGTACTTGATAGTGGTAGTGTGTTGGCTTCCAGATCTAAGTCACCGGTTTAATCCCGGCAGAGGTACAGCAGTTGGAAAAAGGGCCATTCGACATTTCATGTCGTAAGATGTGAGCATGTAAAAGATCTCTGGTGACACATTTCGTGTTTACCCGATAAAATTAATTTAACACTCAGGCATACATCGTCTATGAGAGATCCGGTTTTCCTCTGCTATATGGTAGAATAAAACGGAACGCCAAGCCAAAATGCCTGCACATGGCAGCTGAGGCCATATTATTATTATTATTATTATTATTATTATTATTATTATTATTATTATTATTATTATTATTATTATTATGTGGGAAGGCAGGGATGAAATGGCTTCATAGAGTAGTAAAATTAGCATGGAGTGTTGGTAAGGTACCTTCAGATTGGACAAAAGCAGTAATTGCACCTATATATAAGCAAGGGAACAGGAAGGATTGCAATAACTATTGAGGTATCTCATTAGTTAGTATATCAGGCAAAGTATTCACTGGCATTTTGGAAGGGAGGGTGAGATCAGTTGTTGAGAGGAAGTTGGATGAAAACCAGTGTGGTTTCAGACCACAGAGAGGCTGTCAGGATCAGATTTTCAGTATGCGCCAGGTAATTGAAAAATGCTACGAGAGGAATAGGCAGTTGCGTTTATGTTTCGTAGATCTAGAGAAAGCATATGACAAGGTACTGAGGGAAAAGATGTTCACTATACTGGGGGGCTATGGAATTAAAGGTAGATTATTAAAATCAATCAAAGGCATTTTTGTTGACAATTGGGCTTCAGTGAGAATTGATGGTAGAATGAGTTCTTGGTTTAGGGTACTTAGAGGGGTTAGACAATGCTGCAATCTTTCACCTTTGCTGTTCGTAGTTTACATGGATCATCTGCTGAAAGATATACAATGGCAGGGAGGGATTCAGTTAGGTTGAAATGTAGTAAGCAGTCTGGCCTATGCTGACGACTTGGTATTAATGGCAGATTGTGCCGGAAGCCTGCAGTGTAATATCTTGGAACTTGAAAATAGGTGCAATGAGTATGGTATGAAAATTAGCCTCTCGAAGACTAAATTGATGTTAGTAGGTAAGAAATTCAACAGAATTGAATGTCAGATTGGTGATACAAAGCTAGAACAGGTCGATAATTTCAAGTATTTAGGTTGTGTGTTCTCTCAGGATGGTAATATAGTAAGTGAGATTGAATCAAGGTGTCGTAAAGCTAATGCACTAAGCTCGCAGTTGCGATCAACAGTATTCTGTAAGAAGGAAGTCAGCTCCCAGACGAAACTATCTTTACATCGGTCTGTTTTCAGACCGACTTTGCTTTACGGGAGCGAAAGCTGGGTGGACTTAGGATATCTTATTCATAAGTGAGAATTAACAGACATGGAAGTAGCAAGAATGATTGCTGGTACAAACAGGTGGGAAGAATGACAGGAGGGTACTCAGAATGAGGAGATAAAGGCTAATTTAGGAATGAACTCGATGGATGAAGCTGTACGTATAAACAGGCTTCGGTGGTGGGGTCATGTGAATGGACTCTGTTATGGAGGATAAGAGAGAGGTAGATCAAGACGACGATGGTTAGACTCGGTTTCTAACGATTTAAAGATAAGAGGTATAGAACTAAATGAGGCCACAACACTAGTTGCAAATCGAGGATTGTGGCAACGTTTAGTAAATTCACGGAGGGTTGCAGACTGAACGCTGAAAGGCATAACAGTCTATAATGATTATGTATGTATGTATGTATGTATTATTATTATTATTATTATTATTATTATTATTATTATTATTATTATTATTATTATTATTATTATTATTATTATGGCGACTTTTCATATTTATGTTGTGTATGGTGCAATTATTTTGAAGTGAAGTGATATTGTTCTGATGTTTCCCTTGAGTGAGCTTATTAAAATCTGTGGTCAAGGGCATAGGATCTCACTCACGAATGCCGATATTACTGGTAGAAATTGTATTGTATTTTATAAGATGTTCCATTAGTTATTGTTACACGATACGTACATCCGGGATGGTTTGTCGAAGTAAATTGCGACATTTTGGAATTTTATTCATGAAATATTCGGAATAGTTGTGGATTTGTTGCACCTTTTGTGTTTTCTCCGTTTTGTCCAGCTCTTAAAATGTGTAGCATTTCAGCATGTTGTTTATCTTCAGAAAAAACGAAAAATTAAGCATAAGCGCGCGTGAGGAGATTCCAATGCTGAGTAAAACGGGAAACCCGAATTAAGTAGCGTCTCTTTGCACAGCTCGTTACGCTGACAGACCGAGATTTATATTGACATCTCATGGACTCTCATTAATTGTCCTTGGTGCAGCCTTTGAGATAAGTTTTTATTTTCAAATAAGTATGGGAAAAGTTTTTATTGGTCGAGCCGTCTCTGTTATTAGGCGATTGACAGATAATTTTTGTTTGTGGATGACGCCTTTTTGTTTTCCGATCTAAGCTTTGCTATATATTAGGACATTATATTAAGTATAGACTACTTACTAATTCACAGGTTTTATACATTGGTTTTGTATGATTAGAAATCTTTCTTTTAGATTATATTATCAGCACATCCAGTGTTAGTAGCCAGTGCTGTGCCCGTCATCTTTTCTCACTTCTGTCTCAACAAAGTATTGGTGTACCATATTTCGTAATTAAGTTGATTTAAGCCCTTCCGGCTTTTAGATGCTGCGTTAACTAATTGGAGCCCTGTCGGTAGAACGCAGTTCAGTTCCCAGGAAAAGTGTGAGTGCTTATTTTTCGAAACGCCTGTTATCACATCAGAGTACTCGGTTTAATTCAAATAGCCCTTGCAGTTCATTAGGGTTTTCATTACTGTCCATATTATTTTGTTTTAACTTATAGCTGTTTCCTATGACGTAGTAAGTTATTTAATCAATGGCATATTTTTTACTTCCCGCTAGTTCTGGTTTTTTAAAAATGTCAATTTCGATGCTGTTGTTTAAAAGCTAATGTGGTATCTGAAACTACTGCCTGCATTGTTCGGAGATATAAATCTGATTGGAAGTTCCGAAGCGAACGGTTTCGACTGGAACATTTCACAATATAAAGTTCTTCTTTGCGTTGATTGTGGCATGGTAAAGTACTCCGATAATATATTAGGTTCTAGTCTACTCGTAAGAATTAATATGGCATATCTTTCCACCAATCCAGTTTTTCTTGTCACATAATAAAAGAAACCCAACGTGTTTTTTTTTTTTTTGCCAGCCAGTAACTCTTCAATGGATTATATTTTACAGCTAGGTTTATAAATGAGTAATATACATTTCCAAAGCATGTTTTAGCGTTATTGTATAGAATATTTAATGCTCAGCTACTAACGTGGAGTCTCTCCGACTCCTGTAGATGATGGGTCATTCGCTTCCGTTCAGACCTTTCACTTTACATCCTTGTTCTTCCTGCTACCTTCCTCCTTCATCGTCGTAAGCATTCACGCAGCTGGTCATTATTCAGCAATAATGTGGAATCGAGATACTAATAATGTCTGAAGTAGTGTAGGAGTCTCGCAGACTCAGTTTTTTAATCAGGTATGCTAAAATGAATAAATATTCTGTTAATCTTTTTTATCGTACCTTATGATGTAGTAATCTGGTGTTTATTCATTTATGCACGGTTTAGTTTTCATTTGATGAGAATAAATGTGACATTTTTCGGTCGTTAAAATGTTGCCATGCTTAATACAAGTCAGAAAACACGTAATGTCTAATGTCACACTAAACCGTTCCATACAATGCATGCCAAACTCATTGATAATACTTTGCTCATGAAAACTTATACTAACGGTCCATAATTTGAAATTTATTTCAGGGAGTCTCACAGGCCCAACGTCAGTAACAATGTTTTTGAGTTTTCCCCTCAGCAGCTGAGTGTTACGTCTTTCTGGGTAATTTTTTAAATACAGTACATCTATTTCGTTTCACAAACTGGACAAAATTACTAACCCTTCCAGTACACCATACGGAATAAACTCAATATATTATTTTACTATAAATAATTTGATTTTAGTTACTGAAAAATTATGGGCGTTCTGTATGGAAACATTCAATTTTGTTAAGATATTAAAAGATTAAGCGTTGGAATTTCATCTCGGGCCTTTTCCAACCATATTTCTCTCTGTCTTGGCTTTCAACATTCGGTAAAGTTTTTTTTTTTTTTTTTTTTTTTCTAGTTGCTTTACGTCGCACCGACACAGATAGGTCTTATGGCGACGATGGAACAGGAAAGGGGCTAGGAGTGGGAAGGAAGCGGCTGTGGCCTTAATTAAGGTATAGCCCCAGCATTTGCCTTGGTGGGAAAATGGGAAACCACGGGAAACCATTTTCAGGGCTGCCGCCGGTAAAGTTTAGTCCCTTCTTATGTGTTGCATTCTCTTTAGATACGATACTTGAAAAATGTCTGTTCTGTCAAGCAGAAAGTTGTGTTTTCCGTACACTAACAAGGTGGCTAGTTCCAAGTTAAGTGTGTAGCGTGTTATTCTTGAAATGCAGCCAAGCCTTGAGGCTCTTCATGGCACTGGGGGAAGAAGCTATTACTGGCTATTACCACAGACAGCACCATGGTCCTATTGTCTCATTGCTGAAGAATTCGAGTCTAGTTTTCTGTGTGGTACATTCCAAGCCGACACTTTGATGTGAACTATTGAATGGGAGGGCAGACATTGACAGACAAATTAGAATACAATTGAAAGTGAGACTACATAGCGACAAGGAGAAGAGCTATAAAGTACAGGCTGTTTACTGCCGAGCTAGGAACAAGGAATGTCGCTGTGGCATCGACTGAGCTCCACTATTGTCATTGTCACTGTATTTCTGGTAATGATCAAAATTTCATATAGCCCCATGGGAAATAGGATAGTTACCATTTTCTGTGTGCAGAATTCAGTTTATGCCAGTTTTTTTAATGTCTATGTATTGAACGAGTTTACTAAAAACAGATTTGGCAAATCCGTCCGTCCGTTCTGCTGGAGCGATTTGCTTCATTTCTGTTTTATTCTCTCCGGAATTACCTGCCGTGAATCATGAGACATTGGTAGGTCTCTAAGTTCAGCCAATTTTGAGTAATCCTAAAATCAAATCATTAAATGATCACTCCAGTAATTGCAGGCGAAGTCATACGCTACCTCGCAATACATTCTGTACTTAGCGGGTTGCTAAGCGACTAACACTTTCAAGGCCCTATGTGACTTTCACCGTTAATAATGTCATTGCATGCAGCCATGTTTGATTACTACCTGTGAAACCAGAGAGTATACACTTCATCTGATCACGGAATACTATTCCCTGCTAGATAGGCCTACTCTTTGCTTCTCTGACCTTCCCCAGCTTTTGAATATACTCAACAGATGGTAGAACGTTCCTTATAACTTACATGCTATTAAGAGAAAAGAGTCTACGTACTGTACAGACGGAAGGTATCAAGTCGACTGGCCTTCTGTATGACCATTAATAAAGCGCAGGGACAAACACTTGAAAAAGTGGGTGTCTACTTACCCGAACCAGTAGTCAGCTACGGCCAATTGTATGTTGCACTTTCTTGGGCAAGATCGTTTAGGCCGAATGGTGGAAGCACAAATAATATTGTATGGGAAGAAGTGTTATACACTATATTACCTGAATTAAATGTTCATAAAACTATTTAAAAGGGCAGGCAAAACAATATGACTGCGGCAAGCATATCAAGACGAGTTATTTGACCTATTTATAAGGAATGCTGCAGATCAGCAGGGTCCACTAGCTTCATGTTTTGTTAATATATTCATATTTCATCAAAATCTTCATATAGAAGTATAGAAATGGTTAACTGAAAACCGGTGGGAACCGAACTCACAACCTTTGTCAGATTTTGCGTCCAGTACTCGCCCTAACAAGCTGAAAAACTATTTCAATTACCATACGGTCGTGCAGGCTAAATATTCAAGCGTTAGTCATATTTCTTACACATTTCTATCCTAAAGTAGATATCTACCTATAGTTGGGCCAACGAGAATTGAAGTCTGAAATTTGAGCGGCGAAAGCAGTAACTACGAAGTATGCTGCGTTGTCATAGTTACCTCAATCTGTGGCATATCGTACAGGCTGAATATTTAATCAACTATGTTGGCCTAATGCAGTTCAATAAACTTTGACACGTTCCTAAGCTCGTGCAAATAATCCCGGCATTTGAGACAGAACACGCCATTGCCGATAAATATGAGATTTCATATTCACGAAACTGACAATAACCTTAACAAATGCACATGCTAAATAGAGAATAGAACTATACAATTAGCCACTGATTAACTTACAAAAAATAAACTAACAACGAAAATAATATTCAGGAAACACACTTAAATTATTACATAAACCAACAACAACTAACACAGCTAACACAGTACTACTCCGAATAATATCACAAAAGTGACTGAGAAGATAGCCAACCCACGTGGTGATAACATCCTTAAATGTGGCATTTCTATTACCGTTGCCATAGCAACAGACCATTTTCGAGCAGCGTTAGTCAACGTTTTCCCGACTGTGGCGCTAAACGTCAGACTTCAACTCTCGTGGGCCCAAGTATAATCATGGCAGTACATGAAACATAAAACATTTTTCTTAATAATTTGTTTTTCTAGAATTACACTCGTAGCATTTTCGGAAATTTAGAAATGCAACTCGGAAATTTAGTGTAAATCCTCATACAAAAACACACAAGGAATATACTCCTACGCCTGTGGACAGAAACATCCCTAGACGTTTCGTTATTGAAACTATTTTGTTTGAAAACTTAGTTCTCTCTTTCCTTAAATCCGTGGCTGTTTTGTCTGAATAGAGAAATGCTGCATTTCTTTTCCCGGCTTGAAGCATCTTTCACGATTGTTATGTCAGTGTTGTTAGCAGGTGATGGGTTCAGGCGGACAGGCCCTGCAGTTGCTGTGTTTGTAAGCTGTGCAGCTCTACATGCTGTTTTCACAACAAATACTCACTACAAGAAGTCACTGTGACGTTTAATTGACTTCTGAACGCTAGTTTACACCCGTTCTGTAACGCAAACATCATACGGACAACATGGTCCTCTGTAACTATAAAGTAGCCCTTGCTTCAGTCCCTCTGTGTGTAGTTGTCAGAATGGGCGGACAAATAGTGGAATCATATGGAGCATGTTCTGTCTTGTGTCGCCCATATCAATTATCTTTGTTTGTTAGTGTAACTGTTTACATTGCGGGCTACGTTATCCCTATAGGATGGCCATAGTATTATTTCATCCTTACCTCTGTAGATCCAGTATCATACACACGGATGCAATAATCTCAGCAAATTCTAGTGTGTGTGTGTGTGTGTGTGTGTGTGTGTGTGATTATATTTCTTCACAATTGAATCTCTGACAATTTTGCATCTCATTAGACAGTTTATATTCTCCAAGAAGGCTTGGTAAATATTCCTCTATTTTGAAATTGTTCATGCTTACGCTGTTTGCCCGTATCATAATTAATAGCTGTGTCAGCTGTATATATAAAACGATTCTTGGTTCACTTGTGCGAATGAACGTATAAGTATTACAAGATTCTGTGTGACTCAACCTTTCTTAACCTTTTGTTGTGACTCTTGCTTAAAGAAATTTTTTTCGTATAGATGTTCATAAAAATGCCTACCCGAGAACATTTCTTTCTTTCTTTCTTTCTTTCTTTCTTTCTTTCTTTCATGATATCTTGTTCTTGTTTATAACTTTATTTACAATTTTGTGTTTGATTTTTTGACAATGGAATTTTAATGGAATTTTGTACTTAGTTTGTAAGTTAGCATAATAATAATAATAATAATAATAATCATTGTGTATGGCAGACCCTCTAACGAGAGTGGGCGACATCTGCCGTATATGGGAAATTGATTGTTTTTAGAATTTGCATATTGAAATAATGGGAATCATTTGAACCTAACTCTCTTCATATTCCGAATGTTGTACATTTCTGTTGCAGTGCTTGCAGGAGAACATTCATACATTTAAAAGTCTGTACTCCTCCTATGGTCTTAGGAGAGGGTCAGTTGATATATCTATTGTTCTATTTTCAAAATTTAGGAACTCGTTAGGAACAATATGACGAAATCAATGAACAGAGATGTTCAGGATCCATTTCACCGCCATATGTGGGACTCTTGGAACATCCCGTTTTTACGATAGGTCTATTCTTAGTGCTCTCATCTAAATGCACGGATGAAACTGTGTGGCGTCGTGTGAATTGTGAACCCTTGCATGACTTAAAACATCGGTTTTTTGTTGTGTATGTGAATTTTTAACGATTCTAGTAAGGTTCACACAATTAATTCTTTAAGTTGAAGAAAAACGTGTATAAATAAGCAGTCTTGGAAAATAGTGAAGCCTGTATCATTCTTGACAGTGTTCCAGTTCTAATCTAGCCTTGAATACTAATAATCCTCTCAATTATTCGGCGCCAGAATCTCTCTAAATGCAACTCAGCGCGTAAATCTCGACACGACAAGTCTTTAGAAGAAGGAAATTTGTACTACACACCTCATGCACATTCTTTGTTCCCGATTCTTAATTTTACTGTAGTACAGTATACTGAAAATTCCGATTGGAATGGGAATTTGTTGCTCTCTTCTGCAAACATGGCAAATATTTGGAATCTTAATAACGTTGCTTGTTGTCAACTAGATTTAACTCTCCCTCAAATCTTCTACCAGCACGTAATCTAATTTTTGAGAGATGCCAGATATTGTTTACAAGACTTTTTCTTTAGTGACGAATAGCCATTCAAGTTTGCCGTTTCATGCAGCAAATGGTCAATACTAGATATACTTCTTATTTGAAAATCATCCGCATAATATTTAGGGTGACACCATTCGTTGGTGTAAATTTAATGGAATTCAATATTGTTTATTTCTACAGTCCTATGTTTTATTTTTAAGTGAAAATTTGCAGGTTTAATTTTTACTACTAACATACTGTTAACGACATTCTCAAAATTTAAAAAAGTTATCCACTGTTCATTGGTACACTGTAAAACATTCTGGTGTAATTTGTGGCGTCGGGCAGCGTTTACACAATAATTACCCCCAATGATTTTTTTTTCTTGTTTCGTATTGCTTGTAAGACCCAACTCTACAACATACACTAGAATCTAAGACATGGCCCTGTAAACAATATTGATATTTAAATAACAAGAAGGAATATCTACCGGGCGAGTTGGCCGTGCGCGTAGAGGCGCGCGGCTGTGAGCTTGCATCCGGGAGATAGTAGGTTCGAATCCCACTATCGGCAGCCCTAACGATGGTTTTCCGTGGTTTCCCATTTTCACACCAGGCAAATGCTGGGGCTGTACCTTAATTAAGGCCACGGCCGCTTCCTTCCAACTCCTAGGCCTTTCCTATCCCATCGTCGCCATAAGACCTATCTGAGTCGGTGCGACGTAAAGCCCCTACAAAAAAAGGAATATCTGAAATTAAAAAAAAAGTTGTTAAAAGTAATGGCTCATGTTATGTGAAAGATCCTAGAGTGAGTTGTTCATATAATTAAAGTTCAGTCATGCAACATTGTTTTGGAGTAGCTTAAAAATTGAGATAATTTTGATGAAAGCGCTGTGTAAAAAACGAAACTTGAGAAAATGTGTATTAGCATATGAAAGGTTTTGATGTAGGCCTACATTAAAACTCCCTTCATGCATACACAGGGCCCTCGTTCAGGTTCATTTTGGCCTTGTCTTCCAACCTCAGTCTCTTTTCGAATTTCCTTGTTTCCTTTGCAGTCTCCAGAACGCTTTGCCTAAAGTATGCGTTTCTCAGATTCATCTTGAAGAAGTGGGAGCAACCACAAGGCCTAATTGCTGCAACACTTTAATTCTTGCCCTCATACCATCATCAGAGGTTATGGTAGCATCATTAACACTAATCTGAACAGTTCTTCTTCCAGCAAACACTGTGATGGGGCATATCTTCCAGATTTTAGAGTTGAATGACCCGTTATTGTTTTGTGTGTTACCACCAAAACATCTTATCAACAGGTCTGTTTTCACAAAATTCTTGAAAACTGGTTGGTTGTCTCCATAATGGCAGGGACGAATTTATTTTTATGTTTACACTTATCTGCATTGCATTGTACTACATCCTGCTGGTAAAGACACCAATTTTCAAAAGTAGTGAAACAGTCCAAACATAGGCGTCGCTAATACGTGGGAGTGGCAGTACTTCAGATCAACTGTCACCTATGTATATATTTCGTTTTATCTATGAAACTATTACTGATAAGTTAACCATTTTAGGACCTCAAAACAAAGTGCAACTTTTTGACCTTCAAAGGCTCGATTAATGTAATTATAGCGTAACCATTTCTGTGACTGTTTTGAATTATCTGTGCAGTTCTAAGATTCATATTATTGAAAATAATGTACAACCCACCTTTTCCCTCTGGACTTCCGTGGTCACTCGGACTCCTGATCAGATTCCTGATCAGATGTTTTGTGGAATATGTGAGTAGGAAAAGTGATTTAACTTCTTGAAATCTTCAGTGTATCCAGGCCATTTGCTCTAAGTCGTTCTGCATTTTACTGAACTGGTTTTAATTTACATAGAAAGGAATGACCTTTTCTGTCGCTAAAGGAAGGGCAGGCTGGAGAATCGTCTTTGCGTCGATTTATAGTCCAGTATTACTTTACCGGCCGAAGTTTTGTTTTGGGGTCTCTTGTAATCCCGTGAGACATAAACGACATTCTTGAAGCTTAGGCTTTCCATGTTACAATCGTGGGTGTATGGCACCACACCCCTGGGTGTTTGTATTGTCTTACTACCGTATAATCCAGCATGGTTATAAAACTACCAGCTTGGCTCCTGCTCATTATACGAAGAATACAATATTCGGCGCGTGTCTGTCCATAGTACCTCATTCACTTTAGGCGCCACTTCTCATCTTGAATCAGTTGCTGTGTTCCATCTCATCATTTATGAAGTTGTTCTTGCCCTGGTATAGTCATAACTCGTTGTATCCGTAAGTTTCTTCAGGATTTGTGTTGGTTTCAAACACCATCAATGTTTTATCTGTGTCCGTGTGTAATGGTTTTCACATCCCTCTACGTGGTCGTTTATCGGTCATAGACAAAGCCTGCTGTTGATAGTTGATCGTACTACTGTAAAAAATGAAATGAGAAACGGGTATAGAAATTATCTGATGTGCCATAACGCGTGGAGGAATGGTCAATATTCTGGGATATTAGCCCAAAAACAAATGTACATTAAATGTGTTTTATCTCGGAATAGGGCATATGTCCATATGTGTTTTGCTTCAAATGATCCTTCCTATTATATCCGTGAATATTGACCATTGTTCCTCGGACACTCTGTGTATGTATATTTTCTGTTACAGTCGTGCTGAAGTAGGGAATACACTTCATTTACTCATATGAAAAAAAAAAAAGAAAAAAAAACCTTGCTGGCTTTAGTTTTCATAGTGGAATAAATTATTTAAAGATTTGTGGCTGTTTGAAAATTTGTTTTCTGTACATAGGCCTATTCCAAACAAGTAACAAAAAACTCAATAAAACTCATTAAATAGGCTACCAAACTTCCAGTTCGATTCTTAAAGTGTTCTATTACTGCGTATATTTTGGCTTAGTAAAATATTTTTTAAAATGTCGTAATTCTTTTTAAATTCTCCCTTCATTGTTGTTTTCATTCACCAATTCACTACACCCCACAAATCGCAGTGAGCTATAAAAATAAAATATATCACCTGCCTGTCGTAAAAGGGGGACCAAAGGCCGGCAACCAGGAGTATGGGTTGGCGACCACGGTTTCCCTACCCTAGTCGTGCCTGGCATCCACATATTTGTGTGCCAGGCTCCTCACTTTCATCTTCCCTGTCTGGTCAACTCTTGTTCTTTTGAAGATTCATAACGCTGATTTTCAGAAAATTAACCGGAATATCATTGCATACTACATTGTTTGTCTACAGGCTGAATGAGAACATTTTCAACACTTGCAGTACCGGTAACGAGGTAAGATTGCTTTTGCATCTGTTTTTCAATCTGATTATCCTTTTATCAAAGTTGGTAGGTTTTCGGCGGCGTGACAGAGACCGCTCTTTCGTTTACCGACACCGGGCACTGACAAAGGACGGTAACCCTTGTGCTGAGTGAGCTGGTTCACAACCAACGAGCTCGATAGCTGCAGTCGCTTAAGTGCGGCCAGTATCCAGTATTCGGGAGATAGTAGGTTCGAACCCCACTGTCGGCAGCCCTGAAAATGGTTTTCCGTGGTTTCCCATTTTCACACCAGGCAAATGCTGGGGCTGTACCTTAATTAAGGCCACAGCCGTTTCCTTCCAACTCCTAGGCCTTTCCTATCCCATCGTCGCCATAAGACCTATCTGTGTCGTTTCAGAACACATACAAACCTTTCGAGATTTGTAAGCTGAGCTGAAGCACGAGAAAGGGATACATAATTCTGCGTACATTTAATAGTCACGGTTTGAAAAGTTATATTACTGTTATAATTAGAGGTCAGGTTTTTGTACATGTTTTGTTTTTTTGCTTCTTCAAGATATAATACGCCCACACGAAATAAAAGAAGGAAATTAAAACGAATGGCGAAGTTTTATAGTGCATATACATGCATATATACGGAATACGCGCATCTTCTTGGCATACGTGCATATAAATGCACAACTGCAGTTTTTATTAGTATTTTGTATAAAACAACATATAATATCATATACTGATATTCAAGATGGTACAACGTAAATAAATGAATTTCTAGAAATTCTTTTCGCCACAGGAAGACTTTACAATGCAGTTTTGTTGACAGTCGATAGTATAAACATGAGTTTGACAATGTGTAAATTTCGGTGGCGTTTTGGTATTCGGTTCAGATGTTGGAATAGAAAAAATAATGTTTTTACGAGACCTGAAGTAACAGAGAGGAGAGATCCTTCCTCGATACTTCGCAGGGACCAACCTACCTGCCCCAAAGAGTATTCTTACTTGTAAAGAAGAATTAAAACAGAAACGGCCTGAAACGAAATAATACCACCATCTCCTTTGTTTCTATGGTCTTATCAGTAGCAGGACGTAACCAGTTCAAACCAACATTTTGTAACTCTCATCTATCTTTACCGTTCATCTTTCGTGTTATTAAGTAGCCTGTCTGTGGATAATGCGCCGACGTTGGCAAGCCTGTTTAGTGCATTGCGAGCTCTCCGCTATGTTGGATCTATGACCTCTACATTCATTTCTTTGTTGTATGAAGATCAGTAATCGCTACAAATCATTCCAAAGAAACGGCAGCTAAAAGTACTCTGCTTCAGTAGTTGTTATTTGGAGAACCAACCTTATACATAGAGGGAAAACAAGTAATAATAATAATAATAATAATAATAATAATAATAATAATAATAATAATAATAATAATAATAATAATAATAATGTTTTTTTTGGTTTTACGTCCCACTAACTACTCTTTTACGGTTTTCGGAGACGCCGAGGTGCCGGAATTTTGTCCCGCAGGAGTTCTTTTACGTGCCAATAAATCTACCGACACGAGGCTGACGTATTTGAGCACCTTCAAATACCACCGGACTAAGCCAGGATCGAACCTGCCAAGCTGGGGTCAGAAGGCCAGCGCCTTAACCGTCTGAACCACTCAGCCCGGTGGGAAAACAAGTATTTTGAAGAGTATGCAATAGTGCACATATGAGTGCATATATTGCTGTTTTCAGTGCATAGACGCATGCGTATTTTGTCGTTTGTAGTGCATATGAATCCGTGATGCTCGGGATATTTTTGCTCCAGGATTCCAGTAAGAGCATTTGACGTTCGTTACATTTTATTCCATTGAATATATTATATTTCTGACGAAAATAATGGAGTTGTTTCCTAAAGCCACGGTGGTGGGTAGAACGGCCACGTGTTAAGGGTCCCAGTCCCAGCGTGGCGACAAGGTGACGCCCACCAAGACGAGGTATTAGTCACCGGCATTGTGTATGCGTGCGCGACACTCGCTTCTTCTCTTCGTCACAGCGGTAACACGAAATTCGAAGCAGTTACCAGGAACATTAAAAGGCATATTTAGACCCAAGGTTGATACCTTGGTATTGGTAATAACTTGATAACAATATAGTTCTGAAATATGGTCACCAGACAATGTTTAAGCATAAAGAAATGTGTCTAGCCGTCGAATACGTGGTACATTTGTACATTATTTGTTATTTATTCCTTCAATTATCGGCAGAGAGTTAATTCCTCACAGAACGACAGAGTAAGCGCTATCGCTTGCGAGATCGGATCTCTGCGCAGTTGGTTGGCATTTAAGACTCCTTGAATGTCCAGCTCCTTGCCTGAATGGTCAGCGTCCCGACCTTCCATTCAGGGTGTCACGGGCTCGGTTGTCGGGTGGGTTGGAGTAGTGAATACATCCCTCGACTTACGGTTGGTGTCAGTACGGGCCATAAAACTGCGCCAAATCCACAGAGTGCCGACCACAATGAATTGAGAAAAATACCAGTTGTCTCAGTCCCATATTTGGCTTTAACTGTATGAATGTGACTGAGGTATGAGTGATGCTAGTAATGCCATATTTTCTCAAGCAGCCAGTCCCTGTTACGAATGGTGTGAAAATGTTGCTTATAGGGTCGGTTGGTGCGGGCATTTTAGTGGGCTTGACAGACTGATATGCAGGGCCGGATTAAAGGGGGGGGGGGGCTAAAGGGGCTGCAGCCCCGGGCCCCGCGTGCCAAGGGGCCCCGGCCCTTGGCCCAACCTAAAATTGTATTAAAAGTCCTGATGCTCCACCTCCGTGCATGTATATGAATATTTACGCTCGCAAAATATCGAAGACGCACTCTTCCTTCCTTCCTTCCTTCCTTCCTTCTTATCAGCTGTCCGCGTTAGTGTTTCATCACTGCTAGAATCAATTACCGCCCGGAGACACGAATCCTCGTTACTTACGCACTGTAATTATTATAAAGGTTAATTGTTGACGAACATTTAAATCTGGCAGCTTGCGAGTACGTGCAGAGGGGGAAGGGGGGAAGAGGTCTAGGAAGTGAGCGGGAGGGGACAGGGGAAGCACGGTGGAATGCGCATGCTATACTATATCTTTGCATCAGGAAGAGAACTTCCAGTTCACCTCTGACTACTGAACCATTCGTAAGATACAACTGTAATGTTCTTGTAAAACGGATAGAAAATATCCTAGTGGTGCCAAAAAACGTAAATTAAAAGAACAACATTTGAAAGAAATTGAAAAGTTGCCGAAAATATCAACATTTTTTGACAGGAAGTCTATAAGTGCATTATGAAATATTAACATGAAAAATAGAGAAAAACTGTAGTCTATTTCAACACATCCCTATTCATCAATTTAAGTGGAAGTAGTTCTATAACGACTTCAGTATGCTAGTCTTACGTGATGTTACGAAGAAGGGGCCCCACATTTTTAATTAGTCCAGGGCCCCCAAACACCTTAATCCGGCACTGCTGATATGTAATAGCAACTTTTGGCTCCGTGAGGAGAGCAGCGGCAATCCACCTCACTTGTCATTTTCCTAGTATGCCTCTTCAGGGACGCCTAGGCCATCTATGACGGTTAATGGCTCAGCTGTTGAGGATCCAACTAGCCTTCGGGCTACATACATACATACATACATACATACATACATACATACATACATACATACATACATACATACATACATACATACATACATACACCATTCGTCACATGCTAGCAGACTCTTTGCAAAGGAGAGGATATACAACTCATGAGGAAGTCTGGAATCGCTATGCAAGGGAACACGAGACGAGTAGACTTCATAGCCTTTAAAGCCGTCAAAAACTGGCTATATACTAGATCCAACCGTGAAGTTCGAACTGCATTCAGACCAGCCACAGTAGGTTGACAACGAGCAGAAGCCTATATACGAAACTGCAGTGCCCTGCTATAAAGACAAGTACAGCCTTGAATGTGTTGAGGTGATCGAATTGATGGTGGGTGCTCTTAAGGTAACTGTCGGGATTTTTACGAACTCACTCCTTTGTTACATAATAGTGTCCCTGTCCTTGATCTCTTCTACTATTTTCCTATCTTTTATCAGCAATTGTTTAACCATATTTTGTGTCTTTGTTATGCTTTATCCCTGTGGCAGCCTTGTTCATTTCCGGGAAGCTAATAAAATAAAATATATGCATAGTTTTCTCATGTTTTCCCGTTTTCGGTTTCATCAGGTGGGATTGTTATCCAAAACTTGTGCGGTGCAGATCTTCTTCTTGTCGTTTAGCAGGTGACATGTATCATACTGTTGGTGGACAATTTGTCATAGTGCTCCCGCCGCTATTGGAACATTGACAACTCTGCCCTGATGCTAGATCTCTCTAATTTCGCTTTCCAGGGGCACGTACTTGCAGAAGAGGCTGCCTAACCGAGGGGGTAATGTGTGGTGGTGGGGGTTACACCCGAAAGGACATGGGTTCTGTTCCCCGTAAAAAATGCAAGGAACGAGATTTTCACTTATGGAAAGATCCATGGCCCTGAAGTTTACTCAACTTACACCTACAATGAATACTATATTAATTCCTGCGGTTAAAGGCAGCCCAGGATAACACTAGCCATTCTATCCCTCTTGGTGTCGAGGTTGCGCAAAGGGCAAGTCTTTACCTTTCGCTCCTCCAAGGGCCTTCATAGCCTGTACAGAGGTGGCTTTGCTTTGTTAGTTACCTGTCGACCTTTTCGTTGATCTTATTCGGGTTGTCCGCAGGAGCAGGGATTATAATGTCGATCAGATATAACACCTTGTTAGTGAGTTCAGTACAGTATTTGATTGTTTGTGATTTGCTGTTCTGTCAGTCTGTACTATCCTGTTCCAGTGCACATTCCGCTCCTGGTTACCGTAAAATTGGTTACAATTAGGACTTCTTCTTCTTCTAATTCTTCTTCTTATTATTCCGTCTTTAATCCTCCCCGATTCCTTGGCTGAATGGTCAGCAGTGAGGATTTCTATTCAGAGGGTCCCGGTTTCGAATCCCGGCCGGGTCGGAAATTTAAATAATAATAATAATAATAATAATAATAATAATAATAATAATAATAATAATAATAATAATAATAATATTGGATTTACGCCCCACTACCTACTTTTTCGGTTTTCGAAGTCGCCGAGCTGCCGGAATTTTGTCCCGCAGGAGTGCCAGTAAATCTACCGACACGAGGCTGACGTATTTGAGCACTTTCAAATACCACCGGACTGAGCCAGGATCGAACCAATGACTTAGATGTTAGGCCCCTTAGAAGAACAGTCACCATCACATTCAATCACCAGCGCATCAACCGTCTGAACCACTCAGCCCGGCTCGATTTTTTTTTTCTGCTACGTGCTTTACGTCGCACTGACACAGATAGGTCTTACGGCGACGATGGGACAGGGAAGGGCTAGGAGTGGGAAGGAAGCGGCCGTGGCCTTAATTAAGGTACAGCCCCAGCATTTGCCTGGTGTGAAAATGGGAAACCACGGAAAACCATTTTCATGGCTGCCGACAGTGGGGTTCGAACCTACTATCTCCCGAATACTGGATACTGGCCGCACTTGAGCGACTGCAGCTATCGAGCTCGATGGCTCGAAAATTGTAATCGCGTTTGATTAATTCTTCTGGCTCGCGATCTGGGTGTTTGTGTTTGTCCCGACACTTTTCTCTTCATATTCAGACAACACACCACACTACCAACCACCACAGAAACACGTAAGAAGTGATTACACCCTACCATGTCCGACTCGCTGGCTGCATGGTCAGCGTACTGGCCTTCGGTTCAGAGGGTCGCGGGTTCGATTCCCGACCGGGTCGGGAATTTCAACCTTCATTGGTTAATTCCATTGGCTTGGGGGCTGGATGTTTGTGTTGTCCCCAACATCCCTGCAACTCACGCACCACACATAACACCATCCTCCACCACAATAAAACACAGTTACCTACACATGGCAGATGCCGCCCGCCCTCATCGGAGGGTCTGCCATACAAGGGCCGCACTCGGCTATAAATAGCCACACGAAAATTAACACCCTGCCATAAAGGGTTGGCGTTAGGAAGGGTATCAGGCCATAAAACAAGGCCATATCAACATGTGCGACACAGTGGGAAAATCTGTAGTAGAAGGAGATGATGATTCCTAAATCCGATTACCAACAGAAAAACTAATATCTGGATATTCGCAATATTCGTAATCAGCTTCTAGTCCCAATTGAATGGATGAAAACCATAACGGTATAAGTGACATTTAAAAGAAAGTGAGTTAAGTACAGGATGTAACTCTAGGAGGATGTATCTCTTCACCAGCAAAGAGATACAAGTGATAGCGGTAATATTCTGCGGTCTAGTGATGGATGGTATAACTACAAATACCATGCTTTATATAAGTGTTAAGATGTATAAATGCCTTTTTCTCTGAATGAACAAAATGCTACTTATACCGTTATGGTTTTCACCCATTCAATTGAAAAGGTGGATTCTCGATTCCAAATCCAAGACAAAATTCTACTTTTCAATGGAACAAAATATTGAAATAGTAACTTTTTTCGAGCTGGCAGTAAGAACGATATTTGTTTTATTACATTCACCATAGCACTGATATATTTTTGCAAATATTTTATACAGTGTATACTTATACCGTCCAGTTTATAGGCATGTGTGATGAGATATGACTTAGTTATATTTGGAGAACATTTTAAAACATTTAATAGTACTGATTGATTGAAATATACAGCATTAGGCCTACATGAATGCAGCATTAGATTTTCATTCACGAACAATATTATCATAGCCTCCTTCGGGTTCTGTCAGTGATTGTTGATAAAAACGTGTCGGCTTTAATGTAGGAGTGTTGTTTGAGTCATCAGTTCACAGACTGGTTTGATGCAGCACTCCATGCCACTCTATCTTGTGCTAACCTTTTCATTTCTACGTATCTATTGCATCCTACATCTGCTCTAATCTGCTTGTCATATTCATACCTTGGTCTACCCCTACCGCTCTTACCACCTACACTTCCTTCAGAAACCACCTGAACAAGTCCTGGGTGTCTTAAGTTGTGCCCTATCATTCTATCTCTTCTTCTCGTCAAATTTAGCCAAATCGATCTTCTCTCACCAATTCGATTCAGTATCTCTTCATTCGTCATTCGATCTATCCATCTCACCTTCAGCATGTCCGCCTCTGTAGCGTAACGGTTAGTGTTATTAGCTGCCGTCCTCGGGGGCCCGGGTTCGATTCCCTGTACTGCCAGAAATTTAAGAATGGCAGGAGGGCTGGCATGTGGTTGAAATGGTACATGCAGCTCACCTCCAATGGGGATGTGCCTGAAAAGAGCTGCACCACCTCGGGATGAGGACACGAGTCTACCTTTACCTTCAGCATTCTTCTATAACACCACATTTCAAAAGCTTCTATTCTCTTTCTTTCTGAGCTAGTTATCGTCCGTGTTTCACTTCCATACAATGGCACGCTCCACACGAAAGTCTTCAAAAACATCTTTCTAATTCCTATATCAATGTTTGAAGTTAGCCCACTTCTTCTCTTAAGAAAGCTCTTCCTTGCTTGTGCTAGTCTGCATTTTATATCCTCCTTACTTCTGCCATCATTAGTTATTTTACTCCCCAAGTAACAATATCCATCTACTTCCTTTATGACTTCATTTCCTAATCTAATATCTCCTGCATCACCTACGTTCGTTCGACTGCACTCCATTACTTTTGTTTTGGACTTATTTATTTTCATCTTGTACTCCTTACCCAAGACTTCGTCCATACCATTCAGCAGCTTCTCGAGATCTTCTGTAGTCTCAGATAAAATAACAATATCATCGGCAAATCTCAAGGTTTTGATTTCCTCTTCTTGGATTGTGATTCCCTTTCCAAATTCCTCTTTGATTTCCTTTACTGCCTGTTCTATGTAAGCATTGAAAAGGAGGGGGGACAAACTGCAGCCTTGCCTCACTCCTTTCTGGGTGGCTGCTTCTTTTTCAAAGTTCTCGATTCTTATCACTGCAGACTGATTTTTATACAGATTGTAGATAATTCTTCGTTCTCGGTATCTGATCCCAATCATCTTCAGAATCTTAAAGAGCTTGGTCCAATCAACATTATCGAATGCCTTCTCTAGATCTACGAATGCCATGAACTTGGGCTTGTCCTTCTTGATTCGATCCTCTAAGATCAGACGTAAAGTCAGAATTGCTTCACGTGTTCCTACATTACTTCTGAAGTCAAATTGATCTTCTCCCAACTCTGCTTCAACTTGTTTTTCCATTCTTCTGTAAATAATACGTGTTAAAATTTTGCAGGCATGAGATACTAAACTAATGGTGCGGTATTTTTCACACCTGTCAGCACCGACTTTCTTGGGAAAAGGTATAACAACATTCTGCCGAAAATCGAATGGGACATCTCCTGTCTCATACATCTTCCACACTAAATGGATTAACCTTGCCATGCTGGTTTCGGACTATAGGACAAAAATAAAACGCGTCAATCAGTGGTAAGTCAAGTTTGTTTATACACTGACTGACAGAGCAAATGCAACACCAATAAGGAGTGGTCAGAACTTTATGCCAGTTGCAGGGTAGACTGACGTCACTGAGGTGTGCTCATGATGTGAAATGCGCCGCTGTGCTGCGCACGTAGCGAACGATAAATGGGACACGGCATTGGCGAATGGCCCACTTCGTACCGTGATTTCTCAGCCGACAGTCATTGTAGAACGTGTTGTCGTGTGCCACAGGACACGTGTATAGCTAAGAATGCCAGGCCGCCGTCAACGGAGGCATTTCCAGCAGACAGACGACTTTACGAAGGGTATGGTGATCGGGCTGAGAAGGGCAGGTTGGTCGCTTCGTCAAATCGCAGCCGATACCCATAGGGATGTGTCCACGGTGCAGCGCCTGTGGCAAAGATGGTTGGCGCAGGGACATGTGGCACGTGCGAGGGGTCCAGGCGCAGCCCGAGTGACGTCAGCACGCGAGGATCGGCGCATCCGCCGCCAAGCGGTGGCAGCCCCGCACGCCACGTCAACCGCCATTCTTCAGCATGTGCAAGACACCCTGGCTGTTCCAATATCGACCAGAACAATTTCCCGTCGATTGGTTGAAGGAGGCCTGCACTCCCGGCGTCCGCTCAGAAGACTACCATTGACTCCACAGCATAGACGTGCACGCCTGGCATGGTGCCGGGCTAGAGCGACTTGGATGAGGGAATGGCGGAACGTCGTGTTCTCCGATGAGTCACGCTTCTGTTCTGTCAGTGATAGTCACCGCAGACGAGTGTGGCGTCGGCGTGGAGAAAGGTCAAATCCGGCAGTAACTGTGGAGCGCCCTACCGCTAGACAACGCGGCATCATGGTTTGGGGCGCTATTGCGTATGATTCCACGTCACCTCTAGTGCGTATTCAAGGCACGTTAAATGGCCACCGTTACGTGCAGCATGTGCTGCGGCCGGTGGCACTCCCGTACCTTCAGGGGCTGCCCAATGCTCTGTTTCAGCAGGATAATGCCCGCCCACACACTGCTCGCATCTCCCAACAGGCTCTACGAGGTGTACAGATGCTTCCGTGGCCAGCGTACTCTCCGGATCTCTCACCAATCGAACACGTGTGGGATCTCATTGGACGCCGTTTGCAAACTCTGCCCCAGCCTCGTACGGACGACCAACTGTGGCAAATGGTTGACAGAGAATGGAGAACCATCCCTCAGGACACCATCCGCACTCTTATTGACTCTGTACCTCGACGTGTTTCTGCGTGCATCGCCGCTCGCGGTGGTCCTACATCCTACTGAGTCGATGCCGTGCGCATTGTGTAACCTGCATATCGGTTTGAAATAAACATCAATTATTCGTCCGTGCCGTCTCTGTTTTTTCCCCCAACTTTCATCCCTTTCGAACCACTCCTTCTTGGTGCTGCATTTGCTCTGTCAGTCAGTGTAGTTACAACGTGTGCGCATCGACTTAGTAGTAGTGTTTGAAATATCACAATTCACTTATTTGAATCTGAAAAGGAAAAAAAAAACTGTCAGTTTTGATATTAAGATTCAGCAGGGCTAAGATGGATTTGAAGTACATTCTCTTGTTAGAGTTGTTTATATCATATACAAGGTAACACATTGAGCAACATAACTAAAAACCGCCAATAATTGACTTGGAAGGTTTTCGAATCCACCTCTTCAATTAGAGTTGGATAATGGATTTGGAACTAGGTTGCAGCGAATGAGTTCCACATTATGTATTGGGCGAGCAGGGCTGCTGTGCTGTCGAGGACACAGGTAGCCCACCCGCAGACAGACCCTCGCGTCATGAATTATGGCTGGGCTTTGGGACAGATTTGTGGCTTTGGAGTAAGAAGTGATGTTCTGGGCTCAGGCAACAGCAGAGATAAGTACAGGGTGGGAGGGGGAGCGACGCACAGGAAATGGATGGGACAAGAAAATCTTTTAATGTAAAAACGTAGGCTTAAGTGGGAGAGTCACACTTAGAGTAACTTAGAGAGTCCCCATGTTGGAGACAACACAGACTTCAGCACCTTAATTTTTAGGGTTCCGGAGGTATCATCTGCGTCAATGACATGAAGGTCGTACAGACATTTTAAATCAAATTTTCACAAAGTTAGTGGCAGTTTGTGATACTAAGGCTAGGGATTGATTTTCTCCTATGGTCCTGGGATTCACTCAACCTGTCTCAGAAATAAGTATTTGGTTTATTTGGATGCGGAGGCTACTGCGGCTCACTTGTTGCCGAGGTTCAAGAATTGGAAGTCTTCACTTCTATGCACCCTTGATGGCCTGAGGGCAATTCGGCCATTTTCACTCACAACGGGATTTTCATGCTGTTGCGACAGGGTCAGTCGATACAACTACTGCATACCAAGCAGCCTAGCGAATTTCGGACGGGAGTGAGTCCGCATATTCTGCGGGATAGCTCACGCAAGTACTAAAGCGAGTTAAATGAAAACTTGAATAAAAATGTAATAAAAAATCGAAATGTCGTGTCACGGTTCTGTCCGTTGGCAGTACTATTACAAAGGCTGTAATGAATACCCCATAAGGGGCAGCACTTTGCAAACAAGCAGACATCATATTACCAGTGTAACAATGGTCGCCCCACTTGAGACATTCACGGTTAGTCGGATTTTTAGTAGTGAAGGTATGAAACCTATAGGCATTCATTGACAGTCGATTTGGTATGGTGATGCATGTTTGTCACAGTAGGCAACGCGACAGTGTTCGGCTTTATATTGGCCGTGCAGCAGTTGCGACAACCCAAGACCTGATTGCCTTCAACATCCACCATGTTTACCAGACGTCGCTCCAAGTGATTACGACTTGTGTTGGGCCACTTACGGAGACACTGGGCGGATTTTTTTTTTTTTTTTTTTAATGGCGAATGGCTTTTAGTGCCGGGAGTGTCCGATGACAAGTTTGGCTCGCCAGATGCAGGTCTTTTGTTATGACTCCCGTAGGCGACATGCGCATCGTGATGAGGATGAAATGATGATGAAGATGACACATACTCCCAGCCCCCGTTCCAGCGAAATTAACCAGTCATGGTTAAAATTCCCGACCCTGTCTGGAATTGAAGCCGGGACCCCTGACCATTTAGCCATGGAGCCGGACCACTGGGAGGAAAGCCGTCCCGTTCGGATGAAGATAAGGACGTAGGCGGTGCACGAGTGGCTGCACAGACAACCAACCAAAGGATTTTTTTTTTCCCGGAGGAATCTGTGCACTTTGTAAGCGCTTAAGGACTTGCATTGGACGTAACGGAGAGTTCGTAGACAAATGATACAGCTGCGTATCACATTCGTAGTAATAAAATAAATTGTAAATATATATATATCATTTGACTTGCCATCGTAGATACCCTTCGAGCAAGTGCGATTTCATACATTCCTTGTCCATTGCCACCCTCAAGGGGACCGAATTCATTAGTAGCCTTACAGTGATCTAGGAGAAGAATAAATGTATTTGTATAAAATCCGATATTACTATTCCTAAAACTGGTAAATAAAGCGAAACATATTCAGCGTATGCATACATAGCGTAGAACGTTAAGTTTTACATTCCATGGCAGGATTTGGAAGAATTTATGTTGGGGGATCCAAGGGTCTGATCATGGTACTAGCAGCAGCTATTTCGAGAGTGGATTTCCTCTCGAATCTCTTCCTCCTCTTCGAGAGTGGATTTCCTCTCGAATCTCTTCCTCCTCTTCGAGAGTGGATTTCCTCTCGAATCTCTTCCGCCTGTAGGACGTATGTTTATGCATTTTGTTTCCAATCGTAGCCTCAAATAAAAGGTCTTACACATGTCAACGTAACTTGACCAGATCAGTGGCGTATCCAGAACGCGTAATGGGGTGAGTGTGTGTCAAGAATCATATTTTTATATTTTTCACGTACTTTTCTACTATAAATGTGTGTTTATCTTTGAAGATGGCAATTTTTAAGAATATTTTTACATAATATAAATATCAAGCTAAGGGATTTTTTTCAGAAATTATAGCTCGCTTTTGATGTTCATTCCTGTGCGGTTATTTTGCCAGTTTCTCGTTAATTTTATGAACAGAATTCGTTTGATTTTACACTCGAATTATAGATGTTTTTCTTCTGAACCACCAACTTCATTTGAGAACAGGGCTAGATCTCCATCATCCATCTTATCTATTACGTTACGCAGTGCAAAGGTTGGAGGGAGAAAGGCAAGCCGGAATTAATTAAAGTCTAATTTCATGTATATGGATTTTATCTATTTATATCATATGTGACAGCTTGATTGCGTGCGAAATGCCTGGATTTAATTCCAAACCTCACCACAGTGCTCATATGGAGTGAGGACATATGACGCTGTTGATGGTAATTCGTCCGTCGGTTGGGTGCGTAAAGCCTTGAGCAGACCCCCTTAATATTATTCGACTGAGTAAGCTAGGGGCCAGCACCTTCCTACTTCCTACTATCCTACTATTCCTATAATGAGGTTGACGTCAGGAAGGGCATCGGATCGTAAAAATTCGCTACGAAGATTTATCTCACTTCATACCCGACCCCATAGAAAAACGAGGCAAAGGTAGGACATACATACATACATACATACATACATACATACATACATGTGACAAAGTACCGCAAGTGGGGTATATCTGGTAAACACTCCTCCACCTTCCATAAAACCGTGCCTGAATCATAAAATAGTAATTAAGTATGGGGTTGATGACCCAGGAATTCTGAAGTCACTCAAGAGAATATACTACTACAAATAAATTTCAAACCGAGCTCGATAGCTGCAGTCGCTTAAGTGCGGCCAGTATCCAGTATTCGGAAGATAGTAGGTTCGAACCCCACTGTCGGCAGCCCTGAAAATGGTTTTCCGTGGTTTCCCATTTTCACACCAGCCAAATGCTGGGGCTGTACCTTAATTAAGGCCACGGCCGCTTCTTTCCCACTCCTAGCCCTTCCCTGTCCCATCGTCGCCAAAAGACCTATCTGTGTCGGTGCGGCGTATAGCAACTAGCAAAAAAAAAATTAAAAACTGGCAGTGAAAACTGAAATGTTAACAAAAAGGAAAATTGTTAGTCTTCGTCGTTGACAGTCGAGATTTTCTTCAGAAACATAAAGAGTTTCAACTTGTTTCCAAGCCCAAAAGCCCATATCATGTCTGTAAATAGATATATAAGAAAGTAAATGTTACTTAAATCATTTTAATAGTTGGATTATCCTAATATTTTGTATTACAAAGGAAACTAACTGCATCCATCCGTGATTAGTGATTGCAATAAATGAATTCTCTCTCCCCAATTGATGGTCATCTGTGACTGGAAGAGAAGGGTATTCTATTCATTTATGACTACTACTACTACTACTACTACTACTACTACTACTACTACTACTACTACGCCGTAAAATTATTTAATGTGACTGTCACCTATTTGGACCAAATATAATAACGTCTTTTCGATTTTGAATCATCCGTGTGACCCTGTTTTACTGGCCTTTGTGATCATTGTGTGCCTTACGACTTTTCTCTCCCCTCTCTGTTCTCTTGTTTGTCGTCCGACTTGAGTACATTCCTTTTCTTCCCTTGAATTCCTTCACGCCTGAGTGTTTTGCCGTGTGCTCGGACTCGGCCGGAAACGATTTCGCACTCTCTTCTCCGTCCCCCTCCAAAACCAAGTTCACCCGGTGGTCCTGTCTGTTTGACTTTGCGCCTGGTTAACAGGTAGTAATAATATAAAGAAGACTTCTTCATAGTTGTTAGGAAGCTGTCACTACATTTCTAGCCTGGCGGCATTTCAGAAAGACCTTGCCGGGGTGTTGTAGCTGATCAAAGGGCTCACGGCACATCAGACCGGACCGGTCCTTGGCGGTCGGTCGGGCCCTTTGATTCACTCATCACTCACCACAGACTCTTGTTAGTCTTTTCCCACCCAACTTCTCAGCTGATCATTACTGACGATATGAGTAGTAGCTCCCGAAAAAACAAAACAAGTAAGAAAACGGATCATTTAGCGGCTTAGTGTATGTATACATTTATTATAAAAGCAAATTAATACCTCCTAGGCATCCACTTCGCTAGAATATATATGCCTTGCCTTTATTTAAATGAACTTGCCTTTCTTTATGAGCCTCGCTTCTTCACGGTTTTGTGCGTGCGGGAGATCGCTGCATCACTCACTAAATTCTTACCAGAGCAATATAAATAACAATTATGTATAGAGACCATACATTCCAATGATACGCCCAGGTGTGAGAGCTCATATCTCTAATTGCTCTGCGCTTGTCATCCTATTTAAGTGCGTGTATAATTGCTACAGGACTAGTCTTGTACTGTCAGGAATAATTAATCTACCTATTTTTCTGGACTTTTAAATTATATCTCCCACTTCAGGATAAAATGGTCGAAGTGATGAGATATAACCTAATTTATTGCATATATTAATAGAGTTTTATGTTTAATAAAACTGAAATTATTCTATGAAAGGAGAAATAGTAACTAATACGCCGTTTCACTGTTCACCCCGTATCATTCAACTGACCACCACGAATGCCAGTGATGATATTAGGAAATAAAAAGATAACACAAAGCTTTTATTCCTTAAAATATATACATTTTTTTAAAGAGACTACTGACAACAAGACAAAGGTGTACCCAGTACTCGGCTGTTATAGGGTATCTAAAGAATGGCAGATTATCCTAGAAAATAAATTATTGCTCATTTTATCTGTTATGGGAGTTACCGAAACGAACCTACTGAAAGAGAACAAAACACAAATAAGTAAAATATTTCCATTGTGGTACGTACGTACATACATACATACATACATACATACATACATACATACATACATACATACATACATACATACATACGAGGACTATTTGAAAAGTTCTCGAAATCACCGTTAGATGTCAGTGCTAGAGCAACGAGGTTCCCGCGCAATAATCGCACATCCTTTGTGAGTGAACACGTGGCGCGTCAGTGCTCTAGCTACAGGAGTGTGGTAGTGACGTCTGTTTGTTGTTGTTCCCGCGTACTGATTTGTGACAATGGAAAAAACTGAGATTCGAGCAGTGATTAAATACTTTGTATAGAAAGCTATGAAAGCAAAGGAAATTCATGCCGACCTTCAGAACACACTGGGGAACTCTGCTCCTTCATTTTCAACTGTTGCCAAGTGGACCAGCAAGTTTAAATTTGGTCGGGAGAGCTTGGATGATGATCCGCGTACTGGATGGCCAAAAAGTATTACGACCCCAGAATTTATCGCAAAAGGGCATAAAATGGTCATGGAGGATCGTCGACTGAAAGTGCGGGAGATTGCTGAAGCTGTAGGGATGTCTTCTGAACGGGTATATTATATTTTAACCAAAGAATTGGGTATGAAAAAAATATCCGCAAGATGGGTGCCGCGGCTCTTGACATTGGACAATGAACGCACCAGATTGGAAATGTCCGAACAAAGTCTGGCCCGTTTTCAGTGCAACCAACAAGATTTTTGGCGACGGTTTTTGACTACAGATGAAACTTGGGTCCACTACTATACTCCAGAGACAAAACAACAGTCAAAGCAGTGGAAACATGCTGATTCACCACCACCACCACCAAAGAAAGCAAAGGCCGGAAAGATCATGGCCTGAGTTTTCTGGGATGCAAAAGGAATTCTGCTGATAGATTATCTTCCTACTGGCCATACAATTACGGGGCAATACTATGCAAGCCTCCTAGACCAACTACAGGAAAAGATACGCGAAACAAAGCCTGGTTTGGCAAGGAAAAAGGTCATCTTTCATCAGGACAACGCTCCGCCGCACACAAGTATAATTGCCATGGCAAAACTTCATGAACTGGGGTACGAATTGTTGCCACATCCACCTTATTTACCTGATTTGGCACCATCAGACTTTCATCTATTCCCCAAGCTGAAAATTTTCCTCGGTGGACGGAGATTTTCTACAAGGGAAGAACTGACAGCCGAATTGGAGAGGTATTTTGCAGGCCTGGAGGAATCTCATTTTCGAAATGGGATCAAGACATTGGAACATCGCTGGACCAAATGCATTAGTCTACAGGGAGACTATGTCGAAAAATAAAAGCAGTTCCACCGAGGTAAGATACTTAATTCTAGTACATTCCGAGAACTTTTCAAACCACCTACGTACATACATACATACATACATACATACATACATACATACATACATACATACATACATACAATTCATGATAGACTATTATGACTTTCAGCGTTCAGTCTGTAAGCCTCTGTCTATTAACTACACACCTCCACAATCCTCTATTTATTTGCTGATAATTGTGTTACAGAATGTACATAAGGCCTATTCTAAAAGAATGCTAGAAAGTGCTGCAAATTAAATAAAACTTCAAAGCCTCTAAATATACAGGCATGTGGATAAATGAAGCCTCCGTGGCTTAGGCAGCAGCGCGCCGGCCTCTCACCGCTGGGTTCCGTGGTTCAAATCCCGGTCACTCCATGTGAGATTTGTGCTGGTCAAAGCGGAGGCGGGACATGTTTTTCTCCGGGTACTCCGGTTTCCCCTGTCATCTTTCACTCAAGCAACACTCTCCAATATCATTTCATTTCATCTGTCATTCATTAATCATTGCCCTAGAGGAGTGCGACAGGCTTCGGCAGCCGGCACAATTCCTATCCTCGCCGCTAGATTCATTCCATTCCTGACCCGGTCGGACGACTGGTAACAGGCTGTGGATTCTCTGAACAAATGATCAGATTTTATCAGGTTGCGAAGGAACTTTCTTATATATACACGTTAATATTGCAGTGCAATGTCTTCAGTTTCCTAACCTTGCTCGTTTGAACAGAAACAGTATATAAATTATAGTTTCCATATTAAGCTTTTAGTCGTCTGATTGCTACCGTCCAGTGTCTATTCTTTATTCTGTTCTAGAATTTTCAGTTTTGGCATATCAAGATGGTCTTGGTGTGATGCGTACAATTAGAAGTTTGGGAGTGATTAAAATTACCTATTGACTTGTAGACTTTTCTGTCATTGCAAAATCTTCTACAAATGTGATTTTCTAATTTTTTCCCTTATTTCCTTGTACTTGTTTTTTTTTATTGTTCGTTTTAATGCGCCTTACTGTTCAGAAGCAAAGGTAATATGTTATAAAGAGAATTCCTGTCTCACACTTCTCGTTTCCTGGGTTGTTCTCTCATTGCTACTGACAGGTTATTAATTACCGGAACTCAAGAATTATTTAACCTGACTTTCAGTCGATTCACTGTGGGTTCTTTTTATTGATTATTGACGGGTGGTTCAGTCTTTAATATATTTTATAACTTTCCTGTTTTTCTAAGGGGGTGTGTTATCAGAGGATTACAGTAATTTAAGGAATTGTTTCGGTTGTGATATTTTATCCCTGTGGGCTTTTTTTATTGAGTTTTTGAATTTGTGCTCTAATGGTCACTGGTAGGGAATCGGTTTATCGTGTTAAATTTTATAATCTATTGTTTCTCAAAGTCTATGTGTAAAGTCAAAAAATTCCGCTAATGTTGGTGCTCTGTTTCGTGATCAGCCAGTTACTAATAAATAAATATACATATATACATGTGTAGAAGGAAAGTAGTTGCAGTCAAACAAAAATATATCATTTTAACAGTACACACATACATGTGAAGGCCATTCAAAGTGGATGTATTTAGTGGGAAGGGGACAAATGAAATTTCCGCTCCGGTCATGTTCCCCAGTGAGAAGAGAAGGAAGTGATACACATTTTCTGTCTGTAATGTTGAGAGGTTAGTGGTTGAAAACTGATGGGCAGAGAGCCACAACACACAACTAGTAAGTTCCATTTCCTCGTCACTTTGTGTGCCGGACATTTGTTCAGATCTTGAAGGACAGTTACGGCAAGCTATAAATGCCACCAGAACGCATACAATACAAACGTGAAACTTCCAGACATACGACGTTACAACAGCAGGTCCAGCGAGAAGATACAAGGCATAGCAGTGTAGCAGGTTTGGTTTACTGTGTTGGCGACCTCATGGCCATGTCCGAATGTAAAACTTCCAAATATTTTTATTCAGTGCCGTAAATGCAATCATAGGAAAACGAGAGAAAGCTAGTATGAGATATAACTTATTTAAGCATATGGTGTATTTAAATAATAATAATAATAATAATAATAATAATAATAATAATAATAATAATAATAATAATAATAAAAGCCAACAAATGTTGATTTCGCGTGGTCCTAAGTGACCCTTTCGCGACGAATAATAATAATAATAATAATAATAATAATAATAAACTTATGTTCTACGGACGTCTGTTCAGGATGCATGTAACCCGACTAACGAAGCAGATTGTTAATGTATAGGACAAGAGATATAACGTCTCGGATAAATGGTTCAAGGAAGTACCTAAAGATCATCGGACGGAATCAGGAAGACATCTGTAACCGATCAAAATACAGATCAGTGATCAACAACATCAAGGGCGTCCACGATGAGCAAAAATCACAACAGTGGCTGGACAGAAGAGAGTGACAGACAGCCAGAGAAAGAATGCAACGCTTTTGGGCTGCAAAAAAGGCTTTCAGAAATGTCTTATTGACGTGGTCTCTAATGGCCCTAAACGAGAAAATAAAAATACACGCTAACCACATCCTCTTTTGCAGGACATTGAAACACAGAAATAAGTATTATTATTATTATTATTATTATTATTATTATTATTATTCTCATCATATTTGCTCAGATCTGGTTATTTTTCTATTACAAAATGTATTTTTATATTATAATTGTTCATAATAACTGTCCCCTAAACGTTTAATGGTATTTCCTGGAGGTGTGTACAGGAATACATCTCCCCATGAGAATTACAATTTTCTGTTTCTTTTATTTTTGGCTTCCGGTTGTTTTGACATTCAGGCAACCTATATTTTGTATTATCCTTATACTGGAGTGATTTTCTACTAGTTGCCACTGAACATGAGGAAATGTCCTTACATATGAAATAAACGCAATTTTAATGTTGAAGACGGATACACACATACCCAGGCTCCGAGCCAGTGGAATTAACTAACGAAGATTAAAATCCCCGAACCGGCCCGAAATCGAACCCGGGGCTCCTTTAACAAAAGGCCAGCATCCTAACCATGTAGTCATTGAGCCGGACATTTACGACAAGAACTTTGCAGCCTTTTATATTTTTCGTAAGATTTTCTTTGAGATTCTCCCCAGTTCGTCGTCCTGCGCTGATTAAAGTTGGTCAGCATTTGCTATATGATGGTTCTCTTCATGTGATAGTAGAGAAATACTAATTCAGTACATTCTTCCCTAAACATTCCCGATGGTTTTGGCATTACTTTGGATGTATTTTTGGTTCATTATCTTGAATGAACCCGAACGAATTAAACGTATCCTAGGCTTTGCAAGATGTTGAATGATGTGGTAGCCTTCGTTCTTCAAGGTCCCATATATTTTTATTACAACTCCGGTCCCATTTTTCTCGAAAATGATCCCAGCCCATGGGGGAACGCCCTCTGTGTCTCAATACCGAAGATGTATTCTGGTAAACGTCGAACAAAACTTTGCCAAAGCAGTTTTTACTTGGATGTGTGCGAAAATACAGTCTCAACGAGCGTCTTTCTTCTTTCCTTGCAGTAACACCTTAAGTAAGTGCCCCTTTACGATCTCTTTAAACTGGTTAACGTTTGCAGCCAGCATAAAAAATTCATTTTCTTGAAGTGATCATACAGTATAGTGTAGGTTGTTGCTCACAGATAAATGTTTCTTTCACTTTTTGATATCACCCTAGACTTTCCCTTGCGAGAACATTAGTAGTTGCATAACTGCGTGAAGTGTAACGAATAGTATTCTCAAGGAAATATGTCCGTGTTTTACTCCATCTTATTTATTTATTTATTTATTTATTTATTTATTTATTTATTTATTTATTTATTTATTTATTTATTTATTTATTTATTTAACTGGCGAAGTTAAGATACTTGGTTCTCTCTTACACGCATCTAAGACCTACTGTAAGTAAATTATTCCAGCTCACTTTGAAAATGAAAATTAATCCCTGTTTATATATTCACGTTACCAATTTTGTGCCTCCGTATGAAGTTCTGTGTGGTTTTTCACCTACTACGCAGTCTAGTGAGTGGGGAGATACTTCGTGCTCCAGTACAACATGGACCCCTGTGGGTGGGGGACGCAATCGAAGAATTCACCCACGGTTTCCCCTGTCTGTCGTAAGAGGCAACTAAAAGGGCCGACCAAGGAATGATTGTATTAGAACCATGAAACTACTTGTGATTAGTACCATCATGCGGGGAGCACACTGGGTCTCCTTTACTTGCGAGTAGTACCACTATGTTAGGTACACAATAGGTTTGTGAGTAGTAGCGGCAGAGAGCGGTTCACTGTGGGTTTACCGTACCTGTGATTAGTACCGTTATGTGAGAAACACACCGGCTCTGGGTGTTACCTGTGATTAGTACCACTATATGACAGTCACCGTGGGTCTGCGTTACCTGTGATTAGTGCCCACTATGTTAGGAACACCACGGAATAGTACGACTCCCTGTGATTAGTACACATGTGTGAAGAAAACTATGGGTTTGCGTTGCCTATGAGTGGCGCCGTAATGTGAGAAATACCAGAGGTCTGTGTTACCTGTGCGACGTACAATAGCCTACTTGTGAGTAGTACCGCAACACGGCAGATACCGTGGTTCTACTTTACTAGCGATAAGTACCATTATGAGGGCCCGTTGACCTGGATTTTGCACCCCTTTAGACAACAAGCATAATCGATTCAGGATTGTACTTTAGAAGCCGCCCCATGGTCAGTAATGCTGTTGTTTTAAGATAATTTCTGTGATTCACTGGTTGTTTTAAATTCATATTCATCCATTCATTCTTCATTTTCACGTTTCGAATTCTGGTCAGTGGATGAATTTTGGACTTTTAAATTGTCATTACATTTCGTAACATTAGGGGGTCGATGACCTAGATGTTAGGCCCTTTTAAATAATAAGCATAGTCATCATCACCAGTACAACAAGGAACTTAAAAAATAATGTTTTATTACTAAGAGAAAACTGCAGATTGTTACAGATTATCGTTTCATAAGATGTTTACTTGAGAGCCTCCGTGGCTCAGACGGCAGCGCGTCGGCCTCTCACCGCTGGATACCGTGGCTCAAATCCCGGTCACTCCATGTGAGATCAGTGCTGGACAAAGCGGAGGCGGGACAGGTTTTCCTCCGGGTACTCCGGTTTTCCCTGTCATCTTTCATTCCAGCAACACTCCACATTCTCATTTCAAAGCATCTATCAGTCATTAATAAATCACTTTGGGAGTGGCGACCCCATCGTACTAATAGCCTATATGTGATCCATTCATTGCATTCCTGACCCGGTCAGTGACTGGAAAACAGGTTGTAGGTTTTCAAGACGTTTACTTGATGTGTAGAAAATTACATAGGTTAACAGAATAGAAGTTGTTTCCCGTTATAAGAGAAACATTGTGCTAATTTAAAAAATATAATTACAATACTTGCCAATCGTCCACGGATTTGAAATCATTACATGGAAAACATTTCTATTATCAATACATTATCCTGCTGTAATACTGTATTATACCTTAAATTACATTTACGTACTTAAAATGTATGTGAAGTAGATTTTCGGCCGCTTGAGGGAACATCTCTTATCGATAGTCTGCCAAGATATCTGAATACCATTTACCCTGGCGGCGCCTGTCCGTTTCAGAGATGTGGTAGAAACGTTCCCCGTATTTGTCGCTCACAGCACCTAGGTCTTCAGGGAAGACATGGAGAAGGGAGTCCAAAAAGTGTGTTTTGAAAGACATGTTATATCGCATGATCATGTAGTTTCTCAATCAGCTCAGTGAATACATTCTCTGTTATTTTCAGACAGTAGTTTCCCAGAAAGTGTGTGAGAACTCTTTTGAAAGACAACGATGTAGCCGCGTGTTGCATATTTCATTGGCTTCCCGATTTTGTATATTTCGTCACATCCCTGATTTGAGGGCCGATAAATATTCCTTCTTTTAGTTTTGTTTCACCGATTCTTGGGAACACTTTTTTCAGGGAGAGAAGTGCTCTTCCGCCACGGGCCATTGCTTTCACGAAATTCTTAATCAAGCATAGTTTGATGTGCAGTGGAGGCAATAAGATTTTTTTCAGAACTTACAGGTGGTTGGTGAAGGTCATTTTCCTGTCCTGGATTCAGTAACTCTCTTTAGGCAGTTCTTTCTTATATAATGATTTATTTTATCTCCGCTATGCTGTTTGCACAAGAAGCAGCTAAATTGTGTATACCGAGCTCGATAGCTGCCGTCGTTTAAGTGCGAACAGTATCCTGTATTCGGGAGATCGTCGATTCGAATCTCACTGTCTGCAGCCCTGAAGATGGTTTTCCGTGGTTTCCCATTTTCACACCAGGCAAATGTTGGGGCTGTACCTTAATTAAGGCCACGGACGCTTCCTCCCCACTCCTAGCCCTTTGCTGTCCCATCGTCGCCATAAGACCAATCTGTGTCGGTCCGACGTAAAGCAACAAATGGCAATGGAAAGTTTCTGACTTCATTTTTGGAATCAACATTACGGAAATAGCCTACATAAGAAACAGCCGAAATTGTAGATTTAACAAAATCATTGTTGACCAGTTAAATGACAGGTGTATTTGATGGAATGCATCGCTATATTGTTGTGAACGATCGAACTTAGTTTCTTGTAGTACTCAAACAGTATCATTGACACATCATATTCAGTTTGCGTTTATTTGTTAATCCTCGAACATTTTACCTGGTTGAGTAGTGACTGCAGAGATGTCTCGGGCGTTGAATTTGGCTTTGGTGCGGTGAGGAACTTCACATCGGACTGTGCGGTCTAGAACACGTCGCTCTGTGATGAAAGCAGCAAGCTGTTGCGGTGGTTGGCTGTTAACACATATTCCCTCGTTTGTGCTGTATATTATTATTCCGGATAGTTGTTGAGCGTCTCTGCTTTCCTAAATAGTGATCAATTACGTTACCAGAAGGAGTCTGACTGCAGCTATCATTATAAACAGGACTTCTTACCTTGCAGGCATTAAGAAAAGTGTTAGAACTCAGTCCACGTGATAATTAATTCGTTCTTCATCTACGGTTATTTTTAAAAACTAATGAGTAAAATACTTGGCTTAATGTAATTATCTTTGTAGAATTTTTAACCTGACTCGTTTACACTTTTTATCTTATTTTCACCGGGCGAGTTGGCCGTGCGGTCAGGGGCGTGCCGCTGTGAGCTTGCATCCGGAAGATAGTGGGTTCGAATCCCACTGTCGGCAGCCCTGAAGATGGTTTTCCGTGGTTTCCTATTTTCACACCAGGCAAATGCTGGGGCTGTACCTTAATTAAGGCGACGGCCGCTTCCTTCCAACTCCTAGACCTTTCCTATCTCATCGTCGCCATAAGACATATCTGTATCGGTGCGACGTTAAGCCACTAGCAAAATAAATCTTATTTTCCAATATTGATGGCATCGGAACAGCACTAAATTGAATTTGACGTTACTTATAGGCTACATAGTTTTGCTATGCTATGCACTTTTCCGTTATTTATCGGGTGCTGTATTTTTCTCCTTCGTTAGCTTTGCTTTTGCTATTGATACGCAAAAGACACATTTCATTGTGTTAAATGAGCTTTGATTAGTAAAGACATTCGTAATGGGAGGAAAACTATTCAAACGCTTGGGTACCGTTGATATTTTTAGTTGCAATGTGTGGTAGAAAATATATTTTAACAGGATGAAAATACTACGCTTGAAATATCTGTTAACGATGGTACTTCAATTTTTTTCTGGTGATTACTGAGATAGCAATTTTTTAGTTAATGATTGAAGAATTATTTAAACTATTCATGTTAATGACTTGTCATTTGTACGACTGTACTTTTTAGAACTGTTGCAGTATTTTCAATGCAGGTGATGGTGATTTTAGTTAACATAAGTGCATTTCTTCTTCTTTTACTTTTTCCTCTTCTTGCTTTGCGTACTGTTTTGTTTATGACACTTTGCTCGATTTATAGGCCTACGTATGATTCCATTTTCTTTTTTAAACATTGAATAATAACGAAATTCGAAAATAACACAAGAAATAGAATATTATCACATGAGATTCTAACGGACTAAAAGAAGATAAATAGACCATAGCCTATATCTGAAGGGTATGCAGCTCTATAATAGGTTGCCTAAGCATGGCAGGAATCTGAAAGATAACGTATATATTGCTTTGAAAAGGAGCTGTAAATTCATAACTTATGTTTTTATTATATATTATAAATTCGAATCTGTGTCTTTTATTTTAGATTTTTGTGCAATTTTGTACAACATGACGTTATCCTACAAGTGCAAAAATGTATGGAAAAAAATAAACTTATCAAATTTTCTGTCCTGTTGTATGAGTCTTACGTCTTTAACCGACGCGACGTAGCAACCTGAAGTGAAATTTACACGTCTGTGTTAATTAAGTGAACTTATACAGGCCTACAAGTAGTATTACAGCACTTGTGTCCAACTTCTAAATCTTAAAGAATATAGTTTATAAACAATTTACATTCTTTTGTTGAGGAGTCACGTTTTAACTTTTTTAAGACTTTATTTGTCTGATCTCTTGAATTATATTTTCTGTGAATTTTTTCTTCGTTTTATATCTCCTTTTAATGTTAGTTTTTGGGTTGTAAATATGAAATATATATGTATGGAAATGGATTTGTCGTTCAAAAGATGCTTGTACAAATTGTATATCCACCTATATGTTTGTTATACTTTTTATCGTTGTCTAACCTTATTTGTTTGTTTCAGGTAAGTTATAAAAAGGAGAGAAGACTGTTAGAACTTACGGACTTCCCCTTGGTGAGTAACTTAAATGATTCCTTCCTGAGTTCTCCGCCTGTTGTGCTTAATTTTATACTTCATATACTCGCTGTCGTGCTTGTTAGTGCTCAGTCACTGTACCAAGTGTATATGCTGAATTTTGTTTCAATAATAATGTTCTTCTAATACAACTCTCAGAATGATTATCGTGTATCGTACTAGTATAATCCTGCAAGCTATTCCGAAATCCGTAAAGAGCAATCTCAAAGAAACAATGTTTAGTTAACTGTTTCAGTGTACGCTGTAGGTCTGTTACTGTTTTACTAACAGTAATTTTCTCATTCGCTTACAAACAAGTGTTTATTTACTATACATTCCGTGATTTGAAGGCCAGCAATGCGTTCGAATATAATGTAGCGACCCTGTTCTTACTTGGTTAGATCTGCAACCGTGTGATGTGTATTATTCAGTGTTTCAACCTCTGGCGCTCATTGGGTTGTTAGTGTACGAGCGTCTTATGCCTAGGATTACGGGTTCGATCGCGCTCCTGTTTGCTGGTAGTCGTAGCTAGGAAAGTGCACAGTACAGTATGGTTACCCACGTCGGCTTGTAAAAGAACCTTGTAAACACATTGGCTGTTCGATAAATTTCTCTCGGGATTCCAGTCTGTCTACGTAGTCTTTGGTTTGACTACAGTGGCACAGAGATGCCAACTATTACGATTCAATCGTAATAATTACGAATTACCCATCATAATTACGCCTTTACGAATCACACACCACAAATTACGATTTTTTGTTGATTTTTAAATCTAAGTGTATGAAGTGTTCAAAAGGATACACAAGGCGGCGTGAATTTTCGGAATATTATCTTCGGATTTCTCAGAAATAATTTATCCCCCTTTCTTGTCGTTCGTTTAAGAATATTTCGAGTTTTCACGCGCTGAACGCAGTGTGTGCTTCCAGTACCGAAAATTTAGGCACCTGTGAAGTGGCATATCTTGCGGAGTTGTTGTCCTTGTTCGTCACATGATCAGACTTCCATGCAAGTATGAGAGTTATTTTGTCTTTGTTTTGGCGGTATAGTGGTGACAAACTCCGTTTAATGGTGAATACTGTGTGCGTGACTGTTGAAGAAGTATTTATTGCGATTTATTTCCAAAATTTACATATATTGCTCTTCTAGGATATATGCTAATCGTGTGTTACGAAATGGGAAAGGTTTGAAATAATGAAGGGATTTCTTGTGCAGGAAAATACGTGTGATTACGTTACCGTGACTAGTGACGCTAGTAATAAATACAGTTGAAAATTTTGGGAGGTATACTCGGAAGAATGACCCAGTTGTAATGCTCTTCTCAAAATGTCATTCACACGTGTTTTGTAGTGTGTGGAGCCGCGATGTTTTGGATGCGCATGATGAAAATGAACAAGACTGAATTTCGTGCTAATATGAACTCCGAACTGTTAAGTGCTCTGTTAGTGCAGAGGATGCACATGATATGAAAAGAAAAAGCATGTTACCAGTGTACGTTTACCAAACAGTAACTACAAGCTTTAAATGATATGTAAGTTAGTAAGATAACGAAGAAGGAAAAAAAAAAAAAAATCTGTGACCGCCCCCCCCCCCCCCGTGCCCTAACGGCTGCATTACGAATTACCTTTTTTTGAAAGTTGGCATCTCTGGTGGCATGAAGGTAACGCTGAAACAGACGCAAGTCACCACGGTTTTATGGCAGATTATTGACTTAATTAGCTCAGTATCTTACCCACTAGCTTCCCACCCGGAAGGCTGAAGTTCGATCCTGGGTTGAGATTTTCATATAAAAAGTCACGTGATGTCAGGACTTTAAAGCTCTGGCCTGAACCAGAATGTGCCTAGGTGGCTCCAGCGAACCAAGAAATAACTGGGACAAGCTTAATAATAATAATAATAATAATAATAATAATAATAATAATAATAATAATAATAATAATAATATAGACTTATAATGGCGTGTGGCCTCCAAAGAAGCCTGGTGCAGATCTTTCGTGCTAACACCTATAGGCGACCTGCGTGTCTGTGAGGACCTATGATGAATACTAATGATGAAGACGGCACACACACCCAATTCCCGAACCATCGGAATTAACCAATGAAGGTTAACATTCCTTGAGCCGACTGGGAATCGAACCCGGGACCCCCTGTACCAAAGACCAGCACGCTAACCATTTAGCCATGGAACCGGACATAATAATAATAATAATAATAATAATAATAATAATAATAATAAAGGTATGGCCTTAACCATCATGGTGCAGAAATTTTCATTTGACGTCATTTAGACTTCCTGCATGTCAATTTCGACGTGTCATTTTCCTCTGCCAATTGGAAGAGAAACCGGAACTCTCTTGAGCTATCATTGGCTGACTTTTAGTTCATTTTGTGTCCGACTCGTTGGCTGAATGGTCAGCGTACTGGCCTTCGGCTCGGAGGGTCCCGAGTTCGATTCCCGGTTGGGTCGGGGATTTGAACCTTTATTGGTTAATTCCAGTGGCTCGGAGGCTGGGTGTTTGTGCTGTCCTCAACATCCCTGCAACTCACACATAACACTATCCTCCACCACAATAGCAAGCAGATACCTACACATGGCCGATGCCGCCCACCCTCATCGGAGGGTCTGCCTTACAAGGGCTGCACCCAGCTAGAAATAGCCACACGAAATTGAAAGTTTATTTTGTGGGGAAAACGCTGGGTGTGTACCAGAGGTGTTTTACATGTCACCATTGTGTCTAATGGACTTTTTTCCGCCCTTCAAAAATCCAACTGCCCCTGCTGATTTTGAACCCTTGGTCTTGGGACCCGGAGATCGATCAGCACTTTTCCACGGATCCACAATGAAAGTTATTATTATTATTATTATTATTATTATTATTATTATTATTATTATTATTATTATTATTATTATTATTATTATGTGCGTATGGACCCAGTGGATCACTTAAAGCTCTAACGATTCTGTTTTCTGAATTGCCAAACAGCTCTCATCCTTTCTCCGTGGATCCTTTTTCGTTCTTCTGTCCACTTTGCTCCAGTCTTCTTTTTCACTTCGTTCTCTGGTTGCACTTTCCATCCATTAATTTTTTTCCTGTAGAGGTTTCTGTCCGCGCTGTCAGTTGAGTTCATATGGGCTTTTTCCAGATCCTTCTTCATTTCCAGTACCCATGGAATATTTTTTAGATGTTCTATGTAGGTGAGAATCTTGTGTGAGTCTACTTGCCGGGAATCTGCGAACGTGCCCATAAAATTTCAGACGTCTTTTGCTGATGTCTGCTGCAATGTTGGAAAGCTCTTCTGTCACTTTGCGTGACCTCAGTCTATATCCATCTTCTGTTTTCCTCAGGATTCTTCTTTCTTCTTTTAAAATGTTGTCAAGGTCACCTTTTCCATTTAGTGTAAGGGTCTCACTGGCATGTAAGACTTCGGGCTTGATTACTGTATTATAATGTCTGATCTTTGCATGGCGGGACAAGCACATTTTATTGTATATGTTGTGAACCCTACCGTAGGTTTTCCGAAATTTTTGTAAGCGAATTTTCTGGGCAGCCTTCTCGTCTCTCGTTGGTTCAAGGATTTCTCCCAAGGCTATTATTATTGCTCACCGGAAACGTAGAGAGAGAAAGCCGACAGGAGAAGAAAAGGTACTTACATATTGAATGATATTTCAGATAATTCGGTCATGTTTCAATTTTAGCAGTCTGGAATAGGTTCACAGTTATCAATCTTAACGTGTGTTCTTGTTGAGCGCAGACCTCGTGAGCTCAACATGGTGCGTTTGATCCTGACTCAGTCCGGTGCTAGCTGAATAATTGAATGTGTTGAGATACGTCAGCCTCATATTGGTAGATTTACTCTCAATTGAAAGAACTTGTAGGGACAGAAATACGGCTTAGAAAATCTTAAAAGTAGTCAGTGGGGCATAAACTGGTATTAGTATTAATAATAATAATATTTAATGAGGTGGAAGCCAGAGCCTCCGTGGCTCAGGCGGCAGCGCGCCGGCTTATCACCGCTGGATATCGTGGTGTAAATCCCGGTCACTCCATGTGAGATTTGTGCTGGACAAAGTGGAGGTGGGACAGGTTTTTCTCCGGGTACTCCGGTTTTCCCTGTTATCTTTCATTCCAGCAACACTCTCCACTATCATTTCATTTCATCTGTCATTCATTAATCATTGCCCCTGAGGAGTGAGACCGGCTTCGACAGGCGGCACAATTCTTATCCTCACCGCTAGATGGGGGCTTCACTCAACCCTCCCCTGACCCGGTCATTGACTGAAAAAGAGGTTGTAGGTTTTCATTTTCAATGAGATGGAAGCCAACGACACAGAGTTTTTACAAACAGCCTTGATTGCCATTGACCTCAACCGAGATTGAACTCACTGTGTTTGGGTCGGAGTGCCAACGACTGGCTGACCGCATCGCTAAACTGGGCAGATTTCTTAAAATGTTTCTGTTTTTACTAGCGCTTGAACGATGACGGTGGTATGGGAAAGGTGTAGGACGGGGAAAATGGCCTTAATTATGATGCAGCCTTGATACTACCTGTTATGAAAGGGTCCAAACCCCCATCTCTCAAACGCGAGCTTACAGCTGCATGCCCCCTCGGTATGAAAATATACCTCAAGTTCTGTGATTCAATGAATATGGAGTGCAAAGTGTGGTGTAATCGGTTAATCTTTACAATATGTGATTGGGCACGCGAAAAGGGACATGTAGGCAAAATAATAGATTCCCTCCAGGTTCCTATTCATATGACCACATATAGTTTTCCCATTACAGTGTCAGATATATTTTGCAATGCGTCTCTATTTTCGCCCATATTTCGTATGGCGGTACAGTTATTCGCCGGTTTCTAGACGTTTTAAACTGCTATTGTGCCAACTACAGGTTTAAGACCCCGAAACTTGCACAGTCAGAGAGATGCCAACTATTACGATTTAATCGTAATAATTACGAATTACCCATCTTAATTACGCCTTTACGAATCACACACCACAAATTACGATTTTTTGTTGATTTTTAAATCTAAGTGTATGAAGTGTTCAAAAGAATGCACAAGGCGGCTTGAATTCTCAGAATATTATTTTCGGATTTCTCAGTAATAATTTATACCCCTTTCCTGTCCCTCGTTTAAGAATATTTCGAGTTTTCACGCGCCGAACGCAGTGTACGCAGTGTGCTTCCAGTTCCGGAAATATAGGCACCTGTGAAGTGGTATATCTTGCGGAGTTGTTGTCTTTGTTCGTCACATAATCAGACTTCCATGCAAATATGCGAGTTCTTTTGTCTTTGTTTTGGCGGTAAAGTGGTGACAAACTCCGTTTAATTGTGAATACTGTGTGCGTGACTGCTGAAGATGTATTTATTGCGATTTTGGTTGCCAAATTTACATATATTGCTCTTCTAGGATATATGCTAATCGTGTGTTACGAAATGCGAAATAATGAAATAATGAAGCGATTTCTTGTGCAGGAAAATACGTGTGATTACGTTACCGCGATTAGTGACGCTAGTAATAAATATAGTTGAAAAATTTAGGGAGGTATACTCGGAAGAATGGCATTGTTTAATGCATTCCTCAAAATCTCATTCACATGTGTTTTGTAGTGTGTTTCGGATGCGCATGATGAAGAAGAACAAGACTGAATTTCGTGCTAATATGAACTCCGAACTGTTAAGTGCTCTGTTAGTGCAGAGGATGCACATGATATGAAAAGAAAAAGCATGTCACCAATGTACGTTTACCAAACAGGAACTACAAGCTTTAAATTAAATGATATGTAAGTTAGTAAGATTACGGGGGGGGGGGGGGAATCTGCGACCCTGCCCTAACGGCTGCATTATGAATTACCTTTCTTGAAAGTTGGCATCTCTGCAGTCATATTGAGTGGGAGATGGTTTTTCAAGCATTCTTGGTATTTTACCCATCAGCTTTTAGACACTGTGTAATAAAATTGAGTTGTTTAGTGTGCTCAGAGGCCTGAACGATCCCTGTTGTTGCGACGGACGATGCTGAGCTTGTAGTCACGATGCCCGCTGAAACACGACTTTATTCTCACCTACGCTCCGTGACTTGGCACTGGTTTGCTGTCACCAAGTTATATTGTTGTCATGGATGTGCCCTCTTATTGTCTTAACTGACACAACCGTGCAATAAATCCCCCCTATTGCTTTTATTTGGCTCACTGGGGACTTGGTTTATTTCGAGTCTTATTTGGATCTGTGAGATCACTTTCTTAACAGCAGCGAGGAGTACCAAGGAGCGTGCACATTTCAAAAGCAGGTGACTACATGACTTGATGAACGGCTGATAGGGAAAGCCACAAACTGAACGATGAATATCACGCTGACATTTTCACTGCTCGATACCGGTGCGGAGAGATTGATATTCAGATTTCTGAACTTTGTATATCAGATGGTGTTACGATTTTCATTTTGACCCCTGAAAGTAATCTACACAACAGTGTTGTGTGTTGGGAGACTTATATTTGTGAAATAGTAGTACATGAGTGGTTGAATCTGCAGAAAGGAGATCCTTCCCCAGTTATTTTTGTGCATACTGTCACAATGTGTCTGGAATGTGTAGTAGGAACTGCAAAAATAGAACTGGTCCATCATTAAAGCCAATTATGAGAAGAAAAATAATATAATTTCTAGGCTCTTGAAATACGATTTTAAATTTGAATGAAATCTTAAATATAACTTATGTAAGTGCTTAAAAGAGACAGGTAGGAGTCGGATATCGAATGGGTCATGAAGTGCCCTTCTCAAACTGTAATATGACGCCTCCAGCCAAATTCCTTCCTGAATCTCCGTCTAAACGGCCCCGTCCTGAAACGACTCCTGTTTCTGCATAATGACCTAGTATTTTGTTGTTCTTTATGATCTGCTTTACGACCCACCGGCACAGATAGGTCTTATGCCGACGATGGAATAAGAAAGGGCTGGGAGTGGGAAGGAATCGACCGTGGCCTGAATTAAGGTACAGCCCCAGCATTTGTGTGGTGTGAAAATGGGAAACCACAGAAAACGATCTACAGGGCTGCTGAATGTGGAGTTCGAACCCACTATCTCCCGAATGCAAGCGCACAGTTGCGCGCCCCTAACCGCATTTCCAACCAGCTCCGCCATTTTAAAATTGTCACGTGCATTGGCTGGGATTGAATCATTCCGTACCGGGCGAGTTGGCCGTGCGGTTAGGAGCGCGCAGCTGTGAGCTCGCATTCGGGAGATACTGGGTTCGAACCCCACTGTCGGCAGCCCTGAAGAAGGTTTTCCGTGGTTTCCCATTTTCACACCAGGCAAATGCTGGGGTTGTACGTTAATTAAGGCCACGGCCGCTTCCCATTCCTAGGCCTTTCCTGCTCCCTCGTTGCCATAAGACCTAAATATGTCGGTGCGACGTAATGCAACTAGCAAAAACAAAAAAAATCATTCCGTACTTGTTATAATACAGCCTTTACGCCCTCCTCCTCCTACTACTACTAAATTAGAGTTGGCATTTTTATGAATTTATTATGGTTTGTAAATATTAGCAAAGGACACTAGCCTATGCTTGCAATTTTAATATTATCATCAATTATTTAATTAATCTATTTTTATTGTATAACTTCCCTAATTATAGGGTTGCCACTAGGAGAAAATATATTTCGTTTTCCAGTGTATAACTTATCATCATTACTTAACAGGTTACCTCTTAAAACAGTAATTACCCCCGCCGCCGCCGCCACCACCACCACCACCAGCACCATCGCGACGTCTAACAGGTTATACAAATTACTATCTAATAAATCATATTAATATGGAACATGAAAAGATATTTCCCATAAAATACAGAAAGAAAGTGAAAAGCAAAAATTTCGCAACGCACGATACTATTGACTGAAAAATGAATATTGAACCGCGGAAGGCAACTACCACTGTTAGTTAACAGGTGTTTTTCTTTTCCTAATGAAGTCCGAAGTTGGGATAAGAATTTAAGAACTGTTCCCCGAGCTCCCACCATTAACCGTGTAACATATATTTTGCAGTCCATTTTTTCTTTATAATACGGAACTGTATGTTCATAAATGCTCTTCTCTAAGTTCACTTTTTCCAGTTGACCAGAATGGTATTCAAATCGCACAGTAGGGTCAGTGATAATTCCATTCTGATTTATTTGTTTATTTTTGCTAGTAGTATAACGTCGCACTAACTCAGGTTTTTGGTGGCGATGAAATAGAAAAGGACTAGGACTGGGAAGAAAGCAGCCGTGGTCTTAATTGAGGTACATTCGCCTGGTGTGAAAATGAGAAACCACGGAGAACAGTCATCAGTGCTGCCGATGGTGTAGTTGGAAACCAACATCTCCCGAATTCAAGCATACAGCTACCGCGGTCGTACCACGCAGCCGGCAGGATATCAGTAAAGCCATCAAGTAATTCTCTGTATCTCTTACAATGTTGGACATTTCATGATATTCAGATAGGAGTAAATATTACTCCATGCTGGTTACATACCTTCAGGGAGAAGAAGAAGAAGAAGGAGAAAAAGCAGCTCATTATCTATTTACCAAGTTTGTGTGGGTCCTTATCTGCCTCCCTCGGTAGAATATCAACTATGAATGATTTGTACCTGATGGTGTCCCATACTTTTTCAGAAACGTTTCCACTTGGGCTGTTAGACTGGGTGCGTGAGTTGGCGATGACGGAAACCCTAACTGACAATGAGTCTAGCATTGCTCAATTTACCTCTGCCAGGCTCCTCACTTTCATCTGTCCTGTCTGCCGTCTCTTGGTCAATTCTTGTTCCTCGCCAACCTCACATTAGGCAAGGCTTAAATCTTTATTTATTGATACCTTTCGGATCCTTTCCTTTCTTTTTCCGGTTCGTCAAACTGTTGGCTCCCATCCTTTTTATTTTATCTTCTGATACGCGTTAAGGGAGTTATCTCGTTCTGATTCCCCATAACATATTTATCATCATCGCTGCCTTCTGATACTGTTCTCTTTCATTTACTTCGCTTAATATATATATGGTATGTCCGACTCCTTGGCTGAATGGTCAGAGTTGAGGCCTTCGGTTCAGTGGGTCGCGGTTTCGATTCCCGACAGGTTCGGCGTTTGTGTTTGTCCCCAAACTCTCTTCTTCATATTCAGATAACACATCACACCGCTCTACCAACCACTACAGAAACAGGCAATAGTGATTTCATCCCTCCACGTAGGTGTGGCGTCAAGAAGGGCACCCGGCCGTAAAACGGTCAGATTAATAATTTTACTCATTTCGCACGCGCGCCTCCACAAGTGTGGGGAAAAAGCGGTAGGAGTATAATAATAATAATAATAATAATAATAATAATAATAATAATAATAATAATAATAGATTTGGTATATTTTCTTTACACCTGTTAGCGTACTTTGCTCAGTCCACAGGCTTCTAAACTATTTCTTTCTTGTTTCTGAATCTGCTACCATTCACTTTCACACGTACAGTAGTCCATGCAAAGAACGTGGCAAGGGAAGTGTCTAATGTGTGTGTTTGTGTTCAAAGATATCAGTGGATTAATTTTTAAAATATTCTAAATTCATGTTTTAACTAATTCGGCTACAAATATTATTTGAAAATGAAACACATTAGATGACAACATTGATTTACATTACCTTGCTTTAGGCTATAGCTTGTTACCTGGTAGTTCGAGTTTTTCATTCTGGTAGTCGTTTATTTAATACTTCTGAGGATGATGATGATGATGATGATGATGATAATGATGATTTTTGTTTAAAGGAGCCTGTCATCTATGTCATCGGCCCATTTAATATTTCTTGTGGATCGGTATTTTTTATGAACAAGTCAATTCGTTACAGTCGCAGCAGAGGCGGATCCTTCTTTCTGTGCCATCTAGAAGATCATCTTATGGTGATAATTTCTTGTAGTTATTGGAATATAACGCCAATAATATTGGTCTAATGAAATCACTCTTTTTTTTCTAGAAGAGAATTTTCTTGCGTACAATAAATTTGTAATTTTCCCTGCTTTACTGTTTTGTTCTGCAAGAACGCAGACTATTTACAAGCTAAAACAAATTAATTTCCTGTTCAATTGTTTTTGTTGTCTGAATGCGTTTGTGAATTATATGAAGCACAACTTCAAAGTAAACCATTTCCTCTTTACTAACAAGCTTTTATTTTCAAATATTCCTTTTTTAATAATCTAATTTCAATCTTTTCAAAGGAGTAACGCTTCCGCACCGTTTTCCTCTAGCTGTTGTTTGGTATATTCCCCACCCACGCTCGTCGTAACAGGTGGGTGATTCGACTCATGCGTCTGAATATTTGTGTAAATACATTTACAATAATTCTATTTTTTTCAGATTATTTTCAGAAAGTTTCAATTTCTGAATTCTGAAAGTAATCGGGTAGGCTATTTTTCTTGTGTGATACGTCTGAGTTATATGTTTTATGTAGGTACTTGTCGGGACCTCATTTCACCCGTCCCAGTATCGGCGGATCCGACTGACTAGTTCAATTAACCGTCTCTCTAGACTTAACAAGATCATGTTGGTTCAGTTAGCCTCCTCTCTTATCAAGATCATGATTGGTTCATTTAGCCGTCTCTCCTGGCTTATGTAGATATTGATTGGTTCAATTAACCGTCTCTCCTGAATTATCAAGATCATGATTGGTTCAGTTAACCTTCTCTCCTGACGTATCAATATCATAATTGGTTCAATTAACCGTCTCTCCTGGCTTATGTTTGGTTCAATTAACCGTCTCTCCTGACGTATCAAGAACTTCATTGGTTCAATTAACCGTCTCTCCTGACTCAAGATCTTGATTGGTTCATTTAACCTTCTCTCCTGACTTATCAAGACCTTGATTGGTTCATTTAACGTCTCTCCTGACTTATCAAGATCATGATTGGTTCATTTAGCCGTCTCTCCTGACTTATCAAGATCATGATTGGTTCAGTTAACCGTCTCTCCTGACTTATCAAGATCATGATTGGTTAATTTAGCCGTCTCTCCTGACTTATCAAGATCATGATTGGTTCAGTTAACCGTCTCTCCTGACTTATCAAGATCATGATTGGTTCAGTTAACCGTCTCTCCTGAGTTATCAAGATCATGATTGGTTCATTTAACCGTCTCTCCTGACTTATCAAGATCATGATTGGTTCAGTTAACCGTCTCTCCTGACTTATCAATATCTTGATTAGAATTTTAAGCGGTTGCCATAAAAGGTAGTGTAGAAAACTGAATTACACCGCAAATGTTTAAGTTCTGGATGAAAAGTCCGCGTTTGGTCATTATTTGTGGATCACCTTTGGATCCCACTAGTCATGAATATATTATGCCCTTGCTATCCCATAATACGTCTGTTACCGATGGTTCATGGGATAGTCTAGGTTATGGAAATGTGCCGGGCTGTTACTGGACTGGTGTTGCTTATCGCTGTCTATTCCTGAACAGCATCAAGACTGTCCTATAAACATGAATGAGACTTAAGTGAAAACTACATTTCATTCTTGCTAGCGCCTATGGACAAATGCAAATGAATTGTATCCATCAAGAAGAGGCAACAGATGATAATGACAAGCGCTCCGTAATATGATGTTCATGAATCTCTTTTAAGCTTTTTTTTATCATGCTAATCCGTTATTTTATCGTGTTTTGTGAAAATCTCAATCTCGGTTTCTTTGACCAATGAATGAAATGAACTAGTCTGTGGGGTCGAGAGTATCATTTAAAAGGCACGGGTAAGAAAGACAGCATGTCATCAGAAGTGTAGGAATGTCTCAACTGTTGAGCAGTCTTGGCTGTGATGGTTATTATCGTGATCACTAATCTCCACGTCTTCCCGTCATTCCTTTGTCAAGCCTGGCTCAATGGATGGCGAGGGAGAGCCAATTCTTCTCTCCTTCCCGTCTAACGAAACGAGGGGCGCCACATTGAAAAGATTCAGTGAGGGCTTTCAGCGAGGATAATAAGGATTGCCTGTAAATAAGAGGATATTTAATATTTTTACACAGACGACGACATCCTTCGCCGTTTGTTTGTGGCAATTTCAGACGTCTTGCACCTAGTTTTATTGAGTTGTGTGTTGATCAGTAAGTGAATTAATCTTGCCCGAAGTCTTGTTGAGTTACATGCTTAGTAAATTGATTTCTGTATATTCGTAGTTATCAAAAGTATTATCACTAGCATTAAATAACCCGGCAATTGGGAACGTCCTCCCCCGTATGCTTATCATAGATAAGGTCTTTTGGAGGCAAAGATAGCTCAGTAGCAAAGGTACGGATTATGAGACAGGATTTACTCTGATCTTTAGGTGATCAGTCCCGAGGTTGGTTATGCCCTCAGATAACATCACAGAATGTTATTGCGGTTATAGGAAAATCGCGAAACCACGTAGGCTAGAGCGCCAGAATGACATGCAATAGGCTAGATGAGGAGTGAGGTAATCTGCCATTGCTTTCCTCTCTGAGCCAGAAGAGCAGCCTAATGAGTAGCATCTTCCGTAACACTCAGACGCACTAATCATGCATCAGCTCCACTCATACCTCATCAGCTTCCAAAATGAGGCCGAGACTGAGACTTTCATCGTGGAATGGCCACGGGCTGCTCACTATAGCCTTAATATTGAAAGATACGTTCTGACAGTTCTTAGATTGACGGACATTTACTGCCCGCCTAAGTGGGGAGAAGGGAGTAGGGGTATGGCTGTCATGGAAACGTGGGCTGACCCACGGTGGTTGCGATGGAGATAAGCCTGCTGGCCGGCTCGTGTTGCTTGGAGTTGCCAAGCCTCTCACTTTTTACTATCAGGTACAATGGAACACAGTGGTCTGAACGAACAAGTGAGGCGGGAGCGAGGGGTAGGAGAAAGGAATGCAGAAATGTTGCAACACCGTGCAATGGCACTTGCAGTGCTCCTCCCTCCACCCCTATCTGTCAAAACGCTTCTCTTAATATTACGAATATAGTAGTGAAGGTAGCGATATTGGTACTTCCGATTTAAGTGTATGAAGTTGTCCGGTTCCATGGCTAAGTGGTTAGCATGCTGGATTTTGGTTCAAAAGGCACCAGGTTCAATATCTGGCCGGGTCGGGAATTTTAACCTTAATTGGTTATTTCCACTGTCTCGGGGACTGGGCAAGTGTGTCGTCCTTAAATAGAAAATAAAGCAGGGAAAGATGAGAAAAATAAGAAAATATCAGTAAAAAGGTCTAAAAATAAAAAGAAGATACAGGTGGCTATTATCAATAATGAAGGTAGCGATTTAGCTACCTCCGATTTAAGGCCATTGTTCTATTCCTTTCATTTTCAGTTGGGCATTGGAGCATATCACCTTCATTACAAACTAGATGCAGTGCCCGTCGTTGGCGGATTAGATTTTGAATAAATGCAACACTAATGTCATCTAGCGAAAATGAGCCCCAATTGTTGTCCGGCAAGACTCAGTATTATGTACACTTCTCGTAGATGTACATAATATTTCCGTAAATTTGGATGTTTGTGAGTAATATAATAATCGGGAATATCTCCGTTATTATTTGTCCTTCTTTTACCGGCCTTCTTTCCAGTTATCTGCGATCGGCGCTAATGGGATTAAGCAGAGTTTCACGGCTGCATGCCCATCCTGACGCAAACCTTAGGTGGAGGGATGTGTTCACCATTTCTGTTTTGGTTGGTAGTGACGGTTGTATTTAAATGAAGAAGTGTATAACACGATCATAAACTCCTAGACCTCAGGCTGGAGGAGTTTATCAAGCGCGGCTAAAATCTCCGGTCCGGCTGGGAATCGAATCCACGACCCCATGAACCATGAATCCATGGCCCTATGAGTCATGCAAATAAAATATATTAAAAAACTTCCTCCGGCGTATTTGGGTCTTCTTTTGTTGCTAATAATTTTAGTTTATTTCTTAGATTATTTTTTTCATTTTTTGGTTATTTTTTGGCATTTATTAGGTCATCTACTCCCGAACCTTGGTGATGTGACTTCGAATGGTCTCCGGGGAGGTCGGGGTGAGTGACGATGTTAATGAGTTAGAGGGTGGGGCTCAGAGCCAGGGTATGGCCTACTCTATTCTAATAGGACCAAGCGGGGCTGTTCAAAGCTTAACGTCCGTTTCGTAGTATAAGTGTTATTTAGCGTATGATACTAACACGGCAGATGATCAAGTCTGAAATTGTATAGAGTATATAGAGAAATAAGAAACGTTTTAAAATGGACGAAGAAAGTAAATGTGATTAGTTATTTACGTAATAATGATGTATGGCCTCCGAAGAGGCCTGGTGCAGGTTTTTGGAGTTGACCTGCGCCTCCCCATCTACTTCTTCTTTCACTTCTTCCTAACCCCGTCTAATCTCCTGGCTAGAGAGAACGCGTCACCTTCTAGATGGCCCGCCCCTCCCCTTCGGGGAGTGGAATGCAAACATTTCATAGGCCCTGCGCCTTTGTGAGTATGAGGCCCTACCTAGGATGAAATCTAATACTTAAGACGGCACACACTATCCAGTCCCCGAGTCATTGGAATTAACCAATGAAGGTTAAAATCTCCGACCCGTCGGGAATCGAATCCGGGACTCCTGGGTCAAAGCTATTTAGCCATGGAACCAGACAGTTATTTACGTTACAAAGGCCGAATGTGAGGTTGTACGTATGAGTTGAAATGTTTTGAAACGAATAGTTGAAATACTTTCGCCCCTGGTCAGTATTAATATAGACAAATGTGGCTCCAGTTATTGACAAAATGCGGGAGATTGTATGGTCATGTACTGCGCAGCAGTAATACCTCAGTTGCGAAGGTGACGCTAGATTCGAACCCCAAGGGTCGGTCGACCACGGGGGTGGCCTAACATACTACGGGAGGACATATGCTTGGTGGGTACTACTCGGAATCAATGGAAAGCGAAGTTCAGAAAAGCAGACCCTGCAATTACGCGGGATAAACGCTAGGAACAAGAAGTAGGTACTAATGTAGACTAACCCCAGTTTTACAACTGGATGCCTTTCCTCTTACATACTTTTGTAGCGGTTTGTAGTACGATGTGTCGTATGTAAATGAAGATGTGTATTAAAACGAACGCGAACTAGAGGAATTGACTAAACGCGGCTAAAATCCCCAGCCCGGCCGTGAATCGAACCCATGGTCCGAAATCCAAAGACCATTACACTGACCATTCAACCAAGCAGCCGGTCATTTTTTGGAAATGTACAAGCTCTGCATTTAGGAGACGCGTGGGTTCGAACCGCACCATCGGCCGTCCTGAGAATGGTTTTCTGTGATTTCTCATTTTCATTTTTTTTTCTATTGGCTTTACGTCGCACCGACACAGATATGTCTTATGGCGACGATGGGACAGGAAAAGGCTAGGACTGGGAAGGAAGCGGCCGTGGCCGTAATTAAGGTACAGCCCCAGCATTTGCCTAGTGTGAAAATGGGAAACCACGGAAAACCATCTTCAGGGCTGCCGACAGTGGGGTTCGAACCTACTCTCTCCCGAATACTGGATACTGGCCGCACATAAAGGACTGCAGCTATCGAGCTCGGTATTTTTTTTATTTATTTATTTATTTTTTTTTTTTTCACTTCTAGGCAAATGCCGGGAGAGTTTCTATTCATAGGCCACAGTCTATTTCTTCCACCTCCTTACCCAGTTCCCTTCGCTGGCATACATTACATCTTCATTTGCGTCAGGAAGGGCGTCCGGCCATAAAAACATGCCATAACATATGATCTCACCTCATTCTTGATCCCGTGTCAGGAAACGGGACATATGTACTATGTTGAATTTCTTTGTTTTTATTTTAATAATATTAAGGTGGGAAACATTATACTCAGTTCTGGGCCCACCATTCAACAGCCGACGGCATTCATGAAAGAATCTATATAATTCAATAGACAGTCGATAGATTTATTGACTCGCCCATTTGACGCAGTGTAGCCTTCTGGTGTCTAAACCAAACCAAACCTCATGGTGCGGGAGCCCCGAAGGGCCATGGCGTACCAAGCGACCTCTGCCTCAGCCCGAAGGCCTGCAGATTACGAGGTGTTTTGTGGTCAGCACGACGGATCCTCTCGGCCGTTATTCTTGGCTTTCTAGACCGGGGCTGCCATCTCACCATCAGATAGCTCCTCAATTGTAATCACGTAGGCTGTTCTTGGAATGACCGTTTACCACTTCCACTTTCCACATTATTTCGAAGAACTTCAACATATGAAATTCAGTTTATTTAAATAAGTGTAAGTTTGTCTACAACCATGTACAATAAAACATCATTAATCCGGACCCCATTAGTTCGGACTTCACTTAATCCGGACAGCCGTTTAACAATAATACAGTCCGGCCCCGCTGTGTAGGGGGGCAACGCGCCCGCCTGTCAGCCGGCGGCCCCGGGTTCGATTCCCGGCCGGGTCAGGGGTGTTTAATTGTAAATGACTAATATCACTGGCCAGAGACTGGGTGTTTGTGTCGTCCTTAACGTTCCTTTCCTCACATTCAACACTTTACACTTCCGCCATTTACAAAATACACGCAGGTTCCTTTCATATGTTGCAAGTAGGGGCAAAAGATCTTTCTAGTTCGACGCCCTGAACAAATAGCATTAAAAAAACCAATAATACATGAATGAAATTACAATATAAAGGTGATTTACGAGCACCATGTTGTAAAATACGCAGTTTGTGCCGCAGCTAGTGGTAGGATTTTGACGTTCCCAAGGCAGATGAAAATGATCCAGATTATCACATTTTAACAGAGGAGGAGATCGTTGTGTGATCGCTGTAGAAAGCTCTGAAACGGATGAATATGACCAGGATGCAGCAGGTGATATTATTAACCCTAAGCCAAAAATGAGTGATATTAAAGACCATCTAAACATTGTCATTAAATAACATTGAAAGCATATACTGCATGTTATGAATCTTTGAGGAATCTGCGTGAGTTAATTATTAAATAAATAAAGACAGCAAAAGATCAACAGTTTTTTTTTCAAACCAGTAAACTTGTCAAGTGTGGTCAATGATCGTGTACCTTGATTGCCATGTTCTAATTCTGTACTGCACTAGTTTTTCTGTATTTTGTAGGGTCAAATATTGTATTGCATTATATCTTGAATACCAAGTAACCTTTGCATTTCTTAGATTTACTTTTTACTACATAGAGTGTTTAAATACGTACCTTGGCTAATTTCATAAGTTATTTTGTTTAGTCCGGACTTGCATTCATTCGGACAATCGAGAGCCGGATTAATGAGGTTCTACTGTATTAAACTTCACCTGTGCCCTTCTTAAAAAACCATTAAGGAACCAAGTTGCCGACCCGTCGTGTCCCCCCTGAATCACGAACGTAAACCACACATTTCGTCGAGGTCATCATTCCAACCTTGACCTTGTGTGTCCACCCCTTGTGTATTGTGTTCCGCAACGTTGGCTCTGATTGGTTCTGCTTGTTTGTGTGTGCGCTCTCGTCTCATTGAGGGGCAGCCAGGTGGAGGAAAGAGTAGCCCGCCCACCCAGCTTCCACAGAATTCTTCTAGACACTTAAATGACGCCGGCTATTAAGGCCTATTACTGGTCCGGGCGTACTCCATCGTTCATTCGGAACGTAATGTCATTGTCGTTCAGCGGCCAATTTGAGATAAGATTCGATGTCTTGAGTAATTTCATAGAATCTTTTAGTGAGAACGCGTTCCTGTGTCTTCAGAGCAATCCTTCGTTAGCCAGATATATAATTTTTTTCCTTCCCACAGAGCAGACGAGCAGAAAACAGTAAAAAAGTGAGAGGAACTTTGGCTTTAAGTCATAAACACACGAGACTGTTTAACGTTGTTGGTTGTCTGGCTCTTTGGCTGAGTGGTTAGCATCGTGATCTTCGGTTCAGAGGATCCTGGGTTCGATTTCTCTGACACCGGAATTGGGTGTTTGTGTTTGTCTGAATACACGCCTCTTCATACACATACACCACAGTATCAGTCACCACAAAAACAATACAATCACACATTATTGAATACGAAAAACCGTCCTCAGAGTTTAGCGTCAGAAAGGGCATCCGCTCGTAAAAGAGGGATAACACCACATGTTCTAGAAGTTCGCACACTCAGCCCCTAAAATGTGGGGAGATCAGCACAAGATGAATGTTTAACGTTCTTCATTTAATAGTAGATTTTAGGAGACATCAAGGTGTCGTAGCCCAACTCATTTTCCTCTTATGTTTTCAGTTGTTAATAATAATAATAATAATAACAATAATAATAATAATAATAATAATAATAATAGTTTTACGTCTTATGTACTTTACGATGTTTGCAACTGTTGTATGGCGGGAATTTTGTCCCGTAGGAGTTTTTCTTCGTACCAGTAAATCTACCGACAGGAGGTTCGCGTATTTGAGCACCTTCAGATACCATTGGAGTGGACGGGAATCGAATCTGCTAAAATGGGCTCGGAGAGCTGACACTCTTCCATCTGACCTACGCAGCCTAGCGATATTTGAGTGTATTTTTCAGTCACTTCTCATCAAGCTGTATGCAAATCGAATCATGGTCTTTGGAAGTAAGATTTATAAAATGGAAATCATACCTCGGATTCCTTGTTAAAGTGTAGGTTCATAGCTTATAAGATTCCCAGAATTGCACTTTTTAGAAATCTAAGATTCCATGTGCTTACAGCAGATATCCTGAATGGTATTTCCTTTCATGAGGCACCTATTCACTGCCAAATAATTGCTAAAATATCTCCAGTTTTAAGACAGCGTCTACGCAAACAAGTATAGGCTACTCATTGTTCCCAAAAAATGTGAGAAGTTATCGGGCCGTGGACAGCACAACATAAGATTCCCCGTGAACATATGTCCCACGGCGATCGTTTACTATTATAATGCCTGTTTCTGTTATAAGCTGGAATAAAGGGGATATTTCACATACATTTTTGAGTCAAGTAGTCTGTCTTACAGTCTCATATAATTTAATTTCGCGTCTAATCATTACGAGTTCCGTGATGTTTCATGGCCAGAATAACGTTATATTTTCTCACTGATAACATGCATGATTCCCAACAATTTTCGAAAATGCACTTTTCAGGAGCCGAAAAGTCTTCAGTATTGTGATACGTTTTGCATTACTTGTAAAGAAACTTGGCTACAGCTGCTCGATTTGTAATATGATATATCAGGCAGGGCTGTTACCAATAATTCTAGTACAACTTTGGAGTGTCTGCGAATCGAGCTTGCATAAGACATATGGTCATACGGAGATTTTTGTTGTTGTTGTTTAGGGTGTACTAGCCACACCTCGATTACTTCCCATATTGATGAACCACCCCGTATAGGACTGATTACCAAAGATCTTCCAAGTCCCTAATATAAATCTAGCACAACAAAAATTCCTAGGCACGCCGCTGGTTCGTGTTGCCAGGAAGAGTGTGTGTGTGTGTTCTGATGTCGCTTTACGACCGTACGTGCCTCACTTGGGTATTCTGGTCGCAGCTACTCTTTATGGCTAATGCACAAGGACTTGCTGTGGCGGCTGTAATACTTTACTAATATCGCAGTTTTTGCTCTAAGGACGCCCATTGAATAAGGTTGTCAATATAAATTCCTCCGAAGGTGCTATTGCGACTGGTGGGACTGAGTGCTAGCATCTTAATCACTTCATTATTATCTGCAGAGTAGTGCCTCTTTATACTCGAGATAAAGACGAATTGTGTGTTGGCAACCAAACTTCTGACAGCGCACAACCTGTTCCGGAAACAGTTCTAGAAAATCTCTGTTAAGAACATTATCTGATCTGCTGTAAATTTATTTTATGGTAATTTTATGCCAGTTTTTACACACTAAGTACCGGGCGAGTTGACCGTGCGATTAGGGTCGCGCACCTGTGAGCTTGCATCCGGGAGATAGTGGGTTCGAACTCCACTGTCGGCAGTGTTGGTTCCCATTTTCACACCAGGCAAATGCTGGAGCTGTACCTTAATTAAGGCTGCGGCCTCTTCCTTCCCACTCCTAGGTCTTTCCTATCCCATCGTGGCCATAAGACCTATCTGTGTCGGTGCGACGTAAAGCAAATAGAAAAAAATTACACACTAAGTAAGAAATTGTATCATTTAGAAGTTCAGTGGGTTTTTTGAAATGCTTCCCGCTTTTGGCAAGTGCAGGAGGAAAAGTTCAGTTTTAAAGCTATCGATATTTAAAAAATGGCTCCTAGGTTGTCAGAAAATCTATGCTTAGGAAAGGCTGTATGTTATTACTTACAAACGATGCTGTGTCATAGCAGGTCTGAGGGCATTGCTATGAGAAATGTTACTTGCAGGAATTATTTGTGCAGTTTAAGGTGTTAAATGTAGCAAGTGGCTATACCGGAAGCCTCAGTTTCGATCCTCGACTATATAATGAGTTTAAGGGTGGTTTGACAGCCAGGTCCATTCAGCCACCTGACGACAAACATGAAACCGTCTCATAAGATAACGGCCGAGCTGAGTGGCTCGACGGCTGAGGCGCTGGCCTTCTGATCTCAACTTGTAAGGTTCGATCCTGGCTCAGTCCGGTGGTATTTGAAGGTGCTCAAATACGACAGCCTCATGTCGTTAGATTTACTGGCACATAAAAGAACTCCTGCGGGACAAAATTCTGGAACCTTGGCGTCTCCGAAAACCGTAAAAGTAGTTAGTGGGACGTAGAGCAAGTATCATCATCATCATCATCATCATCATCATCATCATCATTATACGAGAGCCGAGTGACAGGTTTCTCACCAAGACCTCCGCGGTTCGCTTCCGGCCTATGCTTGTGGGAGTTGAAATTCGACCTCTTGTAATATTTTTTTAAAATTTTTTAAATTTCATGTTGTCTTGACTATTTACCTGCATTAAATATTGACAAGCCCAGTTTACAGTTCGTGTCAGTTTCAACCAGTCACGGTTGACTATCACTGAAAGATTATCGAAATGACATTATCGCACCTGATAAACAACTGTTTAGAACTTATCGAAGGTTTCCGATACGTAACCTAAGCTGTGAATAAATCAGATATGACTGCATTTGCAAAGAGATTTACAGAAGCGACCTTATCAGATTGGTATGCAATAAATTTAATTAAATCATATTATGAAATGGAAATGGCGTATGGCTTTTAGTGCTGGGAGTGTCCGAGGACAAGTTCGGTTCGCCAGATGCAGGTCTTTTTATTTGACGCCCTAGGTGACCTGTGCGTCGTGATGAGGATGAAATGTTGACGAAGACGACACATACACCCTGCCCCCGTGCCAGCGAAATTAACCAGTTATGGTTAAAATTCCCGACCCTGCCGGGAATAGATCCCGGGCCCCTATGACCAAAGGCTAACTATTTAGCCATGGAGCCGGACAATAATATTATAAAAAATACCCATGTTATTTTCATTTTATTGATCATTAAACATTTAATTCAGTAAATAGACTTACCAATTACATCTCGTGATTTCATCTTGTTTACATAATTTCTCTCACGCCGCGCGCTCGTAAGATTATCGACAAGATGAAACACACTCATTATATTATCCTTGACAATACCAGTGAATACCTCCAGTTTTTTTTTTTTTTTTTTTTTTTTGCTAGGGGCTTTACGTCGCACCGACACAGATAGGTCTTATGGCAACGATGGGATAGGAAAGGCCTAGGAGTTGGAAGGAAGCGGCCGTGGCCTTAATTAAGGTACAGCCCCAGCATTTGCCTGGTGTGAAAATGGGAAACCACGGAAAACCATCTTCAGGGCTGCCGATAGTGGGATTCGAACCTACTATCTCCCGGATGCAAGCTCACAGCCGCGCGCCTCTACGCGCACGGCCAACTCGCCCGGTACCTCCAGTTTTAGTACTACTCTTGTGTATATTGCTATGCAACTGTTGAACAAAACATCTGAATTCAATTGTAACTTCCCGTCGTCAATAGCAATCATCAATTATAAGGTAAAATCAATTTCCGTCCGTAAATACATCATAATTGAGTTATGGTAGGAGAAAATAATATTTTGAAACAATTCTTCTTTCCCACAATTCGTGTACACTATTTAATTTGGGTCTCTCATTTCTTTCCCTCTGCGTTTACAAGTTTCTTACTAGTTACGAGCCTATGGTAGATTCTCTAGTTCACTTCTGCTGTCCGATCTCTCTTATTAAACGCATATTTGTGCCCGACTCCGTCTTGGCGATACCACTAGAGAGCGGGGATCTTTTTTCATGTTTTCGTGTTTTTCATAGCCATCATGTCGTTGTTCGGGAGATCCATTACTAGATGCTTCTGTCTTTACTCTTGCTTACATTTACTGGAAGGGTGGCTCCAGTGGTCGAATCCTGTTCAGTCTAATGGTATTTTAAATGTCCAAATACACCAGCCTCGTTTCAATATGCAGGGTCTGCCTTACAAACCCAGACAGAGTGCACGCTGTATGTACTCTGCGCTGCAGCAGCTGCTTCAGCCCAATTACGTCGCGCGCGGCCGCCCTGCTGTAAGCGTGTATACAATCCTATGTGAAATATTTCGTTATAAAAGATGGTGGAAGTGTCATCCTTCATAATGAAACACTTAATAAACATTATTAGGATTTTGTGCACACCAATAGCGAGAGTCATGACTAGAGCCCGGATTTTTATGCATTAATAGGTTAGAATGCAAACTAACTGAAGCGAGTAGCAAGTATACTCTACCTTCACAACGACTATGTTATGGGGTTTGCATGAACATTAGGGGTACGGCCCATCAGAACCCCTATAATTTATGTTACTCTTGCTACATTATGGAAGAGCGGGTGGCCGACACTTCCTACTAACCTAATTAGTTTGCAATCTAACCTGTTACTGCATAAAAATCCGGGCTTTAGTCATGACTGTTCACACGACCATTAAGATGAAACGAGGCCTCATTTCATATGTTTAAATTTTATGTAAAATATACATTGTATATACATGAAGTGGTTAAGTGTAAGAAAGGGCCGGGAGCCCTAACTTCGCCACAATAAAGACGCTTTAATAATAATCCGAAAAGAGCACAAGTAGTGGGTCGAATAAACGATCATTCAGTGATGCAAGATACCACTCACAATATCTCACTCTTGTGGCTGGGTCAGCAGGTTTTAATCAGTGGGCCCATGTAACCCTGTACGGTTTGATGTGTAACAGCTTTGTAGCTCTGTGTGCAGAGAAAAGCGAAACCCCTACCGTTGTACTAATTTTGTGAGTGATTTATTCGGTGACCGTTCAAGATTCGCACCAATGTCATCTCTCTTTTTCTCTGTTAAAACTGTTCGTGTTCGCCCATATCTTTTATTGAGCATTGAGCCAGTAGTTTCAAATTTATTTACAATTACGTGAATCTGTGCTCATAAAGGTGGCACTTCACCAGGAAATTGCTGAACAAATGCATCGCATCCCCGTCGAGCCGACTCGTATTTAAATTAACTTTTACATTACGAAAATTATTGTCTCACGATGTTAACAGCTGAGATTCAGACTGGCACGTGCACACGCTGCTTGCAAGGTCAAGAACTATGCGCGCGCCTCCCGTACTCTTGCTTAGGTCTCGGAGAGCATGGATGCCGCTGGACGGTCTGGCTTTATAAGAGTGACCCGTCTGTGTGTGTGTGGGGGGGGGGGAGATAGGAAAGTGTTGGAAATTAAGTAACCGTGACCTTATTTAAGGTATTTGCCTGGTGCACGAAAAAACACGGAAAACCATCTTCACGGTAGTGGAGTTTGAACTCATCATCTCCCGAATGCGATGTAACGGTTACTCGGCCTGTAGCAGCGCGCAACCAACTCGCTCAGTGTTGGTAGATCTGCGACCACGTAAAGGAACTCCTGCGGGACAACATTTCCAGCATCTCGTCGTCTTCGAAAGCCATAGCAGTAGTCATTGGGACCAACTTTATTGTTGCTCTTTAGTTTTGTTTGCTTGCTTGTTTCGGTCGTAACGATAACTCCTTCAGACATGTACACGTCTCCAACATGGGCACCGGTTTTATTGTTCTACTGGTATACTGAGTGAATGTTAACCCACTTGATCCTTTCCTTGTATATTTCCTCGTATGGCTTTATAGCACATACATAGTTCCATTCTTAGCGGATGACCTTGTACTTTGAAGCCGCGTACGTTTCTTTGTAGAGATAATATCGCTGGCCTGGATGTGTGTCACTGGGAATTAAATGTCAGTGCGGGTGGCCTTAGTCGTCACCAGCACTCACTGCCAGTTGGCAGGTACTTAGGGAAATCTTTGGTGCCGTCCTAAACATTGTGTTCAGATCTATCAGCACTTCGTATTCTTTTACACGCTCAGTCAGCTTTAATAATTAATTCCTATGGAGTTCATTTAATCCTTTCATTGGGTGCGAAAGTATTTGGTACTCTGCGAAAAGCCAGTGGCCACGAACCTGCTACGCAGGCGAAGCAGGGGGAGAGGTGATACTCCCACGTGGCGCGTCCCAGGTGGCGGATAGGGGGGTCCTAACCGGCTTGCCGGCGGACTTGAGGGAAATAAAATACCTCTCGCGGACCAAACACACTACCCCCTGCGGGTGGGGGACGCACATGTAGAATACACCCGCGGTATCCCCTGCCTGTCGTAAGAGGCGACTAAAAGGGGCGACCAAGGGCTGACTGAATTAGAACTATGAAACTAATTTTGAATCGTACCATCACGCGGGGACCACCATAGGTTGCCTGTACTTGCGAGTAGTACCACTAAATTCGGTACGAAATAGGTTTGTGATTAGTAGCAGCGGTAGCAGTAAAAGCCTGGCCTGGTGGATTCCAGTACCCGTGCGTCGTACCCATGTGAGCAACACCGCGGGTCTGGGCGTAGCCTGTGAGTTGTACCACTATATGAGCAGCACCGTGGGTCTGCGTTGCCTGTGATTAGTACCCACTATGTGAGGAACACCACGGGAATACCGGCGCCCGTGTTTAGTACACCTAGGTGGGGAACCTTCTCGGTTTGCGTTGACTCTGAGTTGGGCCATTGTGTGAGACACACCATAGGTCTGCGTTACTTGTACGTATTGCAATACTTGTGAGTAGTACCATCTTTTGTGGAACACCGTGAGTCTTCGCTACTTCTGATTAATACCCCAACATGACACATACCATGGTTCTATTTTACTCGCGACATGTACCATTCTGTGGGGCCTTAGACGTGGATTTTGCACCCCCTTTAGACACCAAGCATCATTGTGCTTTATAAGTGGTTCCTTGGTCGGTAATAATGTTATTTTCGATCTGTATTGAGTCCGATCCACTGGCTTTTGTTTGTTTGTTTTGTGTTTTGTTGAGTTCCTGTCCATCCATTCATTCTTCATGCCATATTTTATTTTTATTTTGGTCAGTGGATGCCTTTGCAATTTTTGTTCTTTCATTTCGTACCATTAGGGGCCGATGACCTTCGATGTTAGACCCCTTAAAACAACAAGCATCATCATCATCATCATCATCAAAAGCCAGTGGGAAGTCTGCGAAAAAGCTCACCTATTTCAGAAGATAGTTCAACTAATTGTACTGACGTGGGATGCTACAGACTAGATGTAGTAGTAGATCGTTAGCTATAGATTTAGGGGGATTGTAGTTGCTCATCTCTTTATTACCAGATACCAATGGTGTTGTACTATGGTTGGAAATAAAGGATATGTAATGTAATGTAATTGTACTGATGTTGTTGCCATTAACCACAAGGCGTAGGATTTCAGGGGAAAGACAAAACATGTTTTACTTTCTGAGCTGCAGTGGGGCACTAACATGTTATTGTTGTTATATTTGAGATTTTCTTCGATATAAATCATACACGCAGTACAGTCTTTCTGTTCAGATTGCACTATGAATTGCAAGTTCGTCAGTCTTCGTTCTTTTTAATCTCTATGTCTAGTTTCTTTGAGCAATCGTCTTGCCTAGTTTACGAAGATTCTTAGCCCGTTTTGTACTTCATATCTGACAGTATTATTTGGACATTTCGAAATGCACTGAGAAGAAACGAGTTAACAACTGTTAAATCTGGGAGAAGTTTGCAGACTGATGGCCCAACGGATGTTGAGTTTGAACATTTTCAGTTCTGTTGTGAGCAAAACGTTTAGATTGTTCAATAATCGGTATGGATAAATCATAAATCGTACTTGTTCTAGTCTTCCTTACTGCAAGCTAAAAGTCTGATTTAGATTGTCACTTTACTAAATTCACTCCACCGAGCTCGATAGCTGCAGTCGTTTAAGTGCGCCAGTATCCAGTATTCGGGAGATAGTAGGTTCGAACCCCACTATCGGCAGCCCTGAAAATGGTTTTCCGTGGTTTCCCATTTTCACACGAGGCAAATGGTGGGGCTGTTCCTTAATTAAGGCCACGGCCGCTTCTTTCCCACTCCTAGCCCTTCCTTGTCCCATCGTCGCCGTAAGACCTATCTGTGTCGGTGCGACGTAAAGCAACTAGCAAAAAAAAAAAAAAAAAAATTTCACATCCGCATGCTGACCATTCAGCTAAGGAGTCGTCATAGTATTACGATTAAACGGTTAAAACTTATCAAGTGTCGAACATTTCACAAATTTATTGTTTTTAGGTCATCAGTCCATATAGGGCCTACTGGTTTTATGCAGCCCTCCATGCCACACAGAGTGCATGTCCTCAGGAGTTAGTTACGACCGTAGTTTCCCGTTGCTTTCAGCCACGTAGTAGTAGTAGTATCAACACATCCATTTCGATGAACCATTCGTTAGTCTGTTCTCTCGACAGATACCCATCCGATATGGTTGCACCTGCGACTCCACTATCTGCTGAAAAAGTCTGAAATCACCAATGCCGAGTGTTATAAATCGTGAGCGTCTCCATGTTAAAGGAGCCGAGTGTCGTGAGGGGAGTTCCGTTTTAGTGGAGGGCCAGCCGAGCACATTTCTCAGTGGATAAACATTAAATTCATATCACAACCTGTGTACATTTGTTGAAAATTAAGCAATAACAGATCAACAATAAAATATTAAGCCCATATTGAGTAAATACCGTATATCCGACTCTTTGGCTGAATGATAAGGGTTGAGGCCTTCGGTTTAAAGGGGCCCGGGTTCGATTCCCGGCCGGGTCGGGAATTTTAATCGCGTGTGAATAATTCTTCTGGCTTGGAGACTGGTTGTTTGTGTTTGTCGCAACACTGTCCTCTTCATATTCAGACAACACATTATACTACCAACCACCACAGAAACACGCAATAGTGATTACGTCCCTCCACATAGGGTTGGCGTCAGAAAGGGCATCCGGCCGTAAAACAGGGATAGATACAATGTAAAAGCCAGTTCACACCTGCGACCCCACAAGGTGTGGGAAAAGTAGTAGTAGTAGTAGTAGTAGTAGTAGTAGTAGTAGTAGTAGTAGTAGGCCGGCCCCGTGGTGTAGGGGTAGGGTACCTGCCTCTTACCCGGAGGCCCCGGGCTCGATTCCCGGCCAGTTCAGATATTTTTACTTGAACCTGAGGGCTAGTTCGAGGTCCACTCAGCCTACGTGATTAGAAATGAGGAGCTATCACTGCTGATGGTGAGATGGCGGCCCCATTCTAGGAAACCAAGAATAACGGCCGAGAGGATTCGTCGTGCTGACCACAAGACTCCTCGCAATCTGCAGGCCTCCGGGCGGAGAAGCGGTCGCTTGGTAGGCCAAGGCCTTTCAAGGGCTGTAGTGCCATGGGGTTAGTTATGTTAGTTTAGTAGTAGTAGTAGTAGTAGTAGTAGAAGACTCAGATACTGATGTTACTTTGACGATACCTGTCCTGCGTTTACGTATTCTATGCCAAAACGCCGTGACCACGACACAGTCCCGATCGAATTTTTCTGAATAAAAACAATGTTTTGATGAATTGTATTACTTCAGGAATCGCGCTAGTAAGTCTATTAAAAATAAGCACCGAAATTTTGAATAATTCCTTAAAGGCACTTCCTAAGTAGTATTTTTCCCAGTTAGTTCGCCTTTGTATTTGCTTCTTGTCAATCAGATAGACGAGCGCTCCACAGCATACTCTTGCTCCACGGTTCTCTGTACTTGGCGTGACGTTGCACGAAGCGACTAACAATGCTTAATTCCAGGGCCCCCTCTACTGGCGGGCCCACACGCAGCAATTATGTTCCGCTCCTTACCACACTGTTTGTCTAGCGCTGGTCGTACACTCTCCACAACAAGTAGCTCACTTGTACGTCAGCGGCGACCCCAAGGTGTCTTAGCAGTGCTCTTTTTTCGTGCTGTGATCCATGGTTTAAAAATCCCCCCTGCCCTCCCTGTCCCCTTTCTTTGTTAAGTTGCTAACGAAAATAAAAATAAACACTTTGAGATATTTTACAGCTGTGACCTACACCGTGTGAATGATGGACGAAAATAGACAGACATGAGGATAATAGTGACTATGAAAACTTTGAAATTTTCTAGCACAGTTTGATCGTTTATATGTGACGTTATGGGAGGTTTTCCTGATAACCTGCCGCGCTGTTGCAGTAAATCTCTAAGAAGTATGTATGCATCGCCACATTTCAACCACCAATAAGCTCGGCTCAGTGTAGGGATATGATTTACATTCTTGAAGTGCAGTGGAGTTCCGTAAGTCGTGTGTTGGAAGAACATAGTACAGTACTGGAACGTTCACTCCACACTTACTGTACTTATAACCACGGCAGTTGGCACGAAATATTGATGTTACCAACTGCGAATTTCTTTGATTAATAATACTGGATTAAATAGCTATTGAAAATACAGAAATTATTTGCAATACCTTGTACTCTCAAAAATTCACATGCAAACTATATAAAGAACTTAACATCTAAGGTGAATACATCCCTCCGCCTAGGGCTGGCGTCTTATGGTCGCTCAGCTGTGAGCTTGCATTCGGGAGATAGCGGGTTCGAACCCTACTGTCGGCACTTCTGAGGATGGTTTTCCGTGGTTGCCCATATTCACACCAGGCAAATGCTGCGAATGTACCTTACTTAACGCCACGACCGCTTCCTTCCCATCCATAGCCCTTTCCTATCCCATTGTTGCCATATGACCTATATCTGTCGGTGCGACGTAAAGCAACTTGTATAATATATATTGGAGATACGAAGGGCATTTGGCTGTAAAACTGGCGGCTGAATCCCTATGTGCCGACCCGAGGTAATTGGGTAAAATGCGAAGTAAGAGAAAGACTCATTCACATGAGTACTCTAGAGTGGAGGAATAATGAATTCAGTCTTGTTGGTATTCAGTAGTGGGTGGCTACAGATGTAGACCTGTTCATATCACAGCTCATTTTACAGATAACATTGAAGAGAACAAAGATTTCTGAACTGCGTGCTATTTGTGATCAGCTGATGTTCACATTTCAAAGGATTCTATTAGATCTGAGTCCTACGTGGTCTCTTTGTATATTATTATTATGCTATCTGTTTTACGTCGCGCCGACGCAGATACGTCTTATGGCGACGATGGGATAGGAAAGGCCTAGGAAGTGGAAGGAAGCGGCCGTGGCCTTAATTAAGGTACAGCCCCGGCATTTGCCTGGTGTGAAAATGGGAAACCACGGAAAACCATTTTCAGGGCTGCCGACAGTGGGGCTCGAACCCACGATCTCCCGATTACTGGATACTGGCCGCGCTTAAGCGACTGCAGCTATCGAGCTCGGTGGTCTCTTTGTTAGTTACAATATTGTTAAGTGAATGGCCTATCACAATATTTCTTGTAAGATCTGCAACAGTGTTCATAGTAAATGGTACATCGAATGATCCTGTTCTGGCTTTGCTGTTCCTGTTTATTCCTGTCGAACATTCAAATAGATGGTAGTAATTACCGGGCCAGCATCTTGTAATGTTATATATTTGCTGGATGAGTAGTCATTTTTATTGATACACCTGAACAACCTGTTCGTGTACATTGTTCTTCTGGACTTCATTTTGATTACTCCCCTAACGAGTTATAAAACTCAATTGTAGTACCTATTACTTCTTCTTTTACTTTTCTATTTAACGGTGCAATTATTTGTTCACATGCTTTTATTTATATTCTCTTCTTTTCAGGCAGTGTACAAGAACTGTAATATTTACTTCGTCATTCTTTTGACGGTCATTATAAAAGAATTATTTTTATCGTCCTCGAATGAGTGTTAGTCTTGTAAGTGAAAGAACTGAACTCTGTTTTTCTTTCTTTCTGATTTTCACTGCGGAATAGGAAGCTGGTGACCATGCTATTACGGTCCTACCTGTCATCAGCACCTTCTTCTTTATTATTCCTAATTTGTACCAGTTTTTGTTCCGTTGCAATTGTTTGGCGCTAGGACTCGACAAAATGTCCCAAAGTTTGAAATGAGGCATCACTTTAGAATATTTTTATTTTGGAATAAGCTCGGTGCTAACAGTAGGGCAACTATCTTAAAATACAGTAGCATTATTTATGACAGGGTTGAAGTTTTTGATCCGTCGACGATAATGACAGCTAGATACGTCGCCGGCCTCAGTGTTGCAATCGGTTATTCGTTTTCCTGTTCACAAGAGAGCGAGTTCGATCCCAGCTGAGGTTGGTGCATTTGATGATCTTTAAATAGAACTTCATGTCATTCTGGTCTGTTAGAATGAATTCCAGCCAGACCAAGTTCTGGCGTCCTTTAGGACCATTAATATTCAGAACGGATGTTTTAATAATAATAATATTAATAATAATAATAATAATAATAATAATAATAATAATAATGATGTTATTTGCTTTACGTCCCACTAACTACTTTTGCGGTTTTCGGAGACGCCGAGGTACCGAAATTTAGTCCAGCAGGAGGTCTCTAATGTGCCAGTAAATCTACGGACACGAGATTATTATTATTATTATTATTATTATTATTATTATTATTATTATTATTAATATTATCATATGAAATGGCGTATGGCTTTTAGTGCCGGGAGTGCCCGAGGACATTTATTATTATTATTATTATTATTATTATTATTATTATTATTATTATTATTATTATTATTATTATTTGGTACATACATCCGTGTATACCTTAATGGCAGATAGCTAAAACGTCCTTATCCAGTAGATGAAAGAACATCATCAGCTAAACTTGGAAGTCGAAACAGGAAAAAATGGTAGGGCCTACCAATAATAGAACAGTCTTGTATTTCCAACGATAGGCAGATACAAAAATATCAGCTGAAAGATTTTTGTGTTGGTCTTCCTGAGACTGCCTGTAGTACCGCTCTAATTAGTAAGCTAATCAGTGTGCAGCTAAGCTTGTGATACAGCTTTTGAGTCATTGTTTGACATGTATTTGTAATGTATTGTTGGGAGATCAGAAGAATGCACATGTCCGGTGAGGCACGGGGCGAAGGGGTTTTCACCAGCAGAGCCAGTGACGCAATGGTTACCATAGCAACTCCGCTACTGCCCAGGCGACTTTATATGATCTTCTATGGCAGCTCTTCGCTCTTGACAGTTGTAATCCAACAAACTGCAAAGTGTGGGTCAATGTTTTCGTGTAGCAGATAAGAGCAGATAAGAGCCGATCTGTCTGGACAGAACAGGAAGTTCGTGCTTGCAGGCCACATTCCTCATTCTTGTCTTCCTCTCATCTCTACACAGTAGTTCGCATATTGCTTTCGTCGGTCCAGTACTTCTAATATACGCTGAGGAGTAAACTATCCACTTACGTCTCACTAACTACTTTTATGGTTCTCGGAGATACTTATTTGCTGGAATTTTGACCCTCAGGAGTTCTTTTACATACTGATAAACCTCCCAATACGAGGTTTGTGCATTTCCAAAAATAGCTTGTTCCTTCCTGTTTCTTGGTTTCAATTCTTACAAATTTTAATTTTTCGGCTCCATTTTTTCATCCCTTTATAGACTAACACTCCCAATTTAAAAAGTAATATCTTTATTCATGTTATTATTTTTTAAATTGTGAGTGTCGGTCTATGAAGTATTGAAAGGCGGACCCGAAATTCGTAAGAGTTGAAACCAAGAATCAGTAAGTCAGAACGGAACCGTAATGAAATTCATTCTTCGCAATCCTTGTACTTTTCCTTGACTGTCCGAACTGCAGGGACGTGACTTTCCATCTTAAAAATGAATCTTGCATTGGCAGGATTCGAACATTGCGTAATTGAGGCCCTTCAAATAACCTTAGAATGAGCCAGGGTCAAACCCGCCACCTTGATCTGCAATAGCCAGTGCTCTACCATCTAAACCACTTAGCCTGGCCAGGAGGGAGGGAGTTTTATGATTTTGTCTTGCTAGATCATCACCCATTAGAGTCGTTCGCTTTTGTAGCGCAGAACAGCGTTACGTTGACCGGTGCAGCCAACCGTAATTAAGAGCAATAACTAAACAGTTCCATCACACCGCACATTGCTGTGGTAACCTGAACTATGTCTGACCACTCCACTGCTCTCACCGATGTTTCAATTACGATTCGTTATCAACCTGCAGGTTTGACTTGAACGAGGATATTCAGGTTCGACCATGGACTAGTGAGATTATCTTCAACAAGGAGGAAATAATGACCTCTTGTCCGTAGAGTCGCTCAGAAACTGCAATGTACGTATGGTATTCTACGTTCTTCGCATTTACGATTTCATCAGACTTAATTTTAATCATAATATATATTACGGTATTTCAGTAGTATAGATCCCTTTTGCGGCGCTCACAAAAAACCGATCGTGACAAATGAGCATTCAAAATAAAGAGAATATACATTAGCAGTGACAAATTGCACTCTCATTTCATAAATAGATCATTTCTTTAAAAAATGAGTTTAAAATTGTACGAAGTGTGCGATTTGCAAATGCTGTTGCTGTAGGAAAATATGCGCCATCATTGCTGTTCACTTCACATTTTGGCCGCTGCGACGCCTGTTTTGTCATAATATGCTGTAACTATCACTTAAGAAAACAATATACTAAAACCAAAAATTACTTCTCGGTCAAAGTATTTCGTTACTGTTCTCGTTCTGTCCATCCTCATAACACGTCCAAACCAGTGCAGCCTGCGTCTTCTTAAAAGCTCAGTAACAGGTATTTTGATGCCAGCTTCCTTCCTGTTTGCTTCACTTCTAATCTTGTCTTTCCTGGTATTTTGGTTATTTTCTAATAAATTTCATCTCTGTTGGCTGGATTTTACTATTAGCCTTGTTATTTAAGGTACATGTTTCGAGTCAATAGGTGAGAATCGGAATGAAGTAGGTATGAAACATGCTCAATTTTGCTTTCTGGTCTATTTCATCGTGTCAGAGTAGATTTCTCGCTTAAAAATAAAATTGAGAAGTTTTCGAAGTCCTTTTTAGTAGGCTATTTCTTGGTTTATTGTGTTATCAGAGTCATATGCAGGCCCTAAGTAACGTTTCAGTGTGACCTGATTGGTATAATAATAATGATCTCATAGCTGCCTCTGTGGATCAGTGGTAGAGCGTCGGCCTCCGGATCCCAAGAGGCAGAGGTAGTGGGATGTTTGAAGGGCGGAAAAAAGTCCATTCGACACTCCATGTCGTACGATGTCGGCATGTAAAAGATCTCTGGTGGCACATTTGGAGTTCAAAATTCATTAAAAATCTCAGCCATAGACGCCCAAGAGAGTTTCGTTTTACTTCGTCTGCCATCTAGTGGACCTAGAGTAAAACGGAACGTCGAAATTGACGAGTAGATTGCCAGATGGCGTCAAATTGAAATGTCTGCACCCGGTAGCTGAGGCCATACGATTATTATTATTATTATATTATTATTATTATTATTATTATTATTATTATTATTATTATTTTATTAATGATCTCATATTCAAATTAGTGTAGAGGAATATTACAGAAGCATTGCGTAATATTTGCAGACGATTTTAACTCACGACAACCCAAAAACACATCGAGCTCAAGAGAAACTGCGGAGGAGATATTATCACTCGAAGAACACAACATGCATTACGCGCAGCGAACAAGCACCAAAATCCGCGTACATGGAAATTCACAAAAATAATCAAATCCAATGAAAACGGTGTAATGCCCAAATAGACACTATGAAATCGATGGGTGAAATCGAAAACGACCTTTAATTGTCAGAATAAAAGAAGACATCCCAAACAAAGCCGTCTTTAGGACAAACTAAACAAAACGACCAAAACAGTTTGGAACAGACAGAAAGGAAGCCCACTGCGGAAGAATAAAATAATTATAATTGGAAGGCAGACACACGCGTACTTTGCGTAGGCTTATAGCCAAATAATAATAATAATAATAATAATAAATAATAATCTATATATTTAAAAATTATGAAAACTAAAGCCGTCCCCGTGGTGTAGGGGTAGCGTGATAGCCTCTTACCCGGAGGCCCCGGGTTCGATTCCCGGCAAGTCAGGGATTTTTACCTGGACCTGAGGGCTCGTTCGAGGTCCACTCAGCCTACGTGATTAGAATTGAGGAGCTACCTGACGGTGAGATAGCGGCCCCGGTCTCGAAAGCCAAGAATAACGGCCGAGAGGATTCGTCGTGCTGACCACAAGACACCTCGCAATCTGCAGGCCTTCTGGCTGAGCAGCGGTCGCTTGGTAGGCCATGGCCCTTCAAGGGCTGTAGTGCCATGGGTTTGGTTTTAAAAAAATGAAAACTAAAGTCAGTCAGTCCGGCAATTCTATCCGGTCGATTTCCTTTATTTTTTAAAACTGAAAGGTATTCATGCACAGATTTGTCATCAGGTACTATAAATCACTTAACTTCCGCTTTCCTCAAATTACTAGATTTTTTTTGGTATCTTTGAAGCAATCATATCTTTAGTTCTAATTGAGGTACGGAGTTCGTTTTGGCATAAGAACACTCAGTGGATCAAGCTCTTTCATTTCAGCTCTTAACTATTCAAATTGGTTGATTCTGAGGAAAGTTATGAATGCACATTCAATTTGACGTCTCATTTCTTCAACATGTTTTCTCATTGAAGCAATCATATCTTTCGTTGTAATTGAGGTGCGCAGTTCGTTTTGGTCTAAAAACACTCAGTGGATCAAGCGCTGAAATTGGTAGATTGTGAGAAAAGTTATGAGTACATTTGTCTCCATGACGAAGATCTTTGAAGGACTTTTTAACAGTTCGGCGTGTAGTGTTGTTCCAAGGAACGTTTAATTCAAATTCTTTGTGTGGTGTATTTTCAAGTGTTTTGTTGACATAATATTACATTCTATTACCACAGCATATCATGTGCTTTATTTCATTAACTCGAAACTTTGCAAATACATCCGTAAGGATAGTAACGAAGAACACCATGCACATTGCGGGCGGAGTCAGCGGGAAACTGCCAGTCTATATATTAAAAGTTTGCTAAAAACACTTTCGGCAAATCCGTACGTCCGTTCTATTGGACCGATTTGCTTCATTTTTGTTTTAATCCCTCCGGAATTACCTGCCGGTGAATATGAGACACTGATAAGTCTCTAAGTTCAGTCCGATTTGAGTAATCATAAATGAAATGTCGTATGGCTTTTAGTGCCGGGATATCCCAGGACGGGTCCGGCTCGCCAGGTGCAGGTCTTTCTATTTGACGCCCGTAGGCGACCTGCGCGTCATGATGAGGATGAAATGATGATGAAGACAACACATACACCCAGACCCCGTGCCATTGGAATTAACCAATTAAGGTTAAAATCCCCGACCCGGCCGGGAATCGAACCCGGGACCCTCTGAACCGAAGGCCAGTACGCTGACCGTTCAGCCAACGAGTCGGACAGTAATCATAAAATCAAGTTATTAAAAGAACGATCAGTCCAATAATAGCAGGCGAAGGCCCAAACTAGCCCGTAATACATTCTGTATTTAGCGGGTTGCGTATAGACATCGGCGAAGGTAAACGATTAAAAATGACGGCGGCTACAGGCAAACCTGCAATTTAAACCAAACTTGGTACACATATGGCTTGATACTATTTGGAGAGAACTATCGTGGGAGTAAGACACACCTAGCACCCCTAGGAGTGGAGTAGAGAGGGGGAAAAATCGGAAACGAACTAGAATCCATATTTTTCGGGGTCGCTGGGATGCATAGTGACACTCTGGATGGTATTTTAAGTCCAAATTCAGCTTCCATCGGCATGCGGGGCATAAGGGGTGGGAAAGATAATGTTCAAAGTGACGGGTATCAGTAAGTTACTGAATTTACTGTTTTGGGGTTCTCTAGGCTGATGGATGACAATTCCAATTACATTTGGAACCGTATACTTCATATCTATAGCGCTACGTGTAAATGCACACTGTTATAACTTATTTTTATAATTTGAAAGATCAGTTACTCCACAGACAATTTGGGCTACCACAAGTACAAAGTTCCACGCGAAACAAAATAATCTAACGCTACAACAAAGTTCGTAATAACCGAGCGAGTGGTTCCGCGGTTTGGGTCACAAAGCGGGGTCCAACCCCACTGTCGGCAACTCAGAAGGTGGTCTCCGATGGTTTCCTATTTTTCACACCAGGAAAATGCTGGGGCTGTACCTTATTGAAGGCCTTCCCACTCCTAGCCCTTTCCTATTACATCGTCGCCATAAGACTCGGTGCGATGTAAAACAGATTCTTTTTTTTAAGTCCGTAATTTAGCAGTCAACGTCACAGTAAAGAAATCTACAAATAACACTTCACACATTCTAACAGTTAATACAAATCCTAAAAGTAAATTTAAAATGGTACCCGGGCAGCGCATGGAGCAATTTTAAATTAAGACACGTTATCTGATCTATTTATAACGAATGCTGCGGAATAACACTGATCCTCTAGTAGTAGTAGTAGTAGTAGTAGTAGTAGTAGTAGTAGTAGTAGTAATACAATATATTAACAATTTCGTAAAAACCATCAATAAAAGGGACATGATTATTGATGGCCTTGGATGTGGTCAGGCGAAGTTCGATTCCCGGTTGTTTTCGGGTTGGAATTTTCATCTGAAAAGTCGCGTGGCGTCAGGACGGACATTCGGTCTGAAACCCTCGTCCAAAACTGAAATGGGCGAGAGTGGCTCCAATAAAGCCACACCTGACATAAGCTGGAGAATTGAAAATCACGACTTGTAAACACAGGCTATAATTCGCTAGCATTCATGACATCGTTATAGAACGAAATTCCCCACCATGTCCATTGGTGTTCATAAGCCTTAGTTGTTAAAACTTTTTGTTGTTGTTGTTGTTGTTGTTGTTAGTACAACTAGGCAACCATCCTCTATATAACACTACCAAGATTTAAAAAAAAAATTGAAGGGATCCGACACTTCGAAAAATGAAGATATCAGCCATAGAAAGACAAGGGCTACAAAGGGAACGAAAATGAAAGATTCCCTAGGATTCACAAACCTAATACCGTCGGGGTCGGAAAAGAACAAGAGTTGACCAAGGGAGGTCGGATAGAATAGATGAAAGTGAGGAGCCCGGCACAAGTGGAAGCAATGGCAAGACTCAGCTAAGGGCCCCGTGGTCGCCAACCCACGCTCCCAAGTTAAGAGCATCCGGGGACCCTTTAGTCGCCTGTTACGTGCATGTTATTCTACCGTCCCCACCCACAGGGAGTTGAGAGAAAAGGAGGCTATATAAAAATGTATGATGCTTTTCGTATTTGTTATTTACATTTGACGTGTCTTCGTCATTCTTTGCCGATGAAATGGTTGGCTTTCGCGCTGTTGATAGTGATTCGTCCGTCGGATGGACCGTTAAGCCTTGAGCAGCCCCTTGGTGCTGTTCGACAGCTTTGCTATGTGCTGGCACAGCATTTCACCCTCACCCTTCTTACTTTCATATATCACGTGATTCATTTCATCTCATTAGCTTCTCTGATGAGGTTGACGTCAGGAAGGGCATCCTGTCGTAAAAGTCACTACGAAAATTCATCTCACTTCATACCCGACCCCGTAGAGAAATGAGACACGGATTGCACATACATAGAGGCATGATTTTTTAGCATTAAATTTTGAACGATTTCGCGAGAAGAATACTAATTTTCGCGTTATTTCACGAAATAGACATTGCCGTATCGCTTTAATTTCGCTTTAATGAATTCTAAAATTAATCGTTGTTTCCTTAGTTGGTTGGCTGTGGGACGGTCTCCAAATCCTAACCAATAGAAAAAAGAAAAGTCTTTATTAGAAAGAGGTCTTAGAAAACCTAGTCTTACTATCACTGATCGTTGATTGTGGAGGTTTAATTGATGGACTGTATATACCTGGTACATACTTCTGAAGCCATTTCCGGACTGCATGGTCGTCTACCTTCTCCAGCGGGATGTTGGCTTTGAGTAGCATTACTGTTGTTTCGTGAATAAATTTTATTTTTTCACCCTTTGCTTTCTTTTGCATATCTAACGGGAGTTCTATTGTTGCCAGCAGTTTCACTGTTGGAGTGCTAAATTTACGTTCTGAATGTTCCTTATTTTTAAAACAATGTTTTGAGACAGTATCTCCTTTCTCCCACTCGATTACAAAATCTACACATTAAAATATTGCTTTCCGAAACGTATAAACCTTCACTCATTCACTACAGATTTCGCTATAATATCGCACTTATCGCGAAATAATTGAATTTCGCTTTAAAATGGCCCTATCGCTTCAATTCGCAAACATAATATCCATATTTTCTTAACCAGAAACATATGATTCGTGAAGATATCGCAAAATCGCTTCAAAGTATTTTTTGTCGCATTTATCCTTAATGCGAAAAAATCATGCCTCTACACATACACACAGGATATTTGACTAGACATTGTGTGGTCCCTGTGATCTGCGATGAAGGGCAGTATTCCGTACTTTCAGTGGCAAGAATAATAACGCTGCTTTGTTGACACAGCTAGCTACCTGTTGTCTTTCTGTTTTCGAGATAACAGGTTCGATGCTGGATGTGGTCGGTGGCATTTGAATTTGTTTAAATGCGATCTCTGCTTGTTGGCTGGGAACATCTTATAGAACTCCTGTGAGTCAAAATTTTGGCGTTTTTGACACTTATAGCAATCAAAGAGGCATTTATCAAATATTATTATTATTTATTAATAAAATGCCATTTGCTATATATTATGTTATTACATATAAGAACGAATGCATGCATTGTATTATTAAAAAACTAAGAGAGCAGAAAACAGTAGAAATCAGTGTATCGATGGTGCAGAATGCACACTTATGTCATTTTTTAAATTAAGACAGGTACATCTTCACAGTTTTCGCTGAATCTGTTGCACAAAGAGCCTTGTCAGTTTTCTCACCCATTATTTCCTCTTACAAAAACCAAACCCCATGGCGCAGCAGCCCCGAAGGTCCATGGCCTCAGCCCGATGGCCTGCAGATGACGAGGTGTCGTGTGGTCGGCACAACGAATCCTCTCAGCATTTGGGCTGGTTAGGCACTGGATTGCCTCTGGCAGTGTAATTTCCCCTAGTGTCAGTAAACATCTGACTGTATGGGAAGGGAACTGGGACAAACTTCGAAGACCTCTGAACTAGTAGCGTGTTCACAGTTCGCACTTTGTTCGCAGTTGAACTTGGTGCGGTAAAATTCTACACATTTGAGAATGTCTGTGACGAGGGAGGTAGTTTGTCATTGCTGTCGTGTCCACCTCCGTAGCGTAACGGTTTGCACTATTAGCTGCCGTCCTCGGAGGGCCAGAGTTCGATTCCCGGTACTGCCAGAAATGTAAGAATGTCAGGACGGCTGGTATGTGATTAAAATGGTACCTGCAGCTCACCGCCATTGGGGGTGTTACTGAAAGTAACTGCACCACCTCAAAATGAAGACACAAGTGTACTTACTTTATTGCTTTCTCACTGACCAGAAACTACTCTTGCTGCATGACTGACCCAATGACGAACACTTTTCATAACATAAACTCACGCGCACAAGTCGTGCTTCGAATGTCATTATTGTGTCTTTTAAATCTTTCGTACCGGGCGAGTTGGCCGTGCGCGTAGAGGCGCGCGGCTGTGAGCTTGCATCCGGGAGATAGTAGGTTCGAATCCCACTATCGGCAGCCCTGAAGATGGTTTTCCGTGGTTTCCCATTTTCACACCAGGCAGATGCTGGGGCTGTACCTTAATTAAGGCCACGGCCGCTTCCTTCCAACTCCTAGGCCTTTCCTATCCCATCGTCGCCATAAGACCTATCTGTGTCGGTGCGACGTAAGGCCCCTAGCAAAAAAAAAAAAATCTTTCGTACTCTACAGATTTAGGAAAATACTTATATACAATAATATTTGTAAGCACTATTTGTCCGGCTTCTTGACTGATTGGGCAACGTACTAGCTTTCGGTTCAGAGGATCGTGGGTTCGATTTCCGGCCAGGTCGGGTTTTTAAGTGCATCTGGTTAATTACTCTGACTCAAGGACTTGGTGTTTGTGTTTTTTCCCGGTACACTCCTCTTCGTTCACACTCACACTCACTCACTCATACACACAACATACCACAATACCAACCACCACAGAAACTCGCAATAGTTAATAAATACACCTCCGACATAAAGTAGGCGTCGGAAAGGGCATCCGGTCGTAAAACCGGGTCAAGCACACGTACGTACGTGTGTGTGTGTATGTGTGTGACACATTTCGTGCCCGCAACCCCACCCCGTGAAAAATAAGAATAAGTAGGCACTATTTGCACTTTGACATAGGCTTGTTGTTTCTAAGTACTGTATTGTATCTACTTAGTAAGCCTATACAGTGAAAGTTGAGTGCGTCAATACGAACCACTTGTCATATATAGTGGTACTGGGAGGGCACAGCACTCCCTACTCGTCTCCCTGCATAATAGCAGAGAATTCCAACTCAGCAGATCTCCGGATCACGACTGCATGCCGCGGTGAGTACAGTCCCATCACGGGCTATAGCTCCTGCCTTTTTGAGCACCTTCCATTAATTTAATATTGTCTCTCAACAAAGCTTGGATTTCGTTTTTATTTTATTTACTTAATTATTTAAAGTACTTGGTTGATGTGTGCTGAAAATATGTCCCAAGTTTGCTCTGCACTGTGCTCTAATATACTGTACACAATTTAATCTAGTTACATCGTGACCGGTCTGTAAGTACTTTTCTTGTCTACAGTCTCAAGCCATTCACAATAATTGTTGTATGGATCTTTTTCTCTAAACTTTAAATGTATACTAATAACTGAAAATAACTCTTACGGGACGGAATTTTATCCTGCGAGAGTACCTTTACGTAGGTACCGATAAATCTACCAACACAAGCCTGGCATATTTGCGCAGTTTCATATACTACCGTACGGAGCCGGCATCGAACCCGCTAACTTAAGCATAGAAAGTCATCGCTGTACTGCGAGCCGCTAAGCCCGGCATAGCCTGGTCAGTATGTTGATATTTTCCTTTAGTTTCAATTGAATGCTACTGCTGTTGCTGCTGATAATAATAATAATAATAATAATAATAATAATAATAATAATAATAATAATAATAATAATACTCGTTTTACGTCCCGTTAACTACTTTTACGGTTTGCAGAGGCGCGGAGGTGCCGAAATTTGTGCCGGAGAAATAAGCCAAGTTTATGTACAGCTCAATCTGTCGAACATCTTTAGATATCGAACTCAGCTGGGTTCGAACTCACCAATTTTGGCTCAGATGACCTGTATTCGACCGTCTGAACCGCTCGGCAGGCTTCTAGTTTTACGTGACTGTTGATATTGCGATCCTTGCCACGAGCAGTGTTAGCAGTGCCAGTACCTGCGAGTAGTGGTGTGAAAGTGTCGCACGTAAGGTCGGTTGGTGTGCTCATGTCAGTGGGCTTGGCAGATTAATACGCAATCACACCTTATGGCTCTGTGAGGAAAACGACGGGAAACTACGTAACACCTTGTTTGTCCTAGTACAACACATTCAGTGACCCCTAGGCTATCTGTGACAGCTGTTGGTAGAACTGTTCAGGTCCAACCAGATCTTAGACTGAAAACTCATCATGCACACAGTCTATACATCGTACAATTTCGCGAAACGTTTGAAGCCGTGACATTTTTAATTAAATAAGGTAATAAATACAGTATTTTATTAATTAATACTTACTTTTCATTAGCAGTGAAATGCGTCTTTCCTGCCACGATTACAATATTTCCCATAGAACAATGGAACGATTGCAACATTACTGGGTAGTTACTTTAAATGAGGAAAAAACTTGGAGCTTTATCGCTTTGTGTGTTTGATAAGGTTACGGGTATTTTAACAGTTGAATGATATATTCATTATAGTTCTATCTGCAGCTGCTGGCAGTAAGGTTTTTGTTGCCTTTTCTCTGGGAAGTCCCCTCCAACTTCAATTAACGTCAGATACATTTCTGGTCATGAAATGAATTAATTGATTTGCAACTTGGTAAACATTCTTCATTCTAGGGAAAGCTACCAGTTAAAAGTTAAAGACGAGGATCCTCGATTATCAAATAATATATTTAGTTTTAATTGTTTTTTTGACATTGCGTTTTTACCGGACGTTTTGAAGACATGAAGCTCTTGCTATCGTCTCACGCTGGTCCAGCAAGAAGCTTACCTGACGTCGCTGCTATTCGAACCCTTGCACATTTTTGGAAGCTAGAGGCTAGACCATTGAGGTCCAGCTCCTTAGCTGAATGGTCAGCGTGCTGGCCTTCAGTTCAGAGGGCACTATGTTCGATTTCTAGTGTATTCCTCTGGCTCGGCGACCGATTGTTTATGTTCGTCTTAATACATTTCTCTTCATATACACACTACCGACCACCACAGAAACACACAATAGTGAATACCTTTCTTCACATAGGGTTGGCGTCAGGAAAGACATCCGGTCGTAAAAAAGCAGATCCCAATAAATGAGGAAGACGAAGAAGAAGAAATGGGGGAGGAGATACAGTTTCCGCCATCACCCTTCCGTATTAATATATTTCAATCGACTTCGTTTTTAAAAAGGTTGGCGGATTGCTTGGCACTCGGATATCAGAGTTTTTGGTTTAACTTGGTTAATAATCTTGAAAATATTCCTCGACCGTGCAATTAAAAATCTTATCGACAGAATGTCGCGGCGGTATAAAAGAATATGGCAAATTGCCTCTGAATTTTTTCGTGTTATTGAATATGATGTTTACCTCTTTCACTTACGGAAACCTGTTTTTAACACGGTTCCGTAATCAGTTGCTCATTACTTCTATAAACTTCGTTTGTTTCGCGTCTCAACTAATAAAAGTGCGGCCTAGCTTGTCGAACTTACCAGATTCTGTTTTATGAAGATATGGATTGAAGTTAATTTCGTATGGATTTTGGGCAGTTGCCTGCAGAGAGAAACTCTGGCACACCTGTGAATGAATCAGCTTGCTTGACCACAATGAATGCTCTTCCTTGAAACCTACAGTACTTGAGCATGTAATAAATGATGTGGTTTCCGATATCAGACCATCATTACGTGTAGTCATGGAATTCATCAGAAAGAAATTCTCAGAAACGCTTCACGTTCTTATAGATAAATTGTTCAAGAACTTGAAAATTACCTGTTGCTTTAGCATATCATTCTCTTTTTAACTGTTTTAATGTCTCTTTTTAGTCTTCTGATTCCAGCTTGGCAGGTTCGATCCTGGCTGAGTCCGGTGGTACTTGAAGGTGCTCAAATAAGTCAGCCTCGTGTCGGTAGATTTACTGGCACGGAAAAGAACTCATGCGGGCCTAAATTCCGGCACCTCGATGTCTCCGAAAACTTAGTTAGTGGGGCGTAAAGCCAATAACATAACTGTTAACTGTTTTAATGTGTTGTGGCCGCGAATACCCCTGCTTTGGAAATTATTTTGATTTTTACACAAACTTCTTCGTTAGTGGCTAATTCTTGTTTTTCTCATTCTTCGTGGACGGGCAGTGAATTAATCTTTAAATGGTTATCTGTTTTTATGTTATAGTTGAACAGTGTATTCTTTATCTGGAAATAAATAATGAATAAATGCAACGTCAGTAACATAAAGGGACATCTGCTTGCTGGCCATGACTTTCCAAATTCCCGATAAAAATAAACCTTTTTAGACAATTGTTTTGTCGGTTTTCAATGGCGATGGAATGGGAAAGGGATAGAATTGGGATTGTATCGGCCGTGCTGTTGAAGGTGGGGTTCGAACCTGCGATCTCCCGTATGCAAAGTAATTAGTCTTACTGTGTAGCCGACCCGCGCGATGCTATAAACTACTATTACTACGTCTGAAACACACTAGTGAATATATAACAAATTCCAATGTGTACGTTTGGAAAGTTTCACCTTTCCTCCACTTTAAAATCTATTTTTCGTAGATTGAAATAACATTAATGTATTTTAAAACTAATCGGTACACGTTTCGTTTTTTATTAAAAAACCATCTTCAGCCGTAAACTTGAATGACAGTTAAACTATGTCGTGAGGGGTGTCAAGTGATTTGGACTCAACCACATCGCTGAGAGTTGCTTTCCATCTTGAAAACAGTCCATTTCATCTGACAAGGAAATTCCCCCTTTCCATCCACAGCAAATGTTGAATGTTACAAGAACTTGCATAGCTGTACACTACTGTTTCATTTATTCATTAAGAAATTTTAAGATCCATGTATGTTGGGATAGTTTTAAAGTGGCATTTTGTGAATAACACATCTTTTACAACAAGAGATGTCAAATAGTGACAACGAAGAGAAAACCAAAGACTTTTCAGATCTTTAGACCTTTTATCTAGCCAAGGAATTTTTTTTAATATTGTGATTTACTTATGTAACTTGTGTTTTGTGCATATTATTATTATTATTATTATTATTATTATTATTATTAGTATCATTATTACGCTGTTTTCTGGTCGCAGGTGTTACTTTGCATTTGAGAAATTAACAAAGACATATACAACATTCTTCTTATTATATTCTTTTATCTTTCAATAGAAAGAAGTTCAAAATGTTCGCGAGTAGGGGGTGGGGGTGGGGGGGGGGATAAGCCCGATAAACACCCTTCGGCCCGTTGTGTACGCCACTGGCAGCAGAATGTGAGACTATTTCATTCGTACATTTCTTCTGAATAGTCCCGTTGATTAATTCTGCAGTTCTTCGTTAGGCGTGTCCTTTTTTTTTAAGGCAAGTAAATCACAGTCCGATGTCGAAAACGATGCCCCTTTACTCATCTGTTTCCAAGAATATCCGATGAGTCGAAACAATCTCTGTTTACTGCGCTATCGTGGAAAAATCGATCTGGCTAACAGGCGGTATTTTGCCTCCCGTCAGAGTAAAAACCCCCTCATCGCTTTAAAAAAAGGTTATTGTCGAAATGTTTGAAGGGGAGGGCGTTGGAGGAAAAACCTCCCTTCTGAACAAACGGCCCGTTTCAGGGGTTTAATTTTGAGTTTCGTTAGTGAGAGAGTGGTTTAAATTTGGAAAAATGCCTAAAGCATTGTTGATTTCCTATTTAAAACAGGTGGAAAATGAGCCAAGGGCCGCGGTGTTTTAAACGTGTGTTCGGTTTCTTGGTCCTTATGACCCGTTTTAAGTGTAGGTGGGTTGATGAATGGCTAAGGTGGATTCTAGATTTGGTCATCTTAACTATTTCGTTGATCTGAGATGTAATAAGTGGAATACGAAGTTCGTTCGTATCTTTTTATTAGATTTCAGTCTGGGTGCTCTGGTCATCATTGTGGGAAATAGATCAATACGTTCATGCTTCGCCGATTTCTTCTTTTGGTGTTCTTGGATTTTTGAGTGTTGAATTAGATATTTTTGTAGTTACCATTCCTGGCCCGTGTTAAAACGTGGTCGCGCACCAAACCAGGCTAGTCCGTGTGAACAGAGTGGCGAGAGGGCCGGTACGGCCGCCTGCAGGCCGCTATTGTCTCCAGATTTCACGGTCCATTCATGGCAATCATGGGACTGGTAAAAACAGGGCGATAATGATAATCATAATGATGCAGGGATAATTGACTGAAATTACATACTTGTGGTGTGATGTAATTGGACACGACTTGTCAACATGCCGGGTAGGGGTTCTGTCAGCCAAGGACAACTCACGGCCTACTTAGGGATCCCTCGCTGCTTGCCACGCATTGACCCATGCGTTTACCCTTCTCTCCACACACATGATTAGGAACCCTGTTGTATGGTTTTTCTTCTTCTGATTCTTACTCTGCTAATACCTCCACAAACATCTGTAATCCATGGCATGATAATTGTTAGTATGGTGGTGTACTCAGCGTCTACTAAAACTCGATAAATTAAGTACTCTAGTTTAGAAATTATCCAGTAGAGTTCCGCTTTCCCAGTTAGTTGACAGTTGATCGGGACGTTGAAATTAGTACCCATACTGACCAAATAATGGCACCTATTATTATTATTATTATTATTATTATTATTATTATTATTATTATTATTATTATTATTATTATTATTATTATTACAGCGAAATAGACCTAGGGTTCTTCATAGCAGTAGAGAGATAGATAGTTAGATATCATCTTTATAGGTGGCGAAGTGCGGGCTCTAGGCCACTTCTTACATTTTATCACTATTAGTTGCCGTCCTCGGTGGCCCCGGTTCGAATATCGGTACCGCCAGAGATTTAAGAATGGCAGGAGGGCTGCTATGTGGTTAAACTTGTAGTCCTACTTGCTGTTTGGGGGTGTGTCTGAAAATAGCTACACCACCTCGTGGCGAGGGCACGAGTTTAGTTACCATTGTTTCATAATTTAATTGAAGTTAGCTACAAAATTAAACAATACAACTTGTAATAATAATAATAATAATAATAATAATAATAATAATAATAATATGATAATAGAAAAACAATAACTATGTAACTAGCCCTAATATATTGTTGTAATATAAGTAGAGCATTTACAATAGCTCTAATACCAATTACAATAGCTCTGATACTAACATTTAAATACATTCAAGTACAACAATCACTGACCATTCACTCACGCATTCATACTTCGTTTGATGAATGAAGTAAGTACCTTCGGCTGTCCACCTTAAATTTCTTGAGGGATGTCACGTACCTGATGCCGGGAGGGAGAGAATTTCTTGATTGGGCAGCAGAGAGCGATTGTAGATGTGCGGTGTAAAGATTCGAGGAGGGAGAAACCGATCATATGTTGTGGTGATTATTTAGGATTTAAAGCGTGAAGAACGGTGATTTGGTTAATCTGAATGGAGTATTCTGTGTGGAAGGATTACTGAGTGCAATTTACGACGGTCTTGCATTCAAAGCCATTTTAGTTTATGTGACTATAACAACGCAGATTTGTTTTAAAAAGTCTTAATGCAGCTATTTAAAGTCCGGTCTAGTTTCTTATTATTGTATTGAGTCATGTTCAATTATGGGTTATTCGTTGCAGTTTTGTTGTTGTTGTTCTAGTTGTACCCAAGGAGTTATCAAAGTATTCACTGCATCCAATTTTTATTACAATTCAGATTCTCACTTGAAGCAATATTGTTTCGAAGGTACGAAAATGCGTATATATCGAAGACGCAAAATATGTTTTAAACTAGGCTTTTCAGTTGAAAGGAAATTTTTTCATCGATTTTGGTGAAAAAAGTACCAGCGTTAATTTCACTGTTTTAACCTTAGAACAAAACCTACCGAGCTCGATAGCTGCAGTAGCTGAAGTGCGGCCAGTATCCAGTAATCGGGAGATAGTGGGTTCGAACGCCACTGTCGCCAGCCCTGAAGATGGTTTTCCGTGGTTTCCCATTTTTACACCAGGCTCATGTTGACATTTTATATTATTTCTATTTTTACTGATTCAGGGTATGGCATTGCAGTATTTTTTTCGTGTTAAATATGAGTGTGTTCAGTTCTGTTTCGTAATTACAATACTAATAAAATGGGTTAATTAATTATCCTCTTACGCACTATTTGCCGAATAAGTTAATTTCGCTGGCACGGGGGCTGGGTGTATGTGTCGTTTTCATAATCATTTCATCCTCATCACGACGCGCAGGTCGCCTACGGGTGTCAAATCAAAAGACCTGCATTTGGCGAGCTGAACTTGTCCTTGGACACTCCCGGCATTAAAAGCCATACGCCATTTCATTTTTTCACAACACAAATAGTGCACTGTTATTTATGGCCTCCTGGGTAGCGGTGCACCAAATCTACATTCTTAATTTTGTACCTTGAATGGAAAGGTGACTATTTTTACCGCAGATTATTTTCGAAGGTTCTGGTTATCACTGTCTACACTCCTTCAAACTCGACCGACATCATCTTCTTCAACCGTTCCATCTCCACCTTCACTACCAGCTCCTTAATCACTGTATTATTCATCAGAATCACTCAACGCACTATACGCGGTACACTTCGATAGTTGTACCCAAGGAGTTATCAAAGTATTCACTGCATCCAATCCAAGACCATGGCTTGAAACACGCCATTCCTCCAATTCATTGTCCTAAGTTACGTTCATGTAATGTATCGTTCAAACAGTTCTTCAGTTAAATATGGCATTTATGTTACTGGTAAAGAAAATCTGTTATCAAAAGTAGTGTTGATAAATTTGATTATAATAGGTGCTGTTCGTTCCTGTATTGACTTGTATCAACTTTTTTTTCGGGGAGAACACATTGTAGAGGATGATCATAAATTCACACGCATTAAAAGTGACATGGAATTAATACATTCGGCCCAAAAAGGTAAATTCATGAACGTTTAGGAAAATTTTGAAATTTATCTTGCACATAAAAATAATTTTGATATGAGAAAATCAGATGAAAATCTATTATATAAACTAGCATATAATCATTTAGGGTAGAAAATAAAAGATGATTTGAAGATCTTCAGTATATTTAAAAAGTGTGTATTGGCTATCTTATATGATAGTAGTTTTCTAATGTACCATTAATAATTGTTTATATATAAGGTAAGGGTTATTCTGCACGAAGGCAGGTCCGAACCTCCGCAGAGGTGTTCCTGAGCCGGAGTTTACGTGCGGTAGGGTGGCCAGTTCCTTTCCGCTCCTCCATTCCCTTGCCCCCCCCCCCCACCAACAGCGCGTGGCAACCCATCCAACTCCTGACCACGCCCAATGTTGCTTAACTTCGGAGATCGCACGGGATCCGTGTTTCAACACGGCTACGGCCGTTGGCTGTTTATATATTGATATTATAAATTGTGATATAATGGTTCTTTAAACTTATTCATTGATGTAATTATATACAATCTCTGTATTAAGTTAGACTTTGACAATTGAAATGAATTTGTATGATCGCAAATGAAAAGAATGTTTATTGTTCTCTAAACATGTACGGAAGGTTCATTAACAGGAAGTCTATTGACAAAGCAGATTTGACAAGAATACTATTTTAAAATAGTATTTATTGAGTTGATCAAAAGCATGGTTACGAAAACCACACTGTGAAGTCATGTATGACCCAAACACAAAACTAATGCCCAATAAATAAAGAAAAAAGTTCGACTATTTTTGGAACTCCATCTATCATCCAATCTGTGAAGGTAGGATGAATTACAGCAAGCTAATGCCATCTGGTGCATTACAGATATAATATTAGGTTGGCAGGTTCATGGACGACCCCACAGTGTGGTTCTAGGGTTAAAACCATCGTGTATTTCATTAACATATTTCCGTTAAAATGCGCTCTGTTCAAAAGAAAATTTTGACTATGAATAAATAATCAGCAAAAACACCACCAGCATCCGAAGCGTATTGTGAGCAAAATATTCTACTTCACTAAAATTCCGCAATAAAGTGGGGTATAACAAAGGACAATTTAAAACAGAATCAACATTTCAAACTGGGAATATCTTAGGCTCCTACGGGTTAAAACATATAATAGCTGCACTACTCTAAACATGAGAAGAATTGAATTAAGATTCCATATGCTTATCCAAGGGTAAGCAACGGAAAAATCCACTTGGGAAATTAGCAAAAGGGAATTAAGGTAAGAAGCAGGAGCTAATTCTTGTCATAATACTGGTTCGTACTTCCTCGTGGCATATCATCATCGAACCAGAAATTTTTAATAGCAGCGGAATTCTTGCAATGCACAAGGAACTTCTGATACATTAAAATCTGTCAACAGCATTGGGATGCCAGAAGATAGGTGGAATTAATCCAAAATATACCATTAGAAACAACAAACAACTGCGTGCTTACTACTGTGGATGTTAGGTTTATTCTGGAGAGAGTATCGGTGATTATTCGGACACAGTACAAGACTGTCAACACTTGGAGCTGGACATGTCTCCACGAATGTCAGGAATTGAACATGGACCGTAAGATCATGAGGAACACCTGAAACTTGTAAATATCAGTTTTGTGTATTCAGATGTGCAGAAACTTCAGGATCGTTGATTGATTATTCCGTTTCCAGGCATTCGACCGTGCCATCTAGTGGCGAGGATAGGAATTGTGCCAGCTGCGATCCTGTCGCACTCCTCTGGGGCAATGATATATTACTGACAGATGAAATGGCATGATATTGGAGAGAGTCGCTGACAGGTGAAATTAAATGATATTGGAGAGTGTCGCTGGAATGAAAGATGACAGGGAAAACAGGAGTACCCGGATAAAAACCTCTCCCGCCTCCGCTTTGTCCAGAACAAATCTCACATGGATTGACCGGGATTTGAACCACGGAACCCAGCGGTGAGCGGCAGGTGTGCTACCACCTGAGGCACGGAGGCTTCTTAGAAACTTCATGATGATATTTATTTAAGATCAATGATAGAGTATGTAATTACGAGAGCCAAGGATTGAGACAGACGCCAAGGAATTTTGATTGCGGTACTAACCCAGGAGTATTTATGAAGTGAACATTGAAGAACATTAGGATAAACGAAACAATGCCACAATTCAAATAAGTGTTGACCATCGAACCTCAGATATCCGAGCATTGCAGCTTCCCAGACCTGTCATGGAGTGCACGCTAACCCGCACTGGTGACAAAGTGACACATCAGTTCCCCAGTACTGAAGCGGTCTCTCGGCTTTACTAAATAATATGTCACTGTATTCGGTCTCTTTGTGAACTTCGTTTGACAATAATTCATTGTGTAGCCGTAAATTAATAAACCTCTACTGCTCGTACCGTTCGGTGTTATGGCATTTGTATAGTTACCCACTATTTCTTGGTAACATGCAACCTTTGCACTCTATAGCTCTTTCCATGCCTTATTTGCTGCTTATTAATGACATTTGAGCGGTAAGATTGATCGATTTACACCTGCTTTGAAGTTTTCCCCTTTCACAGCTCAGTACTCAATACGCCTACTATACTTGCTGGAACTTAGTGCTGGTAGACTAGTGTGGATCTTCCAATTGACTCGTTTTTAATTATTCTATTGGTACAGTACGCGGCAAAAGAAAGTGACACTGAAATGTTATTTAATTACGTTGGTACAGCATGTGTTCAAAATACTCGTAAGTACCACCACACGCCTCACTTCGTTCATAACTAGGGGGCGGATGTTGTTGAAATGCCATCTTTTTTCCCCTTTGCATTAGGACGTTGCTCAGTAGTACAGAAATTCATTCTACGATATAACAAACAAAAATAACATTTAAAAAATTACATTTTTGCATTTTTTGTCAATTTTACTGTGCTTGCTCATTATTTCAACTTTTTTCTATTTGCTTTACGTCGCACCGACACAGATATGTCTTATGGCGACGATGGGACAGGAAAGGCCTAGGAATTGGAAGGAAGCGGCCGTGGTCTTAATCAAGGTACAGCCCCGGCATTTGCCTGGTGTGAAAATGGGAAACCACGGAAAACCATCTTCAGGGCTGCCGACAGTGGGGCTCGAACCCACTATCTCCCGATTACTGGACACTGGCCGCACTTAAGCGACTGCAGCTATCGAGCTCGGTATATCAACTTTTAAGGAGTTTTTAGGCCAGTGTATAGAATTTTGAAGAATGTATAGATCATTTCAAAATATTATTTTTAATTTATACATGTATTTTTATTGTCTTAGTCCGATTCCTTGGCTGAATGGTCAGCGTTGAGGCCTTCGGTTGAGAGGGTCCGGGGTTGGATTCCCGGCCGGGTCGGGGATTTGAATCGCGTTTCTGACTCGGGGACTGGGTATTTGTGTTTCTCGCAACACACTCCTCTTCATATTCACACAACACAACACAGCACACTATCAACCACCACGGAAACACTGTTCAAATTAGGTGTGGTCAGTACTTGGATGGGTGACGGATAACTAGGGCATTCATTCATAAACTACAACGTATATAGAACTGGGTACTTAGACTAGCAATCAAACATTACATGGCTTCAACTCATGAAATACACAACAAAACCAAAATCCCCTACGTTCTTGACTTTACAGTTAAACAAACGAACAACTTTTACTAGATTCATTCGCCAGTAGACCAGATCGCCGGGACATCAGACATTAACTACCCAAATGCATACTAATGCTCAACACATCCTACAAAACGCTGACTAATCCCTAAACATAATATAAACCTAAACTGCAACTCTACTCACACACAGCCAGATACAGTATATCCGTACACTCCTTTGTAATCACAACAATTCTATAAGATAAGAACCGTTTTTAAGTTTTTTTCAACCTACATCCTACTGATCGACACCTGATAAATTATACCAACAACAAAGCTCTCACTTACTTTAGCGTGCGACCTACAGCTTGTTCACAAGGCCCAACATCTACTCGGAGTTACAAAGCTGTCACTAATTTTGTTCCCACAAATTATCTTAAATTAACAACTTGGAAATTCGTATTATGACGAATTATCACCGATAAGATTACCTAATGCATCTAACTTTAGCATAAGGTACGGTTGATGCCACGATGATTACATGATTATTGCAGGCGCTACATCACTTTCCATTTTCTAAACAACAACAACATGGTCACCATCTTATCTACGGAAATTATCATTCTCCGTACACTACATATATCACACATTCAAACCAAACAACAGCTGGAACTTCACATTTATTTAGACCAAGTTAATTCATATCTGTCAATTGTTCACAATCTGAAATAAATAAAATCGTCTAAAGTTATCTAAACAACATAATGAATCCAAAACTTAGTCTTATCTCCTATAAACGATATTCCAATTCTATAATACGCTGGCAGACGAGCACATTGTAGCACCGGTACCACCAACTCCGGCATCCCCCTACTTTCCAGGGTGAAGAACGCCAATAACCCCTATGGGGGTTGCACCCCCCGAGGGTGTAGTTCTTTTCATTGATGGAGAACTTGATTACATACAAAGGAAATTTGGTTCAGTGCTGTATATATTATTTCTGATAATTGTTGTTGTTGTAGTTCCTAGACTGATAAGTAGACATCGGATTCAAATGCTGTATAATTCATCGATATACGCCTGCAGCTATGCTGCAAAAAGTGGTGGAATATGCATTTAAGTATCCACTTATTTTCACGCTATTAAACACTTGTATGAAATACAAACGTTTGTGCAAATGTAACATTCCTTTACTAGATTCACGCGATTCGCCCACACCTAGATAAAATCATTATCATGAATAAACAACTGAACGAAAATCAAAAATCACACTACTTAGAGTTGCGACTGTTCCACTACTGCAAACAATCCGTGCATAGTTTGTGAGACGTATCAATCTTTTTTTTTTAAAGCTATTTGTACGGGGCGTCGACCTAGAAAGATCTTTTGCCGCTACTTGCACCGTATGTTGTGAACCTGCGTGTATTTGGAAATTGCGGAAGTGTAAAGTGTTGAATGTGAGGAAGGGAACGTTACAGACGATACAAACACCCAGTCCCCAGGTCAGGGATTTTAATTATTTACAATTAAAAACCCCTGATCCGGCCGGGAATCGAACCCGGTACCGTCGGGTGACAGACGGACGCTTTGCCCCCTATACCGTGGGGCTGGACTATCAGTCTATTAGTGTTCACTGTTAAAACAATATGCGCACGTCTCCTAGATAAGACACTGTGTGTTAATTAACACACACGATAAATCAATTTGTAAGGTTGTAAGAAAACCGAAAACGTGAAGAAACATACTTATATACACATTCCTCTTTCACTTTACACTGTAAATCCTACTTTTCCTGTCCATAATTTGCTTTGCTGTACACTACATCAGTCTTCTGTAAGTTTTTCTGGTGTAAATCTGTGGTGTTTGTTTATTAAAACTGGTTCCAATGCGGAGAATAAGCTCTCTCTACATCTACGGGTGTGACAGGCTAGTACTTCAATTCGGGAGCGAGTGTAGGTGATAAACATTCTGGTAGACATACATTATCAGTACCAACTTAATAGCTACCATGATGTCATAGCCCGGATGTCGTGTAATGCCATTCTGAGGTTTTGTGCGATAGCTTCCAATTTACTCTTCACCTTCTACATAATGTCCAGCGAATCACCAAAACGCAACCCACGTGTTTCTAACTTCTTGTCTGATTCTGGTATTTTTGGAAGTGTGTCTTGATAAGTGGCAGTCCACTTTGAACTGTTTCATTGCCTAAAGAGTACACGGCATTAATTACTTTACGTTTACTTGAAGACTGCTTTTTAAATCATGTTAAAATATTCACAATATAGGTCGAAAACATACAGAATTAATCCGAAATTTGGAATGTATTCACTAATCTCAGGTATATCCAAATATACGTTTACATGTGCTATTAATATTGAATGTAATTTCACTTTCAAACGCACTTTCTTGTCGGTTTTGGAGGTCTGCATATCGGCACACAAAATACAGGGTCTCTCTTATAAACCCAGGCCGAGCGCACTGTGTTTGTACTGTGCGCTACAGCAGGTGCCTCAGCCCAACTTACGTCGCGTGCGGCCGCCCTGCTTTAAGCGGCTATACAATCTTATAGAAATGCTAGAACTGTCATCCTTCATAATGAGGAACTTCATAAACACCATTAGGATTTTCTGCACACAAATAGCTAGATTTATGACTGTTCACACGACCATTAATATGAAACCAGGCCTTATCCGCAAAGAACACAAGTTATGGGTCGAAAAAACGATCATTAAGTGATGCAAGATGCCACTCACAATATCTGACTGTTGTGGCTGGATCAGCAGGTGTTGATGAATGGGCTCGTGTAAACCTGTACGGTTTGATGTGTAACAGCTTTTTAGCTCTGTGTGCAGAAGAAACCGAAACCCCTACTTGTCCTGATTTCGTGAGTGATTTATCCGATGACCCTTCAAGATTCGCACCGATGTCATCTAGGTTTTCCTCTGTTAAAACTGTTCGTCTGCGCGCATGATTTTTATTGACCACTGAGCCAGTATTTTCAAATTTATTACAATTACGTGAATCTGTGCTCGTGAAGGTGACACTTCACCAGGAACTTGAAATGCATCGCGTAACCGTCGAGTCGACTCGCTCTTAAAATAACATTTACATACGAAAATACGGTGTTCCAATGATAACTGTCTCACCATGTTATCAACTGAGGTTCAGACAATTGATGCTAGGGCGAACACGTTGACGCTCCTTTGAAGGTCAAGAACTATGTGCGCGCCTCCCGTACTGCTGCTTAGGTCTCGGAGAGTAGAAACGCCGCTGGACGGTCTGGATTTATAAGAGAGACTCTATGCATTTACTTACAAATTCGATGTCTATTGATAACTGTAGTCGTAACTAATACTTTATAGGTTTGTGCTATTACGACGTCATAGCATTTAGGCCAGCTGTTATATCGCGGATTCGAAACCTACCTCTAACTTTGGCATTTTTGTAGAGGTCGATCCCTGGTCATGGTGATCTATCTTTTTGAAAAGGGATGATAATGCTAAGTGGAAGCTGTGCATGTTACGCACAAGGCTGGGGCGCACCTGCTGTGACGGAACACGTTCACTATTATCATTCCTCGTCATCCGAATTATTATATTTGATTTAATGAGTCTAGCCTCTGACCACAAGACATGCTTGTCCAAGTTCCCAGCATGTGCCTCGTAACGTTATGAATGAAATGAGCTTGACGATCGCCTTATGTTTTGTACCAATTAACGCTGGACTGGACCAGGTATTTGCAGTGGAGGATTGTGTGAAGCCTAATGATTCATGACAGCTCTGTGCCTGCTTGCTTGGCCACCATCCTTCCTTCCCAGGGCTGTATTTTCACGCCGCTAACAAGGACAGAAGGAGGAGAACCTGAACCACCCCTCGGGCTAGCTGTAAAACATAAAACCTGGCCAGACAACTTTTTATAAGTACCTGCATACTCGTGGAAGTACAGTCCCGTCCGAAAGCTTAAAACCAGTAGCACAACAACACACGACATTCGTGAGCCTTTAAAAAGAGCGAAAGAGATGAGTAGAGGGGGAATGTTATGCTCTCTCTGCTGCTTATGTACCACCCATTAATTAAGTAACTGCACATTACCAACAAAACAGCCGGTTAAATTATTCTTGTCTGTTTTATACAAACAACATTTTACTGCAAAAATCTCTTGTGTTCTCTTCTTTTCAAGCTCGCTCGTTGTGTAATGCGCAGTTAACTCTACTTCAATTAAAATAGAAGGCTTCCTTTTTGTCTCCCGTTGAACGTAAAAATATTCAGAACAAGGTGTGAATGTTTGGATGGAACTGTACAAGGTAACACCACACCAATACACAAAGAGAAACAGGTATAAAAAATGTTCAGGGGGTAGCCTGGTAATATGATGGAGCAGAGAGGAGAAGTAAAGAAAAAAAAAAGAAGGTAATAGTAAATAAACAGAAATAAAAAAGAAACAATGGGAGGGGAAGGAGCATTCCTGTGGAGGATGGATGATCGGGCCCAAGGCGCTCCGGCTTAATGAGACTGACTGACTCATTGTGCCAAGTCCTGGTCACTTCTAAAGCCTCAGTCAGAGCATTCACCTGTTTCAAATTGATTCCTTTTTAGGAATTAGGGGCATATATTCGTTAGTAGACCTCTGAATTTTAGGTGCCTAAAACAGGCCCTCAGATGTGATAAAATAAGTTCTATTTTAGACAGCTTCTATTTTACGTACTTTAATACGCATTTATTAGTCAGAATACCAGTTTGACTTTGCTAAATTTATAATGACACTTTAGCGGGAAATATAAAATTATCATGGACCTCTTTTCTACAAACGTCGCAGAATATAATTTTACCATCCGGTGTAGGGGTAGCGTGCGTGCGAGGCCCCGGGTTCGATTCCTGGCCAGGTCAGGGATTTTTACATGGATCTGAGTGTGGTTCGAGGTTCACTCAGGCTACATACTTACAATTGAGGAGCTATCTGACGGTGAGATGGCGGCCCCGGTCTAAGAAGCCAGAAATAACGGCCCCCTCAATCTGCAGGCCTTCGGGCTGAGCAATGGTAGCTTGGTAGGCAAGAGAGCGCGGCTATACCTAAAAGTTCTTAGATTCTTCTTCTTCTACTTCTTCTGCTTAATCTGTTTACCCTCCAGGGTCGGTATTTCCCTCGGACTCAGCGAGGGATCCCACCTCTACCGCCTCAAGGGCAGTGTCCTGGAGCTTCAGACTTTGGATCGGGGATACAACTGGGGAGAATGACCAGTATCTCGCCCAGGCGGTCTTACCTGCTATGATGAACAGGGGCGTTGTGGAGGGATGGGAAGATTGGATGGGACAGGCAAGGAAGAGGGAAGGAAGCGGCCGTGGCCTTAAGTTAGGTACCATCCCGGCATTTGCCCGTAGGAGAAGTGGGAACCACGGAAAACCACTTCGAGGATGGCTGAGGTGGGAATCGAACCCACCTCTACTCAGTTGATATCCCGAGGCTGAGCGGACCCCGTTCCAGCCCTCGTACCACTTTTCAAGTTTCGTGGCAGAGTCGAGAATCAAACCCGGACCTCCATGGTGGCAGCTAATCACGCTAACCACTACACCATAGAGGCGGACAGTTCTTGGATTATTCAGTCAATTAGTCGGTGAACGGAATACAATGCAGGTGGGTTATTCTGTGTACTGAGTGGGAGTTGTTAACCTAGTGATACATGTTTCGTCATAATCTTATAGATAAAATTCTAGGGGATCCGTTGTCTGTAATCTCGTTTATTTCGCCAGATTTGTGTGTTTTTATCCGTTTCTGGTCTATTCAAGATCGTATCAGTAGTTTTTAGTTTTCGTGTCTGTTTGTTTGTTTGCTTGCTTGCTTGCTTGCTTGCTTGTTTGTTCCACTTCACGGGTAAACGGCTGACTAGATCTCGACCAAACTTCATATTTAGATACTACTCATCCAGGAGCAGGTTTTGATTTGAATATATTTTAAAAGTCACTGAACAGACTGGGGGTTTATAGAAACACCAGAAGAGATTTTTTTCAATTTCCTCTTACACTGTTACGTATATCTCGACCAGAATTCATATTTGCAGTCTACTCATCTAGGAACAGGTTTCGATATGATGATCATTTAAAAATCACTGAACAGACTGGGCTTTTGTAGGAAGACTAGAAGTTTTTTTTTTCTTTTCAATTTTGTCTTACACTATTGATTATATCTCGACCGAACTTCATATTTAGAGCCTTCTCATCCAGGAGGAAGTTTTGATATGCATATCATTATAAATCACTTAATGGACTGGGGTTTCATACAAAGACCAAAAGAATTTTTCAATTTTTCTTATATCTCCACCAAACTTCATATTTAGAGTCTACTCATCCAAATGCGGGTTTCGACATGCATATCATTTAAAAATCACTGAATAGTCTGGGGTTTTATACGAAGACCAGATGAGGTTGTTTTTCATTTTATCTTACACTATTGGTTATATCAACACCAGACTTCGTATTTAGAGTCTACTCATCCAGGAGCAGATTTCAATATGCATATCATTTGAAAATTACTAAGTAGACTGGGGGTTTAGAGCAAGAAGAGAAGAGATTTTTTTTTTTTCAATTTCCTCTTACGCTATTAGTTATATTTAGGCCAAACTTCATACCTATAGTCTACTCATGCAGGGGCAGGTTTCGATATGCATATCATTTAAAAGTCACTGAACAGACTGGTAGTTTATAGGAAGACCAGAAGAGTTTTCTCAATTTTCTCTTACGCTATTGAATATATGTAAAATCTGTAGACTATATGTAGAACGTCCCTTCATTTTAAAATAATTTTTATTATGTACATCACTTCGCTTGCTCTTCAAATGACGGAGAAAATTACTGTTGTAATGCTATGCGGACACCATCGCTGACCTACAGTTATTTGAAGGATCTGATTCTGTACTGCACTAGTTATTCTCCATTTTGTAGGGCCAAATATTGTAATGCATTATATCTTGCATACCAAATAAACTTTGCATTTCTTAAATTTAAAATACTGTACACTTATTTTTACTGTTTTAATTATATACCATGGCTCATTTTATAAGTTATTTTCTTTAATCTGGACTTGTGTTAATTCGGACAACCTAGAGCCTCAATTAGTCCGGATTAGTGAGGTTCTACTGTAATCGGAAACGCTAAGTTTGAAGAAGAAGAAGAAAGGAGGAGAAGAAGAAGACAACTTAAAATCAGAAGGCCCAAACTTTATAGCTAACAGTACATACTCAGAAACAAGTAGAAAATCACACAGTGCAGACATTGAGACTTCAGATGACAAAATGCAGATTACAGTTTTACGAACACATCAAACGACTGAACCTGACAGACTCAACAAATAGTCGAATTCTGTGAAAACAGGGGTAAAAGGCAAAACAGACACTTTGAAATGGATCGGCAACAGCAAAAACGACCTTAAATTAACAGGAATTGCACAAACCGGTAACAACAGCAAACACAACAACCGCTTTACCTTGATTGGATTCGGAGTCTATCAATCCGTGTTCTGATTGCAACCCTCTTAGTTACGCCTGTGAAACTACTCATTCACTAACATGGAAGTACACCGAGAGTGTCGTCCATGACGGACTAAGGTTCTTTGTTGGCAGAGTGCTGGCGATATTTGGAGGAGCCAGTAGCAGCTGATTAGTGTTGGTCTTTGTTCCTGTTCCCCAGGAATGCGGCTGGCTCGAGGCAGCACAGCCTGTAAACATAGGATGGTAAACAATGGCACTGCCTCCCGAGACGTAAATCATGACGGGGCGGGGTGAGAACTGTTTGTACCCTTAGCACCTGGGGGTGGCGGGTACAGGACCTGCAAAGTTTTCTGGAGCTTTCGGACGATTTTATAATACAAAGTGGAACTGCTTACAGCACGGCTAGTAACAGGTAATTTTATAAGTGATATTTTTAAAGAAGAAAACCAGTGTTCATACTGAGAATACAGTGTAGTGAATGAAGGGTCGCAGGTTCAGGTGTAGTCTCGTTATTTGGTTATATTTGTCCTCTTCTCTCGTGTGGTGGGGACAGGACTAGTGAATCCTCTGTCTTCACGCCCTTCGTGGCCCTCCTCTCTCTTTTCCCGATACCTTCGTTCTTCAAAGGGTCGGAATTCACCCGTTTACCCTTCTGATTTGAGTTATTAAATTATAGTTGTTCAGTTACTTCCCCGTAAAACAATAGTCAGCACCAGTGCATGTTACCCCACGTTCGAAACAGCCGTTCGTCACATTTCTTTTCTTTTCCACTCTTGAATCATCCTTAGACATCAGCCGCCGCATGTACAGTACTTTTGAGAGTATAAATTATGTTATTGTTAATAATAATAATAATTAGCAGTTTCCCGCTGGCTCCGCCCGTAATGTACAAAGTATGATGTTGTTGGTTACTATCCTCACAGATGTATTTGCAAAGTTTCGAGTTAATGAAATAAAGCACATGATCTGCTGCGGTAATAGAATGTAATATTGTGTCAAGAAAACACTTGAAAATACATTACACAAAGAAATTGAATTAAACGTTCCTTGGAACAACACTACGCGCCGAACTATTAAAAAGTCCTTCAAAGATCTTCGTCATGGAGATAAATGTACTCATAACTATTCTCATAATCTACCAATGTAAGTAGTTATTACCTCAAAAGAAAGCGCTTGATCCACTGAGCGTTTTTAGATCAAAACGAACTGCGTACCTCAATCAGAACGAAGGATATGATTGGTTCAATGAGAAAAAATGTTGAAGAAATGAGACGTCAAATTAGATGTGCACTCATAACTTCGCTCAGAATGAACCAATTTGGATAGTTAAGAGGTGAAATGAAAGAATCTGATCCACTTAGTGTTCTTAGGCCAAAACGAACTCCGTACCTCAATTAGAACCAAAGATATGATTGCTTCAAAGATACAAAAAATTGAAAAAATGAAATAATTTGAGGAAGGTGGAAGTACCTGATGACAAATTTGTGCATGAATACTTTAAGTTAAAACAAAAATGAAGGAAATCGACAGGATAGAATGGCCGTACTGACTGACTTTAGTTTTCATCAGTTTTTTAAATATATAGATTGTACTATTTTATTCTCGGACGTTCTGAATTAGCACAGTTAAGGTCGCTTTTGTATCAATTTCTCTGGTCACGAGAGCCAAACTATGTGGCATTGGCTGACTGTATGCCATTCTGATGTCTACAAGTTATCTGGCTAACCAGCAGTGTCTTGTCAAACCAAGGCCGTTAATGGGTTGAATAAGCCACTTTTTTGTTGCCCCAGTTCCGAAGTTCCGATTTGCTGCAATTTAGAACCGAAGCGGAAATCTGTTGGACTAATACCAGATGGACGTAAAGAGCACCCACCCTCAGAGGACTGCTTTTACCTGGTATACCAATATTTTTGTCACTCCCCTAGAAATCGGGTACGGTATCTTGTCCGGTAGCAAACTCCTGACCTTGGAACCATGTGTCGGATTTATGATCCTCCTTTAAAAGTTGTGTATTATCCTGGGTTGACAGTGAGTGCTACATAATTGTACTCGCCACCGTAATTAGTTGTGCCTAGGATTAGCAGAGCTTCTTCGAGCCTTTTAATCATACATACGACATTTTAAACCTCATGTGAATGCCAGCCTGCAACTGCAAACAGATCGCGTGACAGACGGCCGGTAGATTTGCTACAATATATTGAAGTTGCAAGACACTAAATTGTTTTCTCTGCTACCATCACAGAGGGTTTAAAAATATCTCCCTTGAGTTTTAGGCAAAGAAAAGGCCAGGAAATCTAGATTTTTAATTTTTTTTTTTTTACAATTTGCTTTACACCGCACAGACACAGGTTTTACGGCGACGATTCGATAGGAAAAGCGTCTGAGTGGGAAGGAAGTGGTCGTGGCCTTAATTAAGGCATATCCCCAGCATTTGCCTCGTATGAAAATGGGAAACCACGGAAAACCATCCTCAGGATTACCGACAGTGAGGTTCGAACTCACTATCTCCCGGATGCAAGCTCACAGCTGTGCGCCCCTAACCGCACGGCCAACTCGCCCGGTAATTGATTTTTTTTAATACAATAGTTTTTAATTTCTGAACTACCCTTAGTATGCGGCCGTTGCCACATATCATTTGTTGCTCTTCATGCAGTTATTTCGGTAATTTGAATTTTATGGGACCGTCTTTTAAAGGATTTACAACGTGAATTTTCAAGACAACTTAATTTTTTTTTCCCCCTCAGCGCGCTTTTTGTTTCCTGATGAATCTCTTTCTCGCATGGTTTTAATTGCTCTTAAACTTGAAGGGGCAGGTAGTTTGACACCAAGATATTTCTGCAAGGCTTCGTCAGTTTCTCTTTAATGAAGTGCCATAAATGAAAATGTTATAGCTGGGCTGAGTGGTCCAGTCCGATGATATTTGAAGGTGCTCATATACGTCAGCTTCGTGTCGGTAGATTTACAAGAACGTAAAAGAACTCCTACGGGACAACATTCCGGCACCTCGGCTCCTCTGAAAACGGTAAAAGTAGTTAGTGGGACAAAGCAAAATTACATTTATTATTATTATTATTATTATTATTATTATTATTATTATTATTATTATTATTGAGAGTGTTATACTTACATTTACATCTCATTTTCACCATATTAATAAATCTAGACGAAAACACAACAACCTAGTCCTTCATTTCAGCCTCACTTAACTAGTGAAATAACACCGCATTTGACATATGACCTTCGCCCGATAGGAAGCATTAATCTCCCATTCTTTGCTTCTTCTGTGGACGGAATTATGTCTGCGTTCTTCAAAGAAGTCGGAATAAATTAATATTCGTTTCTGAAAAGTATCCCATAAAATGCAGTGATTCCAGTTGAGATAATTGAATTAAAATTTGACCGACAAAGTCAGTCCTATTTAGAAGTCTTCCTCTGGTCCGTTACGACGTTCGCCCTGCTTATGCGTATAAGATGTCTCTAACATTTACGCCAGGATTACGTAATTCGGCAGTATAATGTCCAAGTATGCATGTTATTGGAATGTTTGAAGGTAAGACGCTGGAGACAAAGCTACTGTGCCTCCCGGCCCGACAGTGGGAGTTGATCATGAGAATTGTGACGATGGACCTGTACTACATGGAGGCAGGTGACTCGTTGACAGCGCCGCATTAGGCAGTCCGTTTAGTGTAGCCCCGGCGCCCATTTAATCCTTCCACCTCAATAAAGATCCATGCGAGCCGATCTGGCGGACTATTATTCATAGCCATTTAATTTGAGAGAACATGCTTCTTATCGCCGTCTGGCTGGGATCTCCGCAACACACGTGCTGAGAGCTGGCTAATGTGGATAAGGCACGGCACGGCAGAACACATGGTCACATTGAGTGCCCGCTATTCCCGGATCAAATAATAAACTCATGGCTGTTACTGTTCTTCTTGCAAATTCATCCGTCATTCAGGGGGGGGGGGGGTGAGCACATCAACATTTCTTCCTGATCTTGAACCAACATACCAAACAATTTTATCTTATTTAGGGGTCGCTTGGAAACTGCACACCAAGAATTTTTGCCTGCTTTTGCAATACATAGTGTATTTTTAATTTGTTGACATTTTCGAGCACTGTGACATATTAAGATATACCTTCTAAGTGCTCTCGCAATTCAACATGACCTTACTGTGAGTGAGTTGGCCGTGCAGTTAGGGGCGCGCAGCTGTAAGCTTGTTTTGGGGGGATAATGGGTTCAAACACCACAGTCGGCAGTCCTGAAAATGGTTTTCCGTGGTTTCCCATTAAGGTCATGGTCGCTTCCTTCCCACTCCTAGCCCTTTTCTATCCCATCGTCGCCATAAGACCTATCTGTGTCGGTGCGACGTAAAGATAACAATTATTATAAAAACAAAATGAAAGAAAGCAAGAACGTTAATCTATTTTATTGAACGTGTTTTGTTTTGCTGACAAGCTAATCCAGGGTCCGGATTTTTATGCAGTAACCGCTTAGATTGCAAACTAATTTGGTTAGTAGGAAGTGTCGGCCACCCGCTCTTCCATAATGTAGCAAGAGTAACATAAATTATAGGGGTTTTGATGGACCGTACCCCAATTGTTTATGCAAACCCCGTAGCATAGTCGTTGTGAAGGTAGACTATACTTGTTACTCGCTTCAGGAAGTTTGCATTCTAACCTATTACTGCATACAGTAAATATCCGGTCCCTACGTAATGACGTACAGTTTTGAGAGAGTGTAAGTTTTATTACTGAGACATGCTTAGTTAACTTAAATTTCACATACGTAATTTGGGTGTGCGGCATTCAGGTATGAAAATTGTCCCCTAACAAGACAATGTGCAGTTACCAGGTAGGATCATTACCTCTGTTGAAAAATGGTATTCAGCATCCGGATCAAAGTGCTCTGTTTCCGTTTAATCCTGTTCTTTACTCAGAAAAGGGGACAGGGATTTCCTCAATGCTGTGTTGAACTAGAGTGAAGAAGGAAGTTCTAGTATTAGTCTTGTTTGAAGTTATACAGCGCGTTATGGGGACATGGAATTCCCTAGCATAGTTAATTTGTGGAACACTTTAGGGACATTTACTCAACCTATCGAAGTTGGATATTTAATAATTTTCTACAGGTTATACATGCATATTTTCAAAACTGAAACAGTTGTTTTTAAGAAAATAATAACCTTTTCTTAGCGATTTTTTTCTGAATGTCTGATATTTCGGTACGATATGATTTTCTCAGACTTTTCTCTGAAAATAACTCTCCGTGACTTATCTCCAAAATATCATTTCAGTATAATATGCATGGCAGCAGTATAAAGGAAATTGGGAAGTTTCACGTTCCGGTATTTGAGAAAGGGCTGAGAGTAGGTCACGTAACTACTAAGAAAGATAACTCGCGGAAAATGGCTGTTAGTCACAGCTTTAGCGCAAGTAGCATTTGCGCATTATTTTACTGAAGAATAATTAGAAAGCTTCCAGGTGAGATGTTAACCTATACCATGTAAGAGAAATAATAACATGGATTCACATTTTTTAAAAGTGAAATATTTCACAAATATTTGTTCTTCGTGTCATATTCATGAGGCTGCAATACGTAGGCCTACAATTTTTTAGTAGTACAACACAGGCATCTCGTAACGGCTTGAGAATTGCCACACCTGTTTCTGTTTGTGAGGTGTTATCTCGTAAGTAACGTTTATTGTATCCGCTTTGACCTGCTTGGCTGGTGTACGACATGTCATGTAGGGCCTACTGTTGTTCATTATCGCTGGGAATTTATCGATACACAGGATGGCATAGGAGTCATACCAATATGCTACTGGTTCGCGTTCCGGCTGTTACTTCCTATGTTAACTAGAATCCTCCATAGCTTCACTGAGTTCGCTGCATTGCAATACAAAACCCTCAGTTCACGGCAGAAAATGCGGGTCGGAGCTATACGATATTTCAAGCACCGTTACATTCCGCTTTTCCTTTTCCTCTGTTGACCTAGAATAATGCAGCAGTACTAGTAAATCTCTTGAAGGAAATAGCCAACAGAGCAGGTTTAAGAATTTCTGTAGAAGAAACAATTTTATGACAAATATAAAAGATGCTGCAGAATTTCTAACAACAGAAATCGGTCGAATAAGCAAGGTAAAGAAATTCAGAAAGAGATTCGGTTCAAGAAAATGGTTTGCAATAGTACGCTGTAGAAAAAAGAATACACAAGATAGAAGGAGAATACGGTGAAAATGAAAATGAAAATCTACAGCCTGTTTCCAGTCATTCGACCGGGTCAGGAATGGAATGAATGAAGCCTCGATCTAGCGGCGAGGATAGGAAATGTGCCGGCTGCCGAAGCCTGTCGCACGGAGAAGAAGAATACGGTATAACCAGAAATATCTGCAACAAAAGGATTTTATCTAAAAACCTCAAAATACAACGCTACAACACAGTAGTCAAGCAGGAATGCCTATAGCCTACGCGAGTGAATGTCCAGTACTGAATTACAGACTGAATAAATTACAAGAACTAGAAAGAAAAAAATATACGGAAAATATTCGGTCCGCTAAAAGCTACAGAACTCTGTAAATCAAGAAGTAATGATGCTATATATCGGAAGATAGGAAACATAACAGAAACAATGCGGAGGAGGCGATTGATTTTTATTTTGGACATTATACAGACTGGATGACAGCAGGCTAACCAAACAGATCTTCAAATATAATTCGGAACAAGAAGTCAACAACAATCTGGTTTCATGAAAAAAAGATTTGGAAAGAAACAATATAATAGAAGAAGCAGCCACAGGGAGAGAGATTTTTAGACAGAAAGTATTAAAAATGGAAGGATTCCAAGGTCGGGAAAGAAAGAAAATAGGCTCAAAATGGTCCCAGTAGAGGAAAAGGAGGCATAGGGAGGAGATGGAGGAGTATTGGAGGAAGAAAAAGGAACAACAAAGGATGAAGCATTGAAATAGTCTTGTGGTCCCTAGAAGACCCTAACGAAGGAATAAATAATAGTAATCTTACTTGAGGCAACAGAAAACATCATAACAAATAGGTGGACATCGGAAATCCGCCAAGACCTGGAAAAATCAGGAATCAAAGTGGCCGACATCGCTGACATCTAGTTCTACTACAGAACAAAAATCAGCAAGTGGGAAGTACAGTCAGAGAGAATCCACAAGAAGAAGACGGGAGCTAAGTGGACAGAAGAACGAACGATGAGAGAAAAATTGAAGGCTGCCTGGCAAAGAAGGAAATGCACAACTTCTAAGTGAGCTTTGGGTGATCAGTTTTCTGCTCTTTTTCGCATCTAATAATAATAATTATTATTATTATATAATTTTAGCTACCGTGTGCTGGTCGTATTATTTGGCGCTTTCCAGGCTGCCTGCGCATCAGTTTCCACGATTCGTTTTTCTCTGCCAGATGGCAGTAGAAACCAGATCTCTCTTGCGGGATATATGGCTAATTTTTAATTAATTTTGTCGGCCAGACATCAAGTGTGTCACCAGAGATATTTCATATTATATATCGTACGACGCCCTTCAAAAATCAGACTACTGTCGGGTTTGAACCCGGAATCTTGGGATCCGGAGACCGACACTCTACCACTTTATTTCATGCTCACGTTTAACCTTGCGCTAATCGGATTATCCCTAATGTGTCAAATAACCGTCGACTAAAGTTGAGTAGACGATTTTGATCAGTGCTCACCTCTGAATTCGCCCCCTCCGAGAAATGCTGGAATTGTTCTTTATTTCAAGTTTTGGAATGTGCTTCGATGATTGAACTCCTCTTCTTCATACATACATACATACTTACATACATACATACATACATACATACATACATACATACATACATACATACATACATCTATTAGATGGACATACAAAAAAGTAGGTTATCAGGAGCCAGACAAACGACATCGTCGCTTTCATGGTTCGAATCTTGGACGTTGTATGTGACACACACATCGTCGCTGTCATGGTTCGAATCTTGGATATTGTATGTGATTTTTTCGAAATATAGAGTCCTTGTTTAGCAACAGTTACCTCAGATGTTAGCTGCGGAATAGACGAGTAAAATTCAGCAACGAATACTCGTTACATGGAAGAAAACTGTTTACATGATCATACAATATGGATTCATCGCGAAATTTTGTTAAGCTGTGTTCGTTATTTGGTGAGTTCATTGCGATAATTACAATATAATGAGGTGCACCAAGCAGATCAGTAGTTATCGTTATGTTGTACGACTCCTGTGTATGCTGGCTGCGCGTGACACAAGCCCTTTCAGCGTTAGTAAGAGCGAGCAGCACAAACGCGCTGCGCCTGGATTGGTAGACTACACTTTGTACGATGCACGTACACGTGTTGCCTAAACAAAATGCTGCAGGCGTTTGGGCTTTATCGCTGCCCTTGCCTTCTGATTTAGCAGATGTGTTGGATTGTTCTCTAACGCGGAGGAGTCGTTTTATTATTATTTTTCTCTTAATTTGAACAGCACTTGCCACTTTCAGAAGCCAGTAAACAAGCTACCTATTCATTACATGTTGTTATATTGAGAAAGGTATTGAATATTCTGCCTTTGTTCAGGACACAAGTTTATTGTGCCTGATCTTCATAAAAACATGTGGAGAACACGATATTGATGTTGCCTCTATATTTTTGGTAGTTCTGCCTTCTTTTTGAGACACATTAGGAACATGGGAAGTCTATCCTTCCTCTACATTCTTTCTTGAATCTTCTTTTCCTTTTCTTTATTCTTTTTTAAAAACAGAAAGCCTCTTGACTTTATCTTAATAAACTGATATGCATGTTTAGTTTTTAGACCTATATATATTATCTGACTTGCCTATTCTTAACTGTTTTCTCTTCTGTTTCAGGTAAGTGGACTGACTGTATCTGTGGACTTGTACGGTGAGTTAGTAGGCCTACTACAGTATATTCGATCAACTCTCACTTTAAAAATCGAAAATCTGCCACAAGTTTTGACGTAAAATACATACCACGTTATATATATTGCCGAAATAACGTACCTAGTTCGAATAGGTTTGAAATGTTTATTACTGACATTTTGTTTCTTAACTTGGCATATCCAGCGCAGAAATATACGTGGTAGGTCTTGTGAGACTGGTGATCACTTCTGGTGTAGCGTGATCTGCCTCTCCAGAAGTGGAAGTTGCATTCGGTAAATGGCGGCTTCAAACCCCACCAGGTGACACGCCAACACGAAATAATCTAAAAATAATTCTAATGTGATTTCAGAATGATTGAAAATTGAATTAAATTTATTACTGTTTGTGAATTGTAGGGAATGATCCCTCAGACGGTGGATCTCATGTTGAAATTTTCATTTGAAAAAAAAAAAATGAAGTGGCATCAGGAAGAGTATCCTGCCTTTAAAACCCAATCAAAATCAAAATGACCAAGGGTGGCTCCATGAATCGAGAAATAACTGGAGTGATGTGAAGAAAGTTTTAAGTTCATATTATTATTGAATTCACATAATAACATAACACTCACCGTTTAATTTTTTAAATTTCGTGTGGCTATTTCTAGCCGAGTGCAGCCCTTGTAAGGCAGACCCTCCGATGAGGGTGGGCGGCATCTGCCATGTGTGAGTAACTGCGTGTTATTGTGGAGGAGGATAGTGTTATGTGTGGTGTGTGAGTTGCAGGGATGTTGAGGACAGCACAAACACCCAGCCCCCGGGTCATTGGAATTAACCATTGAAGGTTAAAATCCCCGACCCGGCCGGGAATCGAACCCGGGACCCTCTGAACCGAAGGCCAGTACGCTGACCATTCAGCCAACGAGTCGGACACACTCACCGTATATACTCGAAATGTGGCACCCGTATTCGTGCATATTTCACACCTTTAAAGATAAAGGATCAACTAGTACCGTTCTGGTTTACAAAACAAATCGCCCTACTTTGGAAAGCAAAAAGGACAATATCGGAGAAGAAGTCATATCGATAACACAAACTGAATCAGTACAATTTTTGATATTTGGCGCCGTTTGTAAATAACTCTACAAGTTGTTATTAAAATCATATTAAAATAAAAATGGAATGTCAGCCGTTGGCAGTAGAGCTTGATCATGTGATTAAATATTGTATTATAATTTTATACATACTGTATGTACGACTGATTACCAATAAGCTATAGCCGTTCCATTTGGATGGACTCTGATTGTACCGCTATCTCTCTCTCGAAGCTGGAATTACTTAAGAAGGTAATTTAGTATGAGGAATCAAACAAACGTGTTAAACCTGTCAGTTTTCATCAGAACCACTCTGTCCTTCCTCGCACATATACACCGCACACGCGCCATTATTATTATCTTGTACTGAATACCAGAATCTCTGTCAAAAACCTAATTTTCAAGTTTCTAGCTCATCTAGAAGTGGGTGAACATTAATACCAGTGAGTGCATGAGTCAGTTAGCCTTCTATGATGTAAATAGAAGAGATGCCGAATTTGAAGTAATGCTTTTTCAACCTACTGAAGAAATTAGTGAAGGTGTATGAAATGGATTGTATTGATTGTTGTGTTGGAAACAGTCACTAATAGTGGTTGAATTCATCTTGCTGAACAGGTTTACTCATATTCCTATCTCGCGGAGGAGGATTTGGATTGGTTTTGTTTTACTACATAAACACTTGGCGAGAAGAAATTCATTAGCCGTGATTTTAAATTATAATCTATTCTGTTTCAGTATCGAGCCGGAAATGCCTCTTTGCATCTCGCTGGCACAAGGTCTGCTACTTGAGGGGCACCGTGTAGAAGCATTATGTATCTGAAACTGGGTACATCAAGGGCGGGAGAGGTGGGGGGGGGGGGCGTGATATGTAAACTGGGGAGTGGGGCCAGTAATTACGCTATGAAAAGAAGTAAGCGTTTCACAGAGCGTGTATAGGCTAAGCTGTATCGTAGAGCTGGTTAATGTTTCATCAGGCCGGGATTTCGTTTAAGCGGTCGGGGAGATCAACCTGTGTTGCTGACGGCGGGCGTTCTCAACAACCAGATCCTCAAAATTTCCTTGTTTTATACATTCTTGTTTGTGTTCCCTTTTGAAGAAGCCTCAAGCGATCAGTCTTATCGGCCACTTCAGCGAGGTTTGCTTTAGAGCAGTGGTATTCAAAGTGTGGTTCGCGTACCACTAGGGGTACGCGGGGTCATCTCGAGGAGTACGCAAATTTATCGTAGCTTCTAAGTGTTTTCAGTGGGCAGTTCAGAAAAACGTTGAGCCTGCTCATTTGCAGTAAACTATTGTTTTGATTTCGTGATTTCGTCTACTAGTACACAAAGTCCCTTTTCTGAATTATTTCTTCTAAAGTATGTGTCAGTTTATACCTCCCATTGACTAGGTGTCCGCCTCCACGGCTAAATGGTTAGCGTGCTGGCCTTTGGTAACAGGGGTCCCGGGTTCCATTCCCGGCAGGATCGAGAATTTTAACCATAATTGCTTAATTTCGCTTACACGAGGGCTGGGTGTATGTGTCTTCATCATCATTTCATCCTCATCACGACGCTCAGGTCGCTTACGGGAGTCAAATCAAAATGTCTGCATCTGGCGAGCCGAACTTGTCCTCGGACACTCCCGGCACTAAAAAAAAGTTATACGCCATTTCATTTTTCATTGAGTAGGTATGTAAAAATGTTTACTTATGCTCTTTTTTAAATATTTGTTTCGAAATCCATTTAATAGGGATTGTTGCATTAATAATTACACTCAAGTCCGACTCATTGGCTGAATGGTCAGCATTGAGACCTTCGGTTCAGAGGGTCCCGGATTGGATTCCCGGCCGGGTCGGGGATTTTACTCGCGTGTGATTAGTTCTTCTGACTCGGGGACTGGGTGGTTGTGTTTGTCCCAACGCTTTCATCTCCATATTCAGACAACGCAACTACACTGCCAACCACCACAGAAACACGAAATAGTGATTTCACCCCTCCATATACTGTAGGAAGGGCATCCAGCCGTAAAACAGGGCCAAATTCACATGTTCGACAGAGTTCGCACCCGCGACCCCACACATGCGGTAAAAGCGGTAGAACAATCACAATCATACATATCACTGCCAGTCAATGAATACCTCGTAATTCCACTCATGAGAGGACCACGTTTTTAAATCTGCCTTGTGAAGGCTTACCGCTTTGCCTGAGAAGGGAACTGAAGACTCCAATGGTCGAATAATTGGCCTACCATTCAACACTGAAAATGCGAGGAACAGTTCTTCAGCCATTGATCACTGCTCAGTTTTGTTTTTCTTGTGCAAACCTTACACCGAATGAGTTGCTGTTTCCTTTGCCCAACAACAATTGTATTTTCTTCTTTTTCTACCTCTTTCCCCACATATGTGGGGTCGCGTGTGCGAACTGTGTCGCATATGTGGATTGGGCTCTGTTTTACAGCCGGATGCCCTTCCTGACGCCAACGCTATATGGAGGGATATAGTCATTATTGCGTGTTTCTGTGGTGGTTGGTAGTATAAGGTGTTGTCTGAATATGAAGAGGAAAGTGTTGGGACGAACACGAACAAAACTACTAACCCATCAAGAGGTACAGACAGTTCAGCCAGTTCAAGATGTAACAGTCGTGTAACATGAGCACCTCATATTTGGGTCGTTCCTTATAGATTTCTTATTCCACTTTGGTCAGTTTCTAATTGTCAGTTTCTCAAGATTTTTTTCTGCATGACGATTATTTGTTGATGCTATCTTACAAATTGATTATATCCTTATTCACAATTTTCTTACATCAAGACTTCTGGAATTAAGTGCTTGTATATGTTCTTCTATATGGCGTTCGTTTTTTAATTATGTTTTTTAACGGCACGACAAGACAAAGCATTTCAAGATTGATCTTTCATATTGGTTGTAGTATCATGTGTTTAGTGTGTTCTGCAGACTTTATATTTTTGTTTTCAAAGTGAAAGAGGCCCAATGGGATCGAAACATGTACACTGCCTTCCAAAAGTTTCCGGACAAAACGTATGTACCCGCACGAATATGTTTAATGATTGTTTAGTGACAGAATTTATTACTGTAAGCAAGTTTCGAAGGTTTTTGGGTAACGGCGATGAGTTTATGTTCGACGTTCAGCATCGGTAAAAATGCATCCTACTGTATAACACCTACAGTGATACATGGAGGGGTGGGGGGGCTCTGTAATGGTTTGCGGTTGGTTCACATTCAGTGGAGTTGGTAGACTGCACCGAATTCAAGGAACACTGTACAAAAACGGCTACCATTCCATCCTATCTGGTAGTGCTCTTCCGTCTGAACAGCAACGTGGGTTTGTCCTCCAACAAGACAATGACCCCTAGACACATGCCTCGCTATTGCATGAGTTATCCGCAAAACAAACAGAACTCTGGGGAATTGTTTTTAATGGAATGGCCGCCCCAATCCCCGGACTTAAATCCAATTGAGCTGCTGTGGGAGGAGTTGTTCGGCAAGTCCGAAAAGAGCGTCTTTCTTTATCGGAAAAGCTGTGAGACATCTTGCAGAATGCCTGCGTTAGAAAAACTTGTTCTGGGAATGCCGAGAATAATTCAAAGTGTACTTGCAGCAAAGCGGGGTTTCTTTGATGAGAAGAGAGTTTGATGTGTTCTGGTGATCTGTGGGAGTAAATGTATATATATTGTCTATTTCTTGCTCAGGCGTAATGTAAAGACGTAGTTTGATTGTAAAATATTAGTTTTAGAAACTAGACTATATTTGTCAATTCCTTGCATAGGTATGTTGTTTTCTTTTAATCTCAGTCCATTCTTTAACATTTCAATGCTTGTTCGGAAACTTTTGGCCGGTAGTGTAATTCTTACGTGAATTTACTTAAGGTTTCTTTCAGGCACACATTATTGTATTGAATATTTTTCTTTTGTGTAACATGGCAAGTTCACGAGTCTATGTGTGAGGATTTTCACTTATATTATTATTTCAAAAGCTGAACATATGCTCTTGCATTCCATACGTAATGTAATTTTGTTCAAGAGTGTTCACGAACAGGTAAAACCGCTTCACAGATCTCTCATTTTCTCCGTATTGTACCACATCTCCTTGGTGGCCATGCGATTCTGTACCTTTTCTTTCCTTGCAGTGAGAATAGTGGGTTCTATAAATAATAATCTCCAGATATGAGTTACTAGAATGTTCAGTGTTCTCTATCCTTGACAGTCATTGAAATAATGCTACCGTCTCTTTCATCAGTACCCTTGAGGTGCCTCCGTTGGTCCGTAATAGATTCTCTGTTTACACTAGAGATACGCGAGGGGAGACGTCCTCGCCTGGGGAAAGGACCCCATTCAGCCCCACATGTGTTTGACTACTTGTGTCCACCACACGCACATTTGTTCTCAACGCCAGCGCTACCCTATCCCAGCCCCGATCGGTTGCGTAACATATTTCGGTAGATGTTCGCTTTCTATACTCAAAGTTGCGAGATCGGAGCCAGGCACAGTCGGGTGTCACGTAAGAACTCTGAAAGCGTGAGAAATCTCTGTTAGAAACAAAGCCATAATTACGAATATGTACAATATAATGATAATTTTGGCTTACTTATGCGTTGGGTAAGCGTCCTTCATGCATCATAATAAATTTAAATTACTTGTAATTATCATTTACTTGCTTTAAGAAACGTTAATTCTTAGCAAAATTCAGGAAACGCAATCGTCAAAAATTACCACTGTTTCGCCCCTTTGTGGCATGGGCTCATCAGTTGGATACCGCAGCATCTTCCTCACGCCGGTAGTGACACCAGTACTTACTAAATGTTTTCATTCCCCCCTGAAGGGGGAGGCGGGCCTCTTTGTCGCTGCCGCCGTCTCTCAGGCCAGGAGATTTGTTACGGTGAAGGAGATGTGGGGAGAAGGTGAGAGGGTTGGCGGCCGTGGCGTATACTAGAAACTGCCCCTCTCCGTCTCGCGAATACAGAGGCGTAGAGCCACGGCAGAGCCATGACCACCCTTCCTCTGCTCGGTTGGTCGGTCGGAGTGCAGAGCTGACGTACTAGCCGTAGCCCACTGTGCAACCGCCGACAGGAGCAAGCTATTCTGTGAAAAGCACAATGCAGTGCCAACATGCTAGGGAAGAATTGCATCTCCACTTGCTATATATGTTCTCCCGGGATAGCAGGACTAAATATATGGCTTCCGATTGAGAAAGTTAAATGAAATGCAGAAAACTCATTCGTCAAAAATTGCCAGTGTTCGTCCTAATGCGACATGGGCTTATGAGTTGGATACCGCACCTTCCCAAGACACTGGCCGGCTAGCCAGTAACTGAATTACTTGAATTCAACGGAATAATTTCGTCACAATCCTTTCAATTTCAGCCATAACAATTCCTTTCGCCAAAATGACCAAAATATCTATTTTTATCTCCAGACTGTCCCCTTAACTCGATAAAATTAATTAAAACTCAGCTATAGATCGCCCTTCTGAGATTTCGTTTCTCTGTTATTTAATACAATGAAATGGGACGTCGAAATTGAGAAACAAGCAGCCTAAATAGTGTCCAGTTAGTCTGTCTGTACATGGTAGTCTAAGATACACATTATTATTATTATTATTATTATTATTATTATTATTATTATTATTATTATTATTATTATTATTATTATTATTAGCAGTTTCCCGCTGGCTCCGTCCGTTATGTACAAAGTATGGTGGTGGTGTTCGTTACAATCCTCACGGATGTATTTCCAAAGCTTCGAGTTAATGAAATAAAGCTCATTATCTGCTGTGGTAATAGAATGTAATATTATGTCAACAAAACACTTGAAAATACACCACACTAAGAAATTGAATTAAACTTTCCTTGGAACAACACTACGCGCCGAACTGTTAAAAAGTCCTTCAAAGATCTTCGTCCTGGAGACAAATGTACTCATAACTTTTCTCAGAATCTACCAATTTAAGTAGTTATTACCTCAGAAGAAAGCGCTTTATCCACTGAGTGTTTTTAGACCAAAACTAACTACGTACCTCAATTAGAACGAAAGATATGATTGCTTCAATGAGAAAAATGTTGAAGAAATGAGATGTCAAGTTGAATGTGCACTCATAACATTCCTCAGAATCAACCGATTTGAATAGTTAAGAGATGAAATGAAAGAGCTTGATCCACTGAGTGTTCTTAAGCCAAAGCGAACTCCGCACCTCAATTAGAACCAAAGATATGATTGCTTCAAAGAGACAAAAAATTGAAAAAATCAAATAATTTGAGGAAGGCGGAAATTAAGTGATTTATAGTACCTGATGATGATGACAAATCTGTGCATGAATACCTTTCAGTTAAAAGAAATTAAGGAAATTGACCAGATAGAATGGCCGGACTGACTGACTTCAGTTTTCATAATTTTTTAATATATAGATTACTAGCAAGATACCCGTGCTTCGCTACGGTATTATACTGAAATTTATAATTGAATGCTTATTGTTTTAGATATATAATCCGTCGAAATTTGCGATCTGACTCGTTTTCGGCGAGAATCCACCAAAATTCCCGATCTGACTCGTTTTCTATTAGATTACGGCATGTCTCCTCCCATTTTTCAATCTTCCTTTCCAGCAATCGATTTCGTACTTCGCGGGCTACGCTCAGTATTATTCCCGGTCAGTTGGGTCCGTAAATCTTTGCCATACCGTATTTTCCTATAATCATTTTTAATCTGGATAAAATCCTTCAGGAGATCCGGCGTGGTGTCATATTGGGTGCCTTGGCGGCACTGAACCCGCGGCCGGACTGCATTCTTAGTCATTACCCGTCCAGGAGCCGTTTCCAGCGCGGTCCGCACATTTGACGACGGTCCGGAATATTATTATTATTATTATTATTATTATTATTATTATTATTATTACTATTATGTGTTGCTGGAATGGCTGATGACAGGGAAAACCGGAGTATCCGGAGAAAAACCTGTCCCGCCTCTGTTTTGTCCAGCACGAATGTCACATGGAGTGACCGGGATTTGAACCACGGAACCCAGCTGTGAGAGGCCGGCGCGCTGCCGCCTGAGCAACGGAGGATCCTTATAAGTACATTAATAACAGTAAAATCAATTGGTCTCACCTCCTTCTACACCCCACCGCCGTTAAGTTTATTTACCGCCACCCCCCCCCCCCAAATTAAAAGAATGCTTGTTTCTTTATGTTTAAGGGAGATTCCAAACACGAATGTTCACGTCTATTACCTTCAGTTTTGAGATATAAGTATCCCAATAAAAATAATTTACTTTCTGCACTTCATATCACAATACTCCCCCCCCCCCCTAAGTGAATTTTCCTGCAAAAAAATACTTGTTTCTTTAATAGTAAAGGATCTTCTTAAATACCAATCATCACGACTCTAACTTCTTCAGTTTTTGATTTATGTGTCCTCATGAAAGTAATTCAACTCCTTTACACTCCCGCCCTCCAAGATGGTTTCCCCACCAAAACGCGCTTTTCTTTGTTTTTAAAGGAGATCCAAATATGAATTTTCACGTCTGTAACAACTTTAGTTTTTATTAGATGTATGTATTCTCATACAATTATGCCAATTAATTTTTCAATTCTTCCCCCCCCCCCCCTTCATTGGACTTTCCGTGAATACGTGTTTCTTTACTTTTAAAGCAGATTGCAAATATCAAATTTCACGTCTGTAACGTCTTCATTTTTGTGATATCAGTAGCCTAATTAAAAGAATTCAACACCATTTTCAGTCACTTTTACCACGCCCCTCCACCCAAGTGGTATTTCCGAAAACTAAAAACACACGTTTCTTTATGTTTAATAGAGATAAAAAATACCGTAACTTCTGTAACATGTTAAGTTTTTTTAGATATACTGTAAAAATAAGTTTTTTTAGATATACTGTAAAAATTCTCATTTTAAAATTTCACCCCTTTTGAGTTCCCCTTAAGTGGAGTTTCCAGAAACAAATCACCTATGTTTATTTACATTTACAGGAGATTCCAAACACCCACTTTTTACGTCTGTAACATTTTACGTTTCCAAGATATTCTGTAGATATAGTCTTTCAAAGAATTCACCCCAATTTGTCACTCCTGTTTAACCGCCATTAATTGGATTTCCCAAAAACTAAGAATTACGTGTTTCTTTATTTTTAAAGGAGATCCCATGTACAAATTTTCAGTTCTGTAATATCTTTCGTTTCTGAGATATATGTATCCCCATTAAAGGCATTCAACCCATTTTTCAACCCTTTTACACCCCTCCTATTAGGATTTACAGGAAACAAAGAAATACGTGTTCCTTTATTTTTAGAGGAGATTCTAACTACCAATTTTTACATCTGTAAATTTTAAAGTTTTAAGATGTAGACGCACTCATTTTAAAAAATTCACCCCCCTTTTCACCCCTCCCCAATATTTGGATTTTCCAAAAACGAAAAATTACGTGTTTCTTTACTTTTAAAGTAGATTCCAAATACCAATTTTCAGGTCTGTAATATCTTCAGGTTCTGAAATATAAGTAGCCTCATTAAAGGCATTCAACCCATTTTTCACCCTTTTACACCCTTCCTATTGGGAATTTCAAAAAACAAAAGAATACATGTTTCTTTATTTTTAAAGGAGATTCTATATACCAATTTTTACATCTATAAACTTTAAAAGTTTTGAGATATAGATACACTCATTTTAAAAAATCACCCCCTTTTCACTCCCCCATTAATTGGATTTTCCACAAACAAAAAAATACGTGTTTCTTTGTTTTTAAAGGAGATCCCAAACACCAATTTTCAGGTCTGTAATATCTTCAGGTTCTGAAATATAAGTAGCCTCATTAAAGGCATTCAACCCATTTTCCACCCCTTTTCACTCCTCCTATTGCGATTTTCCGAAAACAAAAAATACGTGTTTCTTTATTTTTTATGAAGATTCTAAATACCAATTTTTACATCAGCAAACTTTAAAAGTTTCGAGATATAGATTCACTCATTTTTAAAATTAACCCCCTTTTCACCCTCCCAATAATTGATTTTCCAAAAACAAAAAAATACGTGTTTCTTTATTTTTAAAAGAGATCAAAAGTACCAATTTTGAAGTCTGTAATATCTTCAGTTTCTGATATATAAGTACCGGTATCCTGATTAAAGGCATTCAACCCATTTTCCCCCATTTTCACCCTTTTTCACCCCTCCTATTGGGATTTTCTGAAAACAAAAAAATACGTGTTTTCTTATTTTTAAAGAAGATTCTAAATACACAATTTTCACATCTATAAACGTTTAAAGTTTTGAGATATAGATACATTCATTTTAAAATTTCACCCCCCTTTTGACCCCCTTACCGAAGGAAGATCCAAAAATCCTCTCTTAGCGAGCACCTACATCATAATGTGAATATATCCCAAAAATTTCATTTCTTTATGTTCAGTAGTTTTGGCTTGGCGATGATGAATCAGTCAGTCAGTCAGGACAAGCTATTTTATATATATAGATTATCGGAAAATATTAGTGAAAGAATAATTGAGAAAATATTACGCAATAATGACCGCTGGGAAAAATTTTCTTTGGAACGTATGAGTGGGAATCGTTTTCAATAACTATCCATAGAAGTTGATCTAGGACAGGGATCGCAAACCTTTACCGACTAGTGTGTCAATCAAGATCTTGTTTATTACTGTTTACTGTCTGGTGTGCCATCGGTTAATTTCCTTTGAAATCATCATGATATTCCTCATTTGACTTCATTTAGGCATTAGTTTGCATTACATATACATCTGTTCGACTGGATGTTTCATGATTTTATTTTGCAAACAGTACTGAAAATTACATTTTTCAAAAAGGTTAGTTTTAAGAATAACATTTTTTAACCTAAGAAAATTGTTTAAACAATATGGCCTTAAAATTAATTGGGGCATACTTTATTAAAACGTAATGCTAAAATATGCTGTGTTGCTAGATTTTCGATCTGTTCTTTACATGTTAAAAACATTAAAATATGTTAGTATGTTGTGTGCGTGGCACAGAAGTCGTGTCATAGGTTCGCCATCCCTGACATAGGAAGAAGGAGATGGCGCGGGAGGCTTTTGACAATTTCTCTTCTTAAAACATTACTGGATAGTGTGTTCTTACGAGTCGGATCTAAAGTCCTCTCTCCCTCTTGTCTCTTCTGTAATGGTGGTAATCCAGCCGCAAAGAGTGTGGAGAGAATAGCGGCACGGTACGTCAGGGAATAGCAATTAGCTGACTGAGGGAGGGGAGAGATTAAGGTAAGGCGGCTTGTCTTGTCGGCAGGGTGATCTGTGCTAACGTGCTTCAGAGAGAAATCTGTACGCAGGCTGGTGGCAGTACTTCAGAAACAATATCAGTGTAAACACACTCAGAGTTAGTTAGTACTTACAGTAGTAGCGTAGCCAGGATCGGTCGATGGCTGGGTTATACGAGGGTGAGTCAGTAAATAAGTCGCAAACATGCGTGTGCCTTATACCATTTAAAATTACGCGCGCAAGTTTTGCCAGCAGATGGCAGCATGTGTATGCTTGTCGTACATCTCGCAGACATTCAGCCAGCCAGAGGCTGTTAGTGCACGATGGAACATGTGTTGTATGACTGTACACGAGATGAACGACGTGCAGTTGTGCGTTTTTTGTGGGCCAAAGGACTGTCCACAGAAGAAGTGCATCGCGAAATGCATCCCGTCTATGGTGAAAACTGTTTCTCACGCAAAGCTGTGTTCAGTTGGATCCAGAAGTTTAACCATTTGAGGAAAAGCATCAGAGATGGGGAGCGCTTGGAATATCCACCGTACAGTCCTGACTTAGCCCCCAGTGATTTTCATCTGTTTGGGCCCCTAAAAAATTCTTTGGGTGGCCGTCATTTTGATACAGATGACGCCGTAATCTATGAGGTTACACGTTGGCTGCGACAGCAACCAAAGGACTTCTTTGCTGCTGGCTTTCAAGGACCTGTAGAGAGACGGGATAAGTTCCTGAATGTACAGGGTAAATATGTGGAAAAGTGAAATAAATGTCAGAAAGTTACTTTGATTATTGTTACCTCAGTTCAGTTTTGCGACTTATTTATTCTCACCCTCGTAGTTGCAAAATGCTGATAGAATATAATGAAGGTGCGTGCGTGGTGCGCGCATGCATATTTTGGTACAAGTGAATTATGTTAATATTCAGATTGCAGTACACTACAAAATCTTACTTTAAATTACAGAACAAGAACAATGATCAAGGTCAACAGTTTTACAGCGAATTGTATGTTTAGTTTGCAATCTAAATCCAATTTTCGAGGCTTCATAGAAAATAGATTCAACGGATCTGTTGATTTTACAATATTATGTGTCTGAATGATTGTTTAGTTTATTGTCAGTTTCTGATTATCTTATTTTTGAAAAATTCCATGGGCGTTCTAACCCCCAGTAACACACACCCCCCCCCCCCGTCCACCGCTACGCCCCTGACTTAGAACAGGGATGCAGCCCAAAAGTTTAGGAACCGGCAAGAATCCCACCAACCTGAAACCTATAAATAATCGTGTTCCGCCAGTGCACTAAACCGAAATTTTTCCCATTCATCAGGTATTCTTGGAAACATAAGTAAAAGGGCATAGTTTTCGCCTTGGGACTCTCATTTACTTTCCCTCAACAAAAATTAATTAATTAATTAATTACTACCCTCATATGCCATCGACCACACCAGGATGGAAGTCGCTCTTGGAAAGGGGGAAAAAATGGGTTAACAACCGTGGTTGATATTTTACTGGTGTTTAACCGACGTAGTCTGTATAACGTAGATTATTCTTCCAGTACTTTCTTTATCCACTCAACGGTATTCGTTGAATCTCGTCATCGGAAGGACGTAGTTTTGAGGATTGAACGCGGGTCTCCCTTGTGAAATCACTGCTGTGGAGCGGACTGGCCAGTAGCATAATGATCTTGTAGACAGTAATTGGCCATCCTTTATCCCCTTGTTTGTATTCCCGAGTGAGGGCCTCCCCTCGCCAAGACATTGACCACAGCGAGTGTTTGGCTATCACCAGTAGCTCCCTTGCTGTTCAACAAGTGCGCCATGTGTGGCCCCCACAACCTGTAGCTTGATTTGCTTTTCATTCCCTTCAGGGGCGATCACTGGACCTCAACTTCCTCCCCTTCCGTTACCCGACATAGTCTACTCGTTCTTCGAGAGGACGCAACTTTTCCCCTTTCGATTAGCGCTATGAGAAACTGATAATCTCGTTGACTTGCGCTCTTACAATAATTATTACCACCTTATGATCACGAAACCCTAAGATTATGCTTCCTCTCTATTTCTGAAGTTCGTCTTCTTCTTCGCGTTTCCCTTTTATCTTGACTCCTGTGAGAATTTGTATTATTTGTCATTTTGGAAGATGTAACCTAAATAGGTTGATTTTCTGCGTTTTCCGAGGATTAAGCACTCATGATTTCCCGGCACAACGGTGTATGTTTTCTTCGATGACGTGGTCTTCCCATGCGATCTTGAACAGTTTCCGATACATCCACATTTCAGAAAGCATGCAATCGGTTCATCGAGGAAGCCTTTAGTAGTGTCCATCATTTGACGCCATACAGCAGCACCGGTAACAGGTGTTGGTGGTAGTGGTGATTATTGTTTTAAGATGAAGTACAACTAGGCAACCGTCCTCTATAAACACTAATCAGAGAGAAAAGAATGAAGAGATCCCACACTCCGCAAAATGAAGGTATCGGCTAAAGGAAGACAAGGGCCACGAAGGGCGTGAAAATGAAAGGCTCCCTAGGCCTCGCAACCTAATACCGTCGGGGGTCGGAAAAGAACAACAGTTGAACAAGGGAGGTCGGGTAAGAGAGATAAACGTGACGAGCCTGGTGCAAGTAAGTGGAAGCAGTACCAAGACTCAGCTCAGGGTACCGTGGTCTTCAACTCACGTTCCCAAGTTGATAGCCCCTGGGATCCCTTTTAGTCGCCTATTACGGCAGGCAAGAGATACTGTGGGTGTTATTCTACCGCCCCCATCCATAGGGGGAAGCACCGGTAACACCTAACACTTATCGACATGCCTAGTTTCGAATCGGATGTCGTGCTTTTGCACATAAGATGTTTTAATTTCAGAAAGAAAAAAAAACACTTCTTGCATTGCCGCTTCTGGTGTTGTTCACCTCCAAGGTGATAATAAGCTCGTCCCACGGTAATGTCCTTTCGAAATGATTTATCTTCTTCTCTTTTTAACTGATGATGTCGTTCCTCGAAGGATGAAACACTATTTTAAAATAGCGGCGCCGATGACTTCATTTATGAGCTCTGTATTCACCAGCGTCACTTACTTCTGCTGCTATCTTAGATTTCCAAACCTCGGATACTGTCATTATCTCGGACGACGCTCACTTCTGTATTCACCACAGGATTTGTCCGCCTCTGTAGCGTAACGGTTAGTGTGATTAGCTGCCGTCCTCGGGGACCCGGGTTCGATTCCCGGTACTGCCAGAAATTTAAGAATGGCAGGAGGTTTGGTATGTGATTGAAATTTGAAATGGTACATACAGCTCACCTCCAATGGGGGTGTGCCTGAAAAGAGCTGCACCACCTCGGGATGAGGACACGACTTTACCACAGCATTTTATTACTCGATTTACGAAATTTTCGTTTCAGTCTGAATTTGAATCTTAAATTTTTCATACGGACACACGGAAAACAATAGACTACGTTCTGTGTTTGCAAATAAATGATAAATTATGTCCACTATTGTCCTGAAACAAAGAAAGAAGCCTAATATGACGTTCCAAGAGTAGGAATTGTTATTGAAATAGGTGACAGAAAGCATTAATCACTCACTCACTACTGATCTCCATTTAGAGCAGTCGCCCAGATGGCAGATTCCCTATCTGTTATTTTCCTAGCCTTTTCTTAAATGATTGCAAAGAAATTGGAAATTTATTGAACATCTCCCTTGGTAAGTTATTCCAATCCCTCCCCTTCCTATAAATGTATATTGGTCCCAATTTGTCCTCTTGAATTCCAACTTTTAAAGACACCACTCAACCTTATTCGTCTGTTAATGTCATTCCACCCCATCTCTCCACTGACAGCTCGGAACATACCACTTAGTCGAGCAGCTCGTCTCCTTTCTCCCAAGTCTTCCCAGCCCAAACTTTGCAACATTTTGTAACGCTACTCTTTTGTCGGAAATCACCCAGAACAAATCGAGCTGCTTTTCTTTGGATTTTTTCCAGTTCTTGAATCAAGTAATCCTGGTGAGGGTTCCATACACTGGAACCATACTCTAGTTAGGGTCTTACCAGAAACATCATACGGAATAAGAAAACAAATTACAGCTTACACATTGTACATTTCACTCAAAAAATAAGACAATATTCCTTAGTTTTTCAAAAGGCAGTCCACTCGTGTACCATACAAGATACAAGCTATATCCGAGAATTCATCTTAGGCCTACCTATGTATTGGGAATTCCAGGTTATCTTCTATCATGGATAACATTGGCAGTGTCGAAGCTTTAGAAAACCTACAATGTATTTTCACTTAGTGTCATTGTAGTCTTCAAAGTATGCAGTGCGTTGTTTTTATACATCTAGGACTTTTTGTTGCATTGTCTTGGTCATCTTCCTCATCGCTGTGATTTTCTCTTTCATTTAAATATTCCAGCCGTCTACGAGCTGCCATCTTGAAAGGCTATTATCTTAGATTTCCTATTTTACCGGCCAACTTTTCTCTGGTAAAATTTTTAACCGAGATAATACCCATTATCCGAGATAATGTGGTTGATGAATACAAATTTAACTGTTATATCGGTTTTCTTAGATTTAAACCAAGATAAAAGCTTTTATTTGCGTTAGTGGACACGGGCCTCAGACTTGAAAAAACTAAATGTGAATCAACGTCAAACGTGCGTCGTTGTTTCAACTTACTGAGGAACACACCGTCGGACGCGAAGCCATTCCTTGTCTGTGAAGCGCTTGAAACTCCTCCATCACGTGCACTGAGGTATGTATGATAATTTATTTTGTGTGCAGAACCTCCTTAGTTCTATCCACAGACCTAGGTGAGAACAGTGATTTATCTTTCCCATAGTCCTCCATTCGTTCGGACAGGTTGACTACCTGCATGCGATCAGTGGCTCGTTACTATGTATGCGGCTGTGATGTTAACGTGTACTGATGAAGGTAAGAAATGGCACATTGCGACCTATTGGCGGTCTTCCAATGCAATATCCATGTAAAGTAGACGAGACAGGTGCCGGTTGAGTGGACGCTAGATATTTGGGTAGCGTTCAACAGCTGCTACCACCTAGGCCCCCAACGCCTGAGCATTATTATCTCATCTGTAATATACATATACTGTGCATGTCATCGTCCAGTCTGCAAGCCTTAGTGAATGAACTAAACGTCTCCCAGCCCTCTGTTTATCACTTGCACCGTGGATTCTAGTTCCTAACCTCTCGCCTTCATATGAAAACTGAGCCGCCGTGGTCTCTCTCTGCTTCTCTTATCTTCCATTTCCGAGTCCAGTATTCATCTAAATAAACCCCCAGATGCTGTCGTTCCTCGAAGGATGGGACATTTCTTTATTTATTTGTCTGTAGAACCTCCTTAGTCCTATCCGCACACCGAGGTGAGAGCAATGATTTATATTTCCCATAGTTCTCCATCCGTTCGTCCACACAACGCCACCCATCTAGTTCGTTACAAACTTACCTTTTATCTCGCTCAATGTCAGGCTCCATGGATAAATGGTTAGCGTGCTGGCCTTTGGTCCGAGGATCCCGGGTTCGACTCCCGGCAGGGTCGGGGACTTTAATCTCTACTGGTTGAGTGCGTGTGTGTGTGTGTGTGTGTGTGTGTGTGTGTGTGTGTGTGTGTGTGTGTGTGTGTGCCGTCTTCCTTATAATTCATTGCAGGTAGGGCCCCAGCCTCTCAGACGCGTAAATTGTCTATACGGCGTGAACTCGTAGAACTACACCAGGCCTCTTTGGAGGCCACACGCCATTATTATTATTATTATTATTATTATTATTATTATTATTATTATTATATCCTCACTAATAGTGCCCTGCTGCCATTGTTTCCAACTGTTTGTACCAAGAGTCATTCTCGCTACTTTCACGTCTCTTACTTTCTTATGGCCAACGGCCGTAGCCGTGTTGACGCACCGGATCCCATGAGATCTCCGAAGTTAAGCAACATTGGGCGTGGTCAAGATTTGGATGGGTTGCCACTCGCCGATGTTGGGGCGGTGGGGTTGAGGGAATGGAGGAGCGGAAAGGAACTGGCCACCCTACCGTACGTAAACTCCGGTCAGGCACACCTCTGCGGAGGTTCGGACCTACCTTCGAGCAGAATACGCCCTTACCTTACTTTCTTATGAGTAATATATGACCGAGCTCGATAGCTGCAGTCGTTTAAGTGCGGCCAGTATCCAGTATTTGGGAGATAGTAGGTTCGAACCCCACTGTCGGCAGCCCTGAAGATGGTTTTCTGTGGTTTCCCATTTTCACACCAGGCAAATGCTGGGGCTGTACCTTAATCAAGGCCACGGCCGCTTCCTTCCCACTCCTAGCCCTTCCCTGTCCCATCGTCGCCATGAGACCTATCTGTGTCGGTGCGACGTAAAGCAATTAGCAAAAAAAAAAAAAAAAAAGTAATATATGCGCCACTTAGCCTGCCATGTTAAGTGGACTTGAACTTATGATTTTATTTCAAGTTTCCTGGGCGGTGTAAGGATAATTTCGTCTGGGAGATCACTTTTCCTTCCAGAATACTTCGATTGCTGTAGTGGTAGTGATTACTATTTTACCAGGAATTACAGGTGGGCTGCCATCCTCATACTGTCCATTGCAACTGCCTCAATTAATTGCTCATTGGCACCGGCACCTTAAGTACATAGATTGACAAGCCAAGTAAGAGGGAATGTAGATCAGAATGACTGAGACCGCTTACAACCCCCTACCCCCCCCCCCCCTGCTAGTTTAACGTCGTACCAACACATCGAAGGTTTTCGGTGACTCAAAGATGGGAAAGGGCTAGAACTGGGAAGCTAGAGGCCGTGGTAAAAGTGGTAAACCACCGAAGACCATTTTCAGGGCTGCCGACGGTGTGATTCGAACCCACCATGTTCCGAAGACAGGCCCATACCTACAGGATTCCGAACCGTGCAGCCCACTCACTCGATCCTCTTAAAAACATGAACAGGTAACCACGTGAAGGACGAACGAGATGTGAGTCTCAAGCTTCTGTTGTATCTAACTTCGGTTTTGACAATAATCACGGTATCAACAGTCACGCAGAACTTAGCTTTAACGAAGTGAATTCTTCTTATGATTCATAGTATGATTCTGGAACGACAATGTCTTGTGCTAGAACTGTTTATTCCCCTATCTTGCTACGTGTTCATAAAAGAAAGCCAAGAGCTGTATGCATATTAAGCTGAATGAGGTGCCTCTAAGTTGTGCTAACTTCCTGTAATTGCTACCCGCTTCATTGCAACATTGCCCTCAAATTCAATTATTTAATAAGAGTATTTTTGAAGACCGGTTCTAGGCGACACATAATTAGAGATAGGACGTGCATGCACTCGGTGGGTTAGTTAATTTCACGCTCGTGTTTAGCAAGTAAAGGCTTCTGCACGCTATGAGCAGAGAACGTCTAAAATGTGTGGTCCGACTGGTCCTTACGTGGCCATGGGACAACCAGCTCCAGGCTGAAGCGAGTATTGTTCCCAAATATACAAGTGAAATAGGGATAATTTAGATACGCAGTATGTAGTAGACTGTGCCAGAGGAATACACTATCTGATAAAAAGCATCCGGACACTACTGCGCACTATTACACCGCAAAATATGACGCAGTGTAAAAGGAGGCAGGGAGGTTTGTATTGTTCAGTGCGAATACCGAATAGCAAGGGTAGGTCAGGTGAGCTTAGCGTCTTTCAACCGTGGTTGTAAATAGCGATGCCACTGTACACTGGAGTAGTGTTGGCTACTGAGCGTATGATCCGAAGCAGAGCATTGATTCATTCAAGTGTCCGAATGAATCGATTCACCGGAACGGCGAACTCACGGCTCACGATTCAGGTGACTCACAGCAGACAGTGCGCACTCACGGATCAGTGAGACACAATACTCATACGGCTCACTAGCGCAGGGCCTCTCAGGGTGCATGCGACTGGTGCATGCAACGTGCACAGTGCAAAAGACGACTTCGCTCGGTTTTCCAGAGTGCAGACCCCCACTCCTCGATTTGGAGAAATAGCGCTGTCTCTCACTTTCCCCACGCCTGTCCGCTCGCTCCGCCTGTCTCCCTCTTCCTCACTTACTCCGTAGCGCTTCAAATCCGAGCTGAGTTGAGCCGAGCTTAGCCGAGTAGCCCAGAGACGCAGCGTTGGTCCGAGCAGAGCCGAGTGGAACCGATGCACTGTGCACAGGAACTCTGCGTCGCTGTTTGCACGCGTGAGATTTTGGGCGTTTGAGAGGTCCTGCGCTAGCGGGACATCGGACATTAGCATTGACATTGCAGCAATACATACAGAGCCAAAGCACACTGGAATAATCGTTCACTATAACGGATTCTCGCGCTCAGCTCATTTGAAAATAATACCCACTAAATAATAGACGGATTGATTTGCAGTGTTAAAAATGTAGTCAAAACAAAATTCCAAAGTCGCCTACCTATCTTGTAAGTAGGTAGGCTATTAGGTTATTGTATTTACCGTATTAGTTTAATCAATCAGTATTTTTATAACTAGTTGACATTCGACAATTAATAAAACTCAGGTCTCTAGCTTTCCCGCCTGGATGAGTGGCTCAGCCGGCTGAGGCCTGGCCTTCTGAACCCAACTTGGCAGGTTCGACCCCGGCTCAGTCCGATGGTATTTGAAGGTGCTCAGATACGTCGGCCTCGTGTTAGTAGATTTACTGGGACGTAAAAAGAACTTCTGCGGGACTAAATTCCGGTACCTCGGCGTCTTCGAAAACCGTAAAAGTAGTTAGTGGGACGTAAAGCCAATAACATTATTATCTAGCCTAACCTGTGACTATGAGTCATGCTCATGACCACACGAAATTGTCTGTTTCATATTGGGAAGAACCGCTTGGTATTCTGTCAGTTTGTATGTCGCATCATTGCACAATACTTCAATAATCGAAGCACGAGATCACCGGTGTACGTGGACAGTGAGTAAGTGAGCAGACTGATTCAATAGCTTAAATTTAAAAAAAAAATGTTTAATCAGAAACCAAGTGGGTACTGTACATTTCGGGTGGCCTATACAAAATATGACGATTTAAAAAATCCTCTGTCGATAGAAAAATACATTTTCAAAGACGACCGAGCTAGTTGGCCATACGTTTAGGGTCGCATTCAGGTGATGGTGGGTTCGAATCCTACCGTCGCCAGCCGTTGAGATGGTTTTCCGTGGTTTTCCATTTTCACACCAGGCAAATGCTGGTGCTGTACCTTAATTAAGGCCACAGCCACTTCCTAGCTCTTTCCTATCTAATCGTTGCCATAAGGCCTATCTGTGTCGGTGCGCCTTAAAGCAACTTATTTGATTTACATTTAACATGTAGGCTTCTTGTCGTGGACAGAGGTATTTTTACATCTAATTGTGTATATATAATAGAGTTGTGACTTTCAGAGAACTGTGGAAAACCAAAAGGTAGTGTATAAACTTTGAGTTATATAAATTTATTATTGTTATTAAGTACGTAAGTTTTGTGTTGTAATAAGCGTGTATAGTATTGCACAAGTACCTATTTTTTCCTGCATTTCAATTTTTAACGTATTTATTTTGTATGTACTTACCGAGAATATAATGAAATTTTCACGTTCTTTGAAATCATTTAAGAAAAGACTAGGCAAACAATTGATAGCTAATCTCCCCCCTGCGGGACAGCTCTAAATGCAGATCATTGATGATTGTGTGTACAAATATTTTTCATCTAACTCTGTATACTTACTTAATGGAGTTGTCACTGTCGGGGAAAAGCTTTGTAACATCAAAACATGATGCGATGAAGTGGCTGCAGGACGTTCGAGAATCCGAAAGCTAGATGACACATAGGAAAGCAGTTCATAGAATGAAGACCAGATGGCAGCAGCAAGCATTGAATGTTGTTGTAGCTGTCTTATCAGTGCACACTGTACAGATGCAATAGGATCGATGACTGTAATGAGCCGTGAATTGACTCACTGTATCGATTCAGTAACGTGAATGGAATTAAATTGATCGATTCAGTAAAACGAATCGAACATCTTGTCACTACACTGGAACGGTGGAAACAGGTATTTTGCAGTGATGAATCATGTTATAAATTGTGGCAATCTGATGGGAGGATTTGGGTATGGTGAATCCCCGTGAAACGCTATATATCTGGATGTTTAGCATACCAACAGTGAGGTTTGGAGGAGGTGGCATTATGGTGTATGTATGTTTCTCATGGCATGTACTCTTCCCTCTAGCGGGACTGCATCACTGTAAACACGGAAGGATATCAATACGTTCTGAATGCTTTTGTACTGCCTTGCGTGGAAAATCGGTTCAATGATGGCCATTTTTTATACCAACATGATAACGCTCCGAGTCTGTAAGCCAATGGATTAAGGAAAAATACTATTATGTAACGGGGGGAGGGGAGAATTCCTCTCCTGATATACAGTGTCCTGAGTAGCTCAGACGGTTGACGCGCTGGCCTTCTCACCCCAACTTGGCAGGTTCGATCCTGGCTCAGTCCGGTGAAGGTACTCAAATACGTCAGCCTCGTGTCGGTAGATTTACTGGCACGTAAAAGAACTGCTGCGGGACAAAATTCCGGCACCTCGGCGTCTCAAAAACCATAAAAGTAGTTATCCCATGTTGGAAAACCATCAATTTGTTCGTTTAAGCGCCACGTAATCAAACAGAAAATATCGTGTATCTTCGTAGTGTTGATTGGAATCAGTGTTTTCTATGATAGTTATTTCCTACGAAGAAAGAGGAGTAAGTTTTGCCATATTATCTTCACGCTATCAACTTATCCAATTACTTGATTTGCAACGGGGGATAATTATGGCTCTGTGAGGGATTTGAAGACCTGCTGAACAGTTCCCATTTACGTTACAGTCTGTCAGGGTTATTTCCGGGTAGTGATATGCTGCGACCTATTTGAGCATTTCCTTATTCACAATGATATAGGTAATGAAAACACGTTTTTCCAGTAGTTTGTTGTTAACTTTTGGTAGCAGTAGAAAATTAACTCATTCGATGTTGATAATGTCGTCATTTGCATTATTCTGATTTTTGCGTGCAGTACGGACTGAAGTTCGTTCGATTATCATTTATTTTTGACAGAACGACGTCTGTCGGGTCAGCTAGTTGTTAATCAAGTAGATCAGAATGCAACTCTCACAGTAGTCATTTCATATCAAATATAATTGTGTCGGTGCGACGTAAAACAGATTGCAAAAAACAAACAAAAACACGATCACTTCCAGTAAAAATTACCACAATCAATGAAGGCTGTTACTTCTGTCGTAACTCGGTCGTATACGCCGTTAAATCGCTCCTAGTAGCCCATGTGTACAGAAGAGCTCATTTCTAAAGCGAAATAAATTGTAAATACGTTTTAGCGTATAACGAGTGTGTTCGGAGATGAACGCAAAGGCCGGTTGTTTGAGCTAGTGGGCTGATCTGAGAGGCAAGTTAACCAAACAAGGGCCGCTCGCTGCCTCACTAACGACCATTTTTAATGATACGTGAATATTTCAGGGAGCTAACAGGAAATATAGCGTCCCCTAGCATCTTGGACAGCTTTCTGTAGTTCTCAGAGAATGTTTATCTCAGTAACGAACAGGTGATTATCATCGTAACCTATGTGAACATTGACTAAACCAGATTCGCTGCTGTGTATCTGCCATTCAGATCGCTTTATCTCTCTAGGATTGTTTTTTTTTTTTTTTTTTTTTTTTGAAACGGCAACCATGAGGGAGAGAATGTCGATATGTGTTTTTGCCATGGTTATAATTAGTGGGTGGATGTTGATGACATCACCAAAACTTTTATGGCAAAATGCTATAAAATTGGTTAAAAATGACTAAAATATTTTTCATGAATTCTGGTGATTGTGTTAGAGTGGTTTTACGAGTTATGTATCCCTGTTCTGTTCACTGCCCAGCTCTTGCTTTTGCAAACATAATTATCTCCTCATTTACTTGGAAGTGTATATAAATATGGACATAATGATTTGCTGGATGGCCTTGACGTGGGGGTGAATGACTGGCTGTAGAGGCGGGTGCGGAAGTTGGTGGATTCCTCCTGCTTGAGACATGTTAGGAAATGAAAATGAAAATCCACAGTCATTCGATCGGGTCAGGAATGAAATGAATGAAGCCCCCATCTAGCGATGAGGATAGGAATTGTGCCGGCTACCGAAGCCTGTCGCACTCTTCTGGGGCAATCATTTATGAATGACAGATGAAATGATATTGGAGAGTGTTGCTGGAATGAAATATGACAGAGAAATCGGAGTACCCGGAGAAAAACCTGTCCCGCCTCCGCTTTGTATGGTAGGAAATACTTTATCCTAATTATCAGAGTTCTTTATTGAGTACTTGCACATATCTTGAAAACACAAGATTCTTTTTTTCTTAATCCATTTCCCCTCCAGGGTTGTTTTTTCCCTCGGACTTATCGAAGGATACCATCTCTACTGACTCAAGGGCATTGCCCTGGAGTCGGGGGATACAACTGGGGAGAAGGACCAAAACCTCGCCTTGGCGGCCTCACCTGCTATGCGGAACAGGGCCTTGTGCTGGATGGGAAGATCGGAAGGGATAGACAGGAAGGAAGCGACCGTGGCCTTAAGTTAGGTACCATTCCAGTATTTGCTTGGAGGAGAAATGGGAAACCATGGAAAATTACTTTGAGGATGGCTGAGGTGGGAATCGAACCCCCCTCTACTCAATTGATCTCCCGAAGCTGAGTGGACCCCATTCCAGCCCTCGTACCACTTTTTAAATTTCGTGGCAGAGCCCGAAATCGCACCTGGGCCTTACACTAACCATTACAGCACGAATGCGGGCAACATAGGATTCACAGGTTTAAATTGTTTTCTTAGCCTTTCTTGGTCACCAGTAACTGCTGGTCGGTTTGCTTGGTCATAGGAATTGTGCCGGCAAATTTGTGTTTAGCAAATTTAACCATATATAAGAAATATTTTTTTTTTAAATGTACGTTGTCACGTGCGGACTTGTGTCAGTCTGACAATAAGGAATACGGGTATAAATTAGAAAGAATATTTTATAATTATCTACCAATTCTTCAAAATGCTATATATTGACTTAAATCCTTCTTGAAACTGGAATTAATGGCTGATCGTCCCAAATCAGCAAGCAAAAAGTGAAGAAGAATACGAAATTAAAAAATTTATTGTATTTTGTTATATCGCAGAATGAATTTCAGTACTACTGAGTAACGTCCTAATGGGAAGGGGAAAAGATGACATTTGAACAACATCTGGTTAAGTCTGGCGTACTGCTCTGTTTTTACTTATGTATACCAGGCTTCTCCCTTTGATTTCTCTATACAGCCTTCCTTGGTCAGCTCTTGTTTTCTTCCTATCTTGAGAGTATTACGTTTAAGTTTTTTATGGCCCTTCATTGTTGGAATGGATGGACCTGTTCTCACCCATGATTGTTGTTAAGAGGGATTGACACACAATTTTCTTTGTCCCACAAACCAACCACTCACGCACACACACATTGCCCTGTTAGACGGTACAGTCTTTGACCAAGCCTGATATAAGAAATATGACAATAAATAGTAAGTAACGTCCCTTCAAATGCTTCAGGAGCTTATACACTGTATCCCAAAGAGATCGGAATATGGAGAAGTGAGACCGAAGAAGAGGGATTGTGGGTTGGTTGGTTGCCTCTAAAATACATACCCGCTTTAGTCAGAAAATGTATTAATAATGTGCACAAAGAATTTTTTTTTCCGTTTGTCTTAATCATGATAATGTTATAGGGTAGGGGGGCCAAATTCCATCCCCGCTAGGGATTTCCAGTTTGCATGGTTGGTACCTAATGTTTAGCCGTGCGCACACGCCTAGCCTCATCCCGTTGTCTTGTGAGAATTGGTTGTGTGCACACGTTTAGTTTCCGTGTACAAGAAGGATTCATTTTTCATGCTGAGCTGAGTTAGTGCAGCATTCAAATTCTTCCTGTTATTCCTGGTGTGAGCACTGATATGTGTGTGAAATTCTGGACTCCATTTCAGTCGTGCAGTGTAGTTCCTGGCATGTAACCGCTACAGTGGGGTGGTTGGCGTGAGTTACTGTAGCGGCCATTATAATAAATCAGGGAATGTTCGTAATTTCGTCCCCTTTCGTTTTATTTGTTATTTATGAAATTGATTGTTATTTTCACATGGGAAAATGCAAGCAGTGGGATAAGGAAGCTATGGCAAAGGCTGTTGGAGCAGTGAGGGACAAAATAATGGGTTACAAACGTGCAACTAAAGCGTTTGACATCCCACGAGCAACAATGAAAGACTGTGTTAAAAATACCGAGAAAACATTTTTCATAAATGGCCGTCAAGTAATTCATTATAGGGAAAGTGTTTGGTAAGGTTAGAAAGGGGAAAAATATTAATATTAATTGTACTGTACGTTTCATTAATTTGGTGGGGGACGAAATTACGAACTCATTTTCGTAGTTCAGTTTTGTAGTGTTTATGTCTAATATTACTACCTTCCTTTATAATAGTTTCATTGTAACTTGCCCGTAAGTGGAGAATATATTCAGTAATATACATTATACCAATTTCTAGTCTTGTTCATAATATTCCTGAATTTCTACGAGTCCAAATCTGCTAAGGGGACGAAATATGGGCTCCCTACCTTATTTATTTAAACAAATTCGTGCTCGTGAAGAAATTCGTTACAGCAACTACGAAAATGCGCTGATAACGTGGTAGAGCAGTGCTGTTCTGTTTGTTTAATCGTCAGCCAGGAGGGAGGTTGGGTTCTGTGTTTATGTCCGGTTTACTTCTTTTAAATTAATTTTATAAATTGTAATTCAGTGTTGTGTAGTGTAGTGTAGTGTAGTGTAGTGTAGTGTAGTGTAGTGCGGTGTGAGGTAGCAAATGTTTTCGTACACTACGCACGTCATAAATCTATATTTATATTGTGTCTCAAGCTCTCTCTCTCTTTTTTTTTTTTTTTTTTTTAGAAGTTTCTTTACTTCGCGCCGACACAGATGGGTCTTATGGCGACGATGGGACAGGAAGGGGCTAGGAGTGGGAAGGAAGCGGCCGTGGCCTTAATTAAGGTACAGCCCCAGCATTTGCCTGGTGTGAAAACGGGAAACCACGGAAAACCATCCTCAGGGCTGCCGACAGTGGGGTTCGAACCCACTATCTCCCGAATACTGGACACTGGCCCCACTCAAGCGACTGCAGCTATCGAGCTCGGTCTCAAGCTCTCTGAGACAGACAGTAGTGCTAGAATTTTGTCGTGCATAAGGAATTTTAAATGACTACCAACTGCTCCAGAATTCGATCTCATAACCTTGGATATAGCAGCGGGCGCCCTTGATGCCGGTCGTAAGAAATGCGTGTACAGAGAACATGGTGGTGCAGTTCTAATCCTGTGAGACGGATGGGCTCCAGTTTTTCTGCCCGGAATGTACTATGCTCAAGGAACTCGAGATGCTCTCTCCCTGTTGTCTGCTCTCAGGAGACAGGAATTTTCATTCGATTCAAATTTGATGCTCGGTCACTACCTCGTCCGGCTTTATGGCTTCCATTAAAATGAAGGAAATTCCGGGGGACTCGCTCTCTTCTCCTTCCATACATCTTGCGTTCTTTTTTTTTCCTCGTGATGTCCTCGAGACGGACACGCTTGTGTGCGCGCGCGCCCTAGACGTCCAGTACACGACGTCAATAGGAGTGCGTTCACTTTACCGGCTCTATGTCAAGATTCTTCCTTGCTTATTGTTTAATGGAGGAAAGTTTTCGTAGACACATCTCTGCCAACTGAACATTTACATTTCACGATCGCATTGTACTAGACCTTCTATTACTCGAATTTTCCATATCTCGGAGGGATTTTCGTCTCCCGAAGGAATCTTGTATGTTTTACGTGTTATATTGTTGTATATAATTCGAGGTTCTATTGTTCCTACTTTGAATGATATTTCGAGCCGTGATGTAAAATGTAATTCTGTAACTCGAAATGAAGCGTAACCTTACACTTGAGTGAACATACCATCCTCGCGAGAAAAAAAAAGTTCCTCTAGAAGGAACCTGAATGGAATTCGTCTCCCTATATTTTAGTCAGAGTGTATTGTTTGACTAGCCGCGTAGGCTACCATAAAAGTTTAAAATCCTGCTTTAGGCCACTTCACAACACTCAGAAAGCCGTTGACAGATCGGGGTGGTGTTATGTTGAAGTTCCTGGCCTGCTAGGCTGGTCAAGCTCTGGCCAGATTTTGCAACTCTATTCAAGGACAGTCATCTTTTGGCGGTTACGTGTTTAATGCTGTCAATATGCTGGAGAAAATTGTAGAGAGCACAGTGTTACAAAGAAAACGGCAAGGAAAATTATGGACTTCTGTTCAGTACGAATTTATAAGTATCCTAAATGAGAATGTTCCCTATAAAGATATAATAAAGCTGGTTTTAAAGCCCTAACTTTAGATGCAGAGAAAATATAACGGTATTGGTGGAGCCGAAGTACCTAGGTAGTATGCTCGGTTTTTCTATACCTCGAATATTCGATAACTCGAAGTGTTTTCAGCCTCCACAAGCAATTCGAGATATCGAAGTTCGACTGTATTCACTTGAATTGCCCACAGAGATGGGCAAGCCTGCATTCTAGAGATGTACTAGCTATAGTACTAGACCTGTACTTTAAATCCTTTACATCAGAATAAATATGGCCCAGGCCACCATAGTTTAGTCGGTAGAGCATCCGACGCGAATTTAGAACGTTGTGGGTTTGGTTCCCACGAGCGTCCGGTTGGTCATTTCTTTTCTGCATGTAACATTTCTTCGGCGTGTACTATACAGGATGAAGCGAAATTCGCGCACTCGGGCGTCGCAGCGCGACTCCTCACATGCTAGCAATAAAAAAATGTCTCACAAAAGTTGGTCCTGCGAGGATCGAACCCTCGACCTCCTGCATGGTAACCCAAAACTCTATCCACTGCACCAACTGTACAGCACGAATAATATTTGCTGACAGAGGTACTTGCCGTACATTTCGTTACAGTGTTGCAAAATTGCCACTCTTAGCATCCTTTTTCTGCCTGATATACTCGCAGGACCAACTTTTGAGACAGACATTTTTTTTATTGTTGACATGTGAGGAGTCGCACTGCGACGCCCGAGTGCGCGAATTTCGCTTCATCCTGTATGTTCTAGAGCTGTGCAAAACTACGTGTGGACTCACTCATTTACAAGAAATGTGTCCCGCTCAGTCTAGACTTGTTCAGAGCTTAAAGCTTGAGTGCTGTGTTCGGTGAGTGATGGGATATTCGATTCATTTTACTGAATCTATTCATTTGATTCCGTTCACGTTGCTGAATCGATACAGTGATCCGATTCACATTAGAGTCACCGTTCCTTTTACATCTGTGTAATGTGTACTGACAGACATGAACAGCAGCAACAACATTCAATGCTCGCTGCTGCCATCTGCTCTTCATTCTATGAACTGCTTTCCTATGCGTCATCCAGCTTTCAGATTCAGGTTTCTCACACAGCCACCACTTCGCATCAAGTTTTGATGTTACAAAGACTTCCCCACAGAAACAACTCCATTAAATGAGTATTATAAGAGTTAGATAAATACTTATCTTACACACAATCATCAATGATCTGCATTTAGTACTGTCGCCCAGGTGCCAGATTCCCTGTGAATTGTTTGCCTTGCGTTTTCTTAAATGATTTCTAAGAACTTGGAAATTTCACTGTATTTACGGTTTTCTGATTCAACATCTGTTTAGTTAATGCATTGCTTGAGTCGACTCACTTACTCATTATTACTCCTTATGCACGTACATCGGTGATCTCGCGATTCGATGATTGAAATCTTATGCAATGGTGCGACGTATGAACGGAGAGAATACTGAGCAGTTCTTTCCAATATTGAGTGGCCATAAGCAAGACACATAGGATAGGCTAGAGAGCTGAGTTGAATTAAGTGTCGAATGTCAACTAAGTTATAATATTAAGATTCATTAATCTAATAAATAGAATAATCTAATAGTCTACCTACTTACTTTACCTAGTTACTTTGGAATTACGTTTTAATTACCATTTTAACACTGCAAAGAAATCCAGCTATTACTTACACCTCCCTGTAAGAAGAGGGCACTGAATGCAAGTGAGTATTATTTTCAAAGGAGCTGAGAGCGAGAGCTCTTTATAGCGTACAGTTCTTTCAGTGGGCCACCCATAGCTCTGTATGTCTCGCCGCAGTGGAAGTTAGGCTCCCCGCCAATGTCCAGTGTTCCGATAATGAACCGTGCGTGTATGTGTTGTGCCACACTGATCCACGAGTGCGCCACTCAGCACTATCTGCTCCGATTCAAACTGAATCGTGTGCCGTGAGCTTCCCATTACTGTGCTTCGATTCACTCGGACAGTTGAATGAATCGATACACTACTTCGAACCATACACTCAGTAGCCAACACTAGTTTGAAAGGACCAAACTCGAAAAGACGCCGACTTCACTGAATAAATGAGCCTGTGTTATCACAATGAGTAGAAACGAGTATGGACAGGGCGAGCAGTTGGAAAACTCGGAAGTTCAAGTACTAATTGATACACTGTTGTTGCATGCATTGACTCTCCTAACATCTTTCTTTTCGGGTGAGTTGGCGATGCCGTTAGGGACGCGCAGCTGTGAGCTTGCATCCGGGAGATAGTGGGTTTGAACCCCGTTGTCGGCAGTCCTGAAGATGGTTTTCCGTGGTACATTTTCACACCAGGGATATGCTGGGGCTGTACCTTAGTTAAGGCCACGGCCGCTTCCTTCCCACTAGCCCTTTCCTACCCCATCGTCACCATAAGACCTATCTCTGTCGGTGTGACGTGAACCCAATTGTAAAAAAAAATTCCTGTACAGCAACTGCATGAAACACTCGTAACGCTCACGCGTGAAGCAAAAACAAGGCAACAACTCTCAGTTTGATCACTCATTGCGTGACTGGACTGCTGGATGATGTGGTATACCGAGCAACCTGATGGAATAGGGTCAGACTCGCTCATTGCGCGGCTGCAATATGTACTCAACACGACCTAATAAGCTGAACGTTCGTTTCAAATCTTTTCCCTCCTCTACAACCTATTTGGTTAGACAATGATAGAGTACTGAGAACCTTACAAGAAACGTTCGCAAAGTGCTTCACCGGGCGAGTTGACCGTGCGGTTAGGAACGCGCAGCTGTGAGCTTGCATCCGGGAGATAGTGGGTTTGAATCCCACTGTCGGTAGCCCTGAAGATGGTTTTCAGTGGTTTCACATTTTCACACCAGTCAAATGCTGGGGCTGTACCTTAATTAAGACCACGGCCACTTCCTTCCCATTCCTAGGCCTTTCCTATCCCATCGTCGCCATAAGACCTATCTGTATCGGTGCGACGTAAAGCAAATAGCTAAAAAAGCAAAGTGCTTCACAGATTTTGGTATAATATCTAGAGCTCTAAACAAGTGTTTATTGTAGCCTACTAATTTTAGTTGCACCGAGCGAGTTGGCCGTGTGGTTAGGAGCGCGCAGCTGTGAGTTCGCATCCGGGAGATAGTGGGTTCGAGCCCCACTGTCGGCAGCCCTGAAGATGGTTTTCCGTGGTTTCCCATTTTCACACCAGGCAAATGCTGCGGCTGTACCTTAATTAAGGCTACGGCCGCTTCCTTCCCACTCCTAGCCCCTTCCTGTCCCATCGTCGCCATAAGACCCATCTGTGTCGGCGCGAAGTAAAGAAACTTGTTAAAAAAAAAAAGTTGCCCTTTGCGGTAAATATGCATGTATACGGTCTGTGCAAAGCACAGTGGGCAGCAGGTATTTTCCAAAGATGTCAGTCGTCCGCAACAATTTCAGTATCATCCCAGGGTATGTTAATCGTACTGAGATCATCTTTGAATTTTGGACGCCAGATTCTTCAGGATCGGCCTTGTTTCCTTACTTATTAGGATGTCATTTGTTTCCCTTGAGATTACTACATTACTCACGTGTGTCCTCACTTATTAGGGCGTCATTGCTTTTCTTGAGATTACTACATTACTCACGTGTATCTAGCGTAGTACATGCCCGGCCATATTAGTGGCTGCCCAATTGGGTGAGAGGATAGCTTAACGAGGAACATTATTGTAAACTTGGACTACATGCGCATTTTATCCTCCGATCTCTGGAAATTGCACCCTGTAGTGTTTCTTTCTCCAAGGCAAACCACACCCTTTAGAGCCCTGATAATTTTGACCTTCCTGGGAGTCCCAATCCACCATGGCCCTCTGGTGAGAGTACCGCTGAGCCATACCACTTGACTGTTTTTGCTACTGGCTTTACGTCGCACCGACACAGATAGGTCTTATGGCGACGATGGGATAGGAAAGTCCTAGGAGTTGGAAGGAAGCGGCCGTGACCAGCATTTGCCTGGTGTGAAAATGGGAAATCAAGGATACCACTTGATTGCCCAAGACTGTCTGCGGGGAGCGAATTTTCGATCAGTCTGATTCACTGACACATCGTAAAAACGGATTGTGAGTTCTCTGTACGATAGTTTTTTGCACATTGAGTTTAGTTCCTTTATAACAGCTTACGTTCATTGTCCGCCGCCTATGAAGCCCTTTATTGTTGGAAGACTATTTTTAGAATGATTTCTCATGTGACGGCTGTAGCTTCTGAAACAAACTGTTAGTATTTGTATATTATGTTCGTGTTAAGATTAAGATATTGGATAGATGAAGCACTCGAAGAAAGGTGGATTTTTCACGAAATAAGTTTTGGATGACAGTATCGCTTGAAGAAAATCACTTACGAGTCTATTAAATCTCTTCTTCACGAAAAGTGAATCTGATGATTAAACGTTCAGCGTCTTAGGTCATGTTTAGTACAGTACATACAGTATATGATAAGTACGGAAAAAACATGTGACCTAGGGAACCGTAGCTCAATTGGTAAGAGCATCCGACACGAAATCGGAAGGTTGTGGGTGTAAAGTTTATTTCAAGCATGAGTTTCTTTTGCTTCCGCGCATAATGTTTCAACTTGTTGACGGGATGTTCATTAAGTAATGGAAAAATGTTGTTATGAAGATCGGAGATGTGGAGGGATGAGGTTATAACGCTTAATCATCTTCAGTTCAAAGTGTTGAGTCGTTCATAGTTGTATCATCTGTACGCATACAGATAACTGCCATCCAGGATTGATTGTGTTACTTGTATTTCTTTATAATGGATGTACTAACTTATGTTCTACTTAAAGGTACGGTTATTATTATTATTTATTATTATTATTATTATTATTATTATTATTATTATTATTATTATTATTATTATTATCTGAAAATTGTTGCTAAAACTTGTGGAGGCCACATGGAGAAACATGCAGTGAAGTGTCCCCGTCTCCGTTGAAATTATATTTTGATTTAATAAACTCCACGTTATAAATGTCGTCTTCCTGTCACAACTGAGTGGACTCTTGTACGGAAGAATACAAGTCAAACTGTGTGCACCTCGTGATATACTATGGTCTTAATATCTTGTCTTACTCTGCCATATAGAGTGTGGGCTGTGGGGTTTGTTGAATAAACCTTATCTTTCAATTTTCCACATAAATAAAACTCGCAAACCGTAAGATCTGGGGATCTTGCAGCCACAGTGGTTTTCTAATTACCCTGTTGTCAACAATTTCGTCAATTAAACTTAATGACTCGTTAGCCGAATGCGCGGTTGCCGAGTTTGCTGGAAATATCTAGATTGGTATTCATTGTCCGTCAATTGTTAAAAAATGGTACGAGAATGTCATTCCTATATCTCTGACCAGTGATTGTAGTTTCAAAAACTATAGGCCCTATTATCATCACCACTCCCATTTTCACACTGTAGATGAACTGAAAGAAAATATCACAAGATAAATTGAGGCTATCTGGGTGGATGAACTAATGCGTTTTGCTGCACTGACTTTCAACAGTGTAGTGATGCGTGCGCGCATGTGCGAGTGAATGAATGGGACTTCGCAACACAGCTGTAACGAGACAAGCTCGAAGCCATGACCAGGCTGTGACCAATAAAAGGTGTGTAACGTTGGACGTTATTTTTAACTGTTACGTTTCATAGTTACTTTAGTATAGCAGTGGCAGATGTAGCAGTTACACAAAAATAACGGTTTGTCACACCTCTGCTGCACAGTGACCACTTCAGGTGCACACAGTTGTTGAGTTATGTCTTTGTTGGTGCGCGGACTGGTCTAGTGTCTTCGTCCAGCTGTAGAAATGCAGGCAAGCAAACAAAATCAGAGAAATGCGATTCGTTTTGTGATGGCTGAAGGTGCTGGACTACGCGAAACTCATCGTCGCATGTCTGCTGTGTATGGCGAACACTGCATGCCCATGACGAGTGTGCACGAGTGGCATAGGAAAGACCCATACTTCCAATCTGGCGAAGGCTACTACGCTTCAGCAGTGTGTTTGTGTAACATTTCAACATCCTCCGTACAGGCCTGATCTTTCACCTTGTGATTTTCACATTTTTGGCGACCTGAAGGACGTCGGTTTCATTCGGAAGATGAAGTGCAAGAGTGGGTGCGGTTGTGGATTCGTCAGCGACCTACCTCTTTCTGCACAACTGGAGTTGATCGTCTCGTCTCCCAGTGGGGTAAATGTGTTAACGCTTTTGGTAATTACTTGTGAATAAAACCAATCCCTTGTCACGTTATAGCGGTGTTCGGTTTTCACTTGACTGCCGCATATATATTTGTCCAGTACACAATTTGCCGGCGACCTTGTGTACTTTTATTATGTTAGGAATGTAAGTAAAGGTGGTGCGGCTCATTTTTAGGTACGCCTCCAACTGGAAAAATACTCCAGGATGCATGCTTGCAAAGGGACTGATAAAAGGACCAAACAAGAAGCATACTAAAGAACTGTTGAAACTCAGCAGAGAACATATAAGATGGGTAGTAGGACTGTTGACAGGACACTGCCATCTGAAAAAACACCTACATAGAATTGTAGTAATAAGAGACAACATATGTAGGAAATGCAATGAAGCACAGGTATCAGCTGAACACATACTTTTCGAATATGAGGCGCTGGGTAGAATCAGACTCTCCACTCTAGGACTACCAGGTGAAGAGAGAGAAAAAATCCAAGAAGACCCAATAAGAGCAACCTGCAGCTTTGTGAAGGGAGCAGGTACATATAGGTGGGAATGAAGGAAAAACATGGTATCAAAAGATCTTAGAGGTCGACGCTAATTAGGAACTAATATTTAGAGGCCCCATGAAGGAGAAAAAGATGATGATGATGATACGCCCCCGGTGGAGGTGAGCTGAATTTACCAATTTAACCAAGTCTCCTGTCATTCTTAAAACTGTGGCAGCACCGGTAATCGAACCCTAGCCACCGGGGACGGCAGCTAATAGTGTTAACGGAGGCGGACGTTGGGAAAATGAAAAACAGACTTCAGGGTTGTATTATATTTTAAACTTGTTTTCAAAGCATAATTGTTCAATTTATTTATTTATTTATTTATTTATTTATTTATTTATTTATTTATTTATTTATTTATTTATTTAAACATTGATTATTATTGTTATTTCCTTTACGCAGCACCGACACAGATAGGTCTTATGGTGACGATGGAATGAGAAAGGCCTAAGAGTGGGTAAGATGCGCCTGTGGCCTTAATTAAGGTACAGTGGGGTTCGAATCCACTTTCCCGGATGCAAGTTCCCAGCTGCGCGCCCCTAACCCTACGACCAACTCGCCCGGTTTTTAACATTTTGTCGACGAAGTGTAGAGTTGTGTATTGAATAACCAATAATTCTCTATGATAATTTTCTCCTTGCTTTCGGTCTAGCGGTTTAGGAGTGACTGGCCTGCCTCTTACACGTAGGCCCCGGGTTCGACTTCTGGTCTGGAATTTTTACGTGGATCTAAGGACTGGTTCGAGGTCCACTCATCCTACGTGAGAATGATTGAGCTAACTGGCAGTGGGATAGCGGACCCGGGTAGAGAAAGCCAAGGATATCGGCCAAGAGGATTCGTACGCTGAGCACGCATATCCTCGTAATCTACAGGCCTTCGGGTTGAGCAGCGGTTTTTGCGTAGGCCAAGGCCTATCAGAAATGTACTGCTATGGGGTAGGGTGAATGAGAGTATCCTGTTTTACGGCCGGGTGCTCTTCCTCATGCCAACTCTTAATTGAAGGGATGTATTCACTATGGCAAGTATCTTTGTTAGTTGGTAGTGTGTGTTTAAGGTGTGTATATTGAGAGTTTGAGACAAGCACAAAGCACCCAGTCCCCGAGCCAGAGGAATTAACCAGTCGTGGCTAAAATTCTCGACACGGCTGGAAATCGAATGCGGGATCTGAACCGAAGTTCTCGAGGCTTATTATTCAGCCTAGGAATCAGGCACTTTAATTAAATATTCATTTTATAATTAACTAAAATATTTGAGGTACTCAATTTTAAATTGATGGTGTCAGGAAGAGCATCTGCCTCAATGCCTCAAAACACGGTCAACAGTTCACCCACACGACCCCACCAGTGGCAAAAAAGCTGTATTTTAAATGAATCTTTTCCGGTTATTGTCTATCCTTAGTTGCAATACTTAGTTACATAAAATAAATGTGTTAAGGTAAGTTATTTGCAGTCAAGCAATATAAGAACCTAGACCTGAACTGAAGGCCCTATAAGCATGAAAGCCGTTTGGGAGGTACTCCAGTTAGGTAGTTCTCCAGTTCGAAACTTTCTTGCTCTTCCAATTCTGAGTTCTCATGCTTACGTTCTCGGATAGACTGTATGGAGGGGGAAGACTATTTGGTCACCCCTCTACCACTGTGAACATGCAAAGTGTATTTGACTCAGGGCGTTGCCTACTTGCAGCACGACAGCGAGTGCGAGCCGAAAATCGCGCGATTCTCCCTGGAGTTCTATGCGTGGCTATTATTAATGTATCACTGGAGAAATAATTATATAAATGAGGTTAGCTGCTGTTACTCCACCTGTGTTCTTTGTATGGTTGAGTGACATTCGAATACAAATAATTTCCCCAGCAATACTGAACTGCCATCGGCGACACACAAATGAGAGGAAGAAATGTTGCCTCATCGGCGATGTCGTTGAAGATTCCTATAGTCTCCTCAGTACTTAACCCTACAGTTCTCTCGTAGACATGTACTAGGTTGAAGAAAATAATAATCATAAATGGGGTGTTTTTTTTTTTTGCATTGCGTCACACCGACGCAGATAGGTCTTAATGCGACGGTGGGATAGAAGAGGGAAGGAAGCGGCCGTGGCACCTAATTACAGTCCAGCATTCGCCTGGTGTGAAAATGGGAAACCACGGAAAACCATCTTCAGGGCTGCCGACAGTGGGGTTCGAACGCATTATCTCTCGGATGCAAACTCACAGCTGCGCGTCCCTAACCGCGCGGCCAACTCGCCCGGTACTCTTAATAGTACTGTGTACAATACAGTAAGCCTGCCTCTCCTTTTTAATAATAGGGCTGTTAGCTTCCTCTGTGGATCAGTGGTAAGCCTTCGATCCTCAACATCACGCGTTCAAACCCGGGAGAGGTAGTCATATTTGTAAGGGCGGGGGAAAAAGTTAACTTAGCACTGTGTCGTCAGTTTGTCAGTTTGTGAAAGTTGTCTGGGGACACTTTTGGTGTTTACCCGACAAAATTAAAGTTGGTGATAGGTCTCTCGACAGACTTCCAATTTCTCTGCCATCAAACAAACATACAGTCAACCTGTCAGTCTGTTTGTTTGTTTGTTTGTTTGTTTGTTTGTTTGTTTGTTTGTTTGTTTGTTTGGTCATAAGTCCGAAGGTTGGTTGGATCCTCAAATGGTACCACCAAAAGTTATGCCGTTGTACTGAAATGACAATAACCTATGGCGGCTGCAAAATGAAGCATGCCAGGCACGATGAAGAGTGAAATAGCTTGCCGTTGCTTTTCTCACACAGTCAGCCTATATAGCGTCAGATCAACATTTCTACAACGCGTTAGCTGGTTAGTAGTTTCTTTTCCTCCCAGAATTTCTTCATTCTTTCCCTATCATTCCTCCTCTTTTCCTCTGACCAGATGCTCTTGGCTCTATTGCTGTGTTTTTCTTCGAACCTCTTAAATTCCTCAACTTTCATTCGAAACGCCTCTCTGTTTCGAATCTCCTTTCTATTGATCCCAACTTCCTCCATGTCTTTTCTTGGTTCGTCAAACCATTCTGTGATCGATTTTAGTTTATTATTATTATTATTATTATTATTATTATTATTATTATTTATGATAATTATAGTAAGTGAGATTGAAGGTGCGGTAAAGCCAATGCTGTAAGCTCGCAGTTGCAATCAACAGTATTCTGTGAGAAGGAATCCAGCTCCCGCACGAAACTATCTTACATCGGTCTGTTATCAGACCAGCTTTGCTTTACGGGAGTGAAAGCTGGAAATGACAGACATGAAAGTAGCGAGAATGATTCCTGTTACAAATAAAAATGAAAACCTACAACCTGTTTTCCAGTCATTGTCCGGGTCAGGGATGTAATGAATGAAGCAGATATAAGCTATTAGTACGATGGGGTCGCCACTCCCAAAGTAATTTGTTAATGACTGATAGATGCTATGAAATGAGAATGGAGAGTGTTGCTGGAATGATAGATGACAGGGAAAACCGGAGTACCCGGAGAAAAACCTGTCCCGCCTCCGCTTTGTCCAGCACAAATCTCACATGGAGTGACCGGGATTTGAACCACGGTATTCAGAGGTGAGAGGCCGACGCGCTGCCGTCTGAGCCACGGAGGCTCTTCCTGGTACAAACAGGTAGGAAAAATGGCAGGAGGGTTCTCGAAATGAGTAGATAAAGGATAAGTTAGGAATGAACGCGATAGATGAAGCTGTACGCATAAATCGGCTTCGGTGGTGGGATCATATGAGGCGAATGGGGGAGGACATGTTACCTAGGAGAATAATGGAAGTAGAGTAGACCAAGACGACAGTGGTTAGACTCAGTTTCTAACGATATAATGATAAAGAGGTCATAGAACTAGTTACAAATAGAGGATGGTGGCAGCGTTTGATAAAATCATTCACAGAGCTTGTAGACTGAACGCTGAAAGGTATAACGGTTTATAATGAAGACGTATGTATGATATTATTATTATTATTATTATTATTATTATTATTATTATTATTATTATTATTGTAATGTAGGGCATTTTTTAAATTTCGTGTGGCTATTTCTAACAGACTGCAGCCCTTTAAGGCAGACCCTCCGATGAGAGTGGGCGGCATCTGCCATGTGTAGGTAACTAAGTGTTAATGTGGTGGAGGATAGTGTAATGTGTGGTGTGTTAGTTGCACGGATGTTGGTGACAGCTCAAACACCCAGTCCCCGGTACCCTCTGAACCGAAGGCCAGTACGCTGACCATTCAGCCAACGAGTCGGACAATGTAGGGCATGAAGTCATTACAAGGAATATCCCTTCAGATGGGTAAATATAGCTTTCTTTCTTTCTTTTTTTTTTTTTTTTTTTTCGAACCGTATTGCTTGTGATTGCTGTTCTCCTCCCATGTCTTTTATTACTCGAACCACGCCGTAAAAAAGAAAAAAGCACCAGAAAACAAAAGAAAACATTCGAACCGTCGTATAGTGCAGTGGTCCATAAAGTAGAGGCCATCTATTCCTCTCCGCAGGAGGGCGCGGAGAAGTTATTCAGAGACGCGAGTTTTCAAAGATTAAAAGCCATTCGAACTACAGTAAATACAGCAACGATGCGAATTGATCGAGGAGAACGACTGCTATTTAATGTAACTCCTTCTGCGAATTAGTGGTAGGGTGTGGAACTCCGGATTCCAAGATGGGAGGTTCGAATCCGGCAGAGGTAGTCGGATTTGTGAAGGGCGGATAAGAGCCCATTGGGCACTCCAGCTGGCTTCTAAAACATTGCTGGCGTCACATTTTGGTGTTTACTCATTAATTAAAATTCGGTCATAGATCGCCTAGCAGAAATCCAGATTACTCTGTCATCTGGTAAACTGCAGCGGAACGTCGATATTGATACTCAGGCAGCCCAAATGGCATCAGATTTAAATGCCTGTAGACGGTAGCTCAGGCCATGCGATTATTATTATTATTATTATTATTATTATTATTATTATTATTATTATTATTATTATTATTATTATTATTATTATTATTGTACCTTCACGCCGCTAGTTCAAATATTGCGCCAATTGAAACTCCTCTACAGGAGAAAGTCTGAACTTAAAAAAACTGTATCAACTCACTGTTTCTTCGAAGATGGCTCTCTGTAAATTTTGATGTGTTTTTGTTTGTCATTGATCAAGAAGTGTGGACGTTCTCTACCAGATGTCTCTACAAAAACTATGGTAATACACTCTGGTCGTAGCCATAAGACCTATCTGTGTCGGTGCGACGTAAAGCCCCTAGCAAAAAAAAAAAAATAAACACTCTGGTGCAATGGAATGAACTTTCTTGAAGAAATTTTGTATTCATAAGTTTTGTCTTTACTAAATTTTGTTGTCATTTGTGGGTTGGCAATATAAATCCTTCTTTCCGCCTGTTTTGAATGTAGCCAATCAGGAATTTCTGTAATTAATTTTCCACCAATAAGGTGTTTCCTCCTCGTCCTGGGTATTAGTTTTTGCCGTTATCCAATAAAAGTTTATGGGCGGGTTGTTATCATTCATGAAAGGTCTCAAATTTTCCACGAGAGTATAAAAACTGCTGATTTTCTTGTCTCGGTGCCACTTCAGTAACATCTAGCTTAGTGTGTGGATATGTAGCTGGAGGCGGGAAGCGCCTCGTTCTTCAGACAGCAGTTCTTCTACAAGGTAATGGCCTTTTAACATCTGTATTTCTTGCTAGCTCAGCAGTTTAACTCTCGGGGAGGGTTCGAAACCTTTAATATATAACCAATTCCTTTAAAATGTAAATTACTTTTCAGTATATGTAAAAACTTCAAATCCCTTTTCCATAAAGCAGGGATAGAGAGTGCTTTACCCTCTCGAACTCCCCTTCATTTTGAAATTGAGGTGACTACGTTTTCATAACCGTTTCTTCTCTTCCTTAAAATATTAAAGTTGTCTCATACGGGTCACCTCCTTAGCTTGGGATTAGCCCCTGTGTTTCGGCCTAGAGCCACTTAGGTTTTAAAAGTGTATTTAGGAGTGCAAGTTCACGCCTCCAATCCCTTCTGTACTTTGGACCAGTAACTTAACCTGATATTTTGTTTTCTTCTTGTGAAGGTCCAGTAGATTGGGTACGAGGTACCCCTGTGCCATTATATGTGTGCCTTGAGGGCAGTTAGTGTAAAGTCAGTTTATGGCCTCTTAAATAGGCTTGAAGACTTTGAGAGCGCATCTGCTTTTTCTTGTGTGTGAATGGTGCCTCTGAGAGGCTTGAGTTAAAAGTTGGGAGCAAGGGCTCCATGCATTTAGGTTTTTTTTTGCCCTTTAGCAATTGTGGTGGTGAGCTGAGAGCTCAGAAATTAATCTTGGGGCTCGAAGCCCAAATCTTGTAACGACTGTAATTTGTTAATTTGTTGATATGCTACTTGGTACCTGTTATACTCTGTTATTTGTTGATTTTGAAAAGAAAATATAACCTTTGTTAAAGTTTTAAATTTAATTTTGTAGTTGAGACCTATTCCAGCCCGCACCTTCTTTCACCTCTGCTGATCCACTAAAGTCCGGTAACAATTATTATTATTATTATTATTATTATTATTATTATTATTATTATTATTATTATTATTATTATTATTATTATTATTATTATTGCTATTTGCTTTACGTCGCACCGACACAGATAGATCTTATGGCGACGATGATAGGGAAGGCCTAGGAATGGAAAGGAAGCGGCCGTGGCCTTAATTAAGGTACAGACCCAGCATTTGCCTGGTATGAAAATAGGAAACTACGGAAAACCATCTTCAGGGCTGCGACAGTGGGGTTCGAACCCACTATCTGCCGGATGCAAGGTCACAGCTGCGCGACCCTATCCGCCCGGTATATTATTATTATTATTATTATTATTATTATTATTATTATTATTATTATTATTATTATTATTATTATTATTACGGTATTATTATTTTTTATTTTAATTATTATCATTATGGGTTTCGTATGTTTACGATCTAAAGAAATACATAATAGGCAAGCAAATATGACGGAAAGCTACCTAAATATGACCTTAAAGAGGGGTAAAACATGACTTAACGCGTCTAAAAATAATTAGCTATAATACAATAGACACATTTAATCATGCAAACTGACAGAGCTACAGTAGGTAAATTGACACTTTATACATTCATTCAATATCATAGCCCTGAGTGTAGTTCTCATTCTGTTTCCAAAAAAAAAAAAAGCTTGCTTTTTGGTATCTGTGGGCGTACGTTCGTACAGCATCTCTTTCTCGAAATCATGTCTTCTAAACCTGCTGCCTAACTCTTTCTGGAAAAGAAAGAAAAAATATATCTACTACAGTATTTTGAAATCCTCTGTTTTAAAATCGACGCAGATAACATGTACCTTGCCAAAAGGGACGCCTCAATTTGAACTTGAAATCTTAGAATATATCCAAATATGACGTTATATCACAAAAATGAGCAAAATGTTATCAAAGCATTAAAATGACTGAAATACAATTGCTTTTATCGCAGTCAGCGATCCGTCATACACAATTATTCATCAGATTTTGGGTAAAATGACCTCAGAAATAAAATATGCCGTTTCCTTAACGTCCGAACCTTAATTATTATTATTATTATTATTATTATTATTATTATTATTATTATTATTAATTACATTTATTAGTTTTAATAATCATTGTTTGATACTTTTTAATAATGGCAATGCAGTTGTTGAAATTTGATATGCTTGGTAGATACCTATGTTTTATTTTGATTTCAGAACTGAACTAGTGTTTTTCTTTCTTTAGGGATGCGTATAATTTTATTTTATCATAATCTGGTATAAATACACATTTCTTGGACTTCTTCGGATCAGCGGGTGCCGGGTTCGATTGCCCGGCAGGATGTCGAGAATCGTGGCTTCCACTTTTGTAGCGATATGTGGCTCGAGTATTCACTCCACCTTCTTCTTCTTCTTCTTCTTCTTCTTCTTCTTCTTAATCTGCCTACCCTCCAGGGTTGGTTTTTCCCTCGGATTCAGCGAGGGATCCCAGTTCTGCCGCCTCAAGGGCAGTATCCTGGAGCTTCAGACTCTGGGTCGGGAGGATACAACTGGGGAGGATGAACAAGGGCCTTGCGGGGGGGTGGGGGGATGGGAAGATTGGAAGGGATAGGCAAGGAAGAGGGAAGGAAGCGGCCGTGGCCTTAAGTTGGGTACAATCTCGGCATTTGCGTGGAGGAGAAGTGGGAAACCACGGAAAACCACTTCGAGGATGGCTGAGGTGGGAATCGAACCCACCTCTACTCAGTTGACCTCCCGAGGCTGAGTGGACCCCGTTCCAGCCCTCGTACCACTTTTCCAATTTCGTGGCAGAGCCGGGAATTGAACCCATACCTCCGGGGGTGGCAGCTAATCACACTAACCACTACACCACAGAGGCGGAGATTTACTCAACCTACCCAGTAAATAAGTAACAGATTAAGTTCTGTGGGCCGGCAAAGTCGACCGGGTGTAGAGCTAACAACTCTCCCTCTGACTCGAGGTTAAGATTAGTGGAAGCTTTTACCTTCCTTCGCTCTGAGGTCTTTCATGACCTAAATGGAGTTGACTGGCCTCTTATCTTCGTGTCCCGTAAGATTATGAGTATTTTGTCTACATTTTCCGGTCATTGTGTTACCTATAATGAGCGTTAGGAAACTAACTTCCATCTTTTGGTATCTCAAACATTATCTTGCAAACTGTGGAACGAGAGAGAGAGAGATAATAAAATATTATATTATGAGTTAAGAGGTTGTCTCTCCATATGTTCTTCCTTATTCCTTTTTTTTATTTTATGGTACTAATTCATTACTCTGAATATTATAAGAAATTCTCCCCAGGGGCTCGCACTTTTTAAAACGTGTGCGTTGCAAACACTGCATCAATTCCTGAGCCTGGCTTGCTTCCATCTACTTCAGGCAGACTCATTTTTGTCATCTTTGTTGTTCAACATACCTTGGCCAACTTTTGTTCTTTTCCAAAGCTACCGAAATTCATTTTGCGAGACATTTTAATGGGTATAGTGCGCATTGGTATCACCCAAATATCACTATAAAATTTGTCACAAATGGAACATAATAATTGCTTTTACACATATCAAGTGAAAAATCCCTGGCAAATTAAGAAATATTTGATTTTTGGAAAATATTATGTATACGTACTTTACCACTTTACAAGTACATTTGGTGTTGCGCTCACAGTGACACACGTATGTCTTTTGTCTTACACTTTCAACGATTTCGTGTGAGATATCTGTGTTCACTGAAGTTCTTTGCTTTTTCTTTGCTTTCGTTTCATTGCTTCACTTGTCAAAGATCATCATTTCATGAATTGTATCGCGATATGCGATATTTAATAGGCGACAAAATGGTATGGCCAATGTACATAAGAAAAATTCAGTGGACTAGTGATTTATTGGTCCAGGGATCATGCTATTTTTCTGTTGACCTCCATTTTGCTGTTTGAACTGGCCGCTCTAGTATTATGGACAAGGATAATGAGAATCCACAGACATAGCACTCCCATTCCACGGTGCTAGCCCTGGACCTGAAGAAAGTAACAAAAGACGGCACCAGCAGCGCAGTACGACATAAACCAGTCCTGTCTACAAGCCTTAAGTATGTTTTCATATTTCTCAAATAACGACGGCATTTCTTAATTTGCCAGGGATTTTTCACTTGATATGTGTAAAAGCAATTATTATGTTCCATTTGTGACAAATTTTACAGTGATATTTGGGTGATACCAATGCGCATCGTACCCCGTTTTAATTAACCTTCCTTATTCCTAGCCAATACTCTCCCAGCCTTTTCCGACTCGTGTTACGAAGGCTAAGATTCGTTTACTCGTGCCCTTTATAGGAATCTTCACAACTAGTACGTATGTTTAATGATAATAGTGTTATTTGCTTTACGGCCCACTAACTACTTTTACGGTCTTCGGAGACGGCGAGGTGCCGGAATTTAGTCCCGCAGGAGTTCTTTCACGTGCCAGTAAATCTACCGACACGAGGCTGTCGTATTTGAGCACCTTCAAATACCACCGGACTGAGCCAGGATCGAACCTGCCAAGTTGGGGTTAGAAAGCCAGCGCCTTAACCGCCTGAGCCACTCAGCCCGGCAGTACGTATGTTTGAAATTGGAAATGGAATCCACGGGGCACTCACCTGTTTTTAACATTATTCCTGATGAGACAGCCGCTTTAAGAGAAGGTATTACCCAGAGCTGTCCTGAATATACAGTACGTATATATCGTTAGGTGTGTAAACTACATGTGAAATATTTGTGCCTGCATTTTTATTACTCTTTTTTTGTATGAATGTTTTGTAATATGTACTTTCACCCGCTGGGTTCGTTAAGATCGGATGGAGCGTTTTGCCGTTTTAATTTCATTTAGAACCGTAAACGACAGTCCTGTTATACTCACTTTTTTTTGTCGTTGTTGATGCTAGTAAATGAACTAGCTCTGATGTTCATAATAAGCTATTTCCCTTTTATTGGTTACCAGAGCTAAATTAATGTAAAAATATGGTGGTATTATATTTACATTAGTAAAGCCACACACGTTTTGAGACTGTACTTTGAAATGATCACTCATTAACCCAACTGTATACCGCAAACTATTTAATAAATATGATTGTATACTGGTTGAATATATAGAACAACATCCCATACACAGCGGTCGGAAAAGTGGCGGGGAATAAAGCGATTGACGGGCAAGTACCTGCAGCTAATTGTACTGAAACAAGGCTAAATTAAATATGAATAGCGTTGTTGTTATTTTTGTTACATGAACAGTGATCATTGTAGGGTTGTTTTTAAAATCGCAGCAGTGGTTTTCACGCTAAACCCGTAGGCTTTGCAGAGTGAGAGAGTAGCGGTTTGCCGCATGTACACTCTACTGCTGCAGCTGAATGTGTCACAGCAGATTATTACAGTCCATGAACGGATCTAGCCGTTCTGAAAAGATTGTTCCGAAGTATTATTAATAATAATAATAATAAGTAGTAATAGTAGTAAGGTAGTAGTAGGATTTTTGCTATTTGTTTTACGTCACACCGACACAGATACGTCTTATGGCGACGATGGAATAGGAAAGGCCTAGGAATGGGAAAGATGTTTTTCCTTCCATTTGCCTCACTTCGGATCTCATGGTGTAGGAATGCAATAGTGAATCCATCACTCCACCTAGAGTTGACGTCAGGAAGGGCATCCGGCCGTAAAACTCGTCCAAATCCATATGAAGCGCCGACCCAATAAAATTTGGAAACAAGCCAAGGGGGAAAAAATCATCCAGTGGTATACCTGTCTCTCTCCCAAAGTCCTGGGTTCGATTTCCAGTCCGTTCAGTGATTTTAGTTCTGGACTGAGGCCTACTATGGGGTTCACTCAGCATCGTGAGGTAAACGGATGAGTTGTCTGATATAAGAGACAGTGGGCCCAATCATAATAGCCAAGCCAAATATGTCAGCCTTGTGTCAGTAAATTTACTGGCTCTGAAAGTACTCCTGCGGGACAAAATTCCGCCAGCTCAGCATCTCCGGAAATTATCATCATCATCATCATCATCATCATCATGAAAGGCAAGCACTACAGCTGACATCATGGCACGCCACAATCTGCAGACCGGGCTGCGTCTTCGTGGCCCCTTAATGAGGTGCATATGCCATGGATTTGATGTGTTTTGTTTATTTTAATCTGAAATGGGCTATGGACACCTTAGGATGTTTTGATGAAACACGTGGCTCTGCTGGTATAGGCAGACAATATTACATATCAGTTCTGAATTTAGGGGTAGCGAGCTCGATAGCTGCAGTCGCGTAAGTGCGGCCAGTATCCAGTAATCGGGGGATAGTGGGTTCGAGCCCCACTGTCGGCAGCCCTGAAGATGGTTTTCCGTGGTTTCCCACTTTTACACCAGGCAAATGCTGAGGCTGCACTTTAACTAAGGTCACGGTTGCTTCCTACCCTGACCTAGCCCTTTCCTATCCCATCTTCGCCATAAGACCTATGTGTCGGAGCGACGTAAAAACAAACAGTTAAAAAAACAGGTACTGACTTGTGGTTAGCTTGCTTTTCTATGAATCTTTTTCCAATACTGTCTATTCAAAAGACTTCAGCAAACACTCTATGGTTCGCCTCTGTTAGACTTGTTCTGTTATTAGAATTCTCCTTATTGTTAGCTCAGACAAGATTCGACATCTCTCAATCTGGAATTCTAGTGGCACAAGACCGTAGAGAAAAAAAGAACACATTTCAAGACACAGCTATAGATTAAAGAAATCAGGTAATAATAATGGCGTATGGCCTCCGGAGCGGCCTGGTGCAGGTATTTTTCTAGTAGACGGCCTATTAGGCGACCTGCATGTCTGTGAAGATGAGGGCCCTACCTAGGATGATTTCTAATTGTATACGCCACACACACCCAGCCCCCGAGCCATTGAAATTAACCAATTAAGGTTAAAATCCCCGACCCGGCCGGGAATCGAACCCGGGACCCTCTGAACCGAAGGCCAGTACGCTGACCATTCAGCCAACGAGTCGGACAATCAGGTAATGAAGGATAGAGAGAGAGAGTTTTCCTTGACTTCCAAAGTTACATTACTGTACGTGCGTGACACATTAGCTCTACCGGGAACACGACTGTACCCCCCCCCCACCCCTATTTTAAATTTAGCTGAACGTGAAACAGGAAAGACAGAGAGAAAGCGAAGTGGGGTTGAGGCTGCGGTGGGAAGAAGATAAAGAGAAGCGAAGTAAAATAAAGGTTTGAATAAATAGTTTGTGCAGGCAAACTTGAGTGGAACTGTGTAAGGCTGTCTGTACCCGACTGTGCCCGTTGGCCTGTCTGCATTATACCCAGCGTGTTCCCTTTCCTGGTCCACCGAGCAGAAATTGATAGGATAAATTCCGGGGTCTGAATTGGCTCCGGCCAACCGGAAAACTCCGGCAGTACGGCGGACGAACGCGGCTCCGCAAGGCTCCAAGTTAAAGCCCCCGCCCCCTCCCCCTCCCCACTGTGCCGAGCCCACACGAGCCGTGCCGAGCTCTGCTAATATCGAATGTTCTCTTTGTAACAATGTGTTTTGGTAAGGAGTAGAGCGAAGGGTGAGGTGGAGGACTTACTATGTCCCCATATCCACCCCTCTCGTCTTCCTTTTAAAATGCCTCCCTCCCTTTCCCTTCACCCCATGTAGTTTTTTACCCTTTTAGTATATAATCTAGTGCAAGTAATCTGTTGGTTCATTACGTTGTGAAATTCGATAGGATTGGATGTGAAGCTTAGGCTTCATGACGTACAGTCGCGTTGGATCACGACTGCAGGGCACACAGTGATGGCAGTTCTTGTTGTTGGTTCTGTGAAGGTTCCAGGGATATCCTTGATCACGGAATTTTTACTTACATGTATAGAACTATGGAATAAACACCCGTAATCATAGGCGTTGTATGGTCGAGCTCCTTCACTGAATGGCCAGCGTCGAATCCTTCGGTTGTAACAGCGTCTAGCTAATTCCTCTGACTCGGGGACTGGGTGTTTTTGATTGTCCCAACATACACTTCTTCATACACACACACACACACCAGGTACACTACCAACCACCACAGAAACACGCATAGGATTGGTGTTATGGAACGGCATCCGTCCGTACAGCCGGGCTAACACCACATAGTCCACACAGTTCGCACCCGCGACCCTACCAGGATATGGGAAAAGTGGCGAAAAAAGAAGTAATCAAAAGCTTTTTACTTTTCTTTATAAAACTATGCAATTAGCTTTAATCATTGACGCTGTTATAGAACTCTGCAATAAACATTTTATTTACACGTTGCTTTTACGTCGCGCTGACACGGATAGGTCCTATGGAATAGGAAATGGCTGGGAGTGGGAAGGAAGTGGCCGTGGCCTTAACCACGGAAAACCATCTTCAGGCCTGCCGACAATGGAGTTCCTACTATCTGCTCACAACCGCACGCCCCAACTGCACGGCTACCCTTGCTCGGTATATATACTTTTAACTATAGAACTGAGCAATAAACTTCCTTAAGTACGGGTGCTGTATACTTGTATCTGTAAAACTATGCAATAAACATCTTTAATCGTAGATATTTTATGTATACAACTATCCAATAGGCGTTGTTAAAGAACTACAAATAGGATCCTTAATTATAGGCGCTGTATGCTGTTATCTGTAGAACAACCTTAATCGTAGGTGTTGTTATAGAACTATGCAATAAACATCTTTAATTATAGGCGTTTTATCCTTTTATCAATAGAATTGTGCAGTAAACGTCCTTAATCATATGCGTTCTATGCTTTTATATATCGAACTGTGCAATAAACATCTTTATTCATAGGCGTTTTCTTTTTGTATCTATAGAATTATGTAATATGTATGTGGGGCATTCAGCCCGAAGGCTAGTTTGATCCTCCACAGCTATGCCGACAGCTATCATAGATGGCCTAGGTATCACTGAAGAGACGTACTAGGGAAATGAGTGATGTAGTTTCCCGTTGCTTTCTTCGCCGAGCGAGATGTTGCTCACATATCAGTCTGCCAAGCCCACTGAAATGCACGAACCAACTGACCCTATGAGTGATATTTTCATAGCATTCATAACAGGGACTGGCTGCATAAGGAATGGTACTACTAGCATCGCTCATACCACAGTTACTTTCATATTGTCAAAGCCAAGGATGAGACTAAGACAGGCCAATGAAAGTAACAAATTTATTCTAGCCCATACCAGAAGACATAGTGCACTTTAAACACTACATCTCGTCAGCAAGGGCATAATATGCAATAAACATCCTTAATTATACGGGTTGTATCCTCTTATCAGAGGAACTATGTAAGGAACATCGTTAATCATTGACGTTGTTATAGAACTATGCAATAAACATCTTCAATCAGACGTGTTTTATGCCATTAAGGGGCTGCCTAGCCGAGGCAATAGAGACATGCTTGGTTCACGTGTAACGACGTGGGTTTGATTCCCCGTCAGAAAGTCAACTTACGGAGAGGCACATGGCCCTGAGGTTCACTCAACCTACACCAAAAATGAGTACTAGGTTACTCCTTAGGGGCAACGTCGGTCAGGCGTAGGCGCAACCACTCTATTCAATTAGTGACGAAGTTACGGAAAGAGAAATTATTTACCTACGACTCCTCCAGGGGTCTTCATGTCTTCTGCGGAGATGGCTTTTCTTTCTTTGCTATTTGTTTACGTCGCACCGACACAGATAGGTCTTACGGTGACTATGGAACAGGAAAGCCCTAGGAATGGGAAGGAAACGGCCGTGGCCTTAATTAAGGTACAACCCCAGCATTTGCCTGGTGTGAAAATAGGAAACCACGGAAAACCTTCTTCAAGGCTGCCGACAGTGGGGTTCGAACCCACTGTCTCCTAGATGCGAGCTCACAGTTGCGCGCTCTTAACCGCACGGCCAACTCGCCCAGTAAAGAGATGGCTTTTTATGTTTTTGTCTATGGAATATGCCTTAATCAAAAGAACTACCGGTATCCAATAATCATCTTGAATCATAGGCGTTATATTCTTTCATCTACAGAAGAATGTCTTACTGTCACTCAGGATAAATGGCTCAGGCGGTAGAACACTGGCCTTCTGAGTACAGTGGTATTTTAAGGTTCTCAGATATGGCAGCTTCGTTTCCATATATGTACGCCCTATTTGCCTGCACGTGAAAGAATTCCAGCGGGACAACATTTCCGGCTCCTTGGCGCCTACAAAAACAGTAACAGTAGTTAGTGAGACGGAAAAGCAGTGTCATTGTTCCTTAATCCCTTAATTGTTGAACTATGTAATGCTTGAAGAACAAGTGAAACTACTGTACACTGCCCGACAAAAAACAAAGAAAGAAGCACCGAAAAGGGGAGGAGGAAAGGAAATGAAACTTCACGTGTTTAGAGGACATGTAATGTTATTTCAGGGATCACACCAGGACGCCAGAAGTAACACCGCTGTGCCTCTCCAAAACAATGGGAGAATGGAACCTCTGCCCAGGTCGCAAGACGATGGTCATCCTGGGTAGTGCAGAACCGCGATTCATTGCTCAACACAGTGTGACGCAATTTATCAGCAGGCCATGCTTCCCGGTCACGGCACCACTCCAGGCGCAGCATTTTGTGTTGTGGATCGGCACCTACCGACCAATGATGTGAGATGACACAGAATGTTGCAGGGAGTCCATTGCTCGGGCGGCAGGCGCATTTTGAAGAGGATACGATGTTCTTGCTGTACAATGCAGCGATCCTCCTCTGTTGTGGTTAGACGTGGTCGGCCGGAACATTGACAACGAGATGTCTGCCGATACGTTCCCGTGCAGTTCAACATCGGGCCACTGTCACATCCGAATGCCACACAAGTCTGGATATTGCACGATTCGACGAGCCGGCCAATTGGAGACCCATAATGCGGTCTCTTTCAAACTCTGACAGGTGCTGATAACGCTGTCTCACACGAGTACGTGGCATCTCAGTGTCCTTCACAGTGATCACTCAACACAGCAGCGACTGTCTCATTGGTGCAGGCCGTTGCACCGTGAGAATTTTAGCCCGTCAGCCTATTGAGGCTTTGAGTGCTATTTCTGCAAGAGTTTAGTATCTAGGCTGGATTGTTTTGGGTTTTGTGGCCGAGTTTAGTAAGATCATGATTGGTCAGGATATGACCTGGAGACCTCAACATCTGACGCAGTTCACACCCCTTATATACCCCACCAGATCTGGTAAAAAATAAAATAAAAATAAATGCGTATTGCTTTTAGTGCGGGGAGTATCCGAGGACAAGTTCGGCTCGCCAGATGCAGGTCTTTTGATTTGACGTCTGCAGGCGACGTGCGCGTCGTGATGAGGATGAAATGATGATGAAGACGGCACATACACCCAGCCCCCGTGCCAGAGAAACCAAGTATGGTTAAAATTCCTGACCCTGCCGGGAATGGAACACGGGACCCCTGTGACCAAAGTCCAGCACACTAACCATTTAGCCATGGAGCCGGACACCAGGCCTGGTAACAACTTAAAAGCACGAACAACACTCATGCATTCTGGTGGCCGTTCTACCTTGTCACAGTGAATTGCATCTCTAATCATTTACATACCCGCCGATTATGTGTACGAGTATGAAGGTACATTGATATCCGACCATTTCTTCTGGGTGCTTCAATTCTTTTTGTCAGACAGTGTAGTTTATTTTCTCTTTCTTTCTAATTTTGTCATAATTTTGTCATCACTTCAGATATTTATGTATTATTCTTGTTGTTGCACATTGCAACCTTAGGCCTGTTCCTGGAGAATTCCGGGCTCACCCGTTCCGTGCTTCTTCTTCCTGACCTTTTTCCCAAGTTGATGAAGTCGGTGCTTGATGTGGATTTGGCCCAGTTTTCTTACGGCCTGAAGCGACCTGATCAGTGGCGAAACAGCAAGTGGCTCATTCTCCATGACAGTGCCACTTGCCCATACTGCTCTCTAGACTTGATGGTTTTTCACTAAAAACAACATGACTTACGTCACATCCTCCCTATTCGCCTGACCTTGCAGTCTGGAACCTGTTTCTGTTCCCAAAACTGAAGATGCAGCAGAATAGTTGAAGATATAAGGCGGTGAAAGAAACTCAAACTGAATTGCAGTCTGTTTTGAACACGCTACGGTAAATGACTTCCTGGAATGCTGCAGATCATGGCAGCGCCGGTGGTATCGATGTCTGTCTTCAAAGCGCGACTACTTCGAAGATGACGGGGTCATTAATGCGCCAGGTGCACAATGTACTGTTTATGAGATCAGTTCGGGAATTTATTGACTCACGGAGTGTACAGAATAGTACGTTACTAAACCCTAAACGTGGTAAGTACTGAGTTGACATTTTCTGGAGGCAAAATTTACCCACAGTTGGACCTCCGGGTGGGTACTTTATCGGGAAGTTCATGGCATATTAATAACAAGGTAGGTGTCGTAGTACAGTGCAGTAAAAGTTAGGGTTAGTTTGTGTATAATTGCTAGAGCAATATTGGACGAGTAGACAAGTTGGAGAAGGGTTGAGTTACACTAAATAGCGACGACACATCAAGTGGGCTGTGTGTCATCGTCGGGTGTGTTGAGGAAAGGGGGAGGGGTGCAGTTACACATGCAATCGGGGTGTTCCTTTTTATTTTATTTTTTCAATTTGATCATTGTGTAAAGAATAGCTGGAAAAGGGTTTTTCGAGTGCCGTAGACTAGGTGGGGAAGTGGAAGGTAGGAGATTGGGGTGGGCGGTGGTAGAGCCGAGGGATTGCTTACTTAAACAAGCTGGGCAGATGCACCCAGATGCTGGGAGAACGGGGTAGGGTGGGGGTGAGTGATGTCACTGACAGAACTTTCCTTTGATGTCCAGCCTTGAGGGAGGGGAAGGGGGGATGTTTAAATAGAAAAGGCGGGCGGGAGGGGGTTTAGCTGCGCTGATGGAACAATATTCAAACAGAGCAGAGCGGAGTGGAGCGCGGCGGCTTCAGTTTCAGAGTGGGCTGTCTGCAGTTGATCACAAAGAAACTTGTGTGGATGCCTGCCTGCCTGCCTGCCTTGCTTGACTTCCACTCCACTCCACTCTATGGACTGTCTAGATCTCTACACTACATTGCTACATTAATTAATTTTATATACATCCGACAATATTGAGCAAGGGTGGCTTGGATGAAGGGTTAACACGAGTGGGGAGTTAAGGATACATGACAGCAGCAATTAGTGTAAACAGGAACACAGATCACTTCTCAGATTTACCATGTCTACTTAGGTCTTTATTCTCCTTCACAGTTTCTGTACACTGTTTCCTTTAACGAATGTTATAGCGAAGTCATAAAATTGACAGCAAGATAGTATACTGGAAACTGCTTGCTGCGAACAGTTGTTCTTTCGTTTGTATGAACTACAGTATTGGTCGGAAATTTGAGACCACCATATAAAATGATAAAATATTTATTTACACAGTACTTAATATCATAATTTATCTTCAACTGATGTGTATCAGTAAATAAATAAATAAATTGATTAATTAAATAGCGGCGATCTCGTTGAACCTAACAATGGCTTAATCTTGGCGCGGAGTTGTCCGATAACTTTCGGGAGACCTTACGGGTCTTGTTATTAATAGCAATTTACTTTTTTATTGTTCGGCTCCATTGCTGAATGGTCGTGTTCTTGATCTTCGGGTCTAGTAGTCCCGGGTTCGATTACCGACTTAATCGTGGGAATTTAATCGTGAATGGTTTAGAGACTGAGTGTTTGCGATGTCCCCAACATTTGACACTGTTTTCCCCGAAACGAAGTTGACTTCCTTGATGTAATGCGTTGTTGATAAACGACTAATCTTGAGGCTAAGTCCTGTGCTACAGAAATGTGCTGTTTTCAGAGTAAAAACCACTCAGTGGGAAGAAAACGATTCCGATAGCTGATTCAGTGATATCGTGTGAGAAAGACGAGGGAAAATCTCTTATTTAAGCACGAAGGAAAACCTATGTAACATTTAATTATTTGTCTCTGAGAGAGGCTCGTCTAATTCTATATTGGTAAGAAAACCTTGATGGAAATACTTACGACGATTTACAGAACAAACTACACCATTTCCCTAAAAATTGCGATCTTTCAGAGTCTCTTTCTACAGTTAAGAAAAGTCATAATTTCTACAATAGCCGGTCAAACTAAACGAAAATATGCAATTTTCAGAGAAAATAAATCGCTGAGTTTCTAGGGTGGTCGTTTCGATTCTATGTCACACTTCATGGTATTCGAGTGTGGTATGAAACCTTTAATCAGGACTGTAGCGTACGTGGATGACGCCGGCGACGTTCCTTGTCGAAATACGAGATCCTGCGAGATCTGTGGATGTTGAGCAATACTGGGCTTGGTCAGCCCGTGGTTAAGTGGCCACTTGCTGCTGGCCACACTGTGGCCAGTAGTAATCTCTGACTGAGGATCTTGGCTTAACAAGGTACACACTTTTAGAATAACAACGTCACTGGTTTGCTTCTAAGGTGGTCGCGGTTCGATCTTAGCCAATGTATGTGGCATTTTTGAAGTGAAAATTCGCGAGTCTGTTGTTCGATTTCCACATATACTGGATGAGTCTTTTCCGAGATGAAATCTGATTAGAATAAAATAAATTTACACCAGAAGATTGTTCATCTAGCTTATATCTACCGCTACTTCGGTATTGAGGATTGCAACTTTCGCTTGTATTCCAGATGTGAACCTTGGTGACTCAGCTGTTAAAATATTGATTTGGATTCCCGATAATGGAATGGTGTATGGCTTTTAGTGCCGGGAGATCCCAGGACGGGTTCGGCTTGCCAGGTGCAGGTCATTTGATTTGGCAACCGTAGGCGACTTGCGCGTCGTGATGAGGATGACATGATGGTGAAGACAAGACATACACCGAGCCCCCGTGCCAGGGAAATTAACCAATGATGGTTAAAATTCCCGACCCTGCTGGGAATCGAACCCGGGACCCCTGTGACCAAAGGCCAGCACGCTAACAATTTAGCCATGGAGCCGGACGGATTCCCGGTAATGGCACTAATTTAAGAAGTATCTCCAGCCTAATACCATCGGGTTCGGAAGAGAACAAGAGTTGACCAAGGGAGGTCGGGTAGAAAAAATGAAAGTGAAGAGCCTATCACAAGTAAGTGGAATCCTTCAAGTAAGGGCCCTGTGGTCCGCGCTCCCAAGTTGAGAGGCCGTCGAGTCCTCTAGTCGCCTCTCGCGACAGGCAGGGGATACCGTAGATGTATTCCAACATCCCCACCCACAGAGGCAAATATCACTGTAGTCTTTATATAACATTTAAGTCATCGAGTGTTTCGTTGTGATAATGTGACTACGAATGCATTTACAGTGGTTTAAAGCCTTTCCTTTTTTCTCTTTTTCTGACATCACAGATGTAAATGCCCTCAGAGCATTCTACGTCTCCTGTATCTTACCTATTGTTGAATACGCCTCTCCAGTCTGGTCCATTTCTGTGTCTTCAAACCTCAGCCACCTTGACCGTGTACAATCTTTTTTCTGTGCTATCGTCAGAGCCAGGGTCCCTGCATGTCGCAATCTAAGCACTATCCAAGTGCTTGGGAAACTGAACCTCAAGACTCTTTCTGCTCGGAGGAAAGTAGCCGACCTAAAGCTGCTATACAAAGCAGTTAATGGTCTGTTTAGGTCTCCAGATTTAGCTTCCTTATTTCCCCTCCACGTCCCATCCCGTAATACCAGAATGAAGACCCTATTCCATACTCCTTACTCCCGGCTTTCTCTCACCCAAAGGTCCCTTTCGGTACGTATTCCAGCAATGTTTAATACATTATCTATCAACAACAACCTAGATCTCTTCGTAACGTTTCCTTCCTTCTGTCATGATATTTATCATATAACTTAATTTTCCTTCTTGTTCTTTCCCGTTCTGCTCCTGTATTTACTGTAAATGTATTTCTCTTTGTTAATAACGTTGTTTATGTAAAAATGTATTATATATGATTGTACAGTTTTTATTGTGTATATTCGTGTCCTTTGTACGTATTTATATATCTTTCATTTTAGATTCATATCTATTGTACATAGCTCAGATCGTTGTAATTCGGCGTTATGCTGTTGCTGATCCTGAATGAATAAATAAATAAATAAATAAATACACTGACTGACAGAGCAAATGCAACACCAAGAAGGAGTGGTTCGAAAGGGATGAAAGTTGCAGAAAAAACAGAGACGGCACTGACGAATAATTGATGTTTATTTCAAACCGATATGCAGGTTACACAATGCGCTCGGCATCGACTCAGTAGGATGTAGGACCACCGCGAGCGGCGATGCACGCAGAAACACGTCGAGGTACAGAGTCAATAAGAGTGCGGATGGTGTCCTGAGGGATGGTTCTCCATTCTCTGTCAACCATTTGCCACAGTTGGTCGTCCGTACGAGGCTGGGGCAGAGTTTGCAAACGGTGTCCAATGAGATCCCACACATGTTCGATTGGTGAGAGATCCGGAAAGTACGCTGGCCACGGAAGCATCTGTACACCTCGCAGAGCCTGTTGGGAGATGCGAGCAGTGTGTGGGCGGGCATTATCCTGCTGAAACAGAGCATTGGGCAGCCCCTGAAGGTACGGGAGTGCCACCGGCCACAGCACATGCTGCACGTAGCGGTGGGCATTTAACGTGCCTTGAATACGCACTAGAGGTGACGTGGAATCATACGCAATAGCGCCCCAAACCATGATGCCGCGTTGTCTAGCGGTAGGGCGCTCCACAGTTACTGCCGGATTTGACCTTTCTCCACGCCGACGCCACACTCGTCTGCGGTGTCTATCACTGACAGAACAGAAGCGTGACTCATCGGAGAACACGACGTTCCGCCATTCCCTCATCCAAGTCGCTCTAGCCCGGCACCATGCCAGGCGTGCACGTCTATGCTGTGGAGTCAATGGTAGTCTTCTGAGCGGACGCCGGGGCCGGGAGTGCAGGCCTCCTTCAACCAATCGACGGGAAATTGTTCTGGTCGATATTGGAACAGCCAGGGTGTCTTGCACATGCTGAAGAATGGCGGTTGACGTGGCGTGCGAGGCTGCCACCGCTTGGCGGCGGATGCGCCGATCCTCGCGTGCTGACGTCCCTCGGGCTGCGCCTGGACCCCTCGCACGTGCCACATGTCCCTGCGCCAACCATCTTCGCCACAGGCGCTGCACCGTGGACACATCCCTATGGGTATCGGCTGCGATTTGACGAAGCGACCAACCTGCCCTTCTCAGCCCGATCACCATACCCCTCGTAAAGTCGTCTGTCTGCTGGAAATGCCTCCGTTGACGGCGGCCTGGCATTCTTAGCTATACACGTGTCCTGTGGCACACGACAACACGTTCCACAATGACTGTCGGCTGAGAAATCACGGTACGAAGTGGGCCATTCGCCAACGCCGTGTCCCATTTATCATTCGGTACGTGCGCAGCACAGCGGCGCATTTCACATCATGACCATACCTCAGTGACGTCAGTCTACCCTGCAATTGGCATAAAGTTCTGACCACTCCTTCTTGGTGTTGCATTTGCTCTGTCAGTCAGTGTAGAAAGGTCCGTGTGGTGAGATAGCACCAGTCCGTTCTTGCAAGGGGAGATATGCATTCACATTCCTAATGTTCATCTTTTCCTGACTTGATTTATAAATTAATTATGGGAATGATATACACGTCTCGGGAAGCACAGTGTAAAAGCAAAACACATTTTTACTGGTGATCGCTCTGTACAATCCCAGATTTTCTTCTTACTCCAGTCGGCTTACACCGTACAATTCATCCATCTTCTCCTTGCCCTACGCCATCGAAAACTTCTTTCATCAAACTGCACGAGCCATACTTCTGTGTTAAAAAGAAAGCAAGCAAGCCAAAGGGATTGTAAATAATGTTTGCATATGTACATTATCTCAGAGAATATTGCATGCACACGATGAGTAAGCTGAAGTAGCAAAAAACAAAGTTGCGGAAAGTCAGAACAGTGAACTAGCACGGAAGCGGTGAGATTCACCACCACGCCGAGTGCCTGGACGTGCTATGCATGTACAGCCTCCATAAAGCAGTGATAAACGACGTCTGAGTTCTTGAGTTCGAGACTCGCTCCAACTACACACGTCATAGCGGATTTTATATCCGCTAACTCCTTATTTTCTAGCTGAAAATCAATGCTGGTAAGTTGTCCAGTCAAAATAAACCTTTTTTGCTTCTAGGTTGCAATGGAGTCAGTTGCGCAAAAATTGACCAGTGAGTAGCTAGATGACGCCACTTCAGTGGCGCGAGAAATTATTGTTAGGAATAAAACTGTTTTATTGAAGTAATTTAATCGAGGATGACCCAGTTAGTATACACACACGAACTCAACAAAGAATAGCCACACGTCACTAATCAGTGGTTATTTACAAAAGTTCTCTGTCCTCACAGCGGGCCTCCGGGTGGCAGTCTTTACCTGGAAAGGGAAGTCCTCCCGTAATCTTGATTGACAGGTTTCAACTCCCATTTTCACTTCTCTTCGCACATACTGCAGTCATTTCAGAGAGTAGCTGCGTTCGAACACACGAAAGTTGGCTATTACTGTACACTTGGCTTGACTCCAGACGGTACCGATAATTTGTTCAGGCACCTTGCGAGACCGCTCCACACTCTGAACTCTTGGCTCATGACTCGTAACCAACCACTCAATACTCACCTGAACACCACACCAACTCAACTACGACCGTCTGTTCGCGTCGAACCTGCTTTTATATACCTGTTGATGAAGTTCTAGTATCTTCAGGGTGCGGCCAGAATTGGAACGTTCTAGTTTCGCCTTACTACAGAACATTCACGGAGACAGCTGGCAAAAAGCATAATAGAAGCAGAGGTCGCTCCATGCCCTCAGACCAGCCGGGAGCTCCCAGCTTAACCCACTCATCTCTTCCACGAAATACCGAACGGGGCTGACAGTCGCACGACCATATTATTATTATTATTATTATTATTAGTAGTAGTAGTAGTAGTAGTAGTAGTAGTAGTAGTGGCTGCCTGGCCGAGGCGGTAAAGGCGTGCTCGGTTCGCCCGGAAGGACGTGGGTTCGAATCCCCGTCAGGAAGTCGTAAAATTTAAGAAACGAAATTTCCACTTCCGGTGCATATGGCCCTGAGGTTCACTCAGCCTACACCAAAAATGAGTAGGCCTACCAGGTTAATTCCTGGGGGCAAAGGCGGCCGGGCGTAGAGCTAACCACTCTACCCCATCACGTGCCGCGGTTAACAATGGTGGAAGCCTTTATCTTCCACTTCTCCAAGGGCATTGATGGCCTGTACGGAGGTGTCTTCGTCTTTGTCTAGTAGTAGTAGTATATGCGTTGATAAATCATCGATTTTATTTCTGGGCGTTTAATATGCTCCATTACCATCCATGAGTGGGGCCTGTAGAGGTGCTGGAATTTTGTCCCTCAGGAACTATTTTACGTGCTAGTAAATTAAATGTTCCGTCCACAGCAAAATAACCGACTCTCTTAGGAGTCTTTGAGTTAATTTCATGTGGGCAGAGATCTGAGGAACTGGTAATAATAATATTATTTGCTTTACGTCCCACTAACTACTTTTACGGTTTTTGGAGATGCCAAGGTGCCGGAATTTAGTCCTGCAGGAGTTTTTTTACGTGCCGGTAAATCTATCGATACGAGGCTGACGTATTTGAGCACCTTCAAATACCACCGGACTGAGCCAGGATCGAACCTGCCAAGTTGGGGTCAGAGGCCCAGCGCCTAAACCGTCTGAGCCATTCAGCCCGGCCGAAGAACTGGTTATTTATGATATTGCTTATATGTATCACTATTACCATCTACTGTTTACCGGTTTTATGCGCGCTCGATAGCGTCACATATCTGTACAGTACTTGGAAATTATGTACGAGTGCTGCTGATTCCTCCGTTCCGACTGCCAGCGATCAATATTTAGAGTGACATTTCCATAAATGCTTGGCTTTTACTTCCCGGAAAGAGTAGGGTTGTGGTTAATTGATGCGGTCCGCCGGCCTCACAGACCACTTTGCATCTCGTTCATGGCTTCACACTTATTAGTTATGCGGTTTTAGTCCATTGTAGCCCTCGCAGTGTGCAGGTACGTGAATGTGGAGCATAGAAATTTGGATGGTCCTGCGCTAAGGAGAACCAAGTACCATTTACTTGATTTCGAGAACATTTGAGAGAGCTCCGGCACATTTCTACAACGTATTTACGTATAGTATGAATCCATCGCGCCGCCTCTGTGGTGTAGTGGTTAGCGTGATTAGCTGCCACCCCCGGAGGTCCGGGTTCGATTCCCGGCTCTGCCACGAAATTTGAAACGTGGTACGAGGGCTGGAACGGGGTCCACTGAGCCTCGGGAGGTCAACTGAGTAGAGGCGGGTTCGATTCCCACCTCAGCCATCCTCGAAGTGGTTTTCCGTGGTTTCCCACTTCACCTCCAGGCAAATGCCGGGATGGTACCTAGGCCACGGCCGCTTCCTTCCCTCATTCTTGCCTATCCCCTCCAATCTTCCCATCCCCCTACTAGGCCCCTGTTCACTATAGCAGGTGAGGCCGCCTGGGCGAGGTACTGGTCATACTCCCCAGTTGTATTCCCCGACCAAGAGTCTGAAGCTCCAGGACACTGCCCTTGAGGCGGTAGAGGTGGGATCCCTCGCTCAGTCCGAGGGAAAAGCCGAACCTGGAGGGTAAACAGATGATGATGATGATGATGATGATGATGATGATGATGATGATGATCATGAATCCACCGCGTGGCTGTAGTTGTAGAACAAGAATATACTTAGCTTTTACTTACAACAGAACTTGTGAAGCACTTTGCTAAGAAGAAGGAAATAATCTTTGATTTTAATTATTTTGTGATTAAAGTATGTCGATCAACATCAGTATTTCACACTGGTAACGTGTTATGTAATACTGTAAAATAAATTGTTCAGCACTTCTGAGCAGAAAATATACCTTATAAGTTCATATTGCCCATTTTTTTAGAGTTACGTATTGTACTTCTGCCAATGCAGAGAATAATACTAGTGATTTCTATCAAGGAAAACAAAAATGAAACAGTTTTACATACATACATTATCATTATAGACTGTTATGCCTTTCAGCGTTCAGTCTGCAAGCCTCTGTGAATTTACTAAACGTCGCCACAATCCTCGATTTTCAGCTAGTGTTGTGGCCTCATTTAGTTCTATACCTCTTATATTTAAATCGTTAGAAACCGAGTCTAACCATCGTCGTCTTGGTCTACCTCTACTTCTCTTACCCTCCATAGCAGAGTCCATTATTCTCCTAGGTAACCTATCCTCCTCCATTCGCCTCACATGACCCCACCACCGAAGCCGGTTTATGCGTACAGCTTCATCCATCGAGTTCATTCCTAAATTAGCCTTTATCTCCTCATTCCGAGTACCATCCTGCCATTGTTCCCACCTGTTTGTACCAGCAATCATTGTATAATTAATAATAATGTTATTGCTTTTTACGTCCCACTAACTACTTTTATGGTTTTTGGAGACGCTGAGGTTCCGGAATTTTGTCCCGTACGAGTTGTTTAACGTGCAAGTAAATCTACGGACACAAGGCCGACGTATTTGAGCAACACCTTCAAATACCACCGGACTGAGAGAGGATCGAACCTGCCAGGTTGGGCTGAGAAGGCCAGTGTCTGCCGTCGAAGCTACTCAGCCTGGCAGTTCATAAGATGACAGAATTATGTTCTGTAATGTCGCTAAACACCTTAAAGTAAATTTTCTTGCGATACTTTTGGTTAATCTGCACCAGCGTGGTTATCCTCTCCCGTTAACGATTCATTTCCTTCTGATGTTGATGTTAGTCCCTCCTAAAAGGAGTGATGCACTGGTTGGACGAATTTTAGCAGACCTTTGAGATCTTCCAGCTTTTCCGCAATAATACTACGCCCCATAGAGCCTTGCGCGGATATTCAAAATATCCGCATCCGCACTTCCTTCATCCGCACTCGCATCGGCGAATTGCTATCCGCATCTGCGAATGGTTATCCGCGGAAATTTGAAATATTTAACTACAGAGTATTACACCCAAGGTATTGAAATGGAAAGATCTGTTAACACAGTAAAATAGGCCTGAAACCTGGCACCGGGACCCCTACATTCACAGGTTCATGAGCGATTTTTCTTTTGCGACAACTACCGACGTATTGACCTTTGTTCCTTCCTTCCAATAATTGCAAGCAGGAGCCGGTTTGGTTTAAGTCACATTTACGGCTAAATCAGATTTACGGCTTTATGGTCTCAAGGCTCTTTATATATCACCATTCTTCCAGACCATTGTCAAGGGTCACCTAACCACAAGCAATACTAAAAATATTAATCAACTTCATTATTTAGAAATTATCAGCAAAATTATCCGCACTGTTATACAGTTTGCATCCGCGAAGACATTAACTTCGCGGATATCCGCATCCGTACAGGGCTCTACCCATAGGATATAACATAGGCAAAAGGATAAGAACCAGTTATATTCTTTCCATAGATAGTTCACTTTGTAACTTTGTCGGAACCTTTAATAACCGGAAAACTGTCCATATCGGAAAATTTTCCCGGTCCTGTGAATTATGCTTTAATATTGGTGTAAGTTTACGTGTGTCTGACGCGGAAACGGAATTAAATTTTGCTACTAAAACCGGAAAAATGTCGGTTTCCTTCTTGACACTTTTCAGTACATGTGTATTCCAGATAAATCTAAGATGACCGAAACACTGATTGCTATATCAAACTCCCCAATAGAGTAATTATAATGTCAGTGCAGAAGATTACATAGTCATTGATCTAGAAGTTGAGACAGAGACAGCGTTAGAAAACATCGAAGAGTTCGGCACCCATCACCTCCAAGAAAAAGAACAGAAATTGATGACGATGAAGACGAGAACGAAGATGATGAAGAAGGTGGTTTATGTAATGTGAAGTCCTACCGACATGCTCTATCAGCCGTAGAGAACATTCAATCTATTTTGCTAACGAAAAATGACGCGGAATTGTTCGACATTATTTGCCGTACCGGTATTAATTGAGAACCGTGCTACCAGGGATAATTGAACTTCTAGCCATGAGTGAGGGGTACAGTCTGATAATATTTGAGAAAACGGATTAGGATATCTGGAGTAATTAGAAACACATTTTATTTTCCATAAATGTCCATATTTCCGGGTATGGAAGGCCTACATATTTTTACATACAGTATTTGACGAATACTTACAGTTTCATAGAGTGAAACCTGCCTAAAGCGGCCACCAGTCGTTCTTCCGAAAAACTGGCTGTTAGTACAGGTGGCCACCAGTCGTTCTTCCGAAAAACTGGCTGTTAGTACGGGTGGCCGCTAAGTCAAGGTCACGAAATTTTGGAATCAGGGAACAGGTCTATTTCATGGCTTTGTGGACAACGGAAACCACAAAGCAAAAAAATAAACTCTTGTCCTCATCCTGAGATGGTGCAGCTCTTTTCAGGCACACCCCCGATGGAGGTGAGCTGCACGTACCACTTCAACCACATACCTGCCATTCTGCTATTCTTAAATTTCTTCCAGTACCGGGAATCGAACCCGGGCCTCCGAAGACGGCAGCTTCTAACACTAACCGTTACGCTACGGAGGCGGACAACGGAAATCACAGATGGATCGACATCATTGCCTTTAAAAATATGAAGAGAGATTGCATCATCGATCCCACTGTCCGCTTTGAAAGTCGTAAGTACCGGGCGAGTTGGCCGCGGGGTTAGAGGCGCGCGGTTGTGAGCTTGCATCCGGGAGATAGTGGGTTCGAATCCCACTGTCGGCAGCCCTGAAGATGGTTTTCCGTGGTTTCCCATTTTCACACCAGGAAAATGCTGGGGCTGTACCTTAATTAAGGCCACGGCCGCTTCCTTACCATTCCTAGGCCTTTCCTATTCCATCGTCGCCATAACACCTATCTGTGTCGGTGCGACGTAAAGCCACTAGCCAAAAAAAAAAAAAAAAAAAACTAAGTCGCAGCCTTCAGATGTCAATCTCGAGAAAAGGAATATTTACTCACCAACAATCCCTTACTACAGGGATAAATACCAGCTAGAGGAAATCGACATAGTGGGTCCGATAATTGAAGCGAGGGGAACAAATCCCGTTTTTGCTGCCAGTTTTTGGAAACGGATGCTCTGCCACTTACAACGTTAGCCCTTTCAGACCTGAAAGAAAACTGGAGGTGTGAATTTTTGTTTGTACGTCAAGAACTGACTAAAATGCTCCTCAATACACATATTAATAGTTTATTTTACAAAATAAAAACTAACATCCGAAAAACAGGACCCACGCTCAATTGTGTGGGTCCTATCAAAATTCAAAACCTCGTATCACGTACGATGGTGTAGCTTCAAAATTTACGTTCACTAACCAAAGTACACACTTCATTGAATATATTCCGGTATTCAGTAAAGCTTCTAGATTAATATAAACGCAGTAAATAAATACTTACTTTCGGCACTACTGCTTCCTGCCATCTCGCCGATCAACTGTGCTTTTTAAACTCTTCTTCCTTCGCCCTGGCGGTCAAGCGCATACTAAAATCAATTGAAATACACGCCACGTGTCCTGCACAATCACTGCAGTCCGGTGTAGCGCCGAAAAAACATCAAATACGGTCAGGGATAACTAAAATACGAACCCGCACAATTGTGCGTACTCGGTCTGAAAGGGTTAAGGGAAATTGTCATCGTAGCCTTAAGGGGTTCGTTAATAATTCTAAGAAATCATAGTTACAATTAGGTTGCCGTCTACATTTCTCAAGTGTATCTATTAATGTGAAAGTATACTTTGTCCCAAGGCAGCCTCTGCATGAAAGGAAGTGTTTCATAAAATAAAATACCGTCGACGGTATATAAAAACTAACATACACATACACTTATTGCTAAACACCTCATTTCATTGAGGTAAATTACAGTAAAACAACAGAGCACGGCACTGAACAGTGAGAGTAGCCTAAAGTACAACGTACTGTACTGTAAATTTTGTTTTCTTAATTTACTTTATGTGCAGTAAAATCTTCAGTCAGTCAATTACCACTGATGTGCATTTAGGGCAGTCGCCCAGGTGGCAGATTTCCTATCTGTTGTTTATCTAGTCTTTTCTGAAATAATTTCAGAGAATTTGGAAATTTATCGAACATCGATCTCCCTTGGTAAATTATCCAGTCCTTAACTCCTCTTCCTATAAGCGAATCTTTCAGCACACTACCATCGATCACAGAAACATGCGCGCGTACGCACTCACTCACTCGTGAATACATTCCTCTACATAGGGTTGGTGTCAGGACGATCATCTGGCTGCCAGGCGTATCCACTGGGCTGTGTGGGAAGAGCGTTGCAAGACGGATAAGAAGAATAAGAATCTGTAAGAGCGTCTAAAATACATTGCGTACCCACCAACACAAAGTTCACCTGGCCTCTACTCCCCCAACCTGAAGCCAAAATTGAATTCTTGAATTTGTTCTCTCCGGAAACTTTAATTATAATGCATATGTAATTTGTATGCGTGCTATCCTCTTTGTAGCACTACTAAATTAATTATCGGATTATCTCATTGTATTTAGATTAGGACTCCTTGTAATCACAGATATTTCCCTTTGTATTTGAATATGATCTTGTGACTCTCAATTTCTTGATACGATAACCTCAAGCTCTCATCTGTTGATATACTTGGCAAAAGTTTGGTAATGTTATCACAAAGTTTCCGTCGTCTTTGGAAATACCATTACCGCTACACTGCTCCACTTGATAACGTCACGGCTGATTTGAGACTACGGCAGCATCATGAGTGGCAATAAAGGTCTGGAAGGGTGGATAACGTTTTTCTGCATATAGAGTCGACACACGATTCCTGGGAACTCATTTCATTTACCGTGTCAACATGATAATTTACCTTGTAGTGTTAGGACATCGTTCATAACAATAGAGCAGTTCAATAAGTAATAATAATAATAATAATAATAATAATAATAATAATAATAATAATAATAATAATAATAATAATAATCGTATGGCCTCAGCTACCGTGTGCAGACATTTCGATTTGACGCCATCTGGCTGTCTGCTCGTCAATTTTGACGTTCCGTTTTACTCTAGGCCCACTAGATGGCAGACAGACTAAACCGGATCTCTCTTGGGCGTCTATGGCTGAGATTTAATTAATTTTGTCGGGTAAATACCAAATGAGTCCGCCTCTGTGGTGTAGTGGTTAGCGTGATTAGCTGCCACCCCCGGAGGTCCGGGTTCGATTCCCGGCTCTGCCACGAAATTTGAAAAGTGGTACGAGAGCTGGAACGGGGTCCACTCAGCCTCGGGAGGTCAACTGAGTAGAGGTGGGTTCGATTCCCACCTCAGCCATCCTGGAAGTGGTTTTCCGTGGTTTCCCACTTCTCCAGGCAAATGCCGGGATGGTACCTAACTTAAGGTCACGGCCGCTTCCTTCCCTCTTCCTTGTCTATCCCTTCCAATCTTCCCCATCCCCGCAAGGCCCCTGTTCAGCATAGCAGGTGAGGCCGCCTGGGCGAGGTACTGGCCATTCTCCCCAGTTGTGTCCCCGACCAAGAGTCTGAAGCTCCAGGACACTGCCCTTGAGGCGGTAGATGTGGGATCCCTCGCTGAGTCCGAGGGAAAAACCGAACCTGGAGGGTAAACAGATGATGATGATGATGAAATACCAAATGTATCACCAGAGATCTTTTACATGCCGACATCGTACGACATGGACTACCTCTGCCGGGTTTGAACCCGCTATCTTGGGATCCGGAGGCCGACACTCTACCACGGATCCAGAGAGGCAAGTTCAGCAAGTGATCAACCCGCACTACTTCAGCATTTTCAGAATGGAAAAGGGTATACAAGAAGCGCTACTGTTTAGAACTCTTGATATATTATACACTGACATATCAAAAGTCACGGATTAGGGGTGTAGTATCGTGAAGGTCCTCCTCTGGACTAGCGATGTGCACCAACTCGTCGTGGTATCTATACTAGACTTAACTAAAGTTGGCGTCTGACAGGTAAGGTTGGAGGGAGGAGCACTGCACGTGCCATTTCACGATGTTGCCACATTCCAGCATTCCTTTCTACATGCTCTTACCCCTCGCTTCCGGCTCACTTGTTCCCTCTTCATTCTGACCGCTGTGATCTGTTGTAGACTACCTGGCCAGGCGGTGTCGTCCCATTTGCGATCACTTTTATACAAACAATCAGGTTCTTATCAGAGACACTGACAGGTTTGGCATCTCCCAGCAAGACGAGCTGCCCTGAAGTTTTATCTCCATGGCAACCGCAGTCGCCCCACCCTCGTTTCCATGGCAACCACTCAGCCACTCCCTTTATCCCGCCTCGGCAGGCAGTAAACGGATCTCGCTCTAAGAAATGTCAGACGCCAACTCTTATTATTAGCAGTATATTTCACAAGAGGATGAAACATCTGTTGAGAAATGTTGAGTCTGAATCATACAGTATTTTCTTGTTCTAGGTATGAGATACAACGAACAAAGTTATTCCGCACAATTTCGGTCACTACACATCCCATTCCCCACAAATGTCAACGTTATTCTTCAAGACCACGATAATAAAATCTACAGAGCACTGATTTAGTGTCTACAAGACACCAATCTAACTATATAAACCCTGATGCAGAAGCCACCAATTGAAATAATAAAGATAATCTCCTAAATGTTACACCCGATTAACTACTACCTTTCTACCATGGCCTTCCCATCCTGTAGCAATACCATGACTGACCTCATGGCGAGAAGATATAGCATCATCCCTATCCTTATCACTACCAGCCGGCCAAATGGTGTATAATCAAAGACCATTATTGTAAGAAAAAAAGTTGAGTCATTCCATCTGGAAACGAGACCACTCACGATGTCAGTCTGATCTTGAGGAATGGACGGCCGAACTGTGCAGTGCAAATCCGCAGTCATTCCTACCCGCACGAAATGTCTTGACCCATCCTGCGACCGTCCTATACCGCAATGCATTTCACGTAATACTCGATAACATTCTGATGCATTTTTGCCACGGGCAACCTCGATTGTAATCCACGAACTCTGATTACCTTTTGAAAACATGCTTTAGCCCGATTAAATCGATACTCTTCACTTCAACGCCACACAACAACAACAACAACAACAACAACAACAGCACTTCCCACCTGGATGCCCGTCAAATGCACGCTACACATCGACAGTAGCCCCACCTGACCACTCTCATATCCTATTTGCGCATGACCGATCTCCTGCGAGTGTCTGGACTACGTTGCCACTACTTTATGTCCAGCCCTCGTATTCAAAGTACATCATCATCATCATCATTATTATTATTATTATTATTATTATTATTATTATTATTATTATTATTATTGCTGTTGCTGCAGCAGTTGATGGAATATTCATCAAGCAGCGATTGCTGCTATAGGCCACTTTAATCATGTAGGGTTCAGATGAAGTAGTAGTTTTCGTGGTGGAGTGAGTGTAGGAAAATCGCAAACTGAGGAAGAGCCATTTTTAAGTTGGATTCAAATTCCCGTTGATAATGAATTACCAGGCATGAGTATGGAAATTAATGTGTGGCAGTGGGGTTAGGGGCGCGCAGCTGTGTGCTTGCATCCGGGAAATAGTGGGTTCGAACCCCACTGTCGGTAGCCCTGAAGATGGTTTTCCATAGTTTCCCTTTTTCACACCAGGCAAATACTGGGGCTGTACCATAATTAAAGCCACGGTCGCTTCCTTCCCATTCCTAGGCCTTCCCTGCCCCATCGTCGCCATAAGACCTATCTGTGTCGGTGAGACGAAAAAAAAGAAAAAAAAAGTTGTATATAATCTTGGACAAGACGGTAAAAGGCGTGCTGTCGGTGTCATGGCTCCTCAAGTTTCGTAGTTGTGGTCGGAGTATAAAAACTGCTTGGCACTATTTAAACTGACTGCTCTAGTCTGACGTGAGAGGTTTAGGAAAATGGTGTGGAGACCAGGTAATTACCTAAAACACACAGAGAGGGGTTTAAAAAAACTGCGTGTGTGCGGCTGCCCGCAGGCTGGCAATTTCCGAGGAAATGTCCATGCGGTGCTGATGACGGAATAATAACACAGACAGACCTCAAGGCGGAGAGCCCATGATGAGCCTATCTATATACAGCGGGTTGTACACTCCTCGAGTGTAATGAGACACTGGAGATCCACGACTCTCATTCACTAAGATGTAAACATTGAAACAATGTTCAGCCAGGGTACTTTAAGATAGCGGTATTAAGGAACCCAACTAACAAGTTACGTATCCGTTTCCTATACTTTACTTAAATTCGTTAGATTGGCTCAGGAGAGAGATAATCCACCTGATAGCCGTCCTTATTAGGGAATCGGAAGATCGGCCTCCTCATCAGGTCAGATGAACAATATTTATCTTATGATGTTTGGATTAAGCAGCGCTTGAGTCATAATTCAAGATTTAAATTGCTAAACATCAGCGAATTTGAAAAACTAAAATCCACTACACGGTACTTCAAGTTGAGGAGTACAAATGGTGTCGAACAATCGCCAAGGAATTTTTCAACGCAGAGTCTGCTGTGGTCTGGATAGTGGTGTCTGGGATTTTTGTTTATTCTTAAGAAGTTCAGCTTCTGCTAAGGAATTGTCCCTCTAGACCGAATCATAAGACCAATGACTTCCTATTTTGTAATTTAATACTTCTTTCCGAGATCCGCAGTGCATGGTTCATATATGGCATTTTTCTCCTCACACACTAATCGAGGCTGCTGTTCATTTTCCTCGAATCTTACAGTGCGATCAATCACCATACCCGTATTCGCCCGGTTGATGGGAACACTTATCAGCTCGTCTTGTGGATCCATTTGTGGAAATACATCCTACTTCTTCATAGATCTCTCTAGTTCCTTTTCTATGAGTTTCGACTTGACAGTTAACCGGAAGTCAGACATTGATGCCAAATTATTACGACTAAAAACAGCTAATTCCCAACCACAACACGAACGGAAATGTATGTAATCGAATATAAGTCCAGAATCAATTATTCTTTGTAGCAAAATGCGTAATTCACACAAGATGAACAATGACACATAACATCTTTAGGATAAGGCTGTAAGATAAAAGAAGATCAGCGCAGGAACAGATAAAACGCGAGAAAATGAAATGAAATTTCTACTCACCATCTAGAAGAGCTCGTGTTGCTGATTAAATTTCTCCTAAGGAAGGAAAACAAAAATCCTACAAGGGAAATACACCACTCATTTCTGAGTCATTATCGGCATTGTCATCGTCTGTTGAGGTTTCACTCTCCTGGCTATATCATGGGTCCTAGGGCTTTTTGTTTCAGAAAGTGCACGAGTTCCTCCCTTCCTTACGTTATCGAGAACTTTGTCAAGAATGACCGAGCGAATGACAATGACCGCGGAAAGAACTGAGCACAATACAATACACAGCTGAAAGCACCTGGTTACATCGGCAACACTGGTGACCGGAATTAAAGTCTAACGCGCTCTAGCGGAGCGATCGGCTGCCTATGATTGGCTCTTTATTGATTCACTCAGCCTCCGGCAAAAGGCACCGCTCAAATGTCAAGTCGAAACTCGTAAGAACTGAACTATAATTGGTGTTGTGTACGAAGGCTTCCAGCAGTCATTGTGCAAACTGTATTGTGACGATTGATTCTCATCAGCTCTCCCTTACGACAGAAGCCTAAATCACAGCACTCGTCACATCTTCTGCAACGGGATATATTAAGGCTTCTTCCAGGGAGAGATCGAATTGGGATGGCATTGTCGTTCATTTTAATTGCTTACCTGCATTGCCCGCATGACATACCTGGTGGTGGTGGTTGTTTTTGGAGGAAGTACTTGTGGGCAACCATCCCCTTCTAGCACGAATCAGAAGGGGAAAAAAGGACGATGTTCGTCCCTTCGAAAAATGAAGGATTTTGCAAAACAAAATGAAGGGCCACGAAGGGGATTAAACTGAAATACTCCCCATGCCACGCAAACGCAATGCCTTCTGGATTGGAGGAAGTGGAATCAAGGTCAGACTCAGCTCCCCAAGTTCAAAGATCCTGGGGATTACTCCTACTAGTCGCCTCCTACGACAGGCAGGGGATCCGTGGATGTGGCCACTGCAGTCTGATGGCGATGCCGATTTCATTGGTACAGTCCCCAAGAGACTGGATGCGATCCTGGCCGAAGTCGGTGCCATTTAAGGGAATATGATTACGACTCTTCTTTGTTGGTTTCTGTTGGAAGTTTAATAATTATTCGCTATGTGGAACCAGAAATCTCCCATTATTTATTGGAAAACGAGCAAACTCGATTGTATATATTACTAATATATAAAAAATACGACCTGCAGTATTTACAAAGCTGTTCTCCGCATAGATCTGAGTCTCATTGTTGAGTGAATCCCGTTCCATCCTTGAACTGGTCGGAGACTCCGGGTAAGAGACACACTCTACCCCTTCAGCTTGCGGTAAAATAGATACATTTTTGCGTACAATTGAAGTCATACTCTCGGAATGTGCAGGAGAATATACCATCACTTTGTCGACGCAGTGGCTGGCTCAGAAGATAATCGATTTTTAAAAATTTGCTTTACGTCTCACCATCGCCGGCTCCGCGGTGTAGGGTTAGCGTGCCTGCCTCTTACCCGGAGTCACCGGATTCAATTCCCGGCCAGGTCATGGATTTTTACCAGGATATGAGGGCTTGTTCGAGGCCCACTCAGCCTGCGTGATTAATATGTGACTGTGAGATGGCGGCCCCAGTGTAGAAAGTCAAGAATAACGGCCGTGAGAATTCGTCGTGCTGACCACACGACACTTCGTAATCTACAGGTCTTCGGCCTGAGCAGCGGTCGCTTTGTACGTCAAGGCCCTCCGGGGCTGTGGCACCATGGGATTTGATTTGGTTTGGTTTTACGTCACTGCGACACAGGTCTTATGGTGTCGATGGGAAAGGAAAGACCTAGGGGTGGGCAGGAAGCGGCCGTGGCCTTATTTAAGGCTCAGCCCCAGCATTTACCAGGTGTGAAAAATGGCAGCCACGTTAAACCATCTTCAGGGCTGCCAACAGTTGGGTTCGATCCCACCATCTCCCCGATGCAAGCTCACAGCTGCACGCCCCTAACCGCACAGCCAACTCGCCCGGTGATAAACGATCCAAGAGACTTACATGCAATAGCCTTTTTTTTTTTTTTAAATGGCGAGAACTGAATGATTGCTAAGTTACATAGCTACGATGGCTTTCCAACGTGGAGACCTAGATTTGTCCGGGGTGTCAAAATGGTGGAACTTTCCAGGTGGCTTCTCATTGGTTAAAACCCAAATTAGGGAGGGTGGATCCAGCAGCCTCAAAAATAATCATGGCTTGTTGAAAGAACCTTTGTCCTTTGTGCATAATTTTTACTTCATCAGTTAAGACATGCATGAAAACCTAGAGTTCTCTTTTTCTGTATTGTTTCGTTTCAGTAAGCCTATTTCGCCAAATGATACAATATTTTTTTTGTTGTGTTTTGTTTTATTTCGCAACAGTCTAGAAAGCCTCCTGCATAGTTCTAAAAATATCTCTGGTCCACGAACTACGGTCCATTTAAATAGCGCACATTTCTTCCACATGGGAAGTACAAAACAGTTCTTGGTCTAACCATGTGTGCATTTATGCCCCGTGAGTATGAAACTGGACTCAGCCATCCAGCGAAACCCGATAAACGAGCGAGCCAACTCTTTGTTCAACGGACACACCTGCAAAATGCTTTTTTTAATGCTTGCTCCTAATACATTTTCTTTGATGTCAGTTATCCTGTCCGTCCGTGGCAGAAATTTGCATTATTATGCATAGAGGGGGCGTTTTAATTGAGTTGTATCGTCCATGCTTGGGCCTCAAGTGAACTTTTTTTATTTATTTTGTGCCTCGCTTTTTAGCGCGAAACGCTCGATTTTGAACTAGTTTGAGTCCACACTTTCATATTTTTTATTGCAAGAAAATAATTACCAAGGCTATCTGTCTTTGAACATTTTTTATCCCCGTATTGTACACAAAGGCCGGGATAATTATCCTGTAGAAAAACGTGTTAATGTTATTCACCGATACTGTGTTGCTCCAAAGTGTGGACAGTGTATGAAGTTAACCCCTTTCTTAGTCCTTTTTATCTCCTTGGGTTTACAACATTGTAAACCTTGTGCTACAATGAAGACATTTTTGCATATAATCGAAATTATATTCTGGGAATATGCAAGAAAATACACCATCATTCTCTTGACACTGTGATTGTTTCACAGCTTTACACCGAATGGAAAATGAGAGGTCCCACAGAAGTATCTTATGGGATCATTCACTGTATACAGTCAAACCCGCTTATTGCGGCATCGCTTTTAACGACATGTTGGATATAACGGCGAAATCTAATGTTCACGTTTGAATTCTATGTAAATACTCCATTTAAAAAATCGCTTAGTACGACGTCGCTTATTACGACATATCGGATAAAACGACGTATTTTTATCACATTTTCGGAGAAATTAACCGGCTATAATGTCCAATTAATTTTTTTTATTTTTTTTTTTTTTTTTTTGCGTATTTGGGGATTGCTGAAAACAATGCAACGCTTTTTATCGGAGACTTCAAATCAGTCTGTTAAATAGTCAATGCAACCATCGCTGGGAAGATGTTGCAAAGAAAAGGATTTAATGTTGGAGACAAGTCACACATTATTGCCGGCCCCGCGGTGTGGGGGTATAGTGCCTGCCTCTTACCCGGAGGCCCTGGGTTCGATTCCCGGCCAGGTCACGGATTTTTTTCTGCACCTTAGGGCTGGTTCGAGGTCCACTCAGCCTACGTCGTTACGATGGAGGAGCTATCTGACGGTGAGGTAGCGGCGCCGGTCTAGAAAGCCAAGAATAACGGCAGAAGAGGATCCGTCGTGCTGACCACACGACACCTCGTAACCTGTAGGCCAAGCGGTCGCTTGGTAGGCCATGGCCCTTTGGGGCTGTTGCGCCATGGGATTTGCTTTGGTCACACATTATTTGCAATTGGAAAATGGGGAAACTAACGTCAACATCGCGAGAGAATTGGATGTATCACACTGAACGATTTCTACAATTTGAAAAAACAGAGGGAAAATACGGCCTCTTTTCTAATATTCAGAAAAAATCAAATGGGCCAGACCATCTGAGCACAAAGGTAGTGAACAGTATTTAGATCGTTTAAGCAGCAAAGTACAAGTAATGTGCCCATCAATAGACCTGTTCTTCAACTGAAAGCCAGTGAAATTCCTGTCACTCGTGCTCCACAAATACTGTACTTAGTTCAGATACGTTCTTTTTAGTTTTAACTTAATATTATATTAATTAACCATTTAAGTGTGCAGCCTAGAACTTACAGACATTGCATTCTTGGCAACAACAACAAAAAAACCCGGTTTGTGCGACTATCGGCTATAACGACCGTTAATTGGCGGTCCCTTCGGAGTCGTTATAAGCGGTTTCGACTGTACTCACGATTCTCTCTTTCCAATGGCTTAAATTTCCTTAAAACAACAATTATTGGTCGTATATTTTTTCTTATGTTTTTCTTTCATTCTCACCGAGCTCGATAGCTGCAGTCGCTTAAGTGCGGCCAGTATCCGGTAATCGGGAGATAGTGGGTTCGAGCCCCACTGTCGGCAGCCCTGAAGATGGTTTTCCTTGGTTTCTCATTTTCACACCAGGCAAATGCCGGGGCTGTACCTTAATTAAGGCCACGGCCGCTTCTTTCCAATTCCTAGGCCTTTCCTATCCCGTCGTCGCCATAAGACATATCTGTGTCGGTGCGACGTAAAGCAAAAAAAAACCAAATCTTTCATTCTAGAGACAGAGACTATTTATTATGGAAATCCCTCTTTTCCACCGTACACCGTATGGCAAGTTCTGAGTCAAAAGTCAGTATTTCACTCTGGGTGTTCGTTATTCTGGACGCCTTACTGCTTATGAAGAGTGCATTCCCAATTCGTTGCGCTATAAGAAAAAAGGCGCGATGCTGACACAGTCTTCTACTGTTCGTGGCTTGCCAGGACTACTACCCAGCCGGATGGCCTGCAGATATTGGATCCCTTGATGTTACTCGGCAGTAGTCCGATTCATTGGCTGAATGGTGAGCGTTGAGGCCTTTGGTTCAGAAGGTCCCGGGTACGATTCCCGCCCAGATCGGGGATTTTAATCGCCTCTGATTAATTCTCCTCCCCCCGGTGACTGGGTGTTTGCATTTGTCCCAACACTTTACCCTTCATATTCAGACATTATACTATATATTACATCCCTCCATGTAGGATTGGCGTCAGGAAGCGCATCCTGTCGTAAAACAGCGCCAAATCCACGTGTGCGACACAGTTCGCACCCACGACCCTGCAGGTGTGGAGAAAACGCTGTAGAAAAAGAAGAAGAAGAAATAAGATATTCGACAGTAGGCTATGTGCCCACAGCGGGTTTCACCCTCTGCTTACCTCATCATTATAACAGTCATCGTCTCACTTCCAGACGCGCAGGTCGCGCAAAGGCGTCAGATAGAAAGACCTTGTCCAGGCGAGCCGAACATGTCCTCGGGCAATCCCAGCACTAAAAGCCGTACGCTAAAGAAAATTCCTCATCTGTATATTCCTTGCATTATGCAGCCAGTAATTCTATCTGTGAATTTACCGTAGTAACTATGTGCTTGATGATCTATGTAGTAGAGATTCTAGGCATAAGGTTAAGGAAAAATAAATAATTTCTAGTGTTAGAACATTCATGTCATGGGACATCAGCCAGTTTGTTCTTCTCCGACTTCAGGGACCTTAGATTTACGAGCTCAAGGGATTATTTTCTTTCTGGCTGTTCATGATCCCTTCCGGATAACTTATTCTTCACCGGTGGTTGCTAGGGTTTTATCCAGTAGCAACGCTAAGAAGCTCTGGGCCTCCCCGCAATAATTGAAAATGGGCCCCTCGCTTCCTGATCAGGGAATATATATGTTTATTTCGTAGTATAGGGTTGTATGTTATTACAATGAACAACAACATCGCAACGATAATAATAATAATAATAATAATAATAATAATAATAATAATAATAATAATAATAATTACATCATTTAGTTTTCAAATTTGAAGGAATTGAAATAATGCACGTATATGGTACGAACACACACAAACAAGAAATTCATATTCTAATCATAGTAACCAAAACACGCTGACCGTCACAATATTAAGAAATAATCTCGTTCCTAGGACCAAACAGTTTACAACTCAACCATCCATTGTAGGCATGCTTAGCTACACTGACTGCCGAGAGTTATAAACAGGCTTGAAACTTCAGTATTTAGAATTTAGATACGCAGGGTATCTTTTTTTATCGCATCTTCGCCGACTGCTGGGTTCTCAGAACTGGCTAATTCCTTCAAAGGCCTTGTTGATTGTTGTGAGTGGCAGCAAGGAATGGTTATTACTGGAACAGATTGGGAAACACACATTCTTTCAGAAACAACTATCGTACTCTATTGATGAAAGAAGCTCTGCACTACGACGACCTAAGTACCGCCTGTAATACAAATACAGAGATTCCAACTATTACGATTCAATCGTAATAATTACGAATTACCCATCATAATTACGCCTTTACGAATCACACACCACAAATTACGATTTTTTGTTGATTTTTAAATCTAAGTGTATGAAGTGCTCAAAAGGATACACAAGGCGGCGTGAATTCTCGGAATATTATCTTCAGATTTCTCAGAAATAATTTATCCCCCTTTCCTGTCGTTCGTTTAAGAATATTTCGAGTTTTCACGTGCTGAACGCAGTGTGTGCTTCCAGTACCGGAGATTTAGGCACCTGTGAAGTGGCATATCTTGCGGAGTTGTTGTCCTTGTTCGTCACATGATCAGACTTCCATGCAAGTATGAGAGTTCTTTTGTCTTTGTTTTGGCGGTATAGTGGTGACAAACTCCGTTTAATGGTGAATACTGTGTGCGTGACTGTTGAAAAAGTATTTATTGCGATTTTATTTGCCAAATTTACATATATTGCTCTTCTAGGATATATGCTAATCGTGTGTTACGAAATGCGAAAGGTTTGACATAATGAAGGGATTTCTTGTGCAGGAAAATACGTGTGATTACGTTACCGTGACTAGTGACGCTAGTAATAAATATAGTTGAAAATTTTGGGAGGTATACTCGGAAGAATGACCCAGTTTAATGCGCTCCTCAAAATCTCATTCACACGTGTTTTGTAGTGTGTGGAGCCGCGATGTTGAAGATGAACAAGACTGAATTTCGTGCTAATATGAACTCCGAACTGTTAAGTGCTCTGTTAGTGCAGAGAATGCACATGATATGAAAAGAAAAAGCATGTTAACAGTGTCGTTTACCAAACAGTAACTACAAGCTTTAAATGATATGTAAGTTAGTAAGATCACGAAATAATAATAATAATAATAATAATAATAATAATAATAATAAACTACGACCGCACCCCCCCCCCTCCCCCGTGCCCTAACGGCTGCATTACGAATTACCTTTTTTGAAAGTTGGCATCTCTGCAAATAATACTGTGTTGTGTGTTGTAGCTTTATCAATATGTAAAGTCACTCTTCAACACTGACTTAAGAAACAGTCATGGGACCCTCACAAGCCATGGGTCCCCCCGCCCCGCAGGGTCTGCGGGGTCCTTAACGCCGCCACTAGTTTTATCGTACCTCAGAACTGGCTAATTACTTCAAAGGTCTTGTTGATTGTTGTGAGTGGCAGCAAAAACCGAACCAAACCATGCTGTTTTACTCGGGACGCAGCAGTAATACCACCTATCGGAGACAAGTGGCAATAAAACAGACAAATAACAACAATGATCAATGTAATGTTATTGTCGATCAGTTTTATGAGCTTTCGATATTGTAGGCCTTCATATTTAATTTTCTTCCGACTCTGTGTTATTACGGCATCTAATATAAAGGGAGTCCTTCTTTCCTTCATGATTCCCTCCTGTCTTATTCTTCAAGCGATCGTTCTTTTACGATTTGTTCTCATTCTTTATGATCATCTTCATAGTTTTCCCTGTCGATATGGACCAATGACCACGTGGTTTTACAAATTAAGACAATAATGACAGTAACCATCGCCGGTAAAATAGTATGAGACATACAGTAAATGATCGGAAATATTATTCTCTACGACTTTTGTTATGTAGTACTTTTCGATAGGACCCGTAACATCCAATAACATAGGTCCACCCGTTTTCTCTCGATGCGTGTACACACATTCAGACAAAAATGACGGAAAATTAAAAAGTGCATTTTCTCGTTACTGTGGACACGACCGATACAGAAGTACCGTTTTTAGAAAACATTCTGAGCAATATACAGACAAAACTCCTATTTTATATATATATAGATGTTACTATGCCAGAAAAAAAAAATACAGTCTTGCGATCAATACCAAGTTCACACCCATACCACGATGTGATACTTTAGGTTGTACCTGGTATGTTCACGGATTGTTGATAGTTCTATTGGCTAGCCCGAGTGGACTGGCTGCAGTAATGGAGAGTCAGGAAGAGGTTTTAAGCGCAATTTTGTACTCACTGGTACGATGTGAAAACCAGAGCTGAGCAGGAGAGGCACCATGACACGCGGATCGTCCATTACAGACTCTGTTCGGCGCATTTATTATTAACAAGCCAGGACATTCAGGCGGCTGCATTTTCCATTAAATTGCGGATCATGATGGCGGGTTTATTGGTGTCTAAATGAGAAACATTAATAAAGCACGACGGAATTAAAGGAACCATCACAAAAAAAAAAAAAAAATCATGAGCACCAAACCGATTAACAATAGGAAATCAAAGAAAAATAAGTTACTTCTTTCTGACAAAAGATTCTTGAACATTAATCCGAAGAATGGCTTGGCAGACAATGGATCCTCCCTAATGAGAATGATCGAGCTGAAAAGGAATGAGAATTCTGTAGTGTCGCCCTTCTCATTTGGAACTAAGCCTGTCTTCCAACTTAGGATTTTGTTGTTGAAGCTCATATTAGCCCCTAGAGGCAACGTGATCATCAGTTCTGTGTTGTAACGCGTAAGATTTTTCGCACGACCTACTTAGTCAGAAGCGACACACGAACAGCATGTCCTTTGCCTGGTCATAGTTATCATAACATTCACAATGTGAAAAGTAAACCTATTCCTATTTCGTATATGTTTCATCTACATATCTGTGCATTTTAAACACTTCAAGATCAACGCATAATTGTCTCTTAGAACAAAATAATCGTAGTAGCAAGGTCGGCGGATACAGAGTGTGTCTCGGCCCACAAGTTGCCGCGGCTGGTCCGTGGTCCGAAAGCTCTGCACTCTGACCGGCCAACCGAGCAGTGGAGGGGTGGCCACGGCTCTACTGTCGCTCTACGCCTCTGTATTCGGGAATCGAAGAAGTACTGGTCTGCATTGTCGACTGTACTGAGAATGGTTTTCCGTGGTTTTCCATTTCCTGCACTAAGGACACGGTCGTCAACCCTCTCACCTTTTCCACACATCTCCTTCTCCGATACAAATCTCCTCGCCTGAGAGACGGCCTCAGGGGAGGAATAATAATAATAATAATAATAATAATAATAATAATAATCGTATGGCCTCAGCTACCGTGTGCAGACATTTCAATTTGACGCCATCTGGCTGGCTGCTCGTCAATTTCGACGTTCCGTTTTACTCTAGGCCCACTAGATGGCAGATTGAGTGAACCGAAACTCTCTTGAGCGTCTGTGGCTGAGATTTAATTAATTTTGTCGGGTATTGCTGGCGAGATGTAGTGTTTACAGCGCACTATGTCTTCCGGTATGGGCTATATCAAATGTGTTACTTTCATTGCCCTGTCTCAGTCTCATCCTTGGCTTTGACAATATGAAAGTGGCTGAGGTATGAGTGATGCTAGTAATACCATTGCTTATGCAGCCAGTCCCTGTTATGAATGGTGTGAAAATATCGCTGAAAGGGTCGGTTGGTTCTTGCATTTCAATGGGGTTGGCAGACTGATATGTAATAGCAACTACTGGATCAGTGAGGAATGCAACGGGAAACGACCTCGCTCCTCATTTCCCTAGTACGCCTCTTCAGTGACGCCTAGGCTATTTATGACAGCTGTTGGCGGAGCTGCAGAGGATCAAACCAGCCTTCGGGCTGAATACCCAAGATACATACAACACCAAATGTGTCACCAGAGATCTTTTACATGCCGACATTGTCGAATGGACTTTTTTCCGCCCTTCAAAAATCCGACTACATCTGCCAGGTTTGAACACGCTATCTTAGGATCCGGAGCCCGATACTCTACCACTGATCCACAGAGGGGAGGAATTAAAACATGTAGTAGCTCCACAACCAGGATATCAGCATTGAAGTACTTCATTGACAAAGCGAGAAAGTATAAGAACAGCTCCTTATGAACACATTGTAAATATTTATGTAATAGTAATAAAAGAATAAAGATCGAGCTTAATCATTTAATAATTGATACTTAGGATCAGTGAAAGTTCCTCTAAAAAGTAAAGTAGGATATTAAAATATTGAAAGTACAATTTTTCATTTACATATTTGTTTCGTTATTGCAGAAAAACGAATTCTACCCATGCTGTTATCATGATTTTTTTTGTGTGTGTGTCAGATCTGTTTATCTGACCGACGGATTTGAAATAGAGTAACATCACTGACATTCTCTTGAAGCGATTGTAATCCATCACCAGCTGTTCTTGAAATTGCTGTGCAGTTCACCCCTTTACGTTTCTTAAAACGGGGCTATAAGCAATGCCAGATTCAGCTGGGGTCGCCGTGGTCGCAGTCCCATGCTCCATTGTTGAGAACCCCTTAAGCTCTCCCTTTAGTTGCTTCTTATGATACGTAGGAGCTACCGTGGATTTATTGTATCACCCCCACCCACATGGGGTTGAGCATCATCATCATCATAGGTAGGGCCGTCCGGCTCCATGGCTAAATGGTTAGCGTGCTGGCCTTTGGTCACAGGGGTCCCGGGTTCTATTCCCCGCAGGGTCGAGAATTTTAACCATAATTGGTTAATTTCGCTGGCACGGGGGCTGGGTGTATGTGTCGTCTTCATCATCGTTTCAACCTCATCACGACGCGCAAGTCGCCTACGGGAGTGAAATCAAATGACCTGCCTCTGGCGAGCCGAACTTGTCTTCGGACAATCCCGGCACTAAAAGCCATACCCCATTTCATAGGTAGGGCCTTTTCACTTGCTGCCGCGTATAGCGAAGTCATCAGAGTGCATCAAGGTTGCTACTTGCGGGCTCTTCGAAGGCCGAAGAGACTAATCCTAGAATCACTAGCTCTACCGCAATGCTGCCACATCAGATCTGCCAAAGCTCTGTTTTATTTTAGATCTTGGTGGTAATTTGTTTTCTACGATCATTTTTATCGGACACGTGCGTTCGTCGCTGTTGTTGGGAATGCTATTGGACCTCATGCACGATATGTCATCTTATTGACCGTTCTATCCTCCCACTTGCTGAGTAGATTTGGCACTTCTTCATAATAGACTATAGAACATCCTTGTATCGATTTTGCTCTCCTCTCTGACTGCTATTGCCGGGCTGAGTGGCTCAGACGGTTGAGGCGCTGGCCTTCTGACCCCAACTTGGCAGGTTCGATCCTGGCTCAGTCCGGTGAAATTTGAAGGTGCTCAAATATGTCAGCCTCGTGTCGGTAGATTTACTGGCACGTAAAAGAACTCCTGCGGGACAAGATTCCGGCACCTCGGCGTCTCCGAAAACCGTAAAAGTAGTTAGTGGGACGTAAAGCAATTAGCATTATTTATTATCTGACTGCTTTGTTCATCTTTCACTTGAGAATACATCACTTGCTTTGGAAAACTTGTGTTAGACTGCCAACTACGATGACGGATAGTGGCGCTCCTAATTCTCTTCATGCGACTTAACGTCACACAGTCCGACTCGTTGGCTGAATGGTCAGCGTACTGGCCTTCGGTTCCGAGGGTCCCGGGTTCGATTCCCGGCTGGGTCGGGGATTTTAACCTTAATTGGTTAATTCCAGTGGCACGGGGGCTGGGTGTGTGTGTTGTCTTCATCATCAATTCATCCTCATCACAACGCGCATGTCGCCTACGGGAGTCAAATAGAAAGACCTGCACCTGGCGAGCCGAACCCGTCCTGGGATATCCCGGCACCAAAACCCATACATTTAACGTCACACACTAAAACACACACACACATTTTTGGTGACGTTGGGATGTATGGGAATGATTACAGCCGTAACCGTAATTAAGATACAGCCCCGAGGTTTGGCTGGCGTCAAAATGGCAAACAACGGACAACAATCAACACGGCTCCGACAGTAGGATTCGAACTCTCCATCTCTCAAATGCAAGCTCACAGATAAACGACCCGAACCTTGCAGCCAAGTCGCTCCGTACGAAATTATATTTTCTTCTGCTATTACATTAATATTAAGACAGCATAATGTAGTCTTCATCAGTGAGTTGAGAGGGTCCCGGGTTCGATTCCCGGCCAGGTCGGGGATTTTAACCGTCATCGGTTAATTCTATCCGGGGGCTGGGTGTTAGCTCTGTCCCCAACATCCCTGCAACTCACGCACCACACATAAAACTATCCTCCACCACAATAACACGCAGTTACCTACACATGGCAGCTGCCGCCCACCCTCATCGGAGGGTCTGCCTTACAAGGGCTGCACTCTGCTAGAAATAGCCACACAAAATTATATATATCAGTGAGTGTAACACAACGGTTGTCGGGATAGGCTTACATAGCAAGATGTTTGAAATCTTCAAGACACAAAGGAGTGTTCGCCAAAGCTGCATTTCGTCACCAGTGTAATATTCATGGTGAGTTGACTTACATCATGATAGCTGCACTGAATGGATCGAGTTATGGAAGATATCGAATCTCCGATACGCGAATGACTCCGTACTCATTGCCGAGCATGACGCAGAGCGTCTGGTCCGAGTCAGAAATGAGAGCATCGATTCGAGTTTTCAGATCAGCATGCAAAAGACCAAAATTATGTTAGTTGATAGGACCGGCAAACTGACTAAAATCAACGTCTCCAGGGAAATGAAAACAGTTTCACAAGTGTTGTGTGTCTTGGTGCCGTTATAACTAACAATAATACTGTGAAGTATAGATCAAGAGAACCGTTTCATATATGGAAGAATCGCTCCGTTTTAGTCAAAGTAAAGATCGCCGGCGGTGCTTGGTATTGTTACAATGTTTCACAACTCCCATTAGTTTTACACTTCACTTGTCATCTTTAGTTCTAATTTTAATAAACCTAACATATATCCTAAAATACGTTCAAATCAACCATCTTTGGTCATTCGATGTACTAATAATTGGTAAACGCTGCCTGCTTCGAATCATCCTCAAGGATTTTGCTTTCCTAGGCAATTCCCAAGTGCACAGCGCGGCGCAGTGTGGTTTGAGCAGGGACGAGCCTGTACGTAGCTTCAGGTAGCACGCTCGCCAGTTTCGGTCCTTGGGTGTTGCATCACACAAGCAAGCCCCCTATCGAGAAACAATACCAAATGTTCCCGTTAGATTGCACCACTCTACAGAGATAACTTCATGCCTGCTTTCTCTCCTCTCGCAACGGTAATTTCTTTTCAACGCTACTAGGGTACACCATACCGGTCCACCCACAATACTACCAACATTTCGCATTAAAGAAAAACAGGAGGGAAAATTTTCAGTTCAAGAATAACTGTATTTATAATGTATAATTAGCCTCTTATTTCCTGTGTTTTAATCTGGATATATATTCAGTTTTAATAGTACTTAAAAATAAGAAAGTTTATTGTTCTTTCTGTAAGCTTCTCATATAAAAATGTGACAGTGAAAATTTTGGTGCAACACCCAACTTCAAATACCACCAGCCACCACTGCTAAAAATAAGACTAGTTCAAACTCTGGTTTTCTGTGTTCTCTGTCGTCCTCTACGGTGCTGAAACGTGGTCCTTATGATCTGCTGATATGATGAACTAATTTGAGATGTGGTGCTGAAGAAGAATGCATTGTTATTTCATACCAGCGAGTCCATTCCTGAAGGACCTGACCATCAGGGTGCTAGCAAAGATTTATCCAAATTAATGAATATTGAATTTTCACGACCTCATTGTAATCGAACCAGACTTTTAACGTATTAGGTCGTGTTACGTACATGTAGTACGTGTTGAAGAGATGTTAAGTACAGACAAAAATGGCCAGCCGGACACCAGTGGGATCCGAACCCACAACCTCCCGATTTCGCGTCGGTTGCTCTACCAATTGAACAATGATGGCCTAGGCCATCTTTGTTCTGTTAGAAAGGATCTGAGCTACAGGTCTGGCACTGCTGCTAGCACACTGTAGAGTGCGTTTAAGTCGCTCGTTGTGGGGCATGTCAATGAATATTGAATTTTCACGACCTCATTGTAATCGAACCAGACTTTTAACGTATTAGGTCGTGTTACGTACATGTAGTACGTGTTGAAGAGATATTAAGTACAGAACAAAAATGGCCAACCGGACACCAGTGGGATCCGAACCCACAACCTGCCGATTTCGCGTCGGTTGCTCTACCAATTGAGCTATGATGGCCTAGGCCATCTTTGTTCTGTTAGAAAGGATCTGAGCTACAGGTCGTGAAAATTCAATATTCATTGACATGCCCCACAACGGGCGACTTAAACGCACTCTACAGTGTGCTAGCAGCAGTGCCAGACCTGTAGCTCAGATCCTTTCTAACAGAACAAAGATGGCCTAGGCCACCATAGCTCAATTGGTAGAGCAACCGACGCGAAATCGGGAGGTTGTGGGTTCGGATCCCACTGGTCTCCGGCTGGCCATTTTTATTCTGTACTTAACATCTCTTCAACACGTACTACATGTACGTAACACGACCTAATACGTTAAAAGTCTGGTTCGATTTATCCAAATTATTTGGTCACATCGTGCGTCGCAGAGAAGAGAGCCTTGAAGAGCACATCATTTTAGGAAATGTGTGTGTGAGAAGAGGGAGCATGGACTAGTTCCTACACACGCTGGTTGGATGTCATAAAACGTGCCACCTAGACACCCCTCAAACAAGCAACCCGGTTAGTTTTGTGTCGACAGTGTTCCGAATTTTAAAACAGGAGTTAGTGATGTGCAAAATTTTTATGTATACGGTAACAAAACAGTGATTTCTTTCTTTCGATTGTCCCTTGCCGTCAACTCTAGTATCCCGACCCAAACATTCCAGTGGCCTTCGAACGCCTATCATGAGTTTTCATTGTTGCTGCTTTATTGCAAGATATAACACAGTTATGCACTTGCACACTCGGGAAGCCAGCGAATAAATAGCTTTGATGGTGAACTCTTGGGAAACCAGCCAGCCTTCAGGCTGAGAACCGAACATACATACATACAGATATAGATCGTACTAACTTCTGAGGAAGGTGAAGCCTGGTATGGCAAGGAAGACTGTGCTCAAGAACGAGGTCAGAGGTGAAGTGACACGGAGAATATATTTTGCGGGTAATGCACTGCTAACAACCCTCGCATACAACCGTGCCACTAGAGTCTAACAAGCGAGCGGGGGAGGGGAGGGGGCAAGTGTGGTAATATTTGATGAGCACTTTAGACCCCCTAATCCAATGTGCTGCGGTGAATAGGGAGCGAGGATTACATGTATTGATATAATGTTCCCATTATACAGTCATAACTTTGCCCTATTCATATCCAGAAGGGGGGAAACGGGTCTCAAGTTTTTCCCATTTGCTAGCACTTCTCTCTTCAGAACGCCTGGCACTAAATAACGTCAGACTGAAGTCCCTACACAACATTACTCCATATTAGCGCTTCTACTACAAACTTCAGTCGATAAGCATCGCGCACTAGTGTAACAAAGAAACAACAAGGAAGAGGAAAGGAAAAATATGATCTCACTGGCGAGGTTTATAAGCGAGTGTCAATGTGGTTACGACTGACATTTGAGTGGTCTATATTTCATTTACATTTTAGGTCATACACAAGCAGAAACGTCGGCGAGATTTTTAAGCTAGTTCTGCATACAGGGTGACACCCAGTAATGACAGGACATTTAGTTCTTGTTCCGGGTTGAATCGTGTTGTTGTTTTCTCTACATTCCGTACAATTTGTCGACATTTCGAATACATTGCTGTATTCTTTGTCAAGAATACCCAGTGGCGTGCACTGTGAACCCCATCTACCTCAGCGCTGCTATAGTAAAGAACTTTGTATTAACATCTTCTAATATTCCTTAGAACGCGTTTTATAATGTTTAAAAAATGGCGAACATCTAAGCCAAGCCAAGTACAGCTGTCTCGACAATCCGCTCGCACTACCGCAGTTCAGCTTCTCCAGCGAGCTGGGTTTCCTTGCTGGCGCAAAAGAGAGCTACCCCCAGCGAAATTTAAGGTCGCTTGGGTGATGCATGCACTTGAAGCTTCCTTGTCCTGCGAGCTGGGCGGAGTTGTAGGCCCTCCCCCGACAGCAGTTTACGGCGACAGTCCAGCTAGCTTACGTAAGGTGATGTTAGTTTTAATACTTGACATTCGAAGTCTTCAGTGCCACACACTAGGGACTGCAAGAAAAAATATCAATATCCTAACAGAATAGCCGCTTGGACATCGTCTTGCTAATAAAAATAGAGCAAGTATATAAAATAAATTGTAATATAGAAGAATATATTTTAGTCTTGGGTTTCAGCATGTATACAGTTTCTTCGAGCAATTCATTGATGGCACGTGTAGAGGATGTGTTCCGATAGCCACAGAATAACATTTAGGTTGCCCAGCATGAACACAGAGTACGCGCGAATGGTTGTCTGTGATGGTGGTATGTAGTGAATGTTTGCAGTGTTCCTCTTGGATTATAGGTGAAGGTTTCGCGAGTTCTGTGATATTCTTCATGAATATAACGTGTGTTGTACGTCGTGACAAATATTTTCCCTCGTTTCTCGTTGTTGCACGTACACTCAGTATACGAGTGAAACTGTAAAGATTCAGAGGGTAAAATACCAGTTAAATTTTGCTGATTAGTTTAGATTAGGCTTTTTAAGTAAAAAAACATATAATTAGTCCCAGTGTATTTTTGTGAAAACCATGACTGTACTATCATGAAGCGTCACCGGATGAAACTGTAAGTCGTCGTCATCATCATCTGTTTACCCTCCAGGTTCGGTTTTTCCCTCGGACTCAGCGAGGGATCCCACCTCTACCGCCTCAAGGGCAGTGTCCTGGAGCTTCAGACTCTTGGTCGGGGATACAACTGGGAAGAATGACCAGTACCTCGCCCAGGCGGCCTCACCTGCTATGCTGAACAGGGGCCTTGTGGAGGGATGGGAAGATTGGAATGGATAGGCAAGGAAGAGGGAAGGAAGCGGCCGTGGCCTTAAGTTAGGTACCATCCCGGCATTCGCCTGGAGGAGAAGTGGGAAACCACGGAAAACCACTTCCAGGATGGCTGAGGTGGGAGTCGAACCCACCTCTACTCAGTTGACCTCCCGAGGCGGAGTGGACCCCGTTCCAGCCCTCGTACTACTTTTCAAATTTCGTGGCAGAGCCGGGAATCGAACCCGGACTTTCGGGGGTGGCAGCTAATCACACTAACCACTACACCACAGAGGCGGACGAAACTGTAAGTACATTGTTTGAAATCTGTTATAGATTAAGTTATGATGGTGTCGTCACTGCCGTGGATATCAATTTGGAAGTATGTGCGAGCGTGTGGTTGAAAATATTCTTGAAGGATCTTTCTCAGGTAGACTTTTCCACGAAAAATGCAGCCTTGTAGAATGGTAATGTTGACTTGAGAGAGTGTAGTGGGGCTATGATTGTTTATATATTTTTTTAAAAAAAGCTTTTTTGCAGCTGGGGTAATGAATATGTTAACCGCATGCCACTGGGAATAGCTCTCCTCGATCGTAAGTAATCAGTCTCCCAGGCAGCAATTGAACTGATCCGACTGATCACGCAGCAGTCACACCGATCACACTGGGAGACAGATTACCTCGGATCGAGTACCGGTATTTTATTCGCCTTTACAAAGAATACTGCAATCTATTCGAAACGTCGGCAGACTGTGCGGAATGTACAGAAAACAATAACACGGTTCAACACGGAAGACGAACTAAATTACTCAACACACCGTGGAAGATTTACTTATAATGATAGGGCAGTTCAAATGAGAACAGGAACCATACTTTTGTCAATTTCATCCACAGTTAACTGGGAAAACTAACCAAGTATTTTTCAACATACAGTAGTTTTTCGAATGGAAATATTCGCGGTCGTTCTGCTTGATCTTAGTTACACTTTTTAATATTTCGAACGACGATAAGAATGAAAGAAATACTGCACTGGTGCACAAATTTGACCTCATGGCCCGTAGACCTCGTAAAAGATGGTTTCGTTATCTACTGTAACTGTGGTTAATTTAAAAGGTCGTTGTTGCTTTTTCCGAGATATTGCAAGTGAATTTTGGGCCACAGATCTCGTCTAAAAGGACATCCCAGTACTTGCTCCCGTTGAGTCTTATTGAAAATTGTGAATTAAAAGTTTGGTTCCTGTTTTTGTTTTAATTGGACGGTATGTTTTATCCACCTTGTATAGATAGATCTTTTAAAGTTAATATTGAACAGGGAATTGATTTCTTTGAGTCATTACTTTTGAGCTCAAACCTCAGTCGGCAGGAAACAAGTTTTAATTGCACAGATAGAAATGAAGACAATTTTGATACATAATGAGGCTACGATACTGAAAATAGAGCGTAACAATGTTGACAGAATCACCGAAACAAGCTTCTGTTGGCACATTTTATACAACTACCAGTAAGAGAGTCTCCCTAACGGTGGCGATCACTCATCGGCCCTCTGCAACAAGATACAGTTGTTCATTGGTGTGTATACCAGTCTAGATGTTATTCTTCCTCTTCTCCTTTGATAATACACAGCCTGTTACCAGTCATTCGACCGCATCAGGAATGGAATGAATGAAGCCCCATCTATTGGCGAGGATAAGAAATGTGCCGGCTGCCGAAGTCGCAATGATTGGTGAATGCCAGATGAAATGAAATGATAATGGAGTGTGTTGCTGGAATGAAAGATGACAAGGAAAACCGGAGTACCGCGGAGGAAAAACCTGTCCCACCTCCGCTTTGTCTAGCACAAATCTCACATGGAGTGACTGGGATTTGAATCACAGACCCCAGCGGTGAGAGGCCGGCGCGCTGTCGCTTGAGCGACAGAGGCTCTTTCCATTTGTCTTTCGATTTTACCCTTCAGAATAAGACATATGGTAATGCGGTACCAAGGCTGTAAGATGGAATCAAAATCAAAAAGACTGAGAGGACCTCTACCCGAAGAGCGCTAGAAGACGCTGGCCAATGGGCTGAATAAATACTGGGGAGATGTCAAAGCTGGGAGAACAAGATCTGGACACCGTAATGAAATTGTTTATTATGACGCAGTGCATAGGCACTCAACTCTCTCTCTCTCTCTCTCTCTCTCTCACACACATGCCAGCAATAAAAAATGTTTCTCACAAAAGTTCGTCCTACCGAGCTCGATAGCTGCAGTCGCTTAAGTGCGGCCAGTATCCAGTATTCGGAAGATAGTAGGTTCGAACCCCACTGTCGGCAGCCCTGAAAACGGTTTTCCGTGGTTTCCCATTTTCACATCAGGGGCTGTACCTTAATTGCTTGCTTGTTGTTTTAAGGGGCCTAACATCGAAGGCCATCGGCCCTGTACCTTAATTAAGGCCACGACCGCTTCCTTCCCACTCCTAGCCCTTCCCTGTCCCATCGTCGCCATAAGACGTATCTGTGTCGGTGCGACGTAAGGCAAAAAAGAAAAAGAAAAGAAGTTCGTCCTGCGAGTATATCCGGCAGGAAAAGGGCGTTGAAGAGAGGCGATCTGGCATCACTGTAACCACACGTAGGGTAAATGCCTCTGTCAGCACATATTAGTCGTGCACCCCATGATCTGCAGAACTTCAGGCTGACCAGCGGTCGCTTGATAGGCCATGGCCCTTCGTGGCTGTTGCGCCATGACTTTTTTCCGGGTAAACACTAAATATATCGCCAAAAATATTTTGCATGTCGACATCGTAGGACGTGGAGCGTCGAATGGAACTTTTTTCCGCCTTTCAGGAATCAAACTACCTCTGCCAGGTTTGAAACTGCGATCGCGGGATCCGAAGACCGACACTCTAGTATTCATGAACAGAGGGAGCTATCACAAGGATATTAAATATCGATAGTTATAAACAAGTCTTTCTTGTACACAGAAAGGATGAAAACCACCATTCTAACTGGCGCCTGGATGACGTTGTCGGCAGGTCCTTATTTGAAATTACTTGATGAAAAAGATCGCTATGTGGAGAGTTGAGCTCATGTTGCTTGCATATTAAATATGGTATAAACACTAATATTTATTTTTAAGTGGCTACTTCTTGCCTGTTAAATGTTAGCACGTAGTTAGTGCTGAGCTGTAAATCACGGAACTCATTACCCGTGACACTTAACACTTGTTACCAACCCCATAAAGGTTTATAACAGTGCTGTGTGTCCACTGTTTTGTGCTCATAAACAACTTAGTACATGCTTTCTCTTTTGTTTCTTTCCAGGTAAGTTAAGTGCGACTGCCGAGCCGGAACGGTAACCAGCACTTCATTCACACCTTCTTCTCTAAAAGTTTTATTGCTTCAAAACGTTCCGCAATGAGCGCTCTTTTCGCTTGATGTAACCAAGGTAGAAATTAAAAGGTAGACATTGACGGGAAGATTAAACGGTATGTTACTCAGTTTATTATACTTCTCTGTGCGAATGGTGATGATGATATTATTATTATTATTATTATTATTATTATTATTATTATTATTATTATTATTATTATTATTATTCCAAATAGATGTTCAAGGAGAAATATCAGGGTCGTTTCAGTTTTATAGGCTTTCCGTAAGTTTGGCTTCTTGGCTGAATGGCCAGCGTACTGGTCTTCGGTTCAGAAGGCTCCCGAATCGATTCCCGGCCGGATGTTGGAGTTTAACTCCATATGGTTAATTCCTCAAGGAGTGGATGTTCATGTTTTTTCTTAACACATTTCTGTTCATCTGCGCTCAGGTCGCCTGCAGGAGTCAAGTAGAAAGACCTGCACCTGGCGAGCTGAACCCGTCCTGGGATATCCCGGCACTGTAAGCCATACGATATTTCATTTCATCTGCGCACAACACACCACACTATCTATCGCCCCCTTAGAGGCCTGTTGCAGGTCTTTCGAGTTGCCGCTTGATAGGTAACCTGCGCATCTGTGAGAATGGGGCTCGACCTGTGATGAATTTTAATGCTGAACGCACGCGCGCACACACACACACACACACACACACACACACACACACCGCCTCCGAACCATCACAATTAACCTATGAAGGTTAAAATCTCCGAGTTGACCGGGAATCGAACTCAGGACCCCTTGGACAAAAGGCCAGCACGCTAACCATTTAGGGAGATAGTGGGTTCGAACCCCACTGTCGGCAGATCTCAAGATGGTTTTCCGTGGTTTCCCGTTTTCACACCAGAAAATGAAGGGGATGTACCTTAATTAAATCCACGGCCGCTTCCTTCCCACTCCTAGCCCTTTTCTGTGCCATTGTCGCCATGTTGGTGCGACGTTAAGCAACTTGTAAAAAGCTAACCACCGGGCGAGTTGGCCGTGAGGTTAGGGGCGCGCAGCTGTGAGCTTGCATCTGGGAGATAGTGGGTTCGAATCCCACTGTCGGCAGCCCTCAAGGTGGTTTTTCGTGGTTTCCCATTTTCACACCAGGCAAATGCTGGGGCTGTACCTTAATTAAGGCCACGGCCACTTCTTTCCCACTCCTTGGCCCTTCCCATCACATCGTCGCCATAAGACCTGTCTGTGTCGGTGTGACGTAAAACAAATTGTAAATTAAAAAACCTAACCATTCAGCCATGGGTCCGAACACTACCACAGATAATGTACGCAACAGTGAATACATCGCTCCACATAAGGTTCGCGTCAGGAAGGGCGTCTGGCTGTAAAAATGGGTCAAATCCAACACCAATAAATTAAAAAAAAGGTTAGGAAGAAGATGAACTTCGCAAACATTCAGAGGTTGGCAAACAGTGGTCCGAAACACAGAGGATAATATTTTACCGGTGTTCAGAACCTGTACTGCACTGCACTTCACCCTCATTCAATCTGTAACATGTTGCTGTATTTGTCTGGATTGTTGTCCGTTCTTTTTCATTCTTGCGGTGGACTGAGTGGCTCAGATAGTAGAATGCTGGCTTTCTCAGCTCCAAGCCCGCTTGGGTTCAGTACTATTCATAGGTGCTCGTATGCTCAGACATTGTGTCGGCAGATTTACTGACACGTACAATAACTGCAAGATAACATTTTCGGCACCTCGGCTTCTCAGAAATGTAAGAATTTTTTCTAGTGGCTTTACGTCACACTGACACAGACAAGTCTTACGGCGACGATGGGATAGGAGAGGGTCAGGAGTTGGAAGGAGGTGGCCGTGGCCTTAATTAAGGTACAACGTGGTGTGAAAATGGGAAACCACGGAAAACCATCTTCAGGGCTGCCGACCGTGGGATTCGAACCCACTATCTTCCGATGCAAGCTCACTGCTGCGCGCCCCTAACCAAACTGCTAACTCGCCCGGTGGTTAGCTTTTTACAAGTTGCTTAACGTCGCACCAACATGGCGACAATGGCACAGAAAAGGGCTAGGAGTGGGAAGGAAGCGGCCGTGGATTTAATTAAGGTACATCCCCTTCATTTTCTGGTGTGAAAACGGGAAACCACGGAAAACCATCTACAATACCACCAGCGGTACGCGGAGACGTCTCAAGGGGTACGCAAATTTATCGTATCTTCTGTTTTTAGTGAAGAGTTCAAAAATGAGTTGAGCCTGCTCATTTTCAATAAAATCTTGTTTTGATTTAGTGATTTTGACTACCACTGCAAAGAGTCACCTTTCCGAACTATTTAGGCCTGTTCTAAATGTGTCACTTTGTACCCCATTGACTAGGTATGTAAAAATGCTTACTTTCGCTGCATTTCTCTTGTTTTAATTTCTTGTTTCGAAATCTACTCATTCACTTCAAGTTTTTCAATAGCAGTGTACACAGTATGACATTAACTGTTGCATTAATAATACTCGTTTATACATTATTATTATTATTATTATTTACAAATACATCGCTGTTGGGAAATATCCGGGTGGCAGAGGTCACCCAACAATAACAATAACAAAACAAAAGTACAACAAGCAATTCCATGGAAAGAAAGTATTACAAGAAATATTACTAGTTCAACATTCTTAAGTATATCCAGTGCTTAACATTACGGCTTACAATACTATGGGTTGAGCTTAGTACTAGCTTAACATTACTAGTGATAATAAAGTTAAAAAAACTAATTACCCAACAACACCATTACAACAACTAGAGTACAACAAGCAATTCCATGGAAAGGAAATACGATAAGAAATACTACTAGTTTAACATTCTAAATCCTGCATTTCACACACAACTTAAGTATTTCCAGTGCTTAACACTATGGCTTACAATACTATAGATTCATCTTACTCCTAGCTTAACATTACAATGAAAATAAAGTGAAGTTTATAACAAGAAAAAGCAAAGTCACCTCCGTAGAGACCATGAAGGCCCTTGGAGGAGTGGGAGGTAAAGGCGATTGTTAACCTCGGCACAATGGGGTAGAGTGGTTAGCTCTACGCCCGGCCGCCTTTGTCCCCAAGAATTAACCTGGTACTCATTTTTGGTGTAGGCTGAGTGAACCTCAGGGCCATATGCACCTCCGGAAGTGGAAATCTCGTTTCTTAAATTTTACGACTTCCTGACGGGGATTCTAACCCACGTCGTTCCGGGCGAACCGAGCAGGCCTTTACCGCCTCGGCCAGGCAGCTCCTGAAGTTTAAAACATAATTACTCAACAACAACAACAACAAGCAAATCCATGGAAAGAAAATGTTACAAGAAATAGCCTACTACTAGTTTAACATTCTAAATCCAGTATCGTCATATACAAATTCACACACATCTGAACTATTTCCAGGTCTAGGCAATGAAAAGCTCGTAATTCCACTCACGAGAGAAACACGTTTCTCCATCTGCCTTATGAACGCTTGCCGTGTTGTCTGAGAAGGGAACAGAAGACTCCAACGGTCGAATAATTGGGCTGTCACTAAGCAATGAGAATGCCAAGGGCAGTTCTCCGGTCATTGCTGACCGCTAAGTTTTGGACATCTTCTGTAAACTTTACTCCGGAGGAATTACGAGGTTTCCTTTGCACAGCGACGATTATATACAATACATTATTATCGGGGAATAGGGTAGTGTAGCGGCTTAGCTGCTTGCCTGTCATCCCGGCGACCGTGGCTTGATTCCTGGTGTTGCTGGGGTGGAATTTTCAGTTGAAAATCTCCGGCCACAACTCTTTCATGTCTCAGTGCTTGCAGAGACCCTGAGCAAGCGAGAAAAGTTGCGGAAGATGATGATGACGATGATGATTATAGCTCATATATATATTTTGCTAGTTGCTTTACGTCGCACCGACACAGATAAGTCTTATGGTGACGATGGGACAGGAAAGGACTAGGACTTGGAAGGAAGCGGTCGTGGCCTTAATTAAGGTACAGCCCCAGCATTTGCGTGGTGTGAAAATGGGAAACCACGGAAAACCATTTTCAGGGCTGCCGACAGTGGGGCTCGAACTCACTATCTCCCGAATACTGGATACTGGCCGCACTTAAGCAACTGCAGCTATCGAGCTCGGTGCTCATATTATTTGGTATCCAGCAACAATAATTGTTATTTCTGGTATGATCGCAATATACTCGTACTTCGAGGATACGAAGGTAAATTAGTTGGATTTCGGGGGTACGCCAACGCCAACCAAAAAGTTTGAATACCACTAATGTAGAGGATGGTTGCCTAGTTGTACTTCCTCTTAAAACAATAATGACCACCACTTAAGATCATGATCATCACCAGGAATTTATCATAAGTCTACATGGTACGCTATGTTATGGGAAACATTAGTGTGCATTGTGAAAATAGCAACATGTATAATATTCCTTTTCTTAACTAGCTCAGAAAGAAAGATAATAGAAGCTTTTGAAATGTGGTGTTACAGAAGAATGTTGAAGGTGAGATGGATAGATCGAATCACAAATGAAGAGATACTGATTCGAATTGGCGAGAGGAGATCGATTTGGCTAAATTTGACGAGAAGGAGAGATAGAATGATAGGGCACATCTTAGGACACCCAGGACTTGTTCAGTTGGTTTTTGAAGGAAGTGTAGGTGGTAAGAACGGTAGGGGTAGACCAAGGTATGAATATGACAAGCAGATTAGAGCAGATGTAGGATGCAATAGTTACGCAGAAATGAAAATGTTAGCACATGATAGGGTGGCATGGAGAGTTGCATCAAACCAGTCTGTGGACTGATGACTCAAACAACAACAAGGCATTCCTTGTTTTTATGTGCATCTAATAAGTAAAATCGCGGTTAACCTGCAAAAAGTTAAAAATAGAACAAGCGTACTGAAAGTACAGTTAAAATTATAATAAATGATACTACTGTATTGTTCTTTATTAACTGACCCAATACGTTGCAGTAAAAGTAGCACTTAACACAATTAATAAATGGTAAAATAAACATCACTTTCCGTTGAAACTAATAAAGCGAAGAAAAGTATTCAGACTACCTAACTTTACTGTGTCCGAAAATAATCAGTCATGGTTTTCTGCTTTTGTATCGAGGAACACTTTTTTCTTTATCTTGCTTCTCAAGTTTCTCAAAACAAGTTTTTCGGTGATGAGAGCATCATCCTGGCAGTATTATAACGACCCTTCGTAATTCTATATTAGTGTAACTCCTAACACTAGTGGTGTTTTAGTGTTTTTGATATCGCGGTTAAGCCGTCATTCGTTTGATCCGATTACGGTAAATCGAGAGTTGAGTGTAGTACGAAATACATGAATTTCGTTTAGAGATTTTTAGCCGATCTTAGATTTTTATGAGCATGTAGTTTATAAATGATTCGTGTTAAAGGTTTGCTTCAGTGTTATCTTCAGTCTGTGCGTTAAGCAGAATCGTCAGTCTCAACCAGAAGTAATTGTTTGCATTCCCCTAACTGCAGGTCTTTGCCACATGAGGGTTATTCCTTGCGTCTCAGATTGTTGTCGACTGCTTTCCTTGGCACTCTATCACGTCTACCTTGGGAAGAATTTTAAACTGAAGTAAATTAGTTTGAGTAAAGGTGTGACGACCCAACAAAAACAAGCACCCCCACAACGGAAATGACGTATTAACGAGCGAGGAGATTCAGCCCCGAGGCCATTACCGGCCAGGGGTATCACTTACCTGCCTGTCTTTATCTGCGGCCTCTCTGTGTAATATGTAACGTGTAAGAACGCTGATGTGTAACTTCCTCCTTTTCTGCTCTTAATTGAATGTTTCATTAAATATTTTAAAAAAGAATTTGCACTTCATAAATACCGCGCCAAGAAAAGTTGCGATCACAGTTATCATTGCTGTAATTGACAATACTCGCGGAGTGTGGGATTAGCAATAGTAAATTAGTTAGGATCATTTTTCTAAGAGTTCTCCCTCTGGATCTGTGGAAGCGTGTTGGCTTCCGGATACCCAAGAACACGGGTTCAAACCCGATACCGGAATGTAAAATATCTCTGGTGACCTAGAACGTTGAAATTGACGCGGAGGTATCCTAGACGGCGTCAAATGCCTGCACATGGTAGAGGTGTTCAGAAAGAAACAATAATTTAATTTCACCGGTTCAAGTTCTTTCAGAGGCAGGCATTTATCCAAGTGGAGCTACATACCTCTTCTAATGTACAGTCACTGCATTGTTCTACAGTGAGTTTCTCTCATCGGTTGGCCGGCAGGTGCGCCCAGCTTATCTGCCTGCCGTTGACTCATCACTCCCCGCGCCGCGGCATAGCTCACTTCATCCGTGCATGATATGACATAACAATCAACTTAAGAAAATAATTCTTAATTAACAATTTTATTAATTCTTAAATAAGCTATGACAGAAGATGTTAGAATAATGTTCTCCTTCTGCATCCACACATTTTTGGCATCGCCTTAGGAAACTACGATTCAAACGCATAAGTTCCTGTTCCGTAATTGAGGCTATTTCTCTCCGGATATGTTTAATTTTAACATATTCGTAGTCTGCCATGCTGAGATCTTCGAAACCCCGGCTTCTTGCCCAAGTTGTCTTACGGATTTTGTAGGCATATGTTTTGATCTTTCTGCGATTTCATTTGCTTTTTCCTCGTTAAGTACACGTTTTTTAACACTTCGCTTCTTATCGAGTAAAGAACCATTTCCTCTCAATTTGAGTTTCGGCAGTCTCTCTCTGTGGAAATTGTGTTACATATCGCGTAATGACTTCCCTGCAAGACTTTGTTTTCACATAATTATCGTTCATAAATACCCTTTCCTCTACCGTGTACGCATGTGGAGGCATTATGAGAATTATACCCCGAAGCAACACTTCACAACTCGAGAACACTTGTAGCGACAGATCAACACTTAATGCACGTTCTAAGCACGGACCTGAACTGCAAAGTGCGGGCATTCCCGTGGTGTCGGTGCGCTGTGTAACGGGAAGTGGTGAGTCAACGGGAGGCAGATAAGCTGGGTGCGTCTGCCGACCACCCTATGAGAGAAATTCACTGTACAAAGGATTGGTGCTCAATCGTGCACTAGCCGCCAGCGTCTTGGAAGGGTGTGGCAATCCAACTGACGACTCTGGTAATTTCACGTTCGAAAAGGCATCGAGAGCTTGAATACTTTCGCTCTCAATCGATGAAATTGAATTCCTTCTGAGAACCTAATTTAAGAATGGATATAGTGGCATACATGACTTTCAAGTTAGTGATTTATTTTTAAAATCATAGGCACTTTCAGGTGAGTTATGGATGTACTATACGCGTCACTTCCGGATTTAGCCTTGTTAAAATGGCAGACAGTTCGCAAGTGGCGCTCCTAGTGGCGTGACCTGGAAATTCGCGCTAAATTCAAATATCAGTGGAAATGCATATAGGCTACGGAAATGATAAATAAATTACGTCTAGAAAGTGTTTTTAAGATACTAACTTAATTGTTGCTAAGGGAATTCTGGATAAATGAATGAAGAATTATTTAACAGGTTATTATTTAAAGACTGAAAATGGACACATAATCAAGACGTGAAATGGACTGGTACGAAAGGACTTGATCTCTCATTTATGTACCACTTTTTTAGCTTTAGCATTCCTGCCTGAACTTTCACGGCTAGATTTTTCTTTTTTCTCATTTAAAAAAATATTGTATCATCACATTAAGACACTTGTCAATAAAAATATCAGCACATTCCTTACACACATTATTCAATGAATTAACATTTAAGAGTTGGACAATGTTCCTCTTATCTTGAAGCCTATTAACAGAAAGAGAATCTATAAATTTAGCCTCAAAACCATTCAAAATTTCCCTATAAGCAATACTTGCCATTACATTAGGGTAAAGCTAATTTGCATCATCATATTGTTTCAACAAAATATGTACTTTTTTTAAGTCACCCATATTTTCTTCAGTGCTTTACGTCATTTCAAATGGGGTAACCTGGAGCACAGCCATCCATACACTTATGCATTTTCCTGAAATAAATCAAAACTCACAGATCACACCTACAACAACACATCGGTATTGAAGGTTAACTGCTGCGCTATACAATAAAATAAGCTTATTCTATTTTAAGCCAGTTACAATATGGGTCGCGCAGGTCAGAAGTTTAGGAAGTACTATAAACATATATTTGTAACTGGAAGAATATATATGCAAACACAATATTTATTTACATTTTCTTGTCACGAGGGAAACGGAAGAAAGACTGCGAATCCTTGTGCAATTCTTAGTCATTGCAGCCAAACACAGCACATATCTTTCCACTCATATTGAGAGGAGATATAAAGGAATGACACACGCTACTATTTACTTATGTCAACTTAATGCAAACGCATAAATAACGCCAAAAACTTCACAAACAAATACACGTGCTCTTATGACAGAATCAGTAACTCCAGGTCACTCCGCTAGACAGAGCTCTAATCGCTGCCCCTCGATATCTCGCATACTGTCGCGTATTGTCTCTACTATATTTGCTACGGATCAGTGTCAGAATCATCTATGTATTAAAAACGTTTACCGAACACAGCTTTGTCCCGTCCGTCCGTTCTACTAGACCGATTTCCTTCATTTCTATTTTATTCTCTCCAGAATGACTTGCCGGTGAACCATAAGGATTGATAGGTCTGGAAGTTCAGTCAGCTTCGAGTAATCCAAGTCACTAAATGGCCGCTCCAATAATGATTGCAGGCGAAGGCTTTCCCTGGCCCGCAATACGTCATGTATTTAGCGGGTTGCAAACATATAAGGAGCAGTATCTTTACGTAAAGATAATGGACGAAGCTAAACGATCAAAAATGCCGGTGAGTGTAGGCAAACTTGCAATTTCAGCTAAACTTGGTGCACATATGGCTTAATACTATCTGGAGAGAAATACCGTGGGAGTCAGACACACTTAGTGGGATGGAGCGGGGTGAGAGTGGCATGTAAAAGTGACCGAAAACGACCTGTATTGGTGTTGAATCCATCATTTTCGCGTCGCTGGAGATGAATAGTGACACTCCGGATGAATTTAAGTCAAAACTTCAACCACCATCGCCATGGGGGAGTGAGAAGGGATAAAATTAAATTTCGTGTGGCTATTTCTAGCCGAGTGCAGCCCTTGTAAGGCATACCTTCCGATGAGGGTGGGCGGCATCTGTCATGTATAGGGAACTGCGTGTTATTGTGGTCGAGGATAGTGTTATGTGTGGTGTGTGAGTTGCAGGGATGTTGGGGACAGCACAAACACCCAGCCCCCGGGCCAGTGAAATTAACCAATGAAGGTTAAAATCCCTGACCCAGCCGGGAATCGAACCCGGGACCCTCTGAACCGAAGGCCAGTACTCTGACCATTCAGCTAACGAGTCGGACGTGAGAAGGGATGAAAAAGATAATGTCGAAAATGATCAAGATTAGTGTTGAATCCCCAGTTTTCGCCAGGCTGGTTGGTGACAGTCTCAACGACAGTTGGAATGATGTGTATCACACCCATAGAGCGACGTGTAAATATTATATACATACATTTATTACTTAATTTTGTTATTTATTTGAATGAATCAGGTATTTCCCAGACAAAATGGGTTGCAACAAGGTTAAAGCTTCACGAACAAAAATCTAAAACTTGTACTTAAAGACTGAAACTGAAAAACTCCAAAATAGTTCGTAAAATATCAATCAAGTCTCAATAAAGAAATTTACCAACAACAAAAAAAACGCTTGACACATAATGAACAGGTAGTACAAATTATAAAAGTAGACATTCAAAAAAATACTTGGGCAGCGCATGGAGCAATTGCATTCGATATTATGGAAGATTCATATGTGAAATGTATATTTACTGTTTATATTTTGTATTCCAATGTATTTCTAGCTGGACGTTTGGCCAGAAAAAGGAAAATAGTATCATCCACGAGTTTACAGTATTTATGTTTGTGCACAAAAACTACGCGGGTTTTAAAAGGGAGAATTTTGAGATTTTGATGGTAATTTAAGAACTACCATGCGGTTACGAGCGCGTGGCTGTGAGCTTGCATCCGGGAGGTAGTGGGTTCGAATCCCACTGTCGGCAGCCCTGAAGATGATTTTCCTTGGTTTCACAGTTTCACACCTTAATTATGGCCACGTCCGCTTCCTTCCAACTCCTAACCCTTTCCTATCCCATCGTCGCCGTAAAACCTATATGTGTCCGTGCGACGTAAAGCCACTAGCAAAAAAAAAATTAAGAACTTCAAGCACACAGCAGTATTGAAAATAGTATTTTATATAGTGATGGTAATAGTGATCACTCGATTTCAATACATGTCATTTAGTTGAGCAATTGAACACAAGAAACATGTGTGTCGAAAACTTTCCACAGGTTGTGTGTATTGAAGATACCCACATCAGTTGACGATATTAGAATAGGCCTGTTGTTGCATGTATATTTAACAAGATGAGTATTGACAAAAGGGCTTGTATTCATTGCACTTGATCTAGGCGCTGTTGGTGTGTCGCGAAGCGATGAGTTTTCAATCCTTGTAATGCTCGGCTAAGTGGCTTGCCCTTAAGCCCCTGTGATTCAGCGCCGCTAATAGGGTTATATCACGGTTTGTTTTCACCAATCGATATTCCAAGCACAGCACAGCTAATAAGCTACTACTACAGCTGCTGATTAATCCACTTCAGATTGGAAATGAATTGAATAAAGTTGGTAATATTTTTATATGCGTGTTTTGTGGATCAAAAGCATTATTAATTGGTTGCCATTCATAGTTCATTGAGTTTATATTTTTATAGCTGATTGGAAGTAAAATGTGAATAAATATGATGTACGTTGTGCTACGGGATTACCAAACAAGTTGACGTAATCTGATAATTTTTATAATAAACACGCAATGTTGCTTTTTTAAACATCTGTTTAAACAAATCTCTGCTCATTACTGCCACAAATAACATTTGTGCTGCAATGCAGCGTCTACCCGGGCAAGGACCTTTGAAATGAAAATCTAGGCACTGGATGGTTGCACGTTTTGACCTCAAAACATTTCCAAAAGCGACTGATGTTAATACAGTTCATTAAGTTTTCTACAAGTTGAACCCTGTTATAATTGTTATTTGTCAGTGGAAGAATTTCAGATTGCAATTAGAACACCTTTGTTTCGCAATGTACAGGGTGTAGCAGAACTATATCGACAAAAAAAAAAAAAAAAATCAGGAATGCTCTTCGTGTTATGTTCAGAACGATGGGACAATCGGATTGGCGGAGAAAAATATATTTTCGAGAAAATGTGGTTACTTTTATACTTCCGGGCGGGCGATTCAAATGGACAAACTTGCCGTTTATGTTCCTAGTTGATGTATTTGATGATGCTGATGCTTATTGTTTAATGGGGCCTAACATCGAGGTCATCGGCCCCTAATGGTACGAAATGAAATGACAACAAAGAAATTCAAAATCATCCACTGACCAAAAGAAAAAATATCATCATGAAGAAGGAATGGATGGACATGAAGCAAAAAAAAAACCACACAAAAAGCGAGCAAATAAAAAAATTAGTGGATTCAGCTTAAAAAAGGATCATATATAACTTATTACTGACCAAGGGAGCACTCTAAAGCAGAATCCTGAATCGAGGATGCTTGATGTCTAAAGGGGTGCAAAATCCACGTCAAAGGCCCCACAGAATGGTACATGTCGCGAGTAAAGTAGAACCATGCTATTTGTCATGTTGGGGTACTAATCAAAAGTAGCGAAGACTCACAGTGTTCCACACAAGATGGTACTACTCACAAGTATTGTACTTCGTACAGGTAACGCAGACCTATGGTGTTTCTCACACAATGGCGCCACTCATGGCCAACGCAAACCGATGAGTTTCCTTACCTAGGTGTACTAGACACGGGTGCCGGTCCCACAGGCCCCGTGGTGTTCCTCACATAGTGGGTACCAATCACAGGCAACGCAGACCCACGGTGCTGCTCATACAGTGGTACAACTCACAGGCAACGCCCAGACCCGCGGTGTTGCTCACATGGGTACGACGCACGGGTACTGGAAAACCCCCAGGCAAGCCTCTATACTGCTACTAATCACAAACCTATTTCGTACCTAATTTAGTGGTACTACTCGCAAGTAAAGGCAACCTATGGTGTTCCTCGCATGATGGTACGAATCAAAAGTAGTTTCATGGTTCTAATTCAATCATCCCTTGGTCGCCTCTTTTAATCGCCTCTTACGACAGGCTCGGGATACCGCGTGTGTATTCTACATGTGCGTCCCCCACCCGCAAGGGGTAGTGTGTTTGGTCCACGAGAGGTATTTTATTTCCCTCAAGTCCGCCGGCAAGACGGTTAGGACCCCCCTATCCGCCACCTGAGACGCGCCACGTGGGAGTATCACCTCTCCCCCTGCTACGCCTGCGTAGCAGGTTCGTGGAGTTGTATTTGTGAGCTGACGATGGTTCTAAGTTGAACCCAAACTAATACTAAATCATTAAAATACTACCTTTATTGTGATGATTGGTGGAACATCCTGGTAATATTTTAGCTGAACTAGATAATCATGAACACAGAAATGAAAATTAATTATGCGAATATATGTGGATTTTCCTCAAATATTTAAAAACATGTACTTAAGTTGAAAATATGGGAAAATATGAAAAATAAAAATGTTTCTAATCACTCAGCATATTCTAATTCGTGAACGTTAGCTACAGTTAAACATCCATAAAACTCGCGCAATAGCGTGGCGACAAGCAGATCAGAGCTAGCTAGGCTCAAATGGGAACCAGCTGTAGGGAGGTACACCAATTTTAAGGCCCTTGTCTTTTGATTTAAAGCTTCAGTGTTCTTCAGTTCACGATAAGGTCCCATTCTCTCATTTCCGAGGCCAAACTTCAAAATCTACTTTAGTCAGTACACTGAAGATACCGTATGTCAAATCTCAAGAAATATTATTTAGAATCAAATTGCAACATATGAAGAATTTTTGTAACAAAGTGATGGATAATTTTATGTATTGTTTTTAGTATATTTTCAAACATTTCAGCAAGGACAAGGGTTCATCCATTTTAAATTATTAGACTGTAATAATTATGTATTTCAATTAGATACGAGACGCTATGGCTGAAGAAGTCTTAAATTAGACGAAACATGTACCAAAGAATGTGTAACATATTATAACATCAAATGTGTTTTCACTTGTAAAGTGAAGTGTGTTGATTGGGTGGATCATTAAACGTAATACTAGTTCTTAATAAATCGGTATTTGCATAGAAATCACTGATCCCCTCATTATTCAAGTACATTCGCAGCCTAACGGCATTCGAATCGTGTTAACGTTTAACAAAATTTGAAACTACGATTTTCTGTTCCTTTCCCCTCACCCGGCACATGGCAGCCATTTAAAAGAAGAGCGGAAAGAATCTTTCTTCTCGCCAGAGACACTAGAGTATAGTATCACCACCACGACCACCTCCACCACCGTAACCGTTCTCGTCCTGATCTCGTCTTAACGTCTTTCTGCATTGGATACAATGTATCCCAAATAGATGAATTTCTTAACAGCCTCAAAACCAACTACAGTGCATCCCTCACGTCTGTTAGTCTATATCTGTCTGTAAATGATCATCACCTTGTTCCTTCCCCTGTTGATATCCAGCCCACATCCCGTGCCAGTCAATACAACAGTACTCTGGCTTTCGGGGTATTTTTCAGTGAAGCAGAGTCGACTATCGGTGCATGCTCCCTCCTTGGCGCCGGGTTTGTTGTGGTCTCTATAATTACCGTGTACACCTGACATGCGAGCGTGATCATTGCAACCAGCTTGTTTGTTTGTTTGTATCTTTGTCTGTTATTTATTTGTGGGCGGTAATTATAGTGGGAGTTCTCACGACACCCAGATTAACGGTTGCATCGTCTGTCTGTCCGGCATGTGCATCTCTTACTACATTCTTAATAATTCTTGCTCTGCTGCGTGTACTACATGCCGTCTTCATTTTACGTTTTCCGTCTGTTAATATTATTATTATTTCTTTCTCCGTCAGGGTCTTCATCCTTTGTTATTCTTCTTCCTTTTCCTCTCTTCGGACCATTTTGAGCCTGTTTTCTTTCCCACCCGACCTTGGATTCCTTCCATTTTTAGCACTTTTCTTTCTAAAAAAATCTCTTTTTTTTCTGTTGCTGCTTCGTCTTCCCTATGTTGTTTCTTTCCAAGTCTTTCTTGACCTCCTGAATCCAGGTTGTTGTTGACTTCTTGTTCCAGAGATATTTGAAGATCTGTTTGGTTAACCTCCTGTTTTTATCCATTCTGTATAAATGTCTAAAGAATATCAATCGTCTCTTCCGTATTGTATCTGTTATGTTTTCTTTGTTCCGGTAAATTTCACCATTACTTCTTGATTTCCAGAGTTCTGCAATTCTTTGCGAGCCGAATATTTTCCGTACAATTTTTCTAGACATTCACTCGCGTATAGGCATTCCGGTTTGACTACTGTGTTATACTATTGTATTTTTAGGTTTTTAGATAAACACTTTTTGTTGTAGATATTCCTAGTTATACCGTATGGTCTTTCCATTTTGTGTATCCTTCCTTCTACAGCAGATTTTTCCAAACCATTTTCTTGAATTGTTTGTTACAAATATTTGAATTTATTTACCTACCTTATCCGACTAATTTCTGTTATTAGAAATTCGGGAGCATTTTTATACTTGTCATAAATCTGCTTTTTTTTTCTACAGAAATTCATAAACCTGTTCTGTTGGCTATTTCTTCCAAGAGATGACTTCTATTACTGCATTTTTTCAGGCCTTCAGAAACTGAAAGTATGGCAAAATCATCTGCAAATGATAGTTATTATTATTATTATTATTATTATTATTATTATTATTATTATTATTATTATTATTATTGACCGCCTGGTGGCCATGATCGTTAAGGCGTGAAGTCTATATATTCTGAGACATTGGGTAATCGGTTCGAACCCCGTTGGTCAAGAAAAGTCTCCATCAGAATTTTGGCCGGCAGGGTAGGAAAGATGGTGGTAGGCCTATACAATATCTAATCGCTATATTGCGTGCAAAATGCCTTGATCATTTCCAAACTTCTCCGCAGTGTTCATACGGAATGAGGGCATATGACACTGTTGATGGTGATTCGTCCGTTGGATGGCGATGTTGGTGCTATTCGACACAGTAGGCTATGTGTCGGCACGGTTTCACCCTTTCCATTCCTATTCTCCTTTATCACGACATTCATTTCATCACCGGGCGAGTTGGCCGTGCAGTTAGGAGCGCGCAACTGTGAGTTCGCATCCGGGAGATAGTGGGTTCGAACCCCACTGTCGGCAGCCCTGAAGATGGTTTTCCGTGGTTTCCCATTTTCACACCACGCAAATGCTGGGTCTGTACCTTAATTAAGGCCACGGCCGCCTCCTTCCCATTCCTAGGCCTTTCCTTTCCCATCGTCGCCATAAGACCTATCTGTGTCGGTGCGACCTAAAGCAACTAGGAAAAAACATCATTTCATCTCATTTGTCTCCTCTGACGCGGTTGACGTCAGGAAGGGCATCCGTTCGTAAAATCTCGACGATAAAACAAGACTTTTTCTTCTGCCGATCTCTGTTTTTCTCACCTACAAAACACATCCTTTGATTAAAATAAATCTCTGCATTGAGGTTCCTGGTATAGGACATCACACCGCCGCCATCGTAATCATCGCATCCCCAAATTAATTACCAGCTAAGGCAGTCAAGGATTCATCACGAACTTTGATAGAAATATATCGCGCATATAAGACATGAGCGTACATGCGAGCACAGAAGTGGTGTCCCGGTATAAACAAAGCATGGTATACCCCCACCTCCACGCTTAACGCATTGCTGCAGGTAGACAGCCCGCTACAAGACTGTTGTGACTGAAATGGGCACGGTGGTGGATGTATAGCAATACACACACTGTGCCTTCAGCACTACCCGTTCACTCCCTCCCCTCTTTTTTGGTACAGGAGTGGCCTTCGACACTACCCCTTCACTCCCTCACCTCCTATCAGTACTGGAGTGGGGCAGTGTTGATTGTTTTCGTCGGGACACCATTTCTGTGCTTGCATGTACGACGCCTGGTGGCGTATATTGTCATCGAAAATAGGATGCAAAAGAAACCCTTTCAAAATGGTGAATGTGAACAAATTCTAAACCTTGATCGATAAAACGATCTTTATTCCGATATACTTATCACACAGATCACATGAGCGGCTCGGAGGGTAGAGCGCTGGCCTTCTGAGCCCAACTTGTCAGGTTCGATCTTGGCTTAGTCAGGTGGTATTAAAAGGTGCTCAGATTCGTCAGCCTCGTGTCGGTAGATTTACTGGCAGGTAAAATAACTCCTGCAGGACAAAAGTCCGGCTCTTCGGTGTCTCCGAAAACCGTAAACGTAATTAGTGGGACTCACAAAAACCTATAACATTGTTATTAAACTCGTGTCCTGGTTTTCACCAAGGTGGAGAAGCTTTTTTGGAGGCATACACAGCTGCAAATGCCCGTTGTAACCCCATATCAGACCTCCTACTGATCTTAAATCTCTGGTTGTACCGGGAATTGAATCTGGGTCTTCGAGAACGATTGCTAATAGCGCTAACTGTTACACACTGGGGTATAACTAAATAACTCTGAACCTTGCGGATCCTAAACGAGCTTAGCTCTACTCTACAGTAAATGCTGCATGAGTCTCTACATCCGAAGACTACGTGCTAGAGTTTGGCTAGTAGAGAAGTACGAGCTTCTCTCCTTCCTCTACACTCACTACAGTGTTGTGATAATGATCTCACTATTACAGTAGTGCTTTAATTTCCGTTTCCCTTCTGTGCAAATGGAGCGGATGTTCTTTTGTGATTTTGTCCCGCAGATTTGAGATTATAGACTGAAAGCTCGAACTGTTGAGCCGTCCTTGTTTCAAATAAACGTGAAAGAGTCTGACTCTCGTTCATTGCACGGTACTTGTAATCGAAACATTGAAAATGATTTGTAATTGTATTCTGCCACAGTAGTTTTCATGTTGAAAATATTTCTTAGCAGACAAAGCAGAGGTCCCCCATACTACGAAAATCGTAAAATTAAGCAATTTCCTCACTTTTGCCGAAAGTTGAAGGACTAAAGGGCCCAGAAAGGTTTCAAATCGTGAGTCTTGGATAGCTCTGTATCATACTTATCAAACGAATTGCGAAAATCACATCCGACCTAAATACTGTTCCGGAAAAAGAGCCTATAACAGCTTTTTTTTTCCTTTCTTTTCGATTCAAATCCTAGCTAAATTATTTACATAATTCTTTCTGTAATGTGTTCCTTGGTTCAATGCCCTCAGGTGTTTTTGATTTTTTTTTTAATGTCCGCACCTAATGTAGTGATTAAGGGCTTAAGTGAAACTCTGCATTGACTCACATTAGCGCTCGTAGTGGTAGAAAGAGGCAAACTGCTAATCTAATCGACCGTATAACGATGATTAAGGAAAGGATTCTAATTTTAGGAATAAATAAAGAATATATTCTCATACTTTATTATATTTTATTTACCTAAAATTCGTAGCTCATATCCCTCGATTATGTTCAACACTGAGTTGCTTGCCTGTGGATTTTTTATTTTGATAAAACAATTTTTACTGGTAGTTTAACACCGCGCTATCACATGGAAGGTTTTTGGCGACTCAAGGATGGAAAGGGGTAGGAAACGGCCTTTACCTTAGTTAAGGTACAGCCCCCGGATTTGCCTAGTGTGAGAAGAGGAAACCACGGAGAACCATCTTCGGGGCTGCCGGCTCGCACAACTCTCCCCGAATGGAAGCTCACAGCTACGTGCAGCCAACTCGCTCGACGATTTGGATAAAATATTTGAGCTGCCTAACTTCGTGGTCATCGGTTCCTCTGACACTTAAGAGATGGCTACCGTAACCATAGGAAGTGGGAGGTGGGAGAAAAGAACGGAACTGTCATTGCGGGACTTTTCTTTTCTCTAGGAGAATTTAGACCACGTGCTCCAGAAGAAGAATCACCTGTGTTGGTACGACTTAAAGCGTTCTGTATCAGTTGCTTCTGCGGTGCTTAGGAAACGGAACTGTCGCAGGGTTATGAGTTCTAGGGCGAGCAAACAAGCCACAAGTTCATTGTTTTGACTATTACTGTGACCCTATTTTACGTAGTGTTAGACGCTACGGAGTATAACTTAGTATTTGAAACAAGTTAATCAGTATACAGTATGCAGAAGAAAGAAACATTTCACGTTCCATTAAATAGTCGACCGCTCTCCTTTCTCTCGTCCTGTTCTGTGTTGTATTTTGCTTCTCTTCCTTTTCTCTTTCGTCCAATTTTCTTTTGCCACCTCCTCCTCCTCGTCTTTGTCGCCCTCTTCTTGTACATTGCCATCGTCTTCCTCTGTATCCTTTCTTTCCCATTCTACTTCGTCTTCGTCTTCACCTATCTGCTGTCTCTTCTTCGTTGTCGTCTTAATTTTCTTGAACTTCATCGTATTATTATTTATTTTTTTTTCACAACGTTGTGCTCAACTGAGAAGCACGATTGAATTTATTTCGCAGATTAATTTTCTTTCTTCTCTTCCTAGAATCTCTTCATCCTCTCGCATGTTTTTTCTTCCGTTCTTCCGTCCACGCATTGGTGGTTCTCATCTTGGGGTTTTCAGCAAAATCATGTTTGTTTACCAACGTTCAACCTGTCCGATATCATTTAACCTGTTATGCTGATTTCTTGAAGGTTTTCTCAATTTCGATTGTTATTATTATTTTTATTTATTTTCGAATGGACGGCGTGTTAACAACCATATCTCGTTTTCAGTGTATGTGTCTTGTTCGTCTGCCGGTTTTGACATCCTGCCAGTATCTCTTGAGCCTATCGATCAGCGCTTTCTTCCGCTCGTCCGGTAAAGGCTCTCTCCGTCTTCTGGGTTCTGTCTCCACCATAAAACCCTGATAGCTTTCCAGCATCCTCCTGAAACTAACCCTGTCATTGATTTTATCCTCCGTAATGCCCACCTCTCTGACATCTTTATCACGCTTTTGGAACCATTTCGACTTCTTCGTATTGTTATTATTAAGAAAGCCTCTTCTGCCTCATCTTCTGTTGGAAGTACGAATCGCAGAAGGCAGCAGTCGTAAAAGCTAAAGGTGTACTGCCAAAATATTAGAACTACCGTGGTTAAATAGCTTACCGCGATCACAACTATTCATAAAATGTTGATGTCTAAACAAGAAATGTATTCCACATTATGTCCCTTAAAACAACATTGAAAGAAAAGTTATTCGTCTATTAAATTGGCCATGTATCTGAACATTGAGGATATCAAAATGATTTTTAAGAAATCTATTCGGATTTTATCTTGTGAAGCCGTGTCATTCACTCGGCTGTGATGGTTGGTCGTCCTACAACTGCAGATATGCCCATCGAGTGTGACCAGTCTTTCATAATCCCAAGGTGGGAGAGAGGGGAAGCATGTGGGCTCCTCTTCATCTTGTTAATGAGAGAGAATGTGCGTGACGCAGTGTGCGTGTCCGAGTTAAATCCTTTTTTCTTTTTAATGAACGAGCGCCATGTATTTGTTCTGCCTTTGAGGGACTGCAGGCTAACTGCTGTGAGCGGAGTAGTAGTAGTTGTCTGTGTATTGTTAGCGAGCTCATGTAAGATATGACCAGAACAACTGACTTAGCATGGGTACAGAGAAACACCTATCACTCTAGCTAACTTCAGGACTGCCAATGGAGATTCGTATACAGGGTGAGTGAGAACTGATCAGGAGATAAGGAAAATGATAGTTCAAAATAGACGGCAAAAGTCGAAATCGAATTAAAATGGATATCAAATTTGGCAAAATAAGCTGGGATTCTCCACTTAAAAGGAAAGTCGTTTGTTTCCATGTACGAGGGCAAGTCAAATGAAAACCTGAAATATTTTTTCAATCTATTTTATTGGGTGAAATTGGTATTCAACTTGTGTGTGTGTGTGTGTGTGTGTGTGTGTGTGTGTGTGTGTGTGTGTGTGTGTGTGTGTGTGTGTGTGTGTGTGTGTGTGTGTGTGATATTTTACAACAGATGTGGATTTAGAGCAGATTCCCCGTCGTTTTTCTATGTAGTCTCTATTACGAGCAATCCAAGTCCTCCAGCGTTTACAAAGTACATGGATCTGTAAGGAGAAAACAATTATTTGATTGTCTGCGCAGCCATTCGTACTCCACCTTCATTCTTTATCTTCATCCGAACAGAATGGAACCTCTTTGAGTCGCCCACACATGTGATTACCTCTCCGGGCGAGGTTTGGTGAATATGGTGGATGTGCAAGAGACTCAAAATACAGATCTTAGATTTTCGCAACTGTTGAATGGGCAGTATAGAACAGAGCAAATTCATGTTGTTGTTGTTGTTGTTGTTGTGACAATTGTCGTTCGTCGATGATTTTCAAGAGGTTTCGTACATGTGTGAAGTTGAGTGGGTATAGTTACACTGGTACTTCGGTTGTATTCGCTTGATAGCACGAACTGCCGCCCGTAGGATATTCGTTAAAACCTTTTCAACAGCACTGCCAACGAACAGAACCGTCGCGCGATATTTCAAAATGTTACTACAATTTTAAGGCTTGCATTTGACTCGATCCCGTACTTTAACTCGGAGAGCAAAATAATCTGACGGGGTGAGTGGCTGAGGCGGTAGAACACTAGCTTCCTGATGTAGGCTCGTATCGATAGATTGTTCACCACGTTAAAGAACTCCTGCGGGACAATATTCCTGCACCTTGGCGTCTGCGAAAACTGTAGAAGTAGTTAGTGGAACGTAAAGCCAATAAGCGTCATCTCTCTCTTATTCTCTCGTTGTTTCCTCAGTTTTGAGGATCGTGTTCTCTGTCCTTCTCGATGTTATGCCAGTCTCATTCTCTGAGAAGGTGATGTCCTAGTTACTCGCTTGATGGTGTCCGTCCGACGTGTGGGAGCTTGTCCACGATCTCCCTTTCCAGGGACATCTCGTATGACACACGTTGTGCAGTGTGACCAAAATTTTGTAGAATTCTTTTTTTTTACGTATAGTTGCCAACCTGATCTTATACGTAGCTCCTTCAAAATAGACTCGTTGAAGCAGAAAGCTGTCAGTGGAATGCAGCACCACGCTTCAAAAGCATAGGTTTTTCTGTAGCTACGAACAACGAAGTGTCCACGTCCAAACACCTTAGAGAAAGATGACTATTTTTGACTGTCACGAAAAAATAATACATTGTTACGTGCTCATGGGACTGCCAGCCCTCTCGAAACCACCTCCGGCATTTCCTGGAGGGGATGAGTGACTCAGGCATGTCACGGTCTCTATTCCAGTATGCTTTACATCTGGTGTCTCCGTAGATTTTCTGAAAGGTGAAACTAGAACGTTCCTATTCTGGTCGCACCCCGACGACACTAGAATGTCGTTACTAGGCTCGCCGCGGACAAGAGTAGTGGTGGTGGTCGTAGCTGAGTTGTTGATGTTGAATTGTGTTTTTGTCTTGTCGAGTAGTTCGGTGTGTGGAGCAGTCGCGTGAGTTGATAGTGCGAGTTATCGGCTTAGTCCGGAATCGAACCAAGTGTACAACAGTCATGTGTTGTGATAATCAACAGACATGTGCTTGAACCTGTCTGCAAGGAGCTGCTGTGTGGAAGTGACAGTGGTAGGTGCAAAGCGAAGTGAAAGCTAAAACTTGTCAATCAAGGTTAAAAGGACAAGAGTCTTTTCTAAACAGCCACTAATTAGAGACGTGTCGTCATTCATTGTCTAGTATAAGTAAGTGTGTGTGTGTGTGTGTGTGTGTGTGTGTGTGTGTGTGTGTGTGTGTGTGTGTACTGATTGGATCATCCTGGATTAAATTAATCCAGTAAAACAGTAACAATGTGTTGTTAAATGTAGTCTTGGTGAGCAAATTCATGTGGACTTGACAATTCGCGAGTCAGAAGAAATGCTAATGTACTTCTTTCTCTCTCTCGTTTAGTCCCCTACTGAAATGCACTCTCTTGATCTGGATATGCTCAAGTGCTACCTTGAAAAATATCATGTGTTAAACTTCGCTCCGAGCCTCATCATCCTCAATAATAATATGAATGGGTTCCAGGTAGTAAAAAAAAAAGGAAAAAAGCTGTTCATGGCATGCTATTTTATTATCTGTCGTGTGGAAGTCCGTGGAGAACTGCTCATGAAATAAAGGGGGATTATAACTACTACTACTCCTCCTGACAGACCGTGGAGGGTCTGCGCGAGAATCATACGGGGATGGGAACTTATCGGTTCCCATGGAGAAGATGGTCAGTTTCTGTAAGTTGTGGGTGAATTGCTGACGTGAACAGTTAAAGTCCTGCAGTATGAAGTTAATGCCGGTTTATTTTCTTCGATTGCTATCTTGGTGGCCAAGCCCACAGGCCTGTAATGTGAAGGTTACGTGCACGGAGGCGTAAACCTTTGTCACCCCCACAACGCAAGGCCGGCAACCTCTCGCACGCAAATGTTCCACCTTGCAGAGAACTAACTTATATGTTTCTCTTCCTTATTTTCGTACTGGTTCTCCAACATCGGTGCAAACTGCAGGTAAACAGAAGTCAAAATCATATATTTGTGTTGAATGGCTTATTGTCGTTGCTTCGGGAATATAGACAGGACTGTCGTCTCCTAAAGAATTACTGTCTATAATCTGTGTAATGCATGGTTAATGAAACCTGATGTACGTAAGATAATTTTCTTATTTGTGATTTTGTGTTTCAATTTGCTTTACGTTGCACCGACACAAGTCTTATGACGACGATGGGATAGGAGTGGGAAGGAAGCGGCCGTGGCCTTAATTAAGGTACATCCCCAGCATTTGCCTGGTGTGAAAAAGGGAAACCACGGAAAACCATCTTCAAGACTGCTAACAGTGGGTTTCGAACTCACTATCTCCCGGATGCAAGCTCACAGCTGCGCGCCCCTAACCGCACGACCAACTCGCTCGGTTCTGTTTTTCCTTTTGCTGATACCTTCATTTTTCAAAGGGTAAGGTCTCTTTGCTTTTTTCTTAGCAGTCTCTCATACAGGCCACGAATGTTCTTAGGGGGTGGAAGTTACAGGCTACTGTAGGTACTAAGTCATCTGGAGTTGTTAACTCTATGTCCAGCCGTTTTTGCCTTTGCCTTTGCCGCTGGTTCTCATTTATGCATTTGTGGTGTAGGCTGAGTGAATCTTGGGCTGTTTGCTGCTCGAGATGTGAAAATGACGTTTTTGAACTGTTTCGACTTCTGGAAGGGGAATGAACCCACGTCCCTCCGCCTTTACCGCCTCGGTAGGCAGACCCTCCTTTTCTCTTATGATTAGAAATAATAATGTTTGGTTTGCGTAATTAACTCGCGAGCCTCGCACTCTTGCACTCTTTCTACAGTTACTTGCTCTCTCCACTGAGCTGTGACCATGAAGACGATAATAATAATAATAATAATAATAATAATAATGATGACGATAATAACAATGTGGCCGATTTCTGAGATTATGACTCCATCGCCCCACCCTCCCTTGTTAGAAGATCGTGACTCTAACAGTCTCCCTTCTTTCAACTCGCAACACAAGCTTTTATTGACTTTTCTTTGGGTTGCGCCTAACTTTTATGTAATCTTCCGTTTTCTTAGAATCGATTGTACACACACAATTTGAGTCGAATGGATTTGTTCTGGTCGCTCTTTTTCTTTTCTCTCCCCTCTGTGATTAAATGTAGCCTCGTTATAGATTTTGTTATGGCAGTCGGCGATTATGTGGCCCAAGTACGTAGAACCAATTGTTTATTTGTGTCTGGGGGCAGTTTACACCTGCGCTGCGCCCGCCACGAATAATTTACCTCGGCTCGTCAACCAGCCTGCGCTGCTTGCTGGCGGCCGTTATGAATGGAACTGGGTTCTTGCCGAGCTCGCGACACTTAGCAGTGGAATCATCTGTTATTTCTTTTTTTCTTTTTTTTTTTTCCTTCTTCCTTCTTCACAGTATCACGGTTTACTGTTTTGAATTGTGGACGCAATTAGCATGATCACGCCCCCTGTATAAGTGGCTGTCGCATAGAGATGCTCGCACTACCACAATCTAATAGTTAAACGGAAAATGTCCAGGGCTGACACTTTCACTACTGGAGCTTACTTATATAGCATAATAATAATAATAATAATAATAATAATAATAATAATAATAATAATAATAATAATAATAATAATAATAATCTGTTTATACTCCAGGGTTGGTTTATCCCTCGGACTCAGCGAGGGATCCCACCTCTACCGCCCCAAGGGCAGTGTTCTGGAGCGTGTGACTTTGGGTCAGGGGATACAACTGGGGAGGAGGACCATTACCTCGCCTAGGCGGCCTCACCTGCTATGCTGAACAGGGGCTTGTGAGGGGATGGGAAGATTGGAATAATAGACAAGGGAGAGGGCAGGAAGCGGCTGTGGCCTTAAGTTAGGTACCATCCCAGCATTTGCTTGGAGGAGAAGTGGGGGGGGGGACCACGGAAAACCACTTGGAGGACGGTTGAGGAAGGAATCGAACCTTCCTCTACTCTGTTGACCTCCCGAGGCTGAGTGGATCCCGTTCCAGCCCTCGTACCACTTTTCAAATTTCGTGGCAGAGCCGGGAATCGAACCCGGGTAAAAAGAGATACGATAGGGAAAGGCGTTTGAAATTTTACGGACATATTCTCAGATTGAGAGAGCCTCTATGGCTCAAGCGGCAGCGCGCCGGCCTCTCACCGCTAGTTCCGTGGTTCAAATCCCGGTCACTCATGTGAGATTTGTGCTGGACAAAGCGGAGGTGGGACAGGTTTTTCCCCCGGTACTCCGGTTTTCCCTGTCATTCATTCCAGTAACACTCTCCAATATCATTTCATTTCATCTGTCATTCATTAATCATTGCCCCAGAGTAGTGCGACAGGCTTCGGCAGCCGGCACAATTCCTGTCCTCGTCGCTAGATAGGGGCTTCATTCATTCCATTCCTGACCCGGTTGAATGACTGGAAATAGGCTGTGGATTTTCATTCTCAGAATGAGTAATCAGAGATTGACGTAAAGAAAAGCTTGCCCTATCAATTAAATTATAAAACATTTGACTTCTCGCAGTCGGAAAAGATCTTCAGAAAATATGCATCACAGGTGACATTGTGTTAGATCTAAGTTCAGAAAATTAGTCGAGAATCACCGCTTTGCACACCAATAAAACCTGGTCAGAAGATCGCAAGAAAGCCACAGCTAGAAAATGAAGAGATTTTGGGAGAAGAAAAAGGCAATGCCATCAGCTAAATAAGTTCAATCGCGGCATTTTTGTCTGTGTGGTCAGCGTATTGGTTTTTCGGTTCAGAGGAGCTCAGGGTCGATTAATTCCTCTAGCTCGGGTACTAGCTATTTGTCTTCTTTTGCTAGTGGCTTTACAGATATGTCTTATGGCGACGATGGGATAGGAAAGGGCTAGGAGTTGGAAGGAAGCTGTCGTGGCCTTAATTAAGGTACAGCCCCGTCATTTGCCTGGTGTGAAAATGGGAAACAATCTTCAGGGCTGCCGACAGTGGGGGTTCGAACCCCCTATCTTCCGGATGCAAGCTCACAGTCGCGCGTTCCTAACCGCACGGCCAACTTACCCGGTGTGTGTGAGTGTTAACACACATCTTCATTTACATACAACACATTACACTACAAACCCCCATAGAATCACGCAAGGGTGAGTGCATCCCTCCATGTAATGTTGGTGTCAGGAAAGGTATCCCGCCGTAAAACTTGGCTAAATCCATGTAAAGTACAGGCTCCAGATAATTGAGAAAAATCAGGAATAATAATAATAATAAGAAGAAGAAGCTAGCACTAATCGCGTAGCTGCAAACTTACATTGGGGGGATGGAGGGTTCGAACCGCACTATCTGCAGCCCTGAAGTTGGTTTTCCCGGGGTTTCGCATTTTCCTCTTCCTCCTCCTTCTTCTTCTTCTTCTTCTACCATATCTTCGCTCGTGTCGTCCCAAAACTCACGAGTCTCAAAACTCACGAGTCCCAAAACTCACGAATTCCGGGAATAGGATTAGTAAGAACAGGTTTCTCTACCTGGGCCAGTCTCAAAACTCACGAGCAGAGCAAGTTCTTCTTTGAATGGATAAATGTCCACCTTATTAGTGATGCGATAATGGAATATTTTTAATAATCGAATAACTTCCATCCGATTATTTAAATAATCGAACGAATAATCAATTTAAATAATCGAATGAGTTTCAAATATCATTCTGTTATATCGCGCAGAATAATCGGGTGCGTCATGAATATTTTTTTTTTTTGGTTTAAGTGTGTCGGGTAGACAATCTATTGAGATAAGCGAATAGATGAACTCTTACGAAAAATAGGAATATGCCTTTTCCCAAATGAATCACCAAGTGTTGAAACTAAATGAGTGAATTAACTTTCTTGATCTTTAATATCTCTGAATAAAATTCCTTATTCAAGTAACTGCCGCCTTCTGGCCCCAACTGACATTTTCTTTTAACTAGCAGCGGGCAATATACCTACTTTAATTTTATGTCGTCCGGCTGCATATATAAAGTGTCAGCATACTGGCCTTTGGTCGAAGGGGTCCAGGGGGTCCCGGGGGTGCCGGGTTCGATTTCTGGTCGAGTCGGAGATTTTAACTTTCATTAGTTAATTCCTATGGCTCGGGGACTGGGTGTTCGTGCCGTATTCAGCATTAGACTTCATCTTAGGTAGGGTCTCAACCTCACAGACGTGCAGGTCAGCTATACGGCGTTAACTCGAAAGACCTGCACCAGAACTCCCCGGAGACCACACGTCATTATTATATATTTATGTGAAAGGTAAAAAACGCATTATATTAGCTTTAAGTCAACAGCAGAATATTTTAATAATAATAATAATAATAATAATAATAATAATAATACATCTCAGTCTCTTTCATTCATCAACCATTGTTTTTCCCCTGTGGGTGGGGGTGGCAGAATAACATCCACAGTATCTCCTGGCTGTCGTAAATGAAGCGTGAGTCACCGGGCACCTCATCCCACCTGCGGTCATCACATGCACCTGCTTTCCGGAGTCGTGAATTTTGAGACTCATTACAATGTTTACTTTAGCTACCAGTTTGTAGTCGTGAGTTTTGATACTATTTGTAACTAATTTTAGCCCGTGAGTTTTGAAACTCGTGAGTTTTGAGACGTAACCTCTTCGCTGGATGTCGGCTGTCATCAGGGCGATCTGGTTCTTGTTCTCAGCAACTCTTTAAAGAATGGGTGAATTGAGCCAATACCATTCTCGTAGATTCCGTAGCCAAGATATTCTCCTTCTTCCCCTGTTTCTCCTTCCTTCAATTTTACCTTGTAAGATAAGCTTAAGGAGTTTAAATTTATCATTTCGAATGATTGGGCCAAGGTACTCAAGTTTCTTCGTTTTGATGTTGTGCATGACATCTAGTTCTTTGTTCAGGAGTTGGAGTACTTCAGTGTTACATATTTTGCGAACTCATGATATTCTGAACAGGCTTCGGTAGCACCACATCTCAAAAGATCGAAGTTTTTTGGTGGTGTTCTCTGTTGGGATCCAAGTCTCGGCACCATAAAATAAAACAGAAAATGCGTTATACCGAAGTAAATCGAGACTGAGATTGATCTTAAAGTCCATGTTACAGAGAAGTTTGCTCATTTTCCAGCAATCTTAATTAAGGCCATAGCCTTCTCTTGCCCTTTCCCATCATCACTGTAAGACCTGTCTAAGTCGTTGAGACGCAAAACAAATTGAGAGAAAGAAAGGAAGAAAGAAAAGCTTGTAGTACATGCAGCTCACTGGCATCCCAAGACGATTGCTGCACAGCCGGAATTATATTAATTTTTTAAATAATATTGTTACTTGCTTTACGTCCCACTAATTACTCTTTTACGGTTTTCGGAGACGCCGAAGTGCCGGAATTTAGTCCCGCAGGAGTTCTTTTACGTGCCAGTAAATCTACCGACACGTGGCTGACGTATTTGAGCACCTTCAAATACCACCGGACTGAGCCAGGATCGAACCTGCCAAGTTGGGGTCAGAAGGCCAGCGCCTCAACCGTCTGAGCCACTCAGCCCGGCCAGCCGGAATTAGCGTCGCGTTGTCAGCGAGACAACTTCCTCATTTATGTCACTTCATTTTCTTGACGTGGTCCATCGCTTATTACGCCTTAGAAATGGGTTAAGTGCGTGATTTAGTGATCACAGGCTCTTAGCTGAGCCTGCGTCGCTTCCACTTGTGCCAGGCTCCTTGTTTTCGTTTTTCCTGTCAGACTTCCCTTGATGAAATCTCCTTTTTTTCCCGGCGCCGACTGTATTATGCTTGCCAGGTCAATCTGTCATTTCATGCTCTTCGTGGCCCTATACTTTCTTTTGCCGATGTCCTCATTCTTACCAAATTTCCCAGTTCATTTGTGCTTTCCTTTCCCTTTCCTTTTGCCCAGCAAATAGCACAAGGACAGGCACCTATCTCAGACTTGACCATGCCCAGAATATTCAATGTTTCAGCACGATTACACCAGACGAGATTGCGACTATTGTCTCTCCTAGTCCTCTGTCATTCTAGGCGTTACCATACTTCATTCCTTTTCGAAGCACGACTCTCAATCCATGTCGGTTTTTTTTAAAAACAAAGTCGTCTCCCTGCCTTTCGGATTCAATGAAGAACTGGAGGTCTAGCTATGATCAACAATCACGTACAACTACAAGCTTAATTTGGTTCGTCTTCCTCCTCATTTCGTCTCACGAGGCTGAATGAATCCTATGTCAACCTATTAGCCAGTCATTGCATCCTGAGCCACCCGATGAGAAGTCGAGGCTTTGGCCGTACACCTCGGGAATAACCGACTGAAACGCACATAGGATGGAAGTTCTTAGAGTTATTGACTAAAGATACCTAATTCCGTAAAAAGAATCAACTTAAGGAAGGGTAAACATGCTCGTTCGAAGGAATACTCTTCGCACTATGTATTGATTTGGTTTTCCAACTAGCCTGCTCTCCCTTGTCTTTCTTTTTCGAAGGTAAGGTAAGGGTTATTCTGCCCAAAGGCAGGTCCGAACCTCCGCAGAGGTGTTCCTGAGCCGGAGTTTACGTGCGGTAGGGTGACCAGTTCCTTTCCGCTACTCCATTCCCGCCAACAGCGCGTGGCAACCCATCCAACTCCTGACCATGCCCAATGTTGCTTAACTTCGGAGATCTCACGGGATCCGGTGTTTCCACACGGCTACGGCCGTTTGATATTCGAAAATGGATGTTAAATGTAATGATTCTTCTGGTCTTTCACCCCTACATCTGCACTTCCGTTTTAATCACCCCTGAATTAAACGTCCGTATTTTCTTCTTTTTCTCTCTGCTAACGATAATCTGCTCAGCTTGTGCGCAAGTGTTTTATTGAAAGACAAACTTAGCAAAAACAAACAAGAGTACCAGTTGAACATACCATTATATTTAAACTTCAAACAAGTATGGATTATGGAGTGAAACATGGCCGTGACACACCCCGCCCTTCTCGTTAGGGCGGGGGCAGTAAATGACAGACCCATTTACACTCTCTTTTTTTTCCTATGTTGGGCTCCCCAAGCGCCGGGCCGCTCTGCGCTGCGCCCAGCCGAGCCTTCTCGTGCTGTAATTATAGCCTCGTCCTCTCACCTCAGCAACTGAGGTCAGTCTCACCCTTCTTCTGCCAGGGGAAATGGTTGGATGAGGGCTTGAGAATAAAGTTATCTCTCTGGAAATTTTGAAAAAGAGAGATGAGCTGAATCAATGTATCGTGATAACCACTGTGCCTCAGCTGAGTCTGACATTGTATTTGTGCCACAGTCTTCCTCAGCCGACGTCGCATGGTCACCTCTTGCTCTTATTCGGCCCCATTGGTTAATTATTTCCGAGGGCCAGGGAGTCTTTCACCTTCCTACCTTTCATGGGTTATTCCCCTCCTTATACGCTGAAGCTGTTGTTTTTTTGGCACGTAAAAGAACCCCTGCGGGACAAAATTCTGGCACCTAGGCGAAAAAGTAGTTAGTGGGACGTAAAGCCAATAACATTATTATTATTATTATTATTATTATTATTATTATTATTAATGTACAGAAAGAAAGGAAACCGAGAATTAGTGTATTACAAGATGATCTCAGATACCATCCGGAAAAGGAGAGCTAGGTTTTTTTGGACATATCTACAGAATGAACCCTGGAAGACTGCCCAATCAAATAGGGTAATAAGACTCTTTGAGATCAGGAAAACTAAGGTGCGCTGGTATCAAGAGGGGAACCTGAAAGAAATGAGAATGCAAGGAACGGAAATCAGCCGCAGGGATGCTTTCAAGTCGAGGATCAAGGCCACCAAAAGGTTTCAAGGAAGAGTTAGATCCCTTACCCAAGCGCTGTGGACAGAACAAAGGAGGTGATTGCAGAGTGAAAGGATGGAGGAGTAAGCCCTACTAGACGAAGATTAAAGCCCAGAAACAGAGAAAGCTGAATTCGAATTAACGTTGTCCATAGTCGGCCAAAACGAAATACTTAGGAACTACTTAGAGCAGCATTTAACATAACAAATTTGGAAATTTTATTTCTTTCGGTTTTTTAAAATTGAGGGATAGAAAATCTGGATGACTAACAAACAATAGAACAGGTTATTAATTAGCTCGTCAGCTCTAACAATATCGGGGACCTAGAAGTCCGAACATCAGGTACAAACACTTGCAATAATTACAAGTTTGTTAAAGTTACATAGAGAAGAACATAATTGCTCGGAAGGTACAATATTCTACAAGAGCAAGAAATGCACGTAGCAGGTACATTGCACGGGAGTCTGAGATCCAAGATACCATAGTCTAGCCTCGCAGAGGCAATTCGTTTCCTTTGTTACACTTAAATTACACTAGACAATCCATCAGATGACCTCACTTTAAGGTGTTCATCAGTTGCTTCACAATAACATTAAGCACTGTTCCTAAAGTGAACTAAAACGCAAACACAGTTAGAGAATAAACAGGGGCATACCTGCCCAAACTACATGGCCTTAATAGTAAAAAGAAAAGAAAAGCGTTGCACATAACCGGCCGTAAACAAAAGGCAAGAAGGTGAAACACCTGCACTCCTTATAGAAATTGTTAAAACGCAAAGTGGGCTTATGGTCCAAAGATACAGAGGTTAATCCTATACTACAAGGTGTAACTAAAGGAGGAACATTTAAGGCCGAGGCAAGACTTAAAAATGTTGACGTTGAAAGCTATAGTCAGCCAATCCAAGGTTGAAAGTGAAAAAAACTCATCATTCTTTGTTCCCTGACATTACATAATTCCCCGTAGGGAATAGAAACAAAGTCCTTAGACTTCTCCGATAATCTTACATTGAAACCACCAGTTTACAACATTACCGTAAAAGAAAAACGGGTGAGACCTTCCCCTCAAACTACCCGCTGGCGCTATCATATGTCTAGGTAAATTCTGCCATTACCTTGTGTCGCTAGGTCTTCTTCAAGCAGGCCTCGCCCCTGCCTCCTGGGCTTCCGTCAAGTCGCACTCCCAAGCACTGGAGCAATTCAGACAAGACGGCCCTAAAGTGCCCTGCTTTTACAGTTCCGTAAAGGGAAGTTTGCAGAACTCTTTGCTAATAGGCTGCATTCCTGTACACACCCCCAGTATTAACTGGCTAGAGAATATCATGTTTACAAGCCCCTGATAGGAACATTACAATCGATGAGGAACCAGCTAAAGTATTGACAACTTCGGTACATTAAAAAAAAACAGTCCTCAGAAAAAGATTTACCAACTCCTAAAATAAACATTACTCTGCCAAGTAGTTAGTTTTAAGTTCACAAATCGATTGTAGAGCCATCTAACTGTAAAAGACGAAATACTTTGGTAGTTTACAAGTTCAAGTCCGTTGGCATTGATGGCCATAAGGAAGGCGCGCAGTTCAAATAGCCGGTGAAGGTGTACCCCTGGTACAACTACAATAATAATAATAATAATAATAATAATAATAATAATAATAATAATAATAATAATAATAAAATAAGAAGAAGAAGAAGAAGGAACTTTACGGGATGTGAAGTGGACATCTGGTACAAAGTGGTCGGATAAACGCCGTGCTCGACACAGCGAGCTAATGAAAATCTACTGGATCAATCAGTTGAAAACTGAGTAAACGCCAGAATGTATAATGAAACATCGCGGTCCCTAATTGGCCGATTATAGAATAATAAATAAATTAAATAATAATAATAATAATAATAATAATAATAATATACTAATATTTTTCCTCCTTTGATGGATAATCTGTGAAGAGGAACTGATAGACTCCTTTTTCCCATTAAAATGAAAATCATCCAACCTGTACGTTCAGTCTACTGACATTCTGCCGGTCTGTTGTCATTTAATAACTTGAGACTGTGTAGGGTAACGACTGAGTAAATAAACCGTGGATTTCAGTCCCGTCTGATTTGACACTTTTAAGTTACTGCAGCTAGGTTCTGTTGCGTGCCCCGCAATGGAAGTTTATTTTCCTTACTCTTTTATTCCATGATATTTGAAATAATTATCCGCCAGGCCTCCCAGACTGTTCATTGTGTTTGTAGCATGAGAAAATATGACAGGTTGTCGGAATATAGTGAAGGACTATTGCGAGAAAGTTAAACAGTATTTTGTATCATCCTGCTGAGGTACAATAATTGCTTTTCAAGTCAGCAGTGAAGCTATAAATGAGTTAGACATCCTACAGTAGAGTGAATATTTGGTAGGTAACTGCGTTTCGCGATTGTGTACTCGGACACATGTGTTCTACATTCTGAAAATAGTCGTACTAACCAAGACAGAATATATTCATCAACAAGATATATAGACTATCGCTCTAGTCCAGAATCACTTCTTCTTGACATTTTCTCACTTTATTGGGGTCGGCACATTTATTTATTTATTTATTTATTTATTTATTTATTTATTTATTTATTTATTTATTTATTTATTTATTTATTTATTTATTCCGGTTGTACGTCCGAATGCCGTTCCTAACCCAAACGTATGTGTGGGGATGTATGCATTGTTGCGTGTTTCAGTAGTGGTTTATGCAGATGTGTTCGATATTTATGTGTTTTATGTAGATAGGATGTATATTAAGACCCCACCCTCTCCCCATGGCACTAGAGCCCTTGAAGGATCTTGGTCTACCGAGCGACCGCTGCTCAGCCCGAAGGCTTGCAAATCAGATTACGAGGTGTCGTGTGGTCAGCACGACGAATCCTCTCGGCCGTTATTCTTGGCTTTCTAGACCGGGGCCGCTATCTCACTGTCAGATAGCTCTTCAATTCTAATCACGTAGGCTGAGTGGACCTCGAACCAGCCCTCAGGTCGAAGTGAAAATCCCTGACCTGGCCGGGAATCGAACCTGGGGCCACCGGTTAAGAGGTAGGCACGCTGCCCCTACACTACGGGGCCGGGAATCGAACCCGGGACCTCCGGTTAAGAGGCAGGCACGCTACCCCTACACCACGGGGCCAGCATGTATATTAAGATGAATACAAAAACCCAGTACCCGAATTAATCGCACGCAATTGAAACCTCTGGCCCGGTCGGGATTCTAACTCGGGCGTCTGTGAACCCACAGTTCGAACAGCGTTTGTAAACAGCATTCATTATCTGTGGATCAGTGAAAGAATGTCGGCCTCTGGATCCCAAAATAGCGGGTTCAAACCCGACAGAGGTAGTCGGATTTTCGATGGGCGGGAAATTACTCCATTCGACACTCTATGTCGTACGATGTCGGCATGTAAAAGATCTCTGGTGAACTTCAAACATTTGTTTTCAAATCCCGCCATTTCAGTATTGTACGCCAGTGGCCGGAAGTCCTTCGCTCATTGGCCGCTTTCAAATGAAATATCGACGTTCATTAATACGAGAAATGCGCGCGAATGTGCAATGTTTTATTAAAACCTGTATATCGCGACGCGTATATCGATTGTAAGTCTCTTGTTCTAGCGCGCTGTGTTCGTGTTCGTGCACATTAGTCTAGTCGATTCTAGAGACTGGTTGCTAGATTTGGAGTCTATTTTAGTAATTTATTGACAACATTTCAAATATACCTGCTTGTAAAAAAAAAAAAAAAAAAAAATGCGTGATGCGATATATCGATCTATGCATTTGCTAAGTAATGGATATATCTTGATTTTTCCTCATTTTCGTATCAAAATGTTCTGATTTTTGGGTCTGTAAAGTTGCAGGTATGTTATTAGTATTTAATTTCACTGTGTGCACAAACGACTATCACTTCATTAATTGTCAGTTCTGCATTGCTCAGGAATTTTGGAATAATACGATATATGAAATAAATAAACCGTTATGTAGTTCCTAGCATTGCCCTGACACAGCGTTTCGTCCTAGACTATACGTTCCTACTCGAAAGTTGTATTGGCTCCTTTATCGACTACTTCAGTTTCTGTGCAACCTTTAATCACCCGGTATATCATATCAAACGAACACCCATGCTGCACGTACCCGCATCCTTATGTGACAGGGGTATTATTGTTTAAAAATCCTCCGTGTGCAGTACTCCTCTACTGACATCGGAATATTCCAGCTCTTGTTGAGAGTGGTTTGGTGATGCGTGGTACCTAAGCAGATTCTAGTTAGCTCTAGCATGCGAAAGTGGAACCTGACTTGTAGGAGTCTTTTTCAGTTGATGGCTCCTCCTGGCCGTGATTGGTCGTGAAACAAAGAGCAAGTATTCTTCGTGGAAGTAGGGCAATTAAGAGCCGTGTCGCATTTGGCCGAGGCCGAGGCGCAGGGTGCCCTTCAAAGCGCTTGCCACACATATGGACGCTGACACAGGCGCCGCTAAGAGATCTAATTACACTACTAGGCTCCATTATCTGCTCGCTCCCGGGCGTCGACGACAGCCATCGCTCACACACCAACGTTTGCTTATGACGGTTTTACTGCGCGTGTTCTAGCAATGCGACCGTCGAATAGTTACGCACACTTTGAAGTTTTAGAAACGGTGCGCCGGTCTGCGAACGGGAAGGTATTTACTATTCTCTTGCGATGAAACACTTCCTTGACTTTTATGTTCATGTCGAGTTTTTCTAATTTCGGTGACCTCTAGTGGCATTGAGCTGTGCTATTTGCAATACGATATAGATCTTGTTTCACTCCTATCCCCTTCCTGCTAGAGGACTCTAGTGAGTGGCTCAGACGGGTGAGGCGCTGGCCTTTTGACCCCAATTTGGCAAGTTCGATCCTGGCTCAGTCCACTGGTATTTCAAGGTGCTCAAATTAGTCAGCCTCGTGTCGGTAGATATACTTGCACATAAAAGAACTCCTGCAGGACAAAATTCCGACGCCTCGTCGTCTCCAAAAACCGTCAAAAAGTAGTGAGTGGGACATACAGAGATGCGAAAATTAGTAAACACAAAGGAGAAGACAAAAATTAAATTGTTTGTGCTTTTGACCCCACTTGCCTTTCTAATTTGTTCCATGGAACTCCCTATCTTTCAGTCAAATATTCATCCTACTTACTAAACTTCGTGAAATACCATGAAACTGAAAACCGACAACCTGTTTTCCAGTCATTGATCGGGTCAGCGATGAAATGAATGAAGCCCCATCTTTCGGCGAGGATAGGAATTGTGCCGACTGTCGAGGCCTCTCTTACTCCTCTGGGGCAATAATTAATGACTAACAGATGAAATTAAATGATATTGGAGAGTGTTGCTGGTATGAAAGATGACACGGGAAAACCGGAGTACCCGGAATAAAACCTGCTCCGCCTCCGCTTTGTCCAGCACAAATCTCACATGGAGTGACCGGAATTTGAACCGCGGAGCTCAAAGCTAATCATGCATCAGTTTGCAAGAGTTTAGATAGTAAATAGTACAAAGCACAACAAATTATCCCAGCGCTCAAGTAGCCTAAACCAAAATATCACAGAACCACTTCATGTAATTTTATTGTATCTAATTACACTCAAAATGGAAATTAACAATCTTCAACATTGGAATTTAATGTTAATAGAGGAATGTAAGGACTCTAATATCGTCACTGATTTAATGAAAGAAAATGTAACTTGTATTCTATAATTTACTTTAAACTGACAAGCTCTACTTCAGCACAAAAAGATCTTTATAAGGCAGGCAAGCAATAGGTAATGCGACAATGGTAATATTCCAATATTAGTGTTGAGTCTAATAATTTTCATACCTCTGTAAAATATTATTATTATTATTATTATTAAACTCGGATAATTCCAGGTTAATATCTTACGTTTATCCAACTATAATAATAATAATAATAATAATAATAATAATAATAATAATAATAATAATAATAATAACTTGTCGGGTCCAGTGATATTTGGAGGTACTCAAATACGCCAGTCGAGTGTTAGTGTGTTGGTAAAGAAAAGAACTCCTGTGGAACATTATTTTAATGATCGATGTAATTTATCATCTTAAAGTAAATTGCGGATTTTCGTTGCCTATCCATCTAGCAGCAAAACCGAATGCTCCTGCTTAGTAGTTACGAATTTGTTACCAGGTTCCGTTTTACAAACCAATATCTACGAGGTGGAAAGTCCCATTTCGACATTCTCACATTCCGTTTTTTTCTTTTTTATCTTGACAATGTGCTTTACGTCGCATTTGCACAGATAGGTCTTATGGCGACGGTGGGATAGGAAAGGGCCAAGATTTGGAAGGAAGTGACCGTGGCCTTAAGTAAGGTGCAGCCCCACAATTTGCCTCGTGTGAAAATGGGAAACCACGGAAAACCATCTTCAGGGCTGCCGACAGTGGGGTTCGAACCCACTGTCTCCCGAATGCAAGCTCACAGCTGCGCGACCCTAACCGCACTATCAACTCGCTTGATCGTTTTAACATTACAGGCATCTTCACGATAGACTGCTATGCCTGTCAGCGTTCAGTCAGCAAGCCTGTGTGATTTAATTACACCCCACCACAATAATACTATATTTGCAACTAGTTCTGCAGCGTCGTTTAGTTCCACACCATATATCTAAATATCATTAGAACTGTTGTAACCTTCGGCGTCATGGTCTACTTCGCTTAGTTTCCATAACCGAGTCTGTTATTCTCCTAGGTATCCACCCCACCACTGAAGCCAATTGAGGTGTTCGGTTTCATCCATCGACTTCATTCCTAACTTAACCTTTAACTCCTGATTTCAAGTACCCTCCTGCCATGGTTCCCACATGTTTTTGACAGCAGTCATTATCGCTACTTTCATGTCTGTTACTTCCAACTTATCCTGAGTCACGTTGGCTGAACGGTTAGCGTTCTGGCCTTCGGTTCAGAGGGTTCCGGGTTCGATTCCCGGCCGGGTCGGGGATTTTAACCTTAATTGGTTAATTCCATTGGCACGGGGGCTGGGTGTATGTGTTGTCTTCATCATTATTTCATCCTCATCACGACGCGCAGGTCACCTACGGGTGTCAAATAGAAAGACCTGCACCTGGCGAGCCGAACCCGTCCTGGGATATCCCGGCACTAAAAGCCATACGACACTTCAATTCATTTTCATCCTGAGTCAACCCAGCTTTCACTTCCGTACAGTAAAATCAGTCTGGAAATAGGCCGATGTAGCGTCAGTTTCGTCCGAAAGCTCACTTCTTTTCTTTCAGAATACCGCTGATCGCAACTGCGAGCTCACTGCATTAGCTTTCCTGCAAATTAATTAAATGATTAATGCTCAATACTAAGTTTATTAATATTAGCCGTGTTGTATTTTAAGACATGAATCTCTATTCCAACCGATTTTTTTATTTAATTTCAGGGTCATCTTGATTGTGTAGAGAAAAGCAGGCGTCAGGTTTATTAATCTCTCGCACGATGTAAATATTAATTGTATCATTGGAGGCACATTTTGTAATTACCCGTGGTTTAAATCCTCACTAGCTGTCATAATGCACGTTGACTGTAATTGCATTGCCACTGAATGCACAGCTGTTGTTGGCGGGTATTCTGATTGCAATACCATCGCTTTTCATGACGAGCGCACACAAAGTAACGCGTGCAGGTATTAAATTAAACTCTACATTTTGAAATCTTTGGATTTTTTCTTTTCTCTCACGTCTCCCTCCTTTTTGAAAGAACTTTAATTATTTTAATCTTGACGCTGCTGTTACGCAGTTCCAACAACGGATTTTGTAAGAAGTAAGATCTTGTTTTTTATTTTGTTTTACAATCTGCATTACGTCGCACCGACACAGATGGGTCTTATGGCGACGATGGGATAGGAATGAAAAGGAAGTGACCGTGGCCTTAATTAAGGTACAGGCCCAGCATTTGCCTCGTGTGAAAATGGGAAACCACGGAAAGCCATCTTCATTATTGCTGACAGGGGGGTTGCCTATCCATCTAGCAGCAAAACCGAATGCTCCGGCTTAGTAGTTACGAATTTGTTACCAGGTTCCGTTTTACAAATCAATATCTACGAAGTGGAAAGTCCCACTTCAACATTTTCACATTCCGTTGTTGTTTTTTTTTTTTTTTTACAATGTGCTTTACGTCGCACTTGCACAGATAGGTCTTATGGCGACGGTGGATTAGGAAAGGGCTAAGAGTGGGAAGGAAGCGACCGTGGCCTTAAGTAAGGTGCAACCCCACAATTTGCCTGGTGTGAAAATGGGAAACCACGGAAAACCATCTTCAGGGCTGCCGACAGTGGGGTTCGAAACCACTGTCTCCCGAATCCAAGCTTACACCGCCAACTCGCTCGGTCAAGAAGTAAATTATCTTACATTTGGGAAAATCTCGCTGGTAGTCTATGAATTCGACCAAGGGCAGTCCTTCCAGTTGAAACAAAACGCAGTACGCTTAAATTGATTCCTACATTAGTCAGAAGGATTTATGGCCCTCGAGACTTAGTCTTTTTCACTTGCAATTCCGTTTTCCATTCTGGCACAGGGTTTGTGCAGGTTCAATGCGATTTTGTTCCTGGTTGCTTGCTTAGATCAACTTATTTTTCCGTACAAAATCCAAGCATTAATCACTGCTATGTCAACCATGTGGTTAAAGAAGCGGAAATACATTTTTATTTATTTTTTCGGATTTCATAATGTTGTAACAATACTCCACATTGAGTTGAGTTCTGAACCTTGACGGGAACATCGAGTCAGAAACTGATATTGTTATTGGCTTTACGTCTCAGGGGTCAGAAGGCCAGCGCCTCAGGCCTCTCAGCCCGGTGAGTCAGAAATGGGAAGCCTACGAAATGTGGTTGTATCGTCGGATAATAAGAATTTTTTGGACACACCACACCACACCACACCACACCACACCACATCAAGAATGGTACTGTTCTGGGAAAGCAGCAAGTTATTCTTTTGACAGTCACACCTCGTAAACTCTAGTATGGGCATATCATGAGGCATAGGCAAATATATGCTTAACTACTATTGATTCTCAAGCGGAAGATAGAAGGAAGAAGAAAAACTTTGGCTGAAGACCTTGCGAATATGGTTCAAATACAAGTTTGCAGGGACTTTTCAGATCAGTTACAGATAAAGGATATGTTGCCATGCTAAATGCCTACATCTGAAACGGATAGTCACTCGAAGAATAAATAGCAATATACGACTACATAAGAGAAGGCGTGCCTTTGCTGGCAGGACCTAGTGTTTACAGTGCACTATGTCTTCTGGTATAGGCTAGAGCAATTTTGTTACTTTCATTGATCTGTCTCTGTCTTATCCTTGGCTTTGGCTGTATGAAAGTGACTGAGGTATGAGCGATGCTAGTAATGCCATTCCTTCTGCAGCCAGTCCCTGCTATGAATGGTGCGAAAATTTTGCTCGTAGGGTCGGTTGGTGCATGCATTTCAGTGGGCTTGGTAGACTGATATGTAATAGCAACTTCTGGCTCGGTGAGGAAAGCAACGGGAAACTACCTCACTCTTCATTTCCCTAGTACGCCTCTTCAGTGATGCCTAGGCCATCTATGACAGCTGATGGCAGAGCTGTTGAGGATCCAACCAGCCTTAGGGCTGAAGACTGAACATATACATACAAGAGAAGGCATATCAAGCAAGTACATTCTGCTTAACAGATATGTTAATAATAATGTTGTTGGCTTTACGTTTCACTAACTACTTTTACGGTTTTCGGGGACGCCGAGGTACCGGAATTTAGTCCCGCAGGAGTTCTTTAACGTATCAATAAATCTACCGAGCACTTTCAAGTACCACCGGACTGAGTCAGGATCGAACCTGCAAAGTTGGGTTCAGAATGCTAGCGCCTCAACCATCTTTGAGTCCGGCTAACAGATATACAGTGTTGCGCATTTAAGGTTTAAATTTAGAAAAAGAAAACCTAGTGAATACGCATTGTGCTGCGAGGCGGTTCCACATTTGGCGAAGATAGTATCTAATCTGCAATGTTACATCTGCTTCTGCATTTTCTCCGGTGTCTCAATCCCCCTCGTAAGCAGTGACCGCAGCTCAATGTTCATATACTTCATCTTGTGCTCCATTAAGTTTATTACATGAACCTACCAATGCTCCATTGTCTGGGACAACCCTCGTGTCAGGTGAATGAAGACTGACCGTCCTGTACCGTCCGTCGTTAAGGCAACGCTCGCTCATTGCTCACTCTTCTGTTCCGTTCCACTGATTTGCATCTCTGTCTGGTACACTCACTTCTCCTGCCCGTAGCTCACCGAACATCGCGGTCAGAGGCTCGCGTACTCGCTGTGCAAGTTTTTATTTTTGCTAGCTGTTTAACGTCGCTCTTTGACGACGATATGAAGGGAAAGAACTGGGAAGGAAACGCCCTAAACTTAATTGAAATACAGCCCCGCACGAATGCAAGCTCATGGCTTAGTGACCCTAACCGCGCAGCCAGCTCGCTCGGTGACAATATTCTTGAAATGATTTTCGTGGTTTCCTCATTTCACAGCCAGAAACACGCTAAAATAGTAGCTTACCTCTGTAAACGCCGTGGTCGCTTCATTACATCTGTAGCCCCAATAAATTACAGTGTAAAACCACAATAACACAAGGCATAAGATAATCCACGTATGTGTACCTGAACGGGCAGGAGTGAAATCGTTCTTGATTCCGAGTCCACTGATAATCGTTACACTTACATAAGCTTACAACCTACCAGATATTGGTGATCGGCAGCAAGTGATTCTGGCATTGCTTCCGTCTTATTGTGCCACATCCATCTCTCTTATCTCTGGTCGGGGTTGGGATTCCTAAGAATTTTCCATTTCCCGGTTTCACCTTCACTTCGCTCTTTCGTCATGAAGATGGACCGCTTCCTCTCGTTACTGATATACGAGACTGATAACCCCGTTGTTATCAGTGGTAGAGTGCTGGCCTCCAAATCCCCAAGATTGCGGGTTCGAACCCTGCAGAGGAGTCGGATAGAGGTAAATCAGAACGTCGAAATCGACACGGAAGCAGCCTTAATGGCATTCATTCATTTAATAAAGGCTAGGCCTTGTCGATACAATCACTCCTCTGCGTTCTGCTGCTTGTTTCATCTTCATGTAATTTTCACATCCCATTCTCCTTCTGATGTCCTCCCTACTTCGACCGCTTTCTTTATTCCTTAACACTTTGCTTTCGAAAATGTTAATGATGATGTATCTAATGATTTGCCCGATGTATTGTATTTTCCTACTTTACGTGTCTTCTAACTCTTTTAATAGCTGGAAATCAAAATGTCTGCACGCGGTAGCTAGGCCGTGTTAATATTATTATTATTATTATTATTATTATTATTATTATTATTATTATTATTATTATTTCAGTGTTTTCGTCTTAAAATCTACCATTACTATAATTTATTTAAACTCTGAAATACTACACTTGTATAACATGCACGGCTCGAAGGGAATTTTTTTTTAATTAGTGCTCAACTAAAAAAATATATATATATTTTTCAGAACTCTTCTTCCTAGTGGAAGTGCTTGATAAACGAGTGACATAATCGCTAGTTATCTCCAAAGCAGCTGTGGTTCATATGTATATGGAGGGTTTGAAATGAAGAATCATATCCATGTGTTCGGATTCCTCGTAAAACTGGAAAACTCTTTGCTAAGTTCACGCTATCAACAGGCATGTAAACTACAAGCTAGCTTGCTTTTCTCTAATCAGAACGGAAGGTACTCTTCTTCATCTGTTGACGTGCTTGCTCCGCTGACTTTGTAATGCGGGGTACATTTCTGTCCGGTGCGACGGTCTGGAAGTCAATGAACACTGTGCTACGAATGCACTTGTCCGCAAGCTTATGACAAGTCCCTTCCAGAGGAGTGGCTGAGAGTAGGGCAAACTATCCGTATGAACATCACTGGTTTGCACCCTACGTTTGTCAGTGGTACTGCTACCTCTTCTCTGCTCCCTGACTATAGGAAGGAAAGAGCTTCAAGCATCTGCAATGTACTGTAGAGGTGGTGGTGTTTGCTTATTGTTATTAACTCGTTGTAACGCTTCAGAACCTGTAGCACCACACTGAAGACCGTCTGCCATATTCCCTACTTCCAACTTTCTCTTACCTAAAAGTCCGTCTGTATACGTATTCCAGCCATGTTTAATATAATATCATCGTCACTAGCAACGTACGAAATACTATGCAAACCTCCTAGACCAACTACAGGAATAGATACGTGAAACAAGGCCTGGTTTGGCAAGGAAAAAGGTCATCTTTCATCAGGACAACGCTCCGCCACACACAAGTGTTATTGCCATGGCAAAACTTCATGAACTGGAGTACGAATTGTTGCCACATCCACCTTATTCACCTGATTTGGCACCATCAGAATTTCATTTTCTACAAGGGAAGAACTGACAGCCAAATTGGAGAGGTATTTTGCAGGCCTGGAGGAATCTCATTTTCGAGATGGGATCAAGGCTTTGGAACATCGCTGAACCAAATGCATTAGTCTACAGGGAGACTATGTTGAAAAATAAAAGCAGTTCCACCGAGGTAAGATACTTAATTCTAGTACATTCCGAGAACTTTTCAAACCACCTACGTAGATGTCTTCTTACCATACCCTTCCTTCTGTTATGATGTTTTCCATAACGTAGCTTCGTACCTTTTTTTCCTTTCAGTTCTTCTTCTGATTTCCCATTCTCGTTTTCTTCTTTTGTATTTACCTGAATTGTCCTTTCTTTACGTTATCGTTTATGTAAAATATAGGGGTTTTGTTGCAGCAGGCTGATACAGTTTTATTTTTTCTTCCTATTCTTCTTCCTCTTCTGCTTCTACACGTTTTCCCCACATCGGTGGGGTCGCGGGTGCGAACTGTGTTGCACATGTGGATTTGGCCCCATTTTATGGCCGGATGGCCTTCCTGACGCCAACCCTCTCTGGAGGGATGTAATCAGTAATCACCATTGCGTGTTTCTGTGATGGTTGGTAGAGTAGTGTATTGCTTGAATGTGAAGAGGAAAATGTTAGAACAAACACCAACACCCAATCCCGAGCGCGAATAATTATTCGGAAGCAATTAAAATGCCCAACCCGGCCGGGAATTGAACTCGGGACCCTCTGAACCTAAAGCCTCAACGCTGACAATTCAGCCAATGAGTCGGACATTATGTTTATGTTCTTATCCTATATAAATGTGTAATTCCCATTTTAGATTAATTGTTGTAATTATTATACATAAGAAATTTATTACGGATCTCTATAATTCGGTCCGTTGCTCTTTCTGATTCAAATAAATAAATAAATAAATAAATAAATAGATTTACCTTGTGAATGATGTATGGTGTCATCTTTGTTAGATTACCCTGCTTTCTAGTCCTGTTGCGTGCCATAATGGTGAATCTTAATTTATTTAACGTAAGAAGCAACTATTTATTTTGTTGATTCAGCCAATGACACAAACTAGGGTTGAGTTTCAAAAGAACAGAATGCACAGTATGATGTGTTGGAAAGAACTATTTAAATAAATATCCAGCATAATCGTGTAATTTTCCTCAGGTATATTCTTTTTAGAAATTCGTTGATGGCCTCATTTCCTTCAAGAATTCGGAATATCCTGCAATATGCATATCCGGGAAAAAGGAATTGTTAATTATTATTTCCAACTTCTGAGACTACAGTAAACGGTAAGGATCAAATCCGATTAAAATTATGTAATATGACCTGTTATGTTCTTTGTACTTTTTATGAGGTTTTACATCGTAGAGGTATTCTTACTTGAGCTATAGTGACACGGATGGTAAAGCGGAATTCTACTGTATCAGAAATGTGGCGCCCGAGCCTGCAGCGAAGGTTCTCGACACCAGTGAAGAACGGGTTGCGTACGGTAAACTCGCAGGCGCTGGATGACTTACCATTTTGTAGTCTGAAGGCATTTCTTTTAGCATCCCTGCAGGTTGAGCTAAGATACGGTACTGTAGATAGATGGCTTACTACTTTCAGAAGTTCTGCTTTCTAGTCCTATTGAAGAATGTGATTTTTCCATAATGGTGTATATTAATAATTATTTTGAATCGACAAATTAGTCATTTAACTGCGTATTTCTTGTGTAAATACTGTAATTTTATAGAAAGACCCTCTTTATGAAGATTCACTTTTGATATTTCAAGTGAATGTGATGTAGGTAAACTGAGATTTCAGAGCTCTGTATTATTATTATTATTATTATTATTATTATTATTATTATTATTATTATTATTATTATTATTATTATTGCCGTTGTTGTACAGCCCCTTAGATGAATGGTTAATATACTTGCCTTCGGTTTGTGGAGCCCCGGGTTAGATTCTCGGCCTTGTCGGGGATTTTAATTGTGCAGGCTAATTCCTCTAGCTTGGCGACTGGGTGTTTGTCTTCATACTCTTCTCCATCTACACATAACACATCGCACTTCCACCACAGAAACACGTATAAGTGAATACATCCCTCACAGGTTTGGCGTCAGGAAGGGCATCTTGCCGGAAAACTGAGCTAAGTCCATACACAGTGCCGATCCCAAAAATTTGGTCATTATCCCGGAGACTGATTGCTTCCTCAAAGAGCACCACTATGGGTTATGTGGTTATAGGGAAACCTCAGAAACCAATGGTGGCGTAAAAATGAGCAATACTTGGCAAGATTAGGAGTGAGCTAGTTTGTCATTGCTTTCTTTACTGAGCCAGAAAGTGTTATTGTAGTATAACCGGCCCTAATGAGTAGCGCCTTTCTTAACAAACGATTATGTCACGTGACAGATTCGTTTGTTCGTGCTTCGTATGTGTTAAGGCATGAAAACACACTAGGTTTGATTGAACGTGAACATTTCGATATCTGACTAAATCCTAAGTGACACTTTATTTCTCCGCTTCAAGTTGCCTATTATTGATTGCATTTTCAAGTGTTAATTATTACGATCTTAGAGAAAGATGAGCCACAATCAGTAATTTCAATAATTGGTTCCAACTATTAACTCCATAAACATTAAATAGAGAATACACGAGGACGATTACACTGTTCCTAGCAATTCAGTGAAAAGTCAACAACTACAAATAACTCACTTGTCGTTAGATAGACAGTATCTGTTCGGAAGTGTCTGGACACTTCAATTTACATGTAAACTAGAGATTGTGTGTCACTACGACCACCGCTGCTGCTATAAAAGGCGGCTCCTGGGTCGAAGTTGTTCAGTGTTACGAGATACGCTGAATAGGTTAATTTTCGGCGACGGAAGAATGGGAAAGGGCTAGGATTAGAAAGGTATCGGCCGTGGCCTTAATTACGGTTCAGCCCCAGCATTTGCCTGGTGTGAAAATGGGGAAACCATGTAAAATCGTATTCAGGGCTGCCAACGGTGGGATTCGAACCTACTGTTTCCCGAATGCAAGCAGAAGAACTAGTGATTTCAAACTGGAATGGCTTTTGTTTTCCACATCAGTAAGGAATCAGTAGGGCTATTTCCACCTTAGCAGGGCTGAGTGGCTCAGACGGTTGAGGCGCTGGCCTTCTAACCCCAACTTGGCAGGTTCGATCTTGCCTCAGTCCGATAGTATTTGAAGGTGCTCAGGTACGTCACCCTCGTGACGGTCGATTTACTGGCATGTAAAAGAACTCTTTGGAACTAAATTCCGGCATCTCGGAGTCTCCGCAAACCTTAAAAGCACTTAGTAGGACGTAAAGCAAATATTATTATTTTGATTATTTCCACCTTTCTCATTTTACCCAGGTCGACTGTCGGGGACGTGATTGTGAGGTGTAATCGGGAAGAAAATGAAGTCGGGTAAGCCATGTTGTATTGACTGACAGGAACTGTCAAGCGTTGAAGAAGGTGGCGGTACTGGAAAGAAATATGGCATAGTGTTATATGTGTGAATTCCACAGTAGGACTAATTGTGTAGCTAGCATCATGACTGTGCGCCAGGAGATGCAATTATTAGAGTTTAAGGCTCAGACACCCGTCCATAAACTGCAAATTTCGCTGGTAAACGATAAATGCTGATTTCCAACCCCGTACTGTCCCCATTACACATCCAGTATTAATGTCTTCTCCTAGGCCGTATGTCTGAGGAACGCTTTGAGGATTGTTTCGAGGAGGTGCCCGGATGCTTTTGATCGAATATTGTATGTCTTATCAGTCCGGCTTCTCGGTTGAATAGTTAGCGTAATGGCCTATGATTCAGAGGATCCCGGGTTGGACTCCCTTCCGGGCCGGGATTTTTTTCCGCATCTGGTTAATTTCTTTACCTCGTGCGCCAGGTGTTGGTATTCGGCATAATGCACATCTTCATTTAAATGTGTTCTCATCCCGAGGTGGTGCGGCTCTTTTCAGGCGCACCGCCAATGGAGGTTAGCTGCATGTACCATTTCAACCACATACCAGCCCTCCTGCCATTCTTAAAATTGAAATGTAAAACACTGCAAACAATATCAAAAACAGGCAATAGAGAATACATCCCTCCATGCAGCATTGCTGTCAGGAAGGGCATTCGGCCATAAAAACGGGCCTAATCCACATCCAGTCCATCTCCAAGTAGTTGGGAAAAGAGCAGGAAGAAGAAGGTAGATTGGGAGAGATTATATTATGTGGTAGTTATACAATGATGGTTATTTATCGTATGAATACTAATCCTAAGGTCTTATTCTCCCAATTAATCATACTTTCTTGAAAAGAGTGTGATTTCTGAAGGCGGCTTGTTGCTTTCCGGACGTGGCTGTACATACTGGATATGGTAAGGTTTATTTCTCTATAATACAGGCAGTGTATAACCCTAATGGGGGGTCCGAAGGTCCTTTTTTGTGTGGCGAAGTCAGTTGGGGACAGGCGAGGCGAGTAATGTGGCCATTGGGAGTCCGCGAGGCGTAGAGAGGGCAGGCAGCGAGCGGGCCATGAGTGGGTTATTATTCGCAGAGAGACAAGACTCTCCCCAATACATACCACAAGTACACTCACACTATTGATTCCGTCTGCCTGCCTGCTTGTTCGCTCTACCCTACTCGCTGCCTGCTTGCTTGGTTCGTAATCATTTAACATTTCCTTTGAATCTCGAGAACACATCATGCACCACTTCGTTAAGAAGCGGTAGCAATGAGTCACATACATTGCATGTTTCTCTCCACTCTGTCGGAAATTACTGCGATAGTTGGTTGCTTCCTTCTTTCATCGATTATTAATTCATTCATTGATTTCATTCCTTGGTAAACATATTTTTATTTTATTTCGTGTGACTATTGCTAACCTGGTGCAGCCTTTATACGACAGACCCTCCGCCAATGTTTGGGCGGCATCTGCTATACAGAGTGAAGCGAAATTCGCGCACTCAGGCGTCGCAGCGCGACTCTTCACATGCCAGCAATAAAATAATGTCTCTCACAAAAGTTCGTCCTGCGACTATATCCGGCAGAAAAAGGACGTGGAAAATTGGCAGTCTGGCAACACTGTAACCACATGTAGGATAACTACCTCTTTCAGCACGTATTAGTCGTGCTGTACAGTTCGTGCAATGGATAGAGTTTTGGGTTAGCATGCAGGAGGTCGAGGGTTCGATCCTGGGTTGAGGCGTATGTTTTTTATTTCGTAAATGTAGTCCAGGTCCGCCTCTGTGGTGTAGTGGTTAGCGTGATTAGCTGTCATCCCCGGAGGTCCGGGTTCGATTCCCGGCTCTGCCACGAAATTTGAAAAGTGGTACGAGGGCTGGAATGGGGTCTACACAGCCTCGGGAGGTCAACTGAGTAGAGGTGGGTTCGATTCCCACCTCAGCCATCCTGGAAATGGTTTTCCGTGGTTTCCCACTTCTCCTCCAGGCAAATGCCACTTAAGGCCACGGCCGCTTCCCTCCCTCTTCCTTGCCTGTCCCATCCAATCTTCCCATCCCTCCACAAGGCCCCTGTTCAGCATAGCAGGCGAGGCCGCCTGGGCGAGGTACTGGTCATTCTCGCCAGTTGTATCCCTGACCCAGAGTATGAATCTCCAGGACACTGCCCTTGAGGTGGTAGAGGTGGGATCCCTCGCTGAGTCCGAGGGAAAAAATGACCCTGGAGGGTAAACAGATTACGAACGAAATGTAGTCCAGGTGGTACGGTATCTGGCATCTTAATCGTCAACAGCGATTGCAGCGGGTCCTCTGGAAACCATTTGCAGCTTTGAAAGACGCCCTTTCCACGTTGTGGGCGTGAATTTATTCGCTGTTGATGATTAAGATGCCAGAGACCATACCACCTGAACTACATTTACGAAATCAAAAACATCCGCCTCAACCCAGGATCGAACCCTCGACCTCCTGCATGCTAACCCAAAACTTTCTCCACTGCACCAACTGTACAGCACAACTAAGATGTGCTGACAGAGGTAGTTACCCTACATGTGGTTACAATGTTGCCGGATTGCCACTGTTCAACGTCCTTTTTCTGCCGGATATACTCACAGGACGAACTTTTGTGAGAGACATTTTTATAGCTGGTATGTGAGGAGTCGCGCTGCGGTGCCCGAGTGTGCGAATTTCGCTTCAGCCTGTATAACTACATGTTTGTGTGATGGAGGATAATGACCTGTGTGATGTACGCGTTGCAAGGATGTTTCGAACAGCACAGACACCCAGTTCCCGAGCCTAGAGAATTAACTATTTAAAATTAAAATCCCTCGACCTGACCAGGAAACAAATCCGGGGCCCCGAATACAGAGGCCAAGACGCTGACCACTCTTCCATGCAGGCGGACAGTACACATAATTATAATTCACTGGCGAAATTCAACTGGTAGATGGGCCTCTCTTCGGCCATCCATAATGATAACGGCTTTCCTGAGTGTTGTTTCATCCCCCTCACCCCTACCGAGCGAGTTGTCTGCGCGATTCGGGTGTGTAGCTGTTGGCTTGCATTCGGGAGATGATGTGTTGTCGCTTCCTTCCCAGTCCTAGCCCTGTTCTATTTTATCGTCGCCATAAGACATGTCTGAGTCGGTGCGACCAAACCCAACAGCGTAAAAAAAAACCATCTTCCCACCCCCACTAGCCTCCAGGTTTTCTCTTCCACACTCACTTGAGGAAGTGCTTGGATAATGCCTCATTTCCCAGACACAGGACACCATTACCAATCCTAGGCCAAAACTAATTATAAGCATGTTTGTATGGGGGCGTGATAGCCGAGTGACATTGTCACTGAATTCTCACCAGGGTGGCTGCTCTTTGAATCCTGGCCGAATGATGTGAAATTAGTCACGTCTCAGTGGCTGAGATTCTACGTAAAAATAAATGTCTTGTGGCTGTGATCAGAATAACAGTAACAGTAACAGTTCATGGAAAACTAGAAGCTTGCGTTGCTTTGCTATGCTCAGAATTCAACATGAACGCAGATTATCAGATCCGTTCCCTGATATTAACATACGTGTATGACCGATATGTCCCTGAAGCTACAGCATATTATAGTTATACCTCGGATTTTTAGGTGGCAATTGGTTAGAATGCAAAGTAATTTGGTTTGTAGGAAGTGTGATGCAACCCGTTGTACCACAATGTGGGAAGAGTAGCATAAATTCCAGGAGTTCTATAGGCTGTACCCCTAATATCCATGCAAATCTCATTGCATAACCGTTGTACAGTGTAGAGTATACTTGTTATTGGCTTAAGTAAGTTTGCATTCTAACCTATCAGTACCTAATAATCCGGACTCCAAATAGTACAAGAACTGCATTGCTGTAATGGGAATGATCCCCTAATCCTAAGGGACGGTGGTTGATGGATGGTTATTAGAATTAGAAATCGTTTGTAAATAACTTCATTATGTAGTTCTTCTTCTGGTAGGCTCCGTGGGTCAGGCGGCAGCGCGTCGGTCTCCCACCGCTGGGTTCCGTGGCTCAAATCCCGGTCACTTCATGTGTGAGATTTGTGCTGCACAAAGCGGAGGCGGGACAGGTTTTTCTCCGCGTACTCCGCTTTTCACTGTCATATTTAATTCCAGCAACACACTCCATTATCAACGATCGATTAAAACAGCCTGAAATTTTTCCGTCTAAAAATTACACCAATCATGACCTAGGGTATTGAATTCGTATGGACCTTCCTGAAAAAGAAAGATCTAAAAGACCTACGACATAGTATGACTCTACAATCTACAAAAGAATATCAAGAGCTGTTACGTGAATTAAAATCGTAGAAGACAGAAATTTGGAGTGACTTTTATATAACGGATGCAAAACGACAACAGACAATTGGTGCCGAAGTTGCTTCGATCTCAGACATACAGTGATTCGTGCAGCGGTTCATGGTTTCCATCATGAGGCATGTGTTGAACTAGTTTTCACGAACCGAACCATGATTGTGTGTGCCGATGGTGTGAATAATTTCGTAGCAGAAATGTCTTGCGGTTAGGTGCTACTTGTACTTCTTAAAACAGTTATCACCACCACTAGAAAAGACGAAGGAACTCGAGGTCCTAAGTTTACTTGTATTCTTTGACTCATGCAACCTGCTAAAATGTCACCTGTTTGTTGCCATGACACCAGCGTGTAGCGCGAGACACACACAAACAGATGACTGCGGCCAGGCCTACTCGAGCGTGACCAGAGGCACGGAGCGAATCTAACCAGATAATCGTACTGCATAGTTTACATCGACACCAATTTTCCAAATATTTTGTGGTAATCACACGCGGAATATCTCGTGTTTTCAGAGCCGAGTGCTTATAGGGCGTATATATGCGTGCATGAATGCAACTTCCTACGGATGGCATAAGTATGAGTGAAGGCTTAATCCTATTTCTTTCCATGTTGTTTCTTTGGACTCGTTTAAATTTGGGTTATGTAGCGCATACCTATCAACGAAATGTCACTGTGATATTTGTCCCAAATGGAACATAATAATTCCTTTTACACAAATTAAGTGAGAAATCTGCGGTAAATTAAGAAATGCCGTCGTTAGTAGAGAGATATCTACTTACGGGCTGTAAACAGGACGCCCTTATGTTGTATTCCGCTGCTCGTGCCCTCTTTTGTTTCTTTCTTGAGGTCCAGGGCTAGCACCGACGAATGGGAGTGCTATGTCTGTGAATTCTCATTGTCTTTGTCCATATGACCAGCGCGGGCGGTTCAAACAGCAACATAGTATGATTCCTGGACCGATAAATATTTTACTTTTTTGTTGAAAGGAAAATGATGATGATGATGATGCTTGTTGTTTAAAGGGGCCTAACATTGAAGGTCATCGGCCCTGAAAAGAAAAATAGCATGATCCCTGGACCAATAAATATATCATTTAATGAATGAGTTAGGGCACAAAACGAATGAGCAACATAAAGAAAACGACACCTAATTAATTGAAATAACTTCAGTGAGCAAAGACATCACACACAAACAAAACTCATACGGAAGCGCTGCGACGTAGCAGAAAAAAAAAAAAAATAGTTGTAAGGTAGTAAAGTGTGTATCCATATCATTCTCTGCAAGTAAAATATTTCGTACAATTTCTTAATTTACCGCAGATTTTCGACTTTATTTGTGTAAAAGCATTTGTTATGTTCCGTTTGGGACAAATATTACAGTGACATTTCGTAGATAGGTATGCGCTACGTAACCTAAATTTGTCCATAATATTGTTATCAGTGAAATGTCTGTTTTGTAATAATTATTTTGAAGTTTTCTGTAATTTTATGACCATAACATTTAGTAATAGTTTAATAATAATAATAATAATAATAATAATAATAATAATAATAATAATAATAATAGTGATAATGTTATTCGCTTTACCACCCACTAACTACTTTTACGGTCTTGCATATTCACCAAGGGTTCAGCCCTTTGCAACCCGTACGTTGAAATGCATTACATAGATCGCATTCTAACCTTTTAGTGCATAAGATCCCTGCCTAAATCAGTGAAATGCACTAGCTACAATTTGAAATAGTACTACCAGCAGGGGCAGGTGGAGACCGATTTGTCATTTGTGTTCTTAATACTGATGTTAGCAGAGATCATTGGACATTGTTTTATACACTTGGCGGTGATTTATGGTAATCGTGGAAAATGTAAATATTTTGAAACTGGAGTACGAATTCAATATGAATATTACTTTCCACTGTCATAAATCCGAAATAACCCTTAACGGTTCATTGGATTCTGGTTCATTTTGCGATAGAAAATTATTCTTCGATGGCAATTTTGTAATCGTTACCACGCCATGGAGTGCCCGAAGAGGCCTTGTTCTCTGACAAAACTTTGTAGCGAATAAGTTTATATTCTTGCACATTGTGTGCTTTTCTATTTAATAATAATTTTGCCCTCTGTAGTACTCGTAGAAATGTCAGTTTTCTGTCTTGGCCTTTTCATCTAGGATTTGCCGAGTAGCTTGAACAATAATTAAGTTCCAAATGTTGAGTACTGTGCCACCCCCCCCCCCCCCCCCACGTTTTCATTAGTAATATACTTGTATCGGATGTATTCCTGCGTTTGAACGTAGCCTACGTACTGTCTAAATAAAGGTGGCAGAGTTCAGGTTATTTAAAGCTTGGCTTAGTGTAAAGTTTGTGTATCTGTAGCAGGGGTAAAGTTAATCCCTCAGTTAGTTTATCCAGATTATAACTTGTTATTGCTATTTTTAAAAGGAGTGCGTAATAGAAATGAGTTTTTTTTTTCTTTTCACCCGAAAGAAGAAGAGAAGCTATTACTCTTTTGATGGCCATTGTATGTGGATGCTTTATAAAAATATTTAGGATGTCTCCTTCATATAGTTCATTAGCCGTCACAATGCAGTGTGGCCCTAAGCTAAGCCTGTCCCGTCCCGATACGAGACGAGAGGTCTCTTAGCTGCAATCCTCTTCCTCTTCCTTGCTAATTAGCTAGACTGAAGCTAGAGCGCACAAAAGCCTCTTCCCTCCCGTCTTCAAACTCGCTCAATGCAAACGAGAGGGAAAAAATATATAGATATAACTCTCAATGAAAATCTAAAAGACCCGGGCTGAGCCTAATCAGCGAATTACTACAGCTGCTGGAGAATGGGGGATGACGGAAGAAAGGAAACACAAGTTGGATTGAAAAAAGAACTCGAGCTAAAGGCAAGTGATGAGGGATAACAAGAGTGAGAGAAAGGTTTGAAACGAGACCCGTTTTACACTTTTATCATATATCGTGAAATGGAACATTTTATGTACTGTACCTCCAACATTTAGGCTCAGCGGCGGTTGAGATTGGTTCCAATTTCTCAAGGGGGGAGGGAGGAGGATTGAACGACTGGTTACAGTTTCCTCTTTTTTTAATTGAGTAGCAATATTCAAAGTTTAAAATAAGAAACGTTTGAAAGTGCTCGGTTCGAGGCCTAACGTTTAAAAGAGTTTATTTCGAGATTATCAGCTCTTTTCTGGCATAGCGCTATCGAGATACAGGTAACAGCCTTCTTTGATATGTATGTGTATGTTTAGTCCTCAGCCCGCAACAGCTGTCATAGATGGCCTAGGCATCACTGAAGAGGCGTGAGGAAATGAGGAGTGAGGTAGTTTCCCGTTGCTTTCCTCACCGAGCCAGAAGTTGCTATTACACATCAGTCTGCCAAGCCCACTGAAATGCATGCACCAACTGACCCTATGAGCAATATTTTCACACCATTCATAGCAGGGACTGGCTGCAGAAAGAATGGCATTACTAGCATTACTCATACCTCAGTCACTTTCATATTGTCAAAGCCAAGGATAAAGCTGAGACAGATCAATGAAAGTAACAAAATTGCTCTAGCCCATACCAGAAGACATAGTGCACTGTAAAGACTAGGTCCCGCCAGCAAAGGCACCTTTGATATGTACAATGAATAATAATTGTTATTATAATGATAATTTCGTGTGGCTAGTAATAGCCCTTGTGAGGCAGACCCTCCAGTGAGAGTGGACAGCGTCTACTGTGTTTGGGAAATTGCATGTTAGTCTGGTGGAAGCACTTAATCATGAAGTCGGATGATTCTGAATTGAGGTAAATTACGTTTTGGTGAAATTGACGGAAAGAGCGTTTTGGTAAAATTGGAACGAGAAACCTTTTTCACAGAAATAACGTGAATGATCTGCTAAGGCGCTTCGGAATATCCTGCATCTATTACACAAGATACATTTTCAGTCTTCCGTGCCCCTGCTCATTCCGTAATGTATGTATGTATGTATGTATGTATGTATGTATGTATGTATGTCGGGCTGAGTGGCTCAGACGGTTGAGACGCTGGCCTTCTGATCCCAACTTGGCAGGTTCGATCCTGCCTCAGTCCGGTGGTGTTTGAAGGTGCTCAAACACGTCAGCCTGGTGTCGGTAGATTTACTGGACGTAAAAGAACTCCCGCGGGACAAACTTCCGTCACCTCGGTGTCTCCGAAAACTATCAAAAGTAATTAGTGGGACGTAAAGAATTATTATTTGTATATATGCATGTATTATGTATGCATTGAATGTATTGTGCAAACGTGGATTATTATTATTATTATTATTATTATTATTATTATTATTATTATTATTATTATTATGATTATTGTACCGGGCGGTACACCTCCACTCCGCTAATTTAAAATGTGCGCCAGTTGAAACTCCTCTGCTGGAGGAAGTCTGAACTTTATCTACGCTATTAATTCTCTACTTTCTCAGAAGATGTCACCACGTGGAAAATTTTGAGTTTTTGAACTGTGTCATTTTTGATGTGGTTTTGTTTCGCTTGAAGTAAGAAGTGTGAACTTTCTCTTCTAGAGGACACTACTGAAGATCAACAATAGTGCAACCTAGTGCGGAGTCAAAGAACTATTTTGTTGGAGAAATTTTTATTTCAAATGTTTGTTCCTTGCTAAATTTTTTTCAGTCTTTGGTTAAGTTGGCAATATTAACCCCTTCTTTCCCCTTGTTTTAAATCTAGCCTATCCCGAATTTCTTGAATTAATTTTCCACCAATTATGTGTTTCTTCTTAGTATTGTGTAGGGGGTTTATTGATCTACCAATAAAATCATCGCGGGAGGGTGTTTTCATTCCCCTAACGCCTAGAACCTTCTGCGAGAGTATTTAAACTGCTGATTTTAGGGTCTCCGGGCCACTTCTGTTCCATCTTTCAGTGTATAAAGTACATAGCAGGAGGCGGGAAGCGCCTCTTTCCTCGGCAGCGGTCATCAATAAGGTAATGGCCGATTAATAAATTCTTTCTTTGCTAGCTCAGCAGTTTAACTCTCGGGGCGGGTGCGAAGCGTTTCTCCATGTAACCTTTTCCTAAAATGTAACGATCTTTTCTTCTATTCTCTTTTAAGCTGCATATTGGGATAGAGAGTGCTAACCCTCTCGAGCTCCCACTCACATTGTCTTGAGGTGAACTTATTTTCTCAACCTATTCTTCGTTAATGTAAAACAAATTGCTCTTTTCTAAAGTCACCTCGGTAGTATGGGATTAGCCCTTGCATTAGTGGCCTAGAGCCAGATTAGGGTTTTAAAAACAAGTGTATTAGGAGTGCAAGATCGCCTCCTCTCAAATTGTTATTTTAGAGGTCATGTAATTGCCCATTTTTATTTAATAGACCTCAGTAGGTTGGGTATTTTACCCTGTGTCTATGTCCAGTGAGGACAACTTGAAGGTGGAGTTTGGTGTGGCCTGGGAGAGGCTTAAATTTTGAGAGCGAGTGGCTCTTTTGAAAATTGAGTGTTGTATGCCTCGTGGAGGCTTTTCTGTGTAATTTGGAGCAAGGGCTCCTAGGTATGAATGGGGTTTTCTGCCCCTCTGTTAAAACTCGTGTTTGGGGTAAAACTGAGCTGATTGCCCAAGCAGTGTAAAATCAGGGCGCGAAGCCCAATTCCTGTAAATATTGTAACTACCCTTTTGATTTGCTACTTTGTACCTGCCATGCTTGTTATTTCTTTGTTTTAAAAAAGAAAATATAACCTTGTTAAATTTTAAATTAATTTTGCTTTCGTAGCTGGAGACCTATTCACACCCGCACCTTCTTTCACCTCTACCTACCACGGAAAACTCCGTAACAATTATTATTATTATTATTATTATTATTATTATTATTATTATTATTTCTTGATAAGTTTACGGCCTCAAGGGCAGTGTCCTGGAGCATGATACTTCGGGGCGGGGTATTATAACTGGAGAGGGGGACCAGTACCTCGCCCAGGTTGCCGCACTTGCTATGCTGAACAGGGGTGTGGTGGGGTGATTGGAAGGGATGGAGAAGGAAGAGGGAAGGAAGCGGCTGTGGCCTTAAGTTAGGTACCATCCTGGCATTTGCCTGGAGGAGAAGTGGGAAACCATGGAAAACCACTTTGAGGGTGGCTGAGGTGGGAATAGAACCTCCCAAGGCTGAGTTGACCCCGTTCCAGTCCACGTACCGCTTTTCAAATTTCGCGGCAGAGCTGGGAAACGAACCAGGATCTCCGGGCGGTGGCAGGTAATCATATTAACCACTACCACAGAGCGTACCTTATTATTATTATTATTATTATTATTATTATTATTACGAGAAGTGGTTTTTTACCTAAAAGAGAAAAAAGAAAGAATCGCCAATAATTGAAAATTCTACACAGGTTTCTTTTTTAAAAGGCTTTTTTCAATCGTGACATTACCAGCGTTTCGCCCCGTTGTAGCAGTGGGCTTATCAGTTGGACTGCAAGCCTCCTATGTAGGACAGTGCAGTGACGGTGCAGTAGGGGAAGCATGTGCTTCCACTTGTATGAATGCCTGCCTTTGACGTTGCATTGGTGTCTCAACGGCGCACTAGCCGCCAGCGTCTTGGAAAGGGGTAGCAATGCAACTGAAGAGCCCACTGCTACACTGGGGCGAAACGCTGATAATTTCACGATTGATAAAGCCTAAAGAGCTTAACTGTTTTTAACATGTGCGATCGATGAAATTAAATTATGGTTTCCTTCTAGGAACGTTATTTTTTTGATAAGTTTATTTTTCTTGTTTATTTCTAACAAGTTTTTGAGCCATATTATCAGGAGAGTTCACTATTGGCTTGTGCGTGTTCATCTTCAATGAATTCAAGCAGTATTTCCTCTGTTAGCAACATACGTGATGTGAGTCAGGACTAACGTGTACACAGGAAACAAACCCTTCCCCTCGCAGTTAACTGACGATTCCAGTCTGCTGCCCACGCTCTGGAAAAGCAAACTTTCTACTTTCGGTTCTTTTTTTTTCTCCCAATACGTATTCAATATTTTTTCAAGTGGATATTTATGCAGCCCCATGGTATTTCTCCTTATCGTAGCCAGAACGAAAATTCTTTTGTGTGCAGATTCGGGTCCGGTTTTCACAAAGTTTGTTCAAACAAACTCTCCAGTTCTTTTCTTTCTTCCTTTTTGCATTCCACAACAAGCGGTTGGCTGGTGGGTTGGCGGACAGGCAATGCGAGAAGGAAATCGAACAATCACAGCAGCGCAATGTGCGGTTTTTTTTTATTCGAAAAACTCCAGTCCTTTCAAGTCCCATTTCATTTCAGTGGGTCTCTCTGCCCACTGGGAGGGTGGGATGGGTGGGGATGGAGGGTGCACGGAGTGGGATGTAATAAACTAAACTAGGCAGGGCCTTGGCCAAAACTCATGTGCAGTAGCTCGGTCGAACTAAATGAAGGCATTACATAAAATATCTCCGGCGTATCGATTGTGGACGCTCTGTAATCGATACGGGTAAAGAGGGTTTATGTTTCACTATGAATATTCAAGACTATGTTGTATGTGCGTGAGTGTTGCAATCCTCTTGCGCCCAGCTTGTGTGTGATACGTGTACATGCCTCGCTTCTGTGTTTACATAGGGGAGAGTCCTACAGTACCGGCCACCTTAATTTTCTCCCTTATAAAAAACAATATGCTGTACGGTATGAGGTTCCAATACAATAATCTTGTACTTCATTAAATGCTTTTTCAATGTCAGGGTGTGATTTCCATAAAATCTTAACAAAAGTTTATAATATTGAAAAATACAACAAAGCTTAATTTCCAAGGTCTACAAAAATCTTCCTTCAGTACCGGCCAGTTACTATTTTCTAAGATATTTTTGTCTAATAAATTACTAACATAAAACAAATACAGAATGAACTCGAAAACACATAATTATTGGAATTGACATCCACTAACTTCAAGTTTGGTTTAATTTTTCCAATAATTACAAATAAATACAAAATATTCCCTTCGTCTACACATCCAACATGCGCCCAGTCTTTGCATTTGGTACACTGCTTCCATTCTTCATTAAATTACTCACAACAAATAATGCATAATGTGTTTTCCTCATTTACTTAGTATTTACATAATATAATCATAATAAAACTGCTTTCCGGCAGTTTTGTTTTCCTTGTTGAACTGGTGAGGTACTTTTGAATGCTCGGCTAAAACCGAATGCTAACTGTAAATTTTTTTTTCCTGCTCAGGGACATGAAGATTATCTAGATCCTTCATATAAGTAACCAACTGATTTTATATATCGTAATCAAAGGCTTTTTTTTATTCCTCCCATCTGAGAAGTTAGATCCACAGCCACACCAACTCTAAGTGATCTCAGACAATCTTCTAGGCGCACAAAAAGCCTCCACAGCCTGCCTTGCAGTCATTTTCTTAGAAATAATTTAGTTTAGTGCCATCTTCACCACGTCCTCGTTTTACTTTTATTTTATTTGATCCCTTTTCTCGGTCATTTCACTCTGGGAAGTGATAAGAAGTGGATATAATTTAATTTCTTTAAAAGTCCTATTGGCCGGTACTGCATGACATATGGTTGGCCGGTACTGTACGAAACTCACGTGAAGGAACTTCCCCAACTGGATATTGTTTAATAGATGATGTCGTGAAACTGTTACCAGCTACAGCACCCTCAAATTATGTATATAATATATAAGTAAAAACAAAATCAACAGCTTAAATGAAAATGGAATACATGGGGCTTGAAAATAACTTTTCGCCCGCGATCCTAAGCCGGCCAACGTTCAACACTCACATCTCAAACAAGACTTAACGCTAAACGAAACCCCCAAAGTATGGCACGCGGGAATGTAGCATCCTTCATATGCCACCTGTAAGCTACTGGCATATAGTACCTAAAACGAGAACCAGCAATGGCCGGTACTGCAAGCCGGCCGGTACTGTAAGACTCTCCCCTACTAAAAGAGCACAATAGATTAGGATCTCTGCAAGTTGCTGTTCATCGTGTAAGCCCGTGTTCCACAACTGGTGATACGCATACCCTGCTGGCTCGTTCAGGGGTGCGCGGAAAAGAATGTCCTTCTTCTTCTTCTTCTTCTTCTTCTTCTTCTTCTTCTTCTTCTTCTTCTTCTTCTTCTTCTTCTTCTTCTTGTGTCGTGTTCTCGACCATCGTAGAGTAACTTGTCCTACAGTAAAACGTGTCCTAAGGGAAAACCCAAGGGATCGGACTTTTTCCCCGCTGTATGCGGGATTCCGGTTCATAAAGGTGGGTAAAAATAAAATAAAAACCGAAAGTGCGTACCTCCGTTAGATAATCAAGCAGTAGGTTTATATGATAGATGCAATAATTACACTAATCACACATTTATATACACTACACAATACTAACACAAATTTATTAAGGCTTAGGAATTCCTCGCAGTACATACACTTATTTAGTAAACATTCAGACGTAACAACTTCCCCGATTTAAGCTGGAGTCTCCCAATTTTTGGTCCTTCCTTCCACTCTCCTGATCACAGAGACTTATCTACCGATTTTGAGAGCAGGCTTGTTTATTGTTTGAAGATACCATGTTTTTCCTCATTCTTTAAGTAGTTAAGAGAAAATTGTTTTTCAGCGGGCACTGGCAGGGTAAATGCAGTCAGGTCGTGCTTATTTTAAATATGATAGAATCTCTGATGTAATGCTTTATATTTTATCAGGGCCGATGAGCGTAGATGTTAGGTCCCTTTAAATAACAAGCATCGTATATTTTATCATTTCCACATTGCAGTGCCGACTGTGAGAGACTTTTAGCATGTTTACGTAGTCTCCCCATGGGATCTTGAGCATTCTGCGATAGATCCACATCTTAAAAGCCATTACCATCCATCCTTCGACACCGTAAAGCAGTTTTTTTTCTATTTGTTTTACGTCGCACCGACACAGATAGGTCTTATGGCGACGATGGGATAAGAAAGGCTTAGGAATGGGAAGGAAGCGGATGTGGCCTTAATTAAGGTACAGCCCTAGCATTTGCCTGGTGTGAAAAAATGAAACCACGAAAAACCATCTTCAGGGCTGCCGACAGTGGGGTTCGAACCCACGATCTCCCGGATGCTCCTAACCGCACGGCCAACTCGCCCGGTGCGTAAAGCAGAAAAGTGGCGTTTGCTCCAGAAACTTCAACCGAGGTTAAAAATCCATTGAGCATGTAAGATCGCAAACTGTTCAAAGTCAGCTGAAGTATTCAGTACAATGGTTAGTTCTTACTGTCATGGGTGATCCTTTATTCTGTACGCTCAGTAAATTCTATCTCAAATGCACGGCACAGCCTGTACATGAAGCATAATTTAGAATTACGATAGGAAGCAAGCTTCTGTCACTCAGTTTTATCTTATGGTTGGATAGATTACCGTGAAATGCGTTTTAATACACATATATAACTTTTCATTGCCATTTTAACCATCGGACCATAATATTGATAGAAGGCAGTTTGTGTTTAGGAAAGGTTATTCCACTTAATCCCAACTTGTAGGATTCCAGCAAGATACAGCAGATATCCTGGATTCAGGAGGTCAATTGGACTGTATCGCGATTGACCTGTCTAGGCATTTGATAGGGTTGATCATGGGAGACTACTGGCAAAAATGAGTACAATTGGACTTGACAAAAGAGTGACTGAATGGGTGTCTGTGTTTCTAGAAAAAAAGAACTCAAGAGAATTTAGAGTAGGTGAAGCTTTATCCGTCCCTGTAATAATTAAGAGGAGAATTCCCCAAGACAGCATTATTGGACCTTTGTTTTCTTATATATACCAATGACATGTGTATCAGAGATAAGGCTTTTCGCAGATGATGTTATTCTGTACAGAGTAATACATAAGATACAAGATTGTGAGCAACTGCAAAATGACCTCGATAATGTTGTGAGATGGACAGTAGGCAATGGTATGATGATAAATGGGGATAAAAGTCAGGTTGTGAGTTTCACAAATAGGAAAAGTCCTCTCAGATTTAATTACCGCATGGTGGGGTGAAAGTTCCCTTTGGGGATCATTGTAAATACCTAGGTATTAATATAAGGAAAGATCTTCATTGGGGTAATCACATAAATATGATTGTAAATAAAGGGTACAGATGTCTGCAAATGGTTATGAGGGTATTTAGGGGTTGTAGTAAGGTTGTAAAGGAGAGAGCATATTTGTCTCTGGTGAGACCCCAACTAGAGTATTTTTCCAGTGTATGGGACCCTCACCAGGATTACCTGATTCAAGAACTGGAAAAAATCCAAAGAAAAGCAGCTCGATTTGTTCTGGGTGATTTCCGACAAAAGAGTAGCGTTACAAGAATGTTGCAAAGTTTGGGCTGGGAAGACTTGGGAGAAAGGAGACGAGCTGCTCGACTAAGTGGTGTGTTCCGAGCTGTCGGTGGAGAGATGGCGTGGGAGGACATCAGTAGACGAATAAGTTTGAGTGGTGTCTTTAAAAGTAGGAAAGATCACAATATGAAGATAAAGTTGGAATTCAAGAGGACAAATTGGGGCAAATATTCATTTATAGGAAGAGGAGTTAGGGATTGGAAAATAACTTACCAAGGGAGATGTTCAATAAAATTCCAATTTCTTTGCAATAATTTAAGAAAAGACTAGGAAAACAACAGATAGGGAATCTGCCACCTGGGCAACTGCCCTAAATGCAGATCAGTAGTGATTGATTGATTGCGGAGATCAGCAGCTTGCTTCCAGTTTCAACCGGGTCGGGAATGGAATGAAGTCCCCATCTAGCGGCGAGGATAGGAACTGTGGTGACTGCCGAAACGTGTCGCACTCCTCTGAGACAATGTAGTGACTGACAGATGAAATGAAGTGATTTTGGAGTGTGTTGCTGGAGTGAAAGATGACAGGGAAAACTGGAATACCCAGAGAAAAACCTGTTCCGTCTCCGCCTTACCCAGCACAAATTTAACATGGAGTGACCGGGATTTGAACCAGCGGTGAGAGGCCGGCGCACTGCAACCTAAGCCACGGAGTCTACCTGATTCTTGTTCTTCTTCTTCCTCTTCTTCTTCTTATTATTATTATCCGGCTCCATGGCTAAATGGTTTGCGTGCTGGCCTTTGGTCACTGGGGTCCCGGATTCGCTTCCCGGCAGGGTCGGGAATTTTAACCATCATTGGTTAATTCCGCTGGCACGGGGGCTGGGTGTATGTGTCGTCTTCATCATCATTTCATCCTCATCACGACGCACAGGTTGTCTATGGTCGTCAAATCAAAAGACCTGCACTGGGCGAGCCGAAGTCCTCAGACACCTCCAGACACTAAAATCCATACGCAGTTTCATATTATTATTATTATTATTATTATTATTATTATTATTATTATTATTATTATTATTATTATTATTATTATTTTCTTGCTAGGTGGATAAAGTGGTCCAACCGTCATCTTCGCGAACATTGCTCCCGTGAAATCAGTTCTGTTACTTAAATATTATTTTTTACTCTAAGTTGCAGGTATACTAAAAGGATACTTTTTCTCTGCTTGGCCAGAATAGTCCGTCACATCAACGCTAGTGCTTTCAGCCTAAAATTAACTAGGAGTAGTCTGGCATACAGTAATTCCTGTTGGTCTGACTACGTCGCATACAATGTAGGACATAGGCACGGACTTACTTTCAAAGAAGAATTTGAGAACTCCGCACCAGAGACCACTGTCTGTTAGAATCCCGAAGCCTCACAAGGGGATCGAGATTAGAAGTCAAGTGTCCCCTCAGAGTTCAGGCCGTGCCGAGGAAGGGCTTCCTTGTCCACTGAGCGAGTGGGATTACGGTAAATATTGTGAAGGGATCGGGCTGTCGCTTTCCTTGTTAAATATCATGTCTCTTGTTAGATGTTTGCTTATTCCTTAGCCACCTGCCTACCACTGTATATTTCTCGTCTAATAAGAACTACTTGTGTGTACGAGGTGTAATAGTGAAACTATGTTCTATTCCTGCTTCTAAAATTGACGCCGTGGAATGTGTTCTTTACACTGCCGTCTCGATCCTCCTATACTGCCTGCTCTATGCAAGGCTTTTTGCGAATAGGCTGCAATAAAAATTCTCCACTAGCTGGCAGGCAAAGACGCACGAAGCTCTTAACGTGTTATTGTGACGAGAGCTACAAAACACTATGCAGTATAGTGATATGTTCACTGAAGCACGTAAACTACACCAGTGAAATTAAATATCGATAATATTACCTGTATGAAGTCGTAGTTGGTCTCTTCATGTCACAATTTAAAGATTTTTCTGGATAACGACTTGGAGTGACACACCGGGCGGCTAACATTTTGTGTTCTTGCCAACGCAAAATCAGTTAATAGATGTCCTACGAACTTGGTTAGGATAATAACACTAACATTTCGCTGATATTCTTTGACCTCACGCTGTAACAGAACACATACTGAGAGGGAAGAAGTAACAAGTCCTCGTATTAGCCTACTTTGAAGAACTTCCGACAGTAGGGCATAGCAGCTTCAACAAACTCCTGCAGATGCTTCATCAGAGCAACAAAACAAGGTTTTGGGTATCAAAGTCCTCCTCTGTCCTGATGTATAATCAGTTCCAATTAGTGGTGTCGAAGCTCTAGATAGTGAGATCCTGCTGACGCAAATGTCACACTCCATCCTCTCTTCAGGAACATGAACCAAGAACCCGTACATTAGGACTTTATTTTGTATTTTTAGATTGATTGGGGGATTTTCATTCAGATATTTACCGGGCGAGTTGGCCGTGCGCGTAGAGGCGCGCGGCTGTGAGCTTGCATCCGGGAGATAGTAGGTTCGAATCCCACTATCGGCAGCCCTGAAGATGGTTTTCCGTGGTTTCCCATTTTCACACCAGGCAAATGCTGGGGCTGTACCTTAATTAAGGCCACGGCCGCTTCCTTCCAACTCCTAGGCCTTTCCTATCCCATCGTCGCCATAAGACCTGTGTGTGTCGGTGCGACGTAAAGCCCCTAGCAAAAAAAAAAAAATCAGATATTTGAGATTGTCCAAAATGTCTAAACATGAAGACGTTTGTTTTGTGATTGTCCGTCACAATTATCACAAGTAATCCACTATCCTCCACGGCTTTAATCACCTTCTGAGATAAAGTGTAAAGGTGAGAAGACTACAGATGCGAGAGTAATCTGAGGATATCAGTTATTAGGACCTTGTCTGGGTATAGTCGACAGCCACTTTTTTCTGAATTCCCTTTTAGACGGTATTTTATGGAATCGTATCTCTTCTGGCTGCGAACCACCTTGGCGAGATTTGCAAAATTATACAGAATAGTTGAATATTTCGAGCTAAAAAACTTGCACAAACGGAAGAAAACAAGTAAACTTTATATTCACTTTTAAAATATCTATAAGCACAACATGATTAATTCATTTCGCAGTTCTAACACTAAAATTAGTCCGTCCCCGCGGTCTAGGGGCAACGCGTCCGCCTGTCACCCGGCGGCCCCGGGTTCGTATCCCGGCTGGGCCAGGGGTTTATAATTGGAAATGATTAAAATCCCTGGCCTGGGGACTAGGTGTTTGTGTCGTCCGTAACGTTACTTTCCTCACAGTCAACACTCTACACGTCCTCCATTCCAGTTACGCGCAGGTTCATATCACATTGTGGAAGTAGGGGCAAAAGATCTCTATAGGTTGATGCCCAGAACAAATAGCATTTACAATTAAACAAATGCAAAAATATCACTTGTACAAGCAAGTTTATTGTACGAAATAACTCAGCTTCTCACACACACGCATGCATCAATAACACAGATGATTGTGCGTCTGCGACTGCAGTCTTACGGTGACTTGAAGAAATATTTGTATTCGCGCTTTCCTGTGTTAAACTAGTGGCATAGAGCAGGCAGTATAAGAGGATCGAGACGGCGGTGGTTCTGTTTCTTGACGGCGGTAAAATATTATAGACTAGTGATATCGCGTGCAATTTTTTTTCCAAAATATTAGAATTTTTTTATTGTAATAGGGTGAAAGGTGCGGAACAACAACAACAGCAACAACAATATAGCCTCACCTACTGCATTTTATTGGACGTCAATTTCGACGTCTGCCAGGAACGGATTTCTGGTGATGTATGGCTGAGTTTTAATTAATTTTGTTGCGTAAACACTAAATGTGTCTCCAAGTACTTTTCACATGCCGATTTCATACGACATGGAGTGCCGAATGAACTTTCCTCCGCCCTTCAAAATTCCGACTACCCTTGCAGGATTTGAACCTGCGATCTTGGGATCCGGAGGCCAGCACTCTACTGCTGATCCGCAGATGGATGACAATGGCGTCATTATTTTTCAGCAGGAAATTCATATACTTGTGTGAGGTAAGTTAAAGCTGTTCAGTTTATGGAAAAGTTGCTGGAAGTCCTCGAATAGACGCACAGAACGGAACCCAAGGAGCATGAGAACATACAGGACGTAACAGGTTTCAGAACACATTCCTTACACGAAGAAGAAGAAAATATGTTATAGAGACATGGGTCCAGAAACGCTTTATTTCCAGGTTGGAACTCTACAAAGTATGTTAACCATGGGTAGAGCCAAGCCTTTTTCTCAATAATTTAGTTCGATTTCGCGAAATAGGACTTAAACGATCGCTTGAATTTCGCTGTAATCAGTTTCTTTCTTTAAGTCTTTAGACTTTTTAAATCGTGAAATTTCCAGCGTTCGCCCCAGTGGAACAATGGGCTCATCAGTTGGATTGCTACACCTTGCGGAAAATTCTAAATTCCCATGGAGGGAATTAGATATTTTTCACCAATAGAGCATGTCAAAAACATATCAGATGCAAGGCTTTTCAGGCGTTTGCTCTATTAACCAGCGTTTCGTCTTAGGTCTGACACTAGACTCGTCAGATTGGGATGTATCAGACCCTATCCACTAACGCTGGGTGTATGCAGGTGAGCTTATTTATGAGGCACAGTCTGATAACTGCATACGGGAGGGAATTTAGATCTTTCCATTCGGAATTGCTAGGCGGGCAATAATTCCATTGTGAAGATTTATCCCGGAGCTTGCCAACTGACAAGACGTCCGTAGTGACCATACCTTCCCAGCTGAATTTGGAATTGCTTCCACATACTTGCACCAAACATTAATTAATCAAATTCCAGGGCATATTTTATTTTCACGTTTCGCATTGTTCTTCCCGGTCTTTAGTAAATACCCTGAGTCTTCGAAGTCTTTTCCTTTCGATATATGCCAAGAAGGGCAGATAATCTTGGGTTCTGTTTATTCCTTCGGATAATGATTACCGCTGCTACCACCTTTCTCAGAAAAACTGTTAGGAAAGTGCAGCTTAGACTTTATTTCTCCTAATATTGTAGAGTTTAGGAACTCCTCAGGTTATTGATCTGTTACTTGTTGCTCGTATGTGAACGAGAGGGTGAGTGGAGATGGAGTATGTTTTGGTGAACGAAGAAGCTTTCAAGTCGAAATGGAGAAGGCTGGCCGTTTCCAATCAAGACATTGGTCTGAGATTGGGCACTTAGAGTGATCTCGGCCGCTGGAGCAGCTCTCATCCTCATTTGATCGACTGCCTCTTTAATTTTGGTAATGGTTCTGCTGATGCATCCATCTGTTGTTGTCCATGTAAGCTTTCAGAACATCGCCAAGGGCCGTACGTCCTTACGTAATCTTTTATGTGGTCTGCAAATAGGGGGATTTCTAGCTGTTGTCAACGCGCGACCGTAATGGAGACGTGAAATGACCAACTCTGGTTGAATACAGAGAGGAATATGAGGATTTTGAACACTCGCAGGTTCTTTGTTATCTTCTGAATTATCTCGTGTAATAGGCCTATATCCTCCTGGAGAATGTTGAAATGAAATGAAAGGCGTATGGCTTTTAGTGCCGTGAGTGTCAGAGGACAAGTTCGGCTCGCCAGATGCAAATCTTTTGAGTTGACACCCATAGGCGATCTGCGCGTCGAGGTGAGGATGAAATGATGATTAAGACGACACATACACCCAGTCCCAGTGCCAGCGAAATGAACCAATTAATGTTAAAATTCCAGACCCTGACGGGAATCGAACCAGGACCCCTGTGACCTAAGGCCAGCACGCTAACCACGTTATAAAAGTATAATAGAGCCTTGCGGTTAGTTGATAGCTGAAGAAAGATCCAGGGGAAATTAGCGCTGTTTTGATCATCACAAGCCTAGACCAAAATTTAAACTTTCGGTTTCTTTCTAGAATTTTACTTACAGACTAACCACGCAAGTAGTTCTTATAATAAATGCTGTACAGATTTTCATGCTACAGACTTCCCCCTTGAATTAATTTTAGGTAATCTTATACGAGCGTATCTTTATCAACAATAATCTTCTTGTGCCGACTCGTCACTGACGGTTTGCGACCATCATGGAGTAGGTTTTCCTATTTTGTGTTTCCTGTGTCGTGGATGCCGAACCACTATGGGAAGTTCCACGTCCAGGATAATCTTCTCACCGAGCGAGTGGCCGTGTGGTTTGGTCACGTAGCTGTCAGCTTGCATTCGGGAGGTAGTGGGTTCCACCCCTACTATCAGCAGCTCTGAAGATGGTTTTCCGTGGTTTCCTATTTTCACACCAGGCAAATGCTGGGGCTGTAGGCCTACCTTGATTAAAGCCACGGACGCTTCCTTCCCACTCCTAGCCCTTTCCTATCCCATCGTCGCCATAAGACCTGTCTGTGCCGGTGCGACGTAAAGCAAAATAGTTTTCTTTTTAATGTTAATCTTCTCCGCCTACGACAACCCATGGGATCTTGAACATTCATATATGTCACAACAATATTTCAACCATGTTGTATATTTTGCTCTTTGTAATATCTCATGTATTTCATGTTATGAACAGCTGACTACTTTAGTGATGATTACAATAAATACAGTGCTTTCCCTCCCCAGAATGCTTAATTTCTTGGACTAGTTATTGACGAATCACTAACGTGGAATAATCCTGTCGAATCTGTCTGTGACAAACTGATCCCATCCATCGGCGTTCTAAACAGACTGAAATACAAAGTTTCTCATGATTTATAGAAAAGCGTTTTCCAAGTATTAATTGAGAGCCATATATTAGTTACATGATCCATGTATGGGCATGTTGTACTAGAGAATTATTCACTATAGTTGTTGTACTGCATAAAAGAGGTCTGAAAATAATTTTTAAATTGCCTCTGTTAACTCCTACTGAACAATAGTATGAGATATGCAAATGTTATCTCACTGGATATCCTATGACAGAAACCTTCATTAGTCATGATTAGAGCCCGGATTTCCATGCACTATCAAATCTCAAAATATGCATGCATTCATGCACTATCATGTGGCAAAACATGCACAATAAACAGGAAAATATGCACTATCAAAATTCAGTTCCGTTTGAAACATTGAACAAAAACTACCCTAATTTCTCCAAATTATCTTGATTTAAGCTCACCCGTTCATCAGTCAGCACATTCTTTTTACGTCACGAGAAGTGATAGATGCATAATTCAATGAAGACATTTGGAGAAAGTGAGGTCAAATTGTTCGTCTTTTGCATTTTCACCACAGTACGTCTTTCATAAGCTTGACGAATTCAAAATGACGATTTGAACGAATTAATTGGTTTAATTTGTCTCTATCTGCGGCAGCTGCTTCTGCATGCGATGATTGCAGACAAATTTGAATTTCCTCAATAAGTGGTAACGATTGCGTGTGACGAGTGAGAGTTCCGGGTAGGAAAATCCAGGATAACAGCGGAAGAGGGTTCGATGCATAACCCGAATTTGTAAGCTGCTACAGTATCTCAGTAACGCGGGCCACAGAAGTGCGATACAAGTTTTGTTTTGTTCGTCTAACATAGACGAAAAATGAGCCCTTTAATGATTAATGCACAGTTTACGGTTCAATTTATAGCAATGTACAACTGTAAAACAACTGTAAAGGCATAAATAAATAAATAAAATAAATAAAACTGGTACACCTTATTCCTAAGAATTAGAGATCGACGTGGGACCTTCCGTCATTGTTTACTGAAGCAAAAGATAAAGTGTTTGGTTAATTGGATTATAGGACCTGTACCGTATGTAGGCTACATAGGTACATGGGATGCCAGGAATACATTCCCTCTGTCTCTCAATAATAGACATACTGTACCCTATAACGTGAAAAATTGTCCCAAATTCTGCGAACTAACATTCAGAAAAGGCACTATGATGCAAGTTAACAATATATATATATATCTGTCATCCGGGCTCTAGTCATGATATATAGAGTTATTCGTAACGTGGCACACTCAAGTAAATAATGTAGAACACATTCACTAATTCAAAGTTATAATACAAGAAATGCTAATAATATCCACTGCATAGTTATCCATTTAAATAAATATGGAAGTAATTCATTGTGGCATTATTTTGTTAGAGTCTGTAATAAACTGTCAGAAGATATAAAGAGCGCCTCTTCAATACAAATTTTGAAAACGAACTTAAAGAATTATTTGAAGTAGAGTAAAGTTGTAGAGTTAATAAATTTTGAAACTGACTGTTACATTTTATTTCTTGTATATTTAGTAGTTTGTTGCCTGCTTGTTTACTCTTACAGCGTATCACTTTGAAATAATTCAATTCTATAAAACAAAACATATACATATTATTATATTTCTATGATATATTAATATTTTATTATACTAACGTATGTGTGGTATGTAGTACTTATCTATTCATGTAACCAAAATTATCGTTAAATGTTACAAACTTATATTACTTTATAAATACTCTGTAGCCATGATAATATTAGAATATACTGCACTACAGTGAGTTTGGCTCAGGTGCCTTGACAAATATAAATATTTTTTAACAATTCTGATCTCTCTCTCTCTCTGTCCTGGTGTTTATTTAGATTACTTCCCCGGTAGATAATGCTTATTGATCCTCAGTTTGCTTTGTTAGTACCTAACATCTACCCTGAGTTGAAGTTGTATTAATGTACCGGTAGGTACTTATTTTTTATTTTTTATTTTAAATGTTGATATTCACACCGTAAATCTTCGCTTGAAGCCCTGACTGGGTCTAACAACAACTGGAGATGTGCAAGAATCGTAGCAAGCAATACCCTGTCATCAGCATAATGAATGTTGTTCAAGAACTCCCCATTGATCCTGATTCCGATGTTCAAGTCTGACAAGGCCTCTGAAAGAAATATCTCTTAGTATCCTACATTACCAAATATAACATGCAACATTTCCAGATACATACCTGGTGTTCTTACGAGCGCCCATGAAGCCCAGTCGCGCTGACATTGGAAATGCCATATCCGTAGTGCATTAAAATAAATGCGATGTGATATAATCACTTTTAAAAGGATTGGTGTTCATCAACGTAATAATAAAGTTAGCCAAGTTTTAATTTTTCTGATTAAGAGGGTAGATGCATGCTATTTACATTACCCGTCCATCCACTCGATGTGCATTACTACTATTTTGTTGCGATGGGAATTTTAAAATCAGAACTTGCATAATTTTGTTGGAATTGGTAATGAAAAAATATACGAACTCTAATGTAAGGCCTGCACACATGCATTGGGCGTCTCTCATCCCTCCCCAGCTCCACATAGCCTCGCTGCGGTGCGTTTTAATTTGAATGCAAAAGTTGCGTAACATTTGCATGGGGAAATCAAGTATTTCACAAAAACAGTAATCCTGTATTGCGGCCGTTATTTGCGATGGAAGATGTTGCCTCTGTGATATCTGTTCTGTGCTGCCTGCATTTTGTGGATGTAATGCGACTCGTTTGCGTTTGAAATGTTACTAAACTGTTTCACTATCTTAAAAGATCACGAGGCTGATAGTTCCTGATTAGGAAAGTGCAGTGTATTGAATTTCACACATAATATTTGACTTATTGGAGTATGTCGTAGTGTACATTCAGATTACAGGTGGAAAGTATTGCTCTGCTCTTGTGATGTAGGCCTGTAAACCTTTGTGAAGTGTCTTCTGGTATGGGCTAGAGCAATTTTGTTACCTTCATTGATCTGTCTCTGTCTTATCCTTGGCTTTGACAATATGAAAGTGACCGAGGTATGAGAGATGCTAGTAACGCCATTCCTTATGTAGCCAGTCCATGTTATGAATGGTGTGAAAATATCGCTCATAGGGTCGGTTGGTGCATGCATTTCAGTGGGCTTGGCAGACTGATATGTAACAGCAACTTCTGGCTCTGTGAGGAAAGCAATGGGAAACTTCCTCACTCGTTTCCCTTGTATGCCTCTTCAGTGACACCTAGGCTATCTATGACAGCTGTTAGTGGAGCTGTAGAGGATCAAACCAGCCTTCGTGCTGAATACCCAACATACATACAACTTTCGTTATCGGTGGAATGAAATATTTCATCCGTGACAACTAAATAAAGCTGTATCTTTAGTGACTTACGGTTTGTACAAAAACTGTCCGATTCCGTGGCTAAATGGTTAGCGTGCTGGCCTTTGGTCGCAGGGGTCCCGGTTTCGATTCCCGGTAGTGTTGGGAAATTTAATCAAAATTGGTTAATCTCCCCGGAACGGTGGCTGGGTGTATGTGTCGTCTTCATGATCATTTCATCCTCATAATGACGCGCAGGTCGCCTACGGGAGTCAAATCAAAAGACCTGCACCTGTGAGCGGAACATGTCCTCTACATAGATTGTATGCGTGCATCGTTCGTCAAATATTTCACGGTGCTAAAATCTTCAAAACTGCAATAACCTTGTATGACAGTTAAGTTTCTGAATTAATTTATTGGATAGCTCCCTCTGCGGATTAGTGGAGGAGTGTCGGCCTCCAGATCCCATGATAGCGGATTGAAATCCGGCCGAGGTAGTTGGAATTTTGAAGGGCGTAATAAAGTTAATTCGAAACTCCATGTCGTACCATGTCGGCATGTTTTAAAAGATTTCTGGTGTTCACCCGACAAAGTTGATTAATACTCAGCCATAGACCCCCAAGAAAAAATCAGTTTACTCTGCCATCTAGTAGGCCTAGAGTAAAACGGAACGTTAAAATTGATGAACAAGCAACCAGATGGCGTCAAATGAAAATGCTTGCACACGGTAGCTGAGGCCATACGATTATTATTATTATTATTATTATTATTATTATTATTATTATTATTATTATTATTATTATTATTGCGTTAGAGCCTACTAGGGACCACGTTCCAATTTCAATTCTTCATCCTTTGTTGTTGTTCCTTCCTTTTCTTCCAATATTCCTTCATTGTTTCACTATGTTTCTTTTTCTTTTTTTTTTTTTCTTCAGACTACTTTGTGCCGGTTTTCTTTGCCTCCCAACCCTTGGAATCTTTCCATTTTTAAAACTTTCTTCCTGAAAATTTCTCTTCACATTACTTCTTCTCTGAAGTTGTTTTTTCCAATTCGTTTTTGATCTCTTAAATCCAGGTCGTTGTTGAATTTTTCTTCCAAAGATACGTGAAGATCTTTTTGGTTAATCTACTGTCGTCCATTCTGTAAATATGTCCAAAAAATAGCAGTCTCCTCTTCCGTTCTGTTATAGATATGTTTTCTATGTTCTTATAAATTTCGTTATTCTTAATTTCCAAAATTCTGTAGTTTTTAGAGGGCCTAATATTTTTCTTAATATTCTTCATTGTTGTACTTCCAATCTTTCAAGTTTATAATTGAGTACTAAGCATTCACTGGCATGTAAGCATTCCGGTTTCACAACTGTGTTGTAGTGCTTTATTTTACGATTTTTAGATTTACAAAAATGTGTTGTATTTATTTTTTGTTATACCATATGCTCTTTCCATTTTGCTTATCCTTGCCTCTATAGCAGATTTTTCCAAACCATTTTTCGGTTGTTTGTCCTAAATATTTGAATTGCTTTACCCTTTCGATTGAACCAACATCTCTTTCTAGCAATTTTGGAGCATTTGGTATATTCGTCATGAATTTTGTTTTCTCTGCCGAAATTCTTAAGCCTGCCATGAAAATACACAGCCTGTTTCCAGTCATTCGACCGGGTCAGGAGTGGAATGAATGAAGCCCCATCTAGCGGCGACCACACGACACCTCGTAATCTGCAGGCCTTCGAGCTGAGCAGCGGTCGCTTGGTAGGCCAAGGCCCTTCAAGGGCTGTAGTGCCATGGGTTTATTATTATTATTATTATTATTATTATTATTATTATTATTATTATTATTATTATTATTATTATTATTATTTCATTTTTGCTGGCAAAACGTAGTGTTTACAACACACTGTCTTTAGGTGTGGACTAGAGCAATTGTGTTACTTTCATAGATCTGTGTCAGTCTCATCCATGGCTTTGACAAAATGAAAGTGACTGAGGTATGAGCGATGCTAGTAATGCCATACCTTATGTAGCCAGTCCCTGTTATGAATGCTGTGAAAATGTCGCTCATAGGGTCGGTTGTTGCATGCATTTCAGTGGGCTTGGTAGACTGATATGTAATAGCAACTTCTGGCTCAGTGAGGAAAGTAACGGAAAATTATCCCACTCCTCATTTCCCTAGCACGCTTCTTCAGTGATGCTTGAGCCACCTATGACGATTGATGACGGAGCTGTTTAGGCCCAAACCAGCCTCTGGGCTGACCACCTAACATAGAACAACATACATATAATTCAGTTGGTTAAACTATAGCGTTAGCCTACGTTGGCAGCTGGTGCCCAGCCACAATCCCTTTAAGAACATTCTTCTTCTTCTTCTTATTCTTCTTATTCTTCTTCTTCTAGATTTTGGCCCTCTAAAGACTGCGCAATAGAAATCCTGTACGTTTGCTTTCCAATAGCTCTTTATACTTCGGCTTTGCTATTTACTCGACGCTCTTCCTTCCGGAGGTTATTTCCTTTCTCCTTCTCTTAGAAGACTTCAAGTTTTCTACAAACTTCCTGAAAATTGGTTTGTCTTGTATTATTATGTCCTGTTATTTCCGCTCTCTGCCCTATCTTTATGTATTTCTTGGACCCGTTGGTTGCCTTTTAAGAACAACCACTAATATTATGTCCGGCTCCATGGCTAAATGGTTAGCGTGCTGGCCTTTGATCACAGGGGTCCCGGGTTCGATTCCCGGCCGAGTCGGGCATTTTAACCATCGTTGGTTAATTTCGCTGGCACGGGGGTTGGGTGTATGTGGCCGTCTTCATCATCATTTCATCATCATCATCATCACCACGACACGCAGGTCGCCTACGGGAGTCAAATCCAAAGACTTGCACCTGGCGAGCTGAATATGACCTCGAGACAATCCCAGCACTAAAAGCCATACGCCATTTCATTTTTACTAGTATTATGTAAAATGTGTAATAGCTTACTCGTACAGCAGCGGCGATTAGGTTGTGGCAGGGTGAGGTTAGACAGTCACTCACCCCCCCCCCCCCCCACACACACATACATACTTTGTGGAGAGAACATTACATTTGTACTCCATTTCAGCCGGCTGAAACTAGGAATTATTAAAATAAGCAGTATACACAAGTCCTGTTGTCTTATCAGCTAATGATATCCTTTATTTTATTTTATTATTAACAAAATTATTAGCGGAAATACGCAAAAAACAAATCTTTGTCGCGTCTAACCGATTTGTATAGCGCCACAGCAAGTAGTGGACACTGCACGTGCTGCGAGGAAGGGTAGCACCAAAGCAAGGCCGAGGTCGTGGGTACTGATTGTGAGGTATGATTCACCCGCTTGCCGCGCGCATTTGTCACTCTGGCAATCTCTTTAGTATCTGTTAGTTTCTTAGTTTGTAGTCAAATAGTAAATGATTTTAATTGTATAATCACACCGGATATCTATTTAATTGTAATACATGTGTAATATTGTTCCTTTGGTGAATGTGTTATTGTATAGTTTGGAAACAAAGTCTCAAAAACTATTAATACCGCACTTTAAACTGCCAACCTTTACTTCTCTGTTGAAATTCGCACAGAGTGTATCAGAGAACATTCCATTTAGTATTTTTTTTTCTCTTTTTCAGTGTTTATGTATATTCTTCCTCCCCCCTCCCTCCCACTATATCCCAGAAACCCGGATATTTTTTGTTGTCTGTACATCCCCCACCCCCTTCTAATTCCCAGTCGCCGCTACTGTTAGCCTACATTTAAGAAGTGGAATTAATATTATTAATGTCGCGCATTTATAGAGAATGTTGATAGTAATAGATCTAGGGCACAAACTTTATTAACATTGACTGGGAAATAATCTCTGCTTTCATAACATGTTCTTAGATTGCCGTGTGATTGTGTAATATTTATTACTGTGCCCCCCATACAGATTGATTGTCATGATTATTTCGAGATTTAGGCCATTGGTTGTCGACAACAGGCGCATCTGATCTGCTGGTGATGTGATACGAATTTAATATTGTCAACCAGCCCTCGCTTGTAGGGAGGTTTATTATATTTTATTCTGTCTCTTTCCCCACCCTCTCCGCTCTCCAACTCACCTCATCCCCCTGCCCTTTTACTTATTTACTTCCTCCTTTTCAGGAGACTTTATTGTTCGATTTCAATGGCTATAGATGTGAATGGAAGTAATACAAAAAGTATCTCCTCATTGCTGTAATGTCAACGACAAGGCGTGCTCAGTGTCTGCGCTAATGAGCCATGCCCTCAATAGAGCAGTTGGCAGCCCTGTCTTGTGCACAACTTACTCATGTTACTCGGTCGCTACACTACAGAACGATTCGCGTGTCTACTGTACCCTGATCGCTCCTGGGTTGTTTTACATTGTAACTACGCCCTCAGATCAAGGAATCAGGACTAACGGGAAATACCACACCGTTGAGATAACCTATGCATTTACGTTGAATGTAGTTGTGAAAATTATCCATATTTCTCTTTAATTGAATCAGTAGCGTAGCCAGGATCGGCCGATTGGTGGTGAGGGATTATAATTATAAAATGCTGATAGAACATAACGAGCCGGGCTGAGTGGCTCAGACGGTTAAGGCGCTGGCCTTCTAACCCCAACTTGGCAGGTTCGATCCTGGCTCAGTCCGATGGTATTTGAAGGTGCTCAAATACGACAGCCCCGTGTCGGTAGATTTACTGGCACGTAAAAGAACTCCTGCGGGACTAAATTCCGGCACCTCGGCGTCTCCGAAGACCTTAAAAAAGTAGTTAGTTGGACGTAAAACAAGTAACATTAATTAATTAATTAATTATTAGAACATAACGAAGGTTCGTGTGTGGTGCGCGCATGCATGACTTGTGATTCTAAGGGCAATGATATGTTTTGTTGAAGCTGATATTCAGATTACAGTACGCTACAAATAATGAAATAGCGTATGGCTTTTAGTGCTAGGAGTGTCCGAGGACATGTTCGGCTCGCAAAGTGCAGGTCTTTTGAGTTGACGCCTGTAGGCGACCCGCGCGTCGTGATGAGGATTAAATAATGATGAAAACGACACGTACACCTAGCCCCCATGTCAGCGAAATTAACAATTAACCAATGTTGGTTTAAATTCCCGACCCTGCCGGGAATCGAACCCGGGACCCCTCTGACCAACGGCCAGCACGCTAACCATTAAGCAATGGAGCCGGACGGTACACTACAAAATCTTACATTAAACCAGAGAACAAAAACAATACGATAAAAGTCAACAGTTTTACTGCGAATTGTATGTTCAGTTTACAATCTAAAATCCTATTTTTGGAGGCTTCTTAGAAAATAGATTCAACAGATTTGTCGGTTTTACAGTTACGTGTGTAAATGTCTGTTAAGTTTATTCACAGTTTCTGTTTTTTTTTTGAAAAAATTCCATGGGGGGAGGGAATTCTACCTCCCAGTAATACACCCCCTACCCGCTGGCTACACCGCAGAATTGAATGCATGTAATGTCGCTTTGGGGCATCCCATTCCTGAACTTACCGGTACTCCCTGTGTAAAGATACACTTCGTAATTCTTCTTGTTGCAGTGCCCAAGAATGCCCTGACGATAACGTGGGAGAGTAGGCTAATTAGAAATGTGCGAGGATCAAGGTGGTCGTATTTTGAAGTCATTCCTCGTTGCTCAGAAATGTGCGCGAACGTGCTGGAAGCAGTGTATGTGTATCCTGCGTGTTCTGGAGGTTCTTTCAAATGAACCTCAGCTATAATAGAGGATTGTTTGTTCATGAGTGGCAGCCGTGGTTTTCCGTGGTTTCCCATACTTACACCAGACAAATGCTGGGTCTGTACCTTAATAATAAGACCACGGCCGCTACCTTCCCATTCCTAGCCCTTTCTCATCCTTGTGTTGCCGAAAACCTTCCGCTAGTAGCAAAAAGATAAAAAAGAAAAGAAAGAAAGAAAGAAAGGAAAGAAGCTAGTTATTCCTCCTTGTTCCTGAGTAAAGGTCGAATCGCTGCACAAGCCAGTCTGTCTACCATCCAGCCTCCGTGGTAGTTCACAGCTTCTGTGGCAAATGTAGGAGCTCATCTGAGCCTCCCATTGGTACTACTTGTGCAAAGGCTACTATTGTCGCCTTTTGTTTTCGCCCCACATGATCTTCTTTCCTTAACCTGACAGAATCTTTTTTTTTTTTTTTTTTCAAAACTCAGAGAGTCGGTTATGTACCTACTTTTCGTAGTTCTTCTCTTTACACACAGAAGGGTCATGAGCACTTAGCCCACCTCCGTAGTGTAACAGTTAACACTATTAGCTGCCATCCTCGAAAGCCCGGGTTCGGTTCCCGGTACTGCCAGAAAATTAAGAATGGCTGGTGTGTGGTTGGATTGATACATGCAGCTCACCTTCATCGGGGGTGTGCCGGTAAAGAGCTGCACCGCCTTGGGATGAGGAGACGAGTTTACTTTATCAGACGATAGACTGTTTTGACGCAGAACTCCACGCCACTCTATCCTGTGCTAACCTTTTAATTTCTACGTAGCTACTACTACATCCTACATCTTTTTTTTACAAGTTGTTTTACGTCGCACCGACACAGGTAGGCCTTATGGCGACGGAAGCAGCCGTAGCCTTAATTAAGGTACAGCCTCAGCATTTGCCTAGTGTGAAAATGGGAAACCACGGAAAACCATCTTCAGGGCTGCCGACAGTGGGGTTCGAACCCACTATCTCCCGAATACTGGATACTGGCCGTAGCCATCGAGCTCGGTCATCCTACATCTACTCTACTCTGTTTGTTATATTCGTACCTTAGTTTACCGCTACCGTTTTTACCTCGTACACTTCCCGTAAAAACTAACTGAACAAGACCTAGGTGTCTTAACATGTACCCTATCATTCTCTATATTTTTTCGGTCAGATTTTGCTAAATCGTTCTCCTTTGACTAATTCAATTCAATTCATTTCATTTCATTTCATTTCATTTCAATTCAATTCATTATCTATTTATTTCTGATACGATCCACCCATCTCGCCTTCAGCAATATTCTGCAACACCACATTTCAAAAGCTTCTATTTTCTCTTTTTTTCGTCCATGTTTCACTTCCATACAATGCACGCTCCAGACGACAAAAACATCCTCCTAATCCCTATATCAATGTTCGAAGTTTTAAGGGGAAGTACTGCCTTTTATAGAAATGGCTTTACGTGCCCCGACAGAGGTCTTATGGCAACGATGGAAGTACTGCTAAGCAACAATCCCCTCCTAACACAAATCAGAATGAAAAGGAATGGATTTGACTCTTTGAAGAATGGTGTCGCCAGAAGAAGGGTGTGTCATGAAGGGTGTGAAATGGAAAACCTTGCAAACCTTATACGTTTGGGTCTGAGGATGTCTAATTGGAAATGTAAAGCTGAGAAGGCTGGTTTCAAGTAAATGGAATCAATGCCAGTCTCAGCTAGGCGGGTGTGGTAGAAGATCCACGGTGTGTCCTACTTGTCGTAGGGGTTGAATGAAAGCGGGACCACCAGGGGCTGTCAGTTTGGGAGTTTGGGTTGGTGACCACGTAGTCCCTAGCTGAGTCTAACATTGTTTCTACATAATCGTTTTATCTTTCAACTTTCCTGTCCAACCTCCCTTGGTGGAGCGATAGGACACATCGACGGTATCCCCTGCCTTTCGTCAGAGGCAACTTAAAAGATGGACCATGAGCTCTCGCCGTGGATTTTTGACCGCGGTTCCCCTAGCTGAGTCTGTGAAGGCTCCTTTTTTTTACTTTCCGATCTCCCTTGGTCAGCTCTTGTTCTCTTCCGACCCCGACGGTATTAGGTTTGCCAGACCTATGAAATCTTCTCCACACCCATCGTGACCATTCACTTCCTTTCAAGCCTTACGTACTCCTTTAAAAAAATAACCACCACCTGCATTTCTTGGACTCGGGAGATTTCTGGTCCGCTCCCTCAAGGCTTTTCAATTTCGGTATATCGTGAGTTGTTAATTGCTTATTGATATTAGAGCAGTTTAAAGTTATTGGACGTAAAGTGGCAAGAGACGATAATGGTGGCTGAGAGAGGCATTCGCCACGCCCCTTTCCTCCGGCTGCCACGCCCCCCCTTGCACCCTCGAGTCGCGAAATCTGTGACTTGAAGCAGCCCGCGACTGCGCTGCACATAGAGAGTGCACTTCCCTTACCGCTTGGTAACATCCTGTCTCTCGTTATAGATGCACATCTTGGAGCTGACCAAGTAAATCTAGAAAATAGGAAAGGTCAGGAATTCAGCAGATATTCGATTTTTAAATCGCCTCCTCTAGGCCGGTTTTGGACGCCTCGCTATATGATGAAAATACTTAAAATACTTATTACGGGGAGACCAAGACACACATGAAACATGCCCGGCAGAATAGTGTAGTTCTTTGGACACTGTTCAAGGGTGCGGGATCGAGAAATTTGGTATATAAGGGTGCTCGACTGCGACCTCGTGTCAGATAATGTACCGGTCCATTAATGGTATCAGCAACAACACGGGAAAGGCATTGGAAACTCTCTAGACCTGACCTCAGGGGACAAAAAGAATCACCGAGCGTGTTGGCTCCGCGGTTCGGGTCACATAGTTGTTGAGCAGCCCTGAGATGGCTTTCCGTGATTTCTCATTTTCATACCAGGCCAGTGCCTCTCCCCAATCGTAGCCATTTCTCAAACTACATGATGAAATTGCGACGTAAAACAGTAGGGAAAAAGAAGAAGAAAAAGAAGTAAATTGTTGGAAATCCTTAACTTGACCGTCTTAAACATTCATATTTCGTGGTCTTATCTCACACCCCCTTCAACTCCAGAAGAATGGAAGGACTGTAGCTAATATACAGAGTGTTCCGAAACACGTGGGACGTAATTGAGGAATGCCTGGACTATTCGAAAACGAAGTGTCGTGTTCTGGTGTGCATTCAGGTGCAAGGGCTTATCAGTTGTGCTGTTTGGTTGTTTTTTCGAACTTTATTTGTACAGTTTTTTTTATTTAATTTTGTTCTGTTTTATAATCGAATAAATGATTATATCTGAGACTTTGGTAGTTATTGTAAAATAAAATAAATTTTAAGTACGAACAACAAAGTGGTGAATGGTTCTCAGCAGGTTAGCCGTTATACCACGGAGGCAGTCATATAAAACACATTAAACTTACCTTTTTAATAATCGTACAGTAAGAATCCCTTTGTTTATATAATTTGACATTATTTCTTTCTTTCTTTCTTTCTTTCTTTCTTTCTTTCTTTTCGTTTCATTCTTTCTTTCTTCCTTTCGTAATCCGTTTACCCTCCAGGGTTGGTTTCTCCCTCGGAATCTGCGAGGGATCAAATCTCTACCGCCTCAAAGGTAGTCTTCTGGAGCGTGAGACTTTGGGTCGGGGTATACAACTGGGGAGGAGGACTAGTACCTCGTACAGGCTGTCTTACCTGCTATGCTGAACAGGGGCCTTGTGGGAGATGGGAAGATAGGAAGGGATAGACAAGGAAGAAGGAAGGAAGTGACCGTGGCCTTAAGTTAGATACCAATCCGGCATTTGCCTGGAGGATAAGTGGGAGACCACGGAAAACCACTTCGTGGATAGCTGAGGTGGAAATTGAACTCTCCGTCTACACATTTGACCTCCCGAGGCTGAGTGGACCCCGTTCCAGCCGTCGTACCACTTTTCAAATTCCGTGTCAGAGCCGGGAATCGAATCCGGGCCTCCGGGTGTGGCAGCTAATCACACTAACCACTACAACACAGAGGCGGTCTGCATATTATCTACCTTCTGTAATTAAATTTACATTAGTTATTCGTAGGTTTTACATTTTGTGTGAGGGGCCCAACATTTTATATTGGCCGGCGGGCCCTATCTTATTCGTTCGCCCCTGTCTGTGAGTTTTGAAATGCTTTCTTGATGATATTTTGAAAACGGTCAGATTTTTTTAGAATTCAAGCAAACATACTTTTAATCTCATTTTGAACGTTTATATCACGATAGGACCAACGCTGTCTGACATAATATTGCGGATGACCTAGGAAAGTCCGTCTCTGTGCCGTAACGGTTAGCGCTATTAGCTGCCGTCCTCGGTGACCCGCGTTCGATTCTCCGTACTGCCAGAGGTTTAAGAATGGCAGGAGCCGTGGTTCGCGCAGCGCACCTCCACTGGATGTGTGCCTGAAAAGAGCTGCATCACCTCGGGGCGAGGACACGAGTTTACTTTTACCTAGGAAATGGTGCCGCTGTCGGTTATTGCGATCCGGACGTTCCGCAGGAGTCGTCTCTGAAACTATTCATCCAGCATAATTATTACACTGATGACTGTTAATTGACGCGTGCTCTGTCTCTTCTCCTACACCTCACCTCCGCTACCTGGCATCACTGCTACAGTTGTACGAAAGACGGGTACAGTAGTTATACATGAAGCAGAGTTACTGTATAAATCATGGTACAGCAGTTATACTTTAGAGCAGATTTAGTGTATATTCATTGTTTTCATTGAATTTGATGCTGCCTGGAACGTTCCATTATTCCTTACTAATGTGGCTTTATTATCATCTACAGTATTTGTAATATGATAATTTAAAATGGAAATCGTCATTATTATTAGACTATTATTATTATTATTATTATTATTATTATTATTATTATTATTATTATTATTATTATTTTGCTAGTTGCTTTACGTCGCACCGACACAAATAGGTCTTATGGCGGCGATGGGATAGGAAAGGCCTAGGAGTTGGAAGGAAGCGGCCGTGGCCTTAATTAAGGTACAGCCCCAGCATTTGCCTGGCGTGAAAATGGGAAACCACGGAAAACCATCTTCAGGGCTGCCGACAGTGGGATTCGAACCCACTGTCTCCCGGATGCAAGCTAACATCCGCGTGCCCGTGACCGCACGGCCAACTCGCCCGGTTATTGTTATTTTGACAGTCGTTTTCTTAAGACAGTGAGGTCGCGATTACGATTAACCTTGTTTTGCTGAAAGAAGTGTGTCTGGAGACGAAACAATCTTTACATCGCTCTGTTCTTAGAATAACTTCTGGGTGTACTAGGGATATCTTACTCATAAACTGGAGATAATATACTTGAAAGTAGCAAGAATGGCTGGTCGGACAAACAAGTGGAAACAATGACAGGGTGACACGTGCAGTGAAGAAATGAAGAACAAGATATGCTGAAGGATTCCTGGAAATGGATTCTGTATTCCAAGTTCTTGTTATCTGTTGACGAAGAGTTGAACTTCGCGCTAATGCACCAACTTCACCTGGTCCAGCTGCAAGATATGAAATGATACAGTATTATCATTAATATATGTTTTCTTCGTACCGAGCGAGTTGGTCGTGAGGTTAGGAGCGCGCATCTGTGCGCTTGCAGTCGCGAGATACTGGGTTCGAACCCCACTTTCGACAGCCCTAAAGACGGATTTCTGTGGTTTCTGATTTTCACACCAAATGCTGAGGCTGTACCTTAATTAAGGCCACGGCCGCTTCCTTCCACTCCTAGCCCCTTTTTTTTAAAAATCCCATCTTCACCATCGGTGCAACGTAAAGCAAATAGTTAAAAATCTTTGCAGTTCATGAAGATTACCAACAAACATACCTGGACACTGAATTCTAAACTTACACAGTGTATAGTGCTGTAATTGAAACCGAATAAATATTATTATTATTATTATTATTATTATTATTATTATTATTATTATTATTACTCGAGTTCCCTCCGCGTATCACTGGTAGTACGTCGGCCTTCGAGTCCCAAGATCGCAGGTTCAAACCCGGTGTTGGTTGCCGGATGTTTGGGAGAAAAAATGTATATTCACCGCTCTGTATCGTACGATGTGGGCATGTAAATTATATCTGGTGAGACAATGAGTGTTAACTCGATAAAATTAAGTCAATCTCGGGTGTAAGTCACCTAACAGAATTCCTTGTTTCTTTGTTATCTGATAGTGACACGAAATGTAGAAATTGACTCGCAGGCAGCCTGAATGGTGTTACATCAAAATGCCATCACACGTTAACTGAAGCTATTATTATTATTATTATTATTATTATTATTATTATTATTATTATTATTATTATTATTATTATTATTATTATTATTTACTCGAATGTTTGCGATCTTGATTATCGAAAATAAACGTGCCGTCGTCGTGGTATAGGGCTTTTGTGCCTATCTCGATTCCCAGCCCGTCCGAGGATTTTTATTTCTCGACTTAGGACTATAACGGGGTTTACACAGAAAGGCGTAAAAGGTAAAGACTTCCACTATTCCTATCCTCGGCATTAAGTGGAATCAGTGGCGGCTTGTGAATTTTAGTTATTGGTTTCATAAATGCCTATAATATTAAACATGTGTAATAGTGTTGTTGCATTTTTCCCATTATTATTAACCCGTTTTGGGACAAAATAACATAAAATTACACCATAAGGATTAAACAAACACTTCTGTAAACCAAAAATATGGAAGTCTATGGTGTTACTGAATGTTTATAGCGAAAATGAATTCGAGGCTTGAATACTCTAAAAAGCAATGCACCTGGATTTGTTCTGAGAGATGTTCAGAAGTGGAAGCGGTTTTAAGCTGTTATTGTTAAAAACATACCTAAAAAATATTCGCAAAGATCCCTTTTCTCGAGTAAATAAAATATATACCCCAGAGAAGTAACCTTGTAACTATTATTGAGAACAGGTTTTTTTTTTTTTTAAATTACCGAGCTCGATAGCTGCAGTCGCTAAGTGCGGTCAGTATCCAGTAATCGTGGGTTCGAGCCCCACTGTCGGCAGCCCTGAAGATGGTTTTCCGTGGTTTCCCATTTTCATACCAGGCAAATGCCGGGGCTGTACCTTAATTAAGGCCACGGCCGCTTCCTTCCACATCCTAGGCCTTTCCCATCCCATCGTCGCCATAAGACATATCTGTGTCGGTGCGACGTAAAACAAATAGGAAAAAAAATAGTTTTTTAAATTTAATTTTAATAATGCTTGCCAGTGTTGTCTCACCCTCTCTCAGTGCTTTTGTTTCGGTGGTTCCTGGCGTTGAAATGACATTGCGAGTGTGAGAAAGACTGGGTGACAGAGATCGGAAGTGTATGAACCGGTGTCATGAAAGTTCCACCCAGCAAAATACCAGCTCAGTGAAATATCTGCTCACACGTTTTACCCGCATACATTCTGTCGTTTAGCTAACCTTGATCACTACTTAAGTTTATGAAGTTAGGGCTTTTTCCCTGATCCGGTCGATTGACTGAAAAATAAGCTGTAGATTTTCTAAGATAAGCCGCAGCTGTGAGCTTGCATTGGAGTGGATTCAAATCCCACTGCGGCAGCTCTGAAGATGGTTTTCCATGGTTTCCCATTTTCACATCAGACAAATGCTGGGCCTTAATGAAGGCCACGACCCCTTCCTTCCCACGTTTAGCCCTTTCTTATCCGTTCGTCGCCTTAAGACCAATCTGAATCGGTGCGACGTAAAGTAAATTGTAAAAAACTAAGATGACCCAAAAGAGTCTTTCATATGTACCTTTCTTTATGTTCGGCAATAAAGCAAACACGATCGCATGTGTGCTCGTCTGTCCGTTGCTGGTCCCAGAATCACCGTGAATTATGTACATTTGGCAAAACTGTTTGCTTGAACTTTTGAACGTTCCGTCGATGAAAAAGTTGTCATACATCTGTAAGGTCTCTCTTCCTTTTTCACCTGTCAGATTAGTCATTATTTCACCGGAAATATCGCACTTTAAAAGAAAAGTGTATTCGTCTGTCGTTTTCAACAATTCTTCGTCAAATTCGATTTCCTCCCGAGTCTTTGGTTCCCTCTGGTTGCCTTGTGCTATACCCCTATACCGGTATAGGATACTTTCAGCAACAGGCTCTTGCAGGTATATTTTTGGTATTAAATTGTCTTTTCTGTAGCTCTTTTCTCTGTCTCTTATCAAATTAAGCCGTTTAAAAACATATTAAATTTTGTAAAAATGCCAGTCACAAAATTCACAGCAGAAATTACACAATAGTTGATGGGGAAGCGGTGAGTTTGGAATTTACTCCCAGAGCGGTGATTCATACGCAGGTTCGCTGCAGGACCGGAATACGAGCCACAATGTTCTGTTTGAGCGGAAATTTCACTGAACCCACTTTTCATACAACATGAACCACAACTTTCACTGGTGATTTCAGCAGTAACTAGTTTTTCACCATACCTATCGTACACGACCTTGGCTATTTTAGAGGCTTCTACTTGTTGTCAATCAGTCAATAAATAAATAAATAAATAAATAAATAAATAAATAAATAAATAAATCAGTCAGTCAACAATAATCTGCATTTAGGACTGTAGCCCAGGTGGCCGATTCCCTATAATTTGTTTACCTAGCTTTTTTCTTAAACATTTTCAAACAACTTCAAAATTTATCGAACATTTCCCGTGATAATTTATTCCAATCCGTTTTTCCTCGTCCTGTAAAAGAATATTTTCCCCCCATTTGTCCCCTTGACCTTCATATTATGACTTTTTTTTCCCTACTTTTGAAAGCTCCATTCCTAAGAATCTATACTGTGATTTAGCCGTCTTGGTCATTAAAGGCTCCGACTGTACACTCCAGAAAATTCTTCATGGTTAAACATAGATTCAGTATTTAAGTGTTATGGTATACTTCGTCAGATTTCGGCAGCCTATCATTGTAGGAAAGGAAGTATAAATAAAAAAAGCTTATTCGTCAGCAGAATGAACCGGCCGGTGCGCCTTTATGCTGTAAGCGAAGAAGGCCTAATACAGTAACCAGCAATATGTCAGCGTGTGGCAAGAAACAGACATAATTACAATGTATACAAGAAACATGAATCACAATGAGCGGCATATCTTAGTTTCAGATCGAGTTGTTTCAGCCATTCTGTTGCTTCTCATACATCTTCATTCCATATGTCTTTCAGTTTTCAAGTTTCTGTGAAATTACTGAACTCCTCCATAGCTCCGAGGCTTGCTTAATTCTGAGTTCGGTAAATTTCGTGAAGCAGTGGGAATCTCCCCCCTAACGGCGTAGGGACTGTATAGTCCTAGCCGTCTGAGCACAAGGAGAACCATGACTCAGAATATGTCCGAGATGCTCACTCCTATTCCGTAGCAACTGGTATCCCGACTCTCGGGACCACTTCCTAGGCCACTCAGCTATTGCCCATGGTTAACTCTAGTAACCCACATCACACCTTTCCGAAAATAATAATCAGGAAACTGACCACCTAACCCCACGGCACTACAGCTCTGAAGGGCCTTGGTCTACCAAGAGACCGCTGCTCAGACCGAAGACCTGTAGATTACGAGGTGTAGTGGGGTCAGCACGACGAATCCTCTCGGCCGTTATTCTTGGCTTTCTAGACTGGGGCCGCAATGTCACCGTCGGGTAGCTTCTCAATTTTAATCGCGTAGGATGTGTGGACCTGGAACCAACCCTCAGATGCAGGTAAAAATCTCTGACCTGGTCGGGAATCGAACCCAGGGCCTCTAAGTAAGAGGCAGGCACGCTACCGCTACACCACGGGGAATCAGGCAACTAATTGGCTTTTTGGTGGCTTTGGTACAGTGAACCACTGAAACTCACGAGAAGACGCTCGTGAGTGGGATAGAGTGAATGATCGGTGCCCCTTTGTCGTTATGGGAAATAAACATCGGAAAGTCCGCCCCCACCCCTCTCCTTCAAATTTCCGCCGCGGTGCGCAATGTCCTGATTTCCTGGATAGTATGTAGGTAGATATTGTGCATATTCATAGACGTGGCGGGCAGGACTGACATAGTAGTCACTCTTTCATTTAATCCTGTTGAATGTAGCCGAGCGAGTACGTGCTCAAACACCCTGCGCAGACTTCCCGTAGCAACCGCCAATGAGCCGAGGACAGGTCAGATGTTAAGATAAGCGACCACCTTCCCAGAAGTCGCCTCTGCTAATTGCTCACCGTTCGGGGAATGTCCGGATCCAGCTAGCAGATAACACACCGTACTTGCACTCGTTCACACAAGTTATTTTGGAACCGAATTCTGTCTATATTTACCAGCACACTGCAGGACGCTTCCCTCCCAACAAAGCTCCATCCTTTATGATCATGGATAAACATTGTCTACATTTGACTAGACACAAAAATATTCAAGACAACTTACCTAGCTCTTCAAATAAGATATTCAGCTCATTGTCAGAGTATTCCTCGCCCCAAAGCATTTATATACTGCATGGTGTATAGAATAGGTGGATGTAACAAACAGATGTTGCTGTCATCGGCCTGCTTTTGTGTGTTAAGTCCGGCTCCTGGGCTGAGTGGTAAACTTTGAGTCTTTCGATTCCCAGCATGGTTGGGATTTTATCCGCGTCTGGTTAATTCCTCTTGCTCGTGAACTGGGTGTTTGCGTTTCTTCCCCCGCATACACGCACAGTAATAACCATCACACAAGCACACAATACTGAATATATCCCCCGACATAGGTTTGAGTGAGGAAGGGCACCTGGCCGTAAAACAGGGTCAAGTTCACACGTGCTACTCAATTCGCACTGCATCTTTACCAAGAAATGCGAAATGTATGTGGAAAAATAAGGTGGTCTGCTTGTGTGTGTGTGTGTGTGTGTGTGTGTGTGTGTGTGTGTGTGTGTTTAACCCACAAATGATGAGGTGAGGTTGTTTATGGCATCATTTATACGGTATATCTCTACCACGGTCCTCTCTTTACTCCGTGACTGTTGCTTTTCTTTATACCATTAAAAAAATGTTATTTGTTCGGGGCGTCGACCTATAGAGATCTTTTGCCCCTTTCTTTGTACCATACCGTCAGCCGAAAGCTAATTCTTGCATGAAGCTGCTGTTCATTCATTGTAAAGGAGGATCTCAGGGTGATATAGCATACAAGTTTAAGTGCGAAAAAAGTAAGCGGTAGTAAAAGGAATAGGAAGAAAATGCAAATGTTGACGATGGCATTCATACGAAGAAGTTTTCGGGTGGCCTAATCGAACCCGTGATAAGGCTTTCCTGTAAGTGGATCAATGTTGCAGGAAGAAACCCTCATCTTTACTTCTGACCCAAGTTTGTTTATAATTGGCTTTACGTCTCACCGACACAGATAGGTCGTATGGGGACGATGAAAAGGCTAGGAGTGGGAAGGAAGCAGTCGTGGCCTTAATTAAGGCACGGCGCCAGCATTTACCTGGTGCGAAAATGAGGAAACCACGGAAAACCCTCTTCTGGGTACGAACCCACTATCTTCCGAATACAAGATCACAGCTGCGCGCCCCTAATCGCACGACCAACTCGCTCTGTAGAGTAGTTAATTTCCCCACGAGTAATGGTTGGACTTGTCTTCGGCACAATATCGTCTTGCGAGCAGTTCGCGAAATATTGATGATAATGCTTGTTGTTTTAAGGGTGTCGTAGGTACGACATCGTAACTGGTGTAAAACCTTCAATTAGTATGTCTAATATATTTTAATTATAGTTTATTTAATGCCAAATTACCTTTTATTAAGTGTTAAACATGACTAATATATGGTTTCTCTGTAAATATGTAGTAAAAAATTGTATAACCTCAAATACGTATTGGTTAACCTCAAAATCCATATAGTCGAAAGCGATAGAAAATTCCATAATGTTCGTATGTTTGACTTCTTTTACTATAATTTGGTATATACGAAGGGTTCTGGAAACTTACTGTAAGGTTTTATTATCCAGATACATGTAGAGACATTACGAATTTTGTAGATGTTTCCATAATAATTACTATTTCGTGTGGCTATTTCTAGCCGAGTGCAGCCCTTGTAAGGCAAACCCTCCGATGAGGGTGGGCGGCATCTGTCATGTGTAGGGAACTGCGTGTTATTGTGGTGGAGGACAGTGTTATGTGCGGTGTGTGAGTTGCAGGGATGTTGGGGACATCACAAACACCCAGCCCCCGGAATTAACCAATGAAGGTTAAAATCCCCGACCCTGCCGGGAATCGAACCCGGGACCCTCTGAACCGAAGGCCAGTACGCTGACCGTTCAGCCAACAAGTCGGACAGATATTTCCATGAGTGTTAGTAAATGGTTTCGAGTACCCATTCGACTAGCTGGTCGATTGATGTTTCGAGTGTGTTCCATTATTGTTGTAAGAACTCTTCCAGAAGTCGATCATTCTAGATGGTTGATCGAATAGTATAAATATTGAGTTGTCAGTCAGTGAAGTTAGATCTTGGTTCTTGGGACTCAGGCAAGTGATGGACTGGGAGTGACTGTTGGGTTCCGAGGTGGAGTCTGAGTATTGGACTCAAGTGAGTGAGGCGGTGAATTCAAGAGAGAGTATGTGATAGTGCGCACGTCAGTTTTGTTGATATCTGTACTTGTCAGAATCGACTTCAGGGTACTCCGCTATTGAGTGTTGTAGTGTCATTTGCTACTGTGTACAATTGTGTGTTGTGACGTACAGTGTAAATAAAGTAATGTATACAAGGAAGTGAACGTGTTCTCGTGTGATATTTATTTACGTCAAATAAAATCGCATCGCAGAACGATAAGGGGTCTAACATCGAAGGTCATCCGCCCGTCGCGGAATATTGCGGTGGTGGTGTTAAATGTAGTAATAGTTATTATTAGTTTGATATTCCCTTTAAAAAAATCACCTCTCTAAAAGAGCGCTTTTTGGTTATTTATCATCTGATCGACTTAATCAGGTTTCACTGGAAGTAAGTATGAATGCTGTAATGAAAACCATCCTAAAAATGGAGACGTGATTGTTGTGAAAACTAGACTTTCTTGATCAACTAGTTTACACTTGGGAACGGTACCGGGAAGAGAACCTTGGGAGATTATTATGTAGTCCTGTTTTAATTATCGGCTTTCATAGGAACACTTCTATGAGACATACTGTAATCAAAGTAGGGAGATAAGAACAGCCATGTTTGAAGTCCTGTCGCTCAGTGAGATCTTGTGGTATTTCTGTAATCGATTGTCTGTTGTGTTGTTGAGTGATAAATGCGTGCGAAGTCACTCGTCCCCTGCCACTTGACGTGGCGTGTCTTGGCGTGTTAATTAGAGTTAATTTGGCAGGCAGGAGGCGGGCCTGGGTGGGGGAGGGGCCTTTTCAACACATACACATTAATTTCTACTGCAGCACCTTGTTAGTTCCTTAATAAACACTTACGAGTCACACGTCCCGGGAGTCAAACCATAATGTCACATCGCTGTCTTTCATTGCCTCATGCAATTTCTGAGGTGCACTGTGAGGAAGAAGTCCGTGCATTTTATAATTGAGACTTCCAACGAAATAACACAAAAGTACAGAAAGTGGAATTTTCATGTAGCAAAACAGAAATTATCCTGCGCGTAGAGTACGTTGCATGGGTGAGCGTTAAAAATAAGTGAACGAGCAGAATTTAGATTTAGAAACATATATTTTTTTCCTTTTGCGAATGTTGTCAAATCACACTATTTCTAACCATCATCGATTCGATTACATCTTCGTGAGTGCCTTAGGACGTGTCCTCCTCCATAGATTACACGGGAGTTGTAGAATTAATCGGTTGTGGTCGGTTTGGCTTTCTTACTTTGTATGTAGGCTCTCTTACACAGCCTCGAGTATTTCAGGCTTGTTCTATTCCTTTTGACTCATTTTTTCTTCTTGTTTGCATTTGCAGTAATCGTGAACTTTTTAAAGATGACGCATTTCAGTAATATTCACGAAGTTCACAACTATTTCATAATTTTTCACGTTCCTAATCACGTTTTCTCGCAAGAATTATTACAGATATCGATACTCGAAACAATCGACACCTCGCCGTACGTGCTGTCATCTTGCGACCTCGATTTATACTAATTTTACCGCGCGCTCCGATTTCGCTACGAAATGGCGGATCCGCGGGCGGCTTACTGTTGTGCCATCTGACCTTGAAAGTTATTTTGGGTGGCCCTCTGGATCCTCCTCTTTCCATGTTTGTTATATTATTTTTGCTTACTTTTATAGTTTTGTGTCACGGTATTTTTGCCGAGCGAACCTGTTTTTAAACTAAATGATATGCGTATTGTACATGAACAATAATATTATTGATTTTACTACTACTACTACGGATTTGGATACGCCAAGAAAACTAAATTTATCCCACGGGATTTCTTTTACGCGCTAGTAGATCTGCCGTCACGAGACTATCGTACTAGAGCACCTTCAGTTACCAACGAATTGAGCCAGGATCGAACCCGCCAAATTCGGACCAAAGGCTAGCGCTTTTCCATGTGAGCCGCAATGTCAAACGTGTATTAAAAACTAGTTTTCTTGTTGAGAGTGCACATTACAGTGAACGGGCGAATTTTCTCTGAAAACCTGTATCTCTGTATTATTTGACTTCGTGTTGTATATTATAATGAGGCTAAAAATTAAGTATTGCGAGGTGGGACCCTACCTATGATGAATTCTGATGCTGAAGACGGCAGCAAGCCCCTGAATCATATGAATTAAAATCACCGACTCGGCCGGAATCGAGCCCGGGACCATTTGGACGAAATAGCATCTCGCTAACCATTTAGCCACGGAACCGGACAGCAGTTGTAATAGGAGACAGCCATTTCGACTATAACCAACAACCAATTGGCCGCGTGGTTTGGGTCTCGTAGCTATCAGCGTGCATTCGGGAGATAGTGGGTTTGAACTCCACTGTCAGAAACCCTGAATATGGTTTTCCGTGGTTTTCCGTTTCAAAACCAGGCAAATGCTGGGGCTAAGCCCACGACCGCTTCCTTTCCACTCCTAGTCCTTTACTATTCCTAGCCTGAGCCTCGCGGGTTTGTTTGAGATTCCCGACCTCATTGGGTCGATTTGACATGTGGCTCTTAGAACGTAGACTTCTGGTTTTGTTTGGTTATTTAATTTCCAGTATTTCAGGAAAGGTAGAGTGGTGGCGAACATGAAGTTATTGAAATGTGGTGGTGGCAGTGCCTGTCGTTGTTTTGGACTTGGGATTTAGAGACTTATTTGTTCTTAGGAAGGTGCTAGCCATCAGTTTGGCTTATTGAGAGGTTTAGAGAGGACTTATTTAACGGGGTGCGTTACTGGTTGTTGTGGCATGCAGTGTTTCTGGGTGGGAGGATCTGGGGTTGGGGTACTTCGATTATGTGGTGCTAGTTAGTAGAGAGAATCGTTGCTATAACACCTATCTGTGTCGGTGCAACGTTAAGCAGATTGAAAAAAAAAATTGCTATTTTGCTTTACGTCGCACCGACACAGGTATGTCTTATGGCGACGATGGGATAGGAAAGGCCTAGGAATTGGAAGGAAGCGGCCGTGGCCTTAATTAAGGTGCAACCGGGCTGAGTGGCTCAGACGGTTAAGGCGCTGGCCTTCTGACTCCAACTTGGCAGGTTCGATCCTGGCTCAGTCCGGTGGTATTTGAAGGTGCTCAAATACGTCAGCCTCGTGTCGGTAGATTTACTGGCACGTAAAAAGAACTCCTACGGGACTAAATTCCGTCTCCAAAAACCGTACAAGAGTAGTTAGTGGGACGTAAAACAAATAGCATAATTAATAATATAATTAAGGTACAGCCCCGGCATTTGCCTGGTGTGAAAATGGGAAACCACGGAAAACCACCTTCAGGGATGCCGACGGTGGATTCTTCGTCTCCTGCAAGCAGAGGTATGTATCCACCCTAGAGCCGTAGATAGGAATGCAAATTCGTAGAGCCACGGACCAGCCGTGGCCACCGCGTCTCTGCCACCCGCCGACCAACCACTCCACTGCGCTAGCTTTGCTCCGAAACGTGACAGAATCTGCTTGGGGTAATCATTCGGAAACAGTAAAAACTACAGCCTTAGCAGTTTTTTACTTGACTGGGAAAAATGCCAGTCCTGTATGGTATAATTCTGTCCTTGCCAAAAAAGGTCGATGTTTCTCTCAACGTAACATGCCGACTGATCACAGGGTGTCTGAAACCAACCCCTACACCTGTGTAGTAACTCCACCTGACATTTGTGAACGTGGAGCCATTTCCTCAGTTCACCCTCTACATCAACTCTGCTTAAGACCAGGAGTTACTGCACTCCTCAAATCTCTAGTGACATATCCAAAGTAAACCTGCGTTGAACTCTGGAACTGTAAATTGCCAGTTCTTATTTTCTAGTTGCTTTACGTCGTACCGACACAGATATGTCTTATGGCGACGATGGGATAGGCAAGGCCTAGGTGTTGGAAGGAAGCGGCCGTGTCCTTAATAAATGTACAGCCCCAGCATTTCCCTGGAGTGAAAGTGGGAAACCACGGAAAACCACCTTCAGGGATACCGACGGTGGGATTCTAACTCACCATCTCCCGAACGCAAACTCACAGCTACGCGACCCTAACCGCACGGCCAGCTCACTTGTACCATTTTTAATATGGTCGAAAAACCGCGATATATTATTTCTAGATTTGCCGGAAGAACTACGATACATTTCGGGAATGGCAGGGCGTGAGATTTTATAAGCATTACCCTTTCTCGTTCATGTTACCAAGCGGTAAATAATATTTATTTTAAACACTGAAAAAGCTGGATTCGAACGAGGTCATGCGGAAGGAGATCGATTCGGACCTTTGTTTTACACCCTAATATGATAACGAAACTATAATTGAATTATCCATCTCCTTATTAGTATTCTGATATGAATTATCTTCCCCCATCCGTTCGTTAGTATAGTTCCCTGACCGACGATTTAAGTGAGCCTACATTGCTGCATTTGACACGAAGTACACGAGTGCTTTTAAAATCCATTTTCCTGGTCTCAGAAGTCAAACGGAGTTATGCTCACTGTCCTTGCCCCTCACCCTTTTACCTTAAATGAACACCGTTATAGCTGCTGCTGCTGGCGGCCCTCGTGGATGTCTTTCCTAGTTCTGATGACCGAGGCCGTCTCATAGGTCCGCAGAGGGGGAAGGGGGAAAAGAGGTAAGGTGACACACTAGGTTTAGCCCGGTGTTCCTAGCTCAGTTAGTGGTAGTGAGAGGAGTGAGTAATACTGTTTGTAAGTAATGGTGAATGCAGCTGCGGTGAGCATGCTAGATTCGACTGAGTCGTGTGATCATCCCGACGAACCTCTGAACCTCGTGAAACGTACTGAACATTCTAATTGTGATTGTGGTTACTCTAGGAGAGCATTTCTGTGGACCGGAGGATGTGCTGTGGAACGTAGTGGCTACTCTTATCTTGAGGTAAGATTATGCTACTAATTTGTGATAGGCGGAGAGGAAATTCTGTGCTTCATTTCGGTAAGAGGACATAAATAACGTGTTTATAACATTGGTAAACAATCTTATCCCTATCGCTGACCTGTGTGACACAGTCCTCTTCCCACTGCATTAGCTTCAATACCAGCGGAGGTCTCTTAAAGTGTGCAGCAATCAATGGAATATTAAATTATTATTTTTATTGTTATTTTATCCAGCTCCTTGCTTTAGGGTCGGAGATTTCAATTTTATTCCCGTTGCTCGGGGACTGGGTATTTTAATGTTCCCAACATCCCTGCAAGTCACACATCACGCACAATACTATCCTCCACTACGATAACTACAAAACACGACTGCACCCGGCTTGGCAACACCGAGCTATGTGCTGGAGTAAAGTGCTAAAAAAAGTTGTTCTTAGCGAAAGAAGACGCATAGAAACAGCGTGTTCACTCTGCTTTCCGATACTCGTCCTGCTCTCGGTCACACGAACTGATAGAACTAGAGGTTAATAAATATATTGCTTGCCTTTCAGGGTCTTCAGCTTTACTCTGTTCTGCTGCCTGTATACGTAGTTCTTTCACAGTACTCTCTCAGTATTTAGGTGGTACGGGAAACTAGTTCATGAATGGCCCACCTCATGAATTTTGGTGTTGTTGTTAGGACTGAACTGTATATCAACCCTCTGTGACTTACACTAATTAATGAACTTCAAAAACAATTTGTCTTATACGCCTTAATGCAGATTTAAATAAGGAAATTATTGGCATACAGCATCTGCAATAGGTCTATCGGTTCGTTTGTAATGAAAGCCTAAACTCGAGTGTCCATAATAAAAAAAGTCTGACAGTAGGATGTCTTCCGACGTAATACGCACCCGTCACTTTGGCGCGTTTTTGTTCCATGCTTCCCCCATCACAGCGCGGTCCGGATCATGTAGCTGATAGCTTGCATTTGAGAGATGGTGGGTTCGAACTCTGCTGTCGGCAGCATTCAGTACGAGTTTCCGTGGTTTCCCATCTTCACTTCAGGCAAATGCTGCCTTCCCCGTTTTAGCCCAATCCTATTCAGTCTTCGCCGTAAGACCTGTCTGAGTCGATGAGATGTGAAAACAATAGGAACAAAATATGTAAATATGAGCATTAGACTTCTTCATAGTGTAATATATTCCGATTTCAACTCTTTTTCAGATACCTACCACAACTTGTTCCTCTATTCCAGTCTGTAGCAGGCAACCCTGGCCAGACAAATTTTCAAATGAGATGTAATAAATACAGACATCAGTGAACGAATGAACGAATCAAAATACATTAAACGTCTTCAATAGAATTGCTTTTGCAGGTTTACTTATATTTCCCCCCAGATTTGAATGTGCTGCATGGTACAAAAGCGTTGATCAATTTTTAAGGAAAATTGAATATACATCCTAAAAATGTAATGTTCAGAAAAAAATATTCTGTGTACTCCAGTATTAATTACTATTTGCTAAGGTTTTCACTATTCAAACTTGATTCGTTTAGGCCCTGCTAGTCTGTGTTAATGTAGTCCCAGTAGTCTGGTAATCAATATTTCCATGTACTGTAGTTGCGCAATAGTGAATCAATTCTGAGATGTCTAAAGTTTGCAGTATAAAGCTTCCACTGCCACTTTTTCTTTTCTTTTCTGGATTTGTTTATACAGTATATTTGCTTTTAATCTAGGGGTTGCCTGGCCGAGGCGGTAAAGGCGTGCTCGGTTCGCCCGGAAGGACGTGGGTTCGAATCCCCGTCAGGAAGTCGTAAAATTTAAGAAACGAGATTTCCACTTCCGGAGGTGCATATGGCCCTGAGGTTCACTCAGGTACCAGGTTAATTCCTGAGGGCAAAAGCGGCCGGGCGTAGAGCCAACCACTCTACCCCATCACGTGCCGAGGTTAACAATGGTGGAAGCCTTTACCTTCCACTCCTCCAAGGGCCTTCATGGCCTGTACGGAGGTGACTTTGCTTTGCTTTGCTTGCTTTTTTGTTTTTTTTTGCTAGGGGCTTTACGTCGCTCCGACACAGATAGGTCTTATGGCGACGATGGGATAGGAAAGGCCTAGGAGTTGGAAGGAAGCGGCCGTGGCCTTAATTAAGGTACAGCCCCAGCATTTGCCTGGTGTGAAAATGGGAAACCACGGAAAACCATCTTCAGGGCTGCCGATAGTGGGATTCGAACCTACTATCTCCCGAATGCAAGCTCACAGCCGCGTGCCTCAACGCGCACGGCCAACTCGCCCGGTTTGCTTGCTTTTAACCTGATGTCAAAATGTCGTCCCTTTAAAGCCAAGGTTGTGTAATTGAGTTTTCTTTGTATTCTTTATTATTCTACCGAAACCGATATATGGTTTTAATAATCATAAAAATATTGACTTTCGTCCTACTAACTACACTGTTATGATTTTCGAAGACGCTGATGTGGCGGAATTATGTTCCGCAGGAGTACTTTTACGAGACTGACGTATTTGAGCACCTTCAAATACCACCGGATTGAGCCAGGATCGAACCTACCAAGTTCGGCTTGGCCCGATTATGGCGACTATGTTCTCTTCTTCAGAAACCTACCACAACTTGTACCCTCTATTCCATTCCGTATCAGGTAACCTTGGCCAGACAAATTTACAAATGGGAAGTGGTAATAAATAGCTTCATCGGAATTCACAAATCCAAAAGTCAAGTGTTTTGTTTCTCTGTGTATTCCATTTCATCCTTCTTGGAAATGGATAGGTAGCGAACGACAGCTGTCTGGTCAAGCGGGCTGGATCTATTATCAGTTCTTCCGTGACCATGTTTGCAGAAGGCTTTGGAATGCAGGCAACCCGGCACCCGCTGTGCGCTGCGTTTACCCTTTTCTCAGAAGGCGAGTGTTGTCGCCATTCTAAATGACGCCAAGGTTCGTCCTTTCCTGCATGAGATTGTTGCCATTTCGTAAGCCTTCTGTTCACATTTATACTTTTGCCCAAGGTCAAAACTTCAAATCCGGACTAAGATTATTTTAGCGGCGATCATGAATTTGCTACTCCTGCTACTCCACTTAAATATTCTCTCGTGGCAAATTTATGAATAGTGACATTTCAAATCATTAACTGTATCCCTAACCGATTATTATTATTATTATTATTATTATTATTATTATTATTATTATTATTATTATTATTATTATTATTATTATTGCTGTGAGCTTGCATCCGGGAGATAGTAGGTTCGAATCCCACTATCGGCAGCCCTGAAAATGGATTTCCGTGGTTTCCCATTTTCACACCAGGCAAATGCTGGGGCTGTACCTTAATTAAGGCCACGGCCGCTTCCTTCCAACTCCTAGGCTTTTCCTATCCCATCGTCGCCATAAGACCTTTCTGTGTTGGTGCGACGTAAAGCCTATAGCAAAATTATTATTATTATTATTATTATTATTATTATTATTATTATTATTATTATTATTATTATAACTAGTACACAAACCAATTGTAATATTGTTTAATAATAATAATAATAATAATAATAATAATAATAATAATAATAATAATTGGCTTCTTTCTGGGTTCCGTGGTTCAAATTCCGGTCACTCCTTGAGATATTTGTGCTGGACGAAGCGGAAGCGGTACATGGTTTTCTCCGGGTACTCAGATTTTCCCTGTCATCTTTCATTCCGGCAACACTCTCCAATTTCATTTCATTAAACATTGCCCCAGAGGAGTGCGACAGGCTTCGGTAGCCGGCACAATTCCCATCCTCGCCGCTATAAGGGGACTCCATTCCAGTCCTGACTTGGTCAAATGACTGGAAACAGGCCGTGGATTTTATGTAGGCCTATTTATTTAGTAATAATCAGATTTCCATTACGAAGACACCATTTTACACTGGTTGTATAACAATATAAAAATATTAACTATAAGGAGATACAGACACATAGTTAGCCGATTCGAGTCCGTTGGTCGAAAAAAAAAAATCACTGTCAATGTTAGCCGGCAGGGAAGGAGGGGTGGTGGTATACCATTCCTAATCCCTTGATTGCGTGTCAAAAGCCCGCATTCAGTTCCAAACATTTCCGCACTGTTCATATGGAGCGAGGGCACATGGCGCTGTTGATGGTGATTCGAACGTTGGATGGAGACGTTTAATCTTAAATCGAGTTGACCGCGCGGTGAGGTGCGTGCAGCTTGCATTCGGGAGATGGTGGGTTTCGAACTCCACTGTCGGCAGCCCTGAAGATGGTTTTCCGTGGTTTCCCATTTTCACACCAGGTAAATGCTGGGGTTGTACCTTAATCAAGCCACGGCCGTATCTGCGTCGGTGCGATGTAAAGCAATTTGCAAAAAAATAAAATAAATTATTTTGTGAAAATGAGAAACCACCTTAAATCATCCTAAGGGTGCTGACGTTGGGGTTCGAACCCACCATCTCTCGAATGTAAGCTCACAGCTCCCGGAGTCGAAACATGCAGCTAACACATTTGGATTATTATTATTATTATTATTATTATTATTATTATTATTATTATTATTATTATTATTATTTCACCACCTCTTCCCTACGCTTTATGAGATCGGTAGTTTCAGTTTGGGATTTGTTCCGGGGGTGGGACTAGGTGCTCTTCCTGTCGACATAGGCTGGTGCTAATGAAATCGGAAGCGACTAGACAACTGAGCCCGTCCGATAAACAGAGCGGCTCCAGTGATAGGCAGTGTGAAGTCGGAAAATCGGTGTAGTGATGGTCACAGGAAGCCACGAGACCTTATGTTCGCCCGGAGCAACCAAAACACACACACACACACACACCTGTGCGAAATCGGCGACCTGTTCTCCCGTCTTCCCTGAGTGCAGACAGATGTTGTCTCCAATGCTATTAAACCGGGTTAGTTGCGTCTCCCACATTTCCTTCCTCTTGTGACGCCTACTTTTAGGCTTAAAATGTTAATTCTCGATTTTTCCTGATCGCAAGTTAGGACAGAAGCGCATATTCTCCGGACATCCTCGATCGGAAATCAGGATTGGTATATACACTTTGGTAGCTCCTAGATCGAGTTTACTCTAAAATGGTGATGCATACATGCCAACTTTCTCGATTTAGGCGTGAGTCCCGATTTTCGTCAGTTTTTACCGCTTCCCTATTATTCTGTTATTTCTCCCGATTTTAGCGTGTTTTTTTGTGAACTTCAAACATTTGTTTACAAATCCCGCCATTTCAGTATTGTACGCCAGTGGCCGGTAGTCCTTCGCTCATTGGCCGCCTTCAAAAGAAATATCGACGTTTATTAACACGAGAAATGCGCGCGAATGTGCATATCGATTGTAAGTCTCTCGTTCTCGCGTGCTATGTTCCTGTTCGTTCACACCAGTCTAGCCGATTCTAGAGATTAATCGCTAGAATTGGAGTCAATTTTAGTAATTTAGTGACAATTTCAAAGATATTGACTAGTGACTTTTCTAGAAATTTTAGGAGCCATTTGGAGACAATTCTGGTGAATTTTAATTTTATTACTTGATAAAAATAGCTTCGTATAATCGCGCGGGCGCGTTGTGCAATATATTAATCTATGCATTTGCTAAGTAATGGCATCTCTAAAGCATGACTGGTTCACGCGTGTGGAGCATGCGTTCATACTATTTTCGAAAGGCTTATCAGAGACTGAACATCTCACTCACATACTTCCTGTGAGGGAATGTAGATGTGTAATTTGTAGTCTTATAGCCTCGTATAGCAACAGTCGGCTTTTGAGACAATGAGAACTCTGTATACCATAGTACTTCTGCATTGAGTAAGGCATGTTGAATAAGCAGTTTTCACCAGTTGTATCTCCCGATTTTTCCTGCATTTCATATCAGAATCTCCTGATTTTTGGTTTTGTAAAGTTGGCAGATATTCTGGACTGTGCACTGTGCTCTGTATTTGATGAAATATCTGGTGTAATTTATCAGTAGGTCAATACGCACCCTGCAGTGTATGTACGATGCTTGGGGAATCCCGGTAGGGATTTTGCTTGCGTGCTGTGCTCGGCCAGTTAAGTGAAAACTATCTGATGGTGGAATGCAAATGTTATTTGTGCATTTCAGGGCCGATCGCTACGTCTTCATCCTTTGTAGCATGTTTGTTGGTGGCTCTAGGAACGTACACACTCTCTGTAAGGCAAAAGGCTGTTCTTGGACTAATGATATAGGTTTTTTTTTTTTTTTTTTTTTTTTTTGCTAGTTGCTTTACGTCGCACCGACACTGATAGGTCTTATGGCGACGATGGGACAGGAAAGGGTTAGGAGTGGGAAGGAAGCGGCCGTGGCCTTAATTAAGGTACAGCCCCAGCATTTGCCTGGTGTGAAAATGGGACTAATGATATCAAGAGCTATAGTCTAGAAATGAATGAAAACGTTTATAAATGATATAGCATGTCCGGCGGTATTTTAAACGATGTTGAGATATTGGAATTCTTTCGCATAGTAGAAATCATCTGTCGCATTTCAACACCCTTAACCCTCAAGCACACGCGCCAGATCTTAGGACGCAGGCATACGCATGGGGGTGCTTTCCACCCCACATATCATTGTATTGTAAAATATGAATTACTTTATTAATTACAGATTTTAAGGTAGATTATGTAAGAATGACTCTGCGGGGATCCAGCTAGAAAGGTACAAGAGCGGGAAGAGGACAGAAAAGTTATTTGTACATTTCACTAGGAAATAAAATGACCTGGGGGTGAATTCCACCCCATACGCGTGTGTTTGAGTGTTAAGTGCCATCAACCTCAACTAAAACAGAATGCCAGTGATTAACTGCCTTGACTGATCCGATATCATCACGAATATAATGGAGAGGTTGAGTGTACTTCATATCTTCTAAGCTAATCTGTAATTTGTGATACAGTTGGCAATCGAACTCACTTCTTCCCAGAGAACACATTTCTGAGGCTCGTAGCATGAGATTGGTAGTGTTTGAGTTTAAACCTGGATGCTTTCAGCCGGTCTATCTCTCTAAAGTGCCCGATGAAGTAGGATGAGATGATGGAAATAGTGAAGGCTTTAACGTACGGTTATGATGTGGGTACGAAGAGGCTGCAATTTTCTCTCAGTGTTGTATGTGTACATTGCAGCACATCACAGGCTCGCTGTAACTGCATTACGCTGTGCTGCAACCTTTTGATCGTCAGTGTTATTTGCGAACCAGATTTAACAGAATATTCTCATTACAGGGACAATCAAATGTTTCAGAAGCAGCGATGATCAGATTTGAGCTATGGATGTTTACAATTAGCGCCTCTCTGCTGCAGAAAGTCTAACTAATGTACTACACCAACATTTTAATGGAGGGTCTATATAACTGCGTCATGCATATTCCATCCCGAGCACAATTTAACTCTTCATTATTTTATCCATTCTATCTATCTATCTCTTACCTTTTGAATACATTAACTTGGTCAAGAATTTTGCAGCACGTCTCCTCTTGTTTACAAGTTAGTGGGAAGTGCGATTTCAGAGATTGGAAAGTGTGCTACGCTTTGGACAAGAGGTCATATTCTCCAGTTTAATGTCTACTCTTTGGACTGCAATATTTAAAACGATGGATTTGTTTTGAAAATTACAAGGTAGGCTAAATAGTTCTACTGGGCTAGCGAGACTGAGTATTTACACTTCAGTCCAGTATTCTATGACATGTATTTCTAAGCAGTGCTGTAGTTGTTACACTGTTAAAATCACTTACCATTATGTCAAAAGATGCTCCAGATGTACTTCTTTTGTGGCGTTCATTACGCTTATTATACTCGTGCAAACTAGCCAACATTTTCGGACTAAAATCGCTACAGTAAAGTTTTAATTGCCTATACGGTGTAGAAATATCTACACTGACTGCAACATAACAAAAAAGAACTTGTTTGTGATGTGAGTCTGCAGAGGCATATTACAAATTTTGTAGACAGACCACGTAACAAATCATGAAGTATTACGGAGACACAGGAAGGATAAGAGAAGGTATTACAACTGTTAAGAAAAGAAGAATGAATATCTGGAACAAATAATGAGATATCCTTAGAGAGATCAACGATCTTGGATGACTAGGCTAAAAGATCTGGTTAAATACTTCATCGACAGAGCTACTTTAAACTACAGCCAACAGAAGTAGAATTGTCATGTGGACAGCCACCATTCGGAAATGGATTGGAGCCCGAATAATAATAATAATAATAATAATAATAATAATAATAATAATAATAATAATAATGTTTTTATGTCCCACTGACTACTTTTTATGTTTTCTGAGACGCTGAGGTGCCGGAATTTTGTCGTGCAAGAGTTTGTTTTTACGTCACACTAATTAACCGCCGAGGTGCCGGAATTTTGTCGTGCCAGTAAATCTACCGACACGAGGCTGACATATTTGGGCACCTTCAAATAACACCGTACTGAGCCAGGATCGAACTTACCAAGTTGGGGTCAGAAGGCCAGCCCCTCAACCGCCTGAGCCACTCAACCCAGCGGAATATAAGGGTATACAGATTTCAAACAGCTAACAAAGAACTTCAAATAAAAATCAAAGTATTTCATGTTTGTAATTTATTGTAGGTGCGATAACAGCATGTTTTATAGGTATTAATGCTGGTACGTTGTGCACTGTTTTTAGTTTGATTAAAAATCTGACAAAGCATAAAACGAAATATAACTTCGTTTCACAAGAATTAGAGAACCTCCTGTTCCTCCGTGCCTACTCTTACCCGGAGGCTCCGGGTTCGATTCCTGGACGGTTCATATATTTTAATTCTGGACTGATGGCTGAAACAGAATTCACTCAGCCTCGGGAGACCAGCTGATAGACTGTCTGACACGAGAGCAGCGGATCCTGTGTAGGAAGCCAAATACCACAGCTGATCAGACTGTCATTATGCTGATCATGTCCACTCCTTTTGACTTGGCAGCAGTCGTTTTTGCCTTAATAGACTGTTGCGCCATGGGTTGTTTGTTTGGTTGGATTTTTTGTTTGTTTATTATATCTGTTCTTTACTCAACATAGGTTCCTGGGGATGGACTGTTACAAATTACATATGATTTTATTGGACCTTATTTTGTTGTACCAGATCCAGTGTTGCCAACTCACGAACACAAAAGTAGCTGAATTGTATTTAAAATGTAGCTAAAAGTGGCTAAAGTTAAAGACTGAAATAGCTTTAAAAAAGGCTAGGTGAAGCCACCCATTTATTGAAAAATATAGTCTCCTCATAGTACTCTTCGTCTTCAACAGCACTACTAGAAGATACAGTAGCAGCTTTAGAAGCACGCGCAAAAGGGTATCCTGCTGTGGTAGCAGTTATTTTAAGCACACTTGTAGGGAGTTTGTATAAATGCTAGCAATGGAATAGAATACTCCCATCCCCTAGTTTCGGATCGCCTGGAACTGGAGAACTGCAATTCGTATTATTCTGATACATGAATGCTTTTCTTATTGTATTAAAATTTATCTACTACTACCTTAAACATTACACTTATACCTAATTACTATGTCCACCTAATCTCTAAATTGTAGTTTTAAAAAAGAAAACGATTTATTTTTGCCCTGCGCATTAACAACGTTTTATTGTCTAGGACAACATGTATCTTACCCTTATTATTAATTGGCGCGAGTAATTGTTTTGTTATGAGTCCGAACAAATTTCTCCTTAGCTTACAATAGACATTGTGAATTATCTACCTACAGCTAACTTACGGAATTGAATACTAGCAGCTATTGGTTCTTCTGGGGTCAAAACGTACAAGCAGAATGGCATCTAATGTTTGTGTCATCATTCTCTTTCTTGGTTTTGATTTAACAATATTAACGCGGCCAAAGAGACGTTCTACATCGGCATTTGAATATGGTACTAATAGCAATAGCAAAAAATCCAATTTATACTCTTTGTCCTATGAGGAATTCCTCATGGATTTAAAAATTATTGACTGATACAATTTTGATTAATAAGTAGGCTTTAATATGGTATACCTATCATTCATAGACATGTTTTAAACGACCCTTGTAGTTATTAATCAAATTTTCATGTAAGCTTTGTCTTTTTGGCAACCTCCAAATGGGGGAAGCAGAAATAAATGCGTTTCTCTCTCTCTAGAGGAACTGCCAAGAATACAAGTTCTTGATAGCGATTTGCTCCACTGTCGTCTACTTCAACCCAAAACTCTGTTGTATTCAAGCATTTTGTTATTTGGTGTAAGTAATATTTCTCCACTGGGTTATCAGTAAGTCTGTATTATCAGAAACAACACCAAGGTCACGTGCGACATCAACAATAATTGAAGGTTTCAGTATTTTCAAGATTTCCCTAACAACAACAACAAGATAATTTGCGTAGTATTCATATCGTTTGGAAGGCGTGACGACAGTTCGTTGGTCAGTTTAACAGTAAAATGTGTTTGTTTTTGACGAATGTTAAACTCACTTTCTGTTATGCTACTATGCCTGGTCACTTGCGAGTAGAGCACAGTATTCTGACACGAACATTTCTATTTTACTTTCTGCCTCACGTACGTTTTTTTTTTTGCTAGGGACTTCACGTTGCACCGACACAGATAGGTCTTATGGCGACGATGGGTCAGGAAAGGCCTAGGAGTTGGAAGGAAGCGGCCGTGGCCTCAATTAAGGTACAGCCCCAGCATTTGCCTGGTGTAAAATGAGAAACCATGGAAAACCCTCTCAGGGCTGCGGATAGTAGGATTCGAACCCACTACCTCCCGGATGCAAGCTCACAGCCGCGCGCCTCTATGCGCACGGCCAACTCGCCCGGTAACGTACGACTATATTGAGCTAGTAGTGTGGTAGTCTGTTATTCGCTGACGCAGACTGGTAAAGGGATTGGCTGCTCTTTCGAAGGAAGAGCTTTCTTAAGAAAACAAATTTGCTCACTTCAAACATTGATATAGGAATTAGAAAGATGATTTTGAAGACTTTCGTGTGGAGTGTGGCATTGTAAAGTGAAACATGGACGATAACTAGCTCAGAAAGAAAGTGAATAGAAGCTTTTGAAATGTGGTGTTACAGAAGTATGCTGGAGGTGAGATGGATAGATCGAATCACAAATGAAGAGATACTGAATCGTATTGGCGAGAGATCGATTTGGCTAAATTTGACGAGAAGAAGAGATAGAATAATAGGACACATCTTAAGACACCCAGGACTTGTTCAGTTGTTTTTTGAAGGAAGTGTAGGTGGTAAGAACGGTAGGGGTAGACCAAGGTATGAATATGACAAGCAGATTAGAGCAGAAGTAGGATGCAGTAGTTACGTAGAAATGAAAAGGTTAGCACAGGATATAGGGTGGCATGGAGAGCTGCATCAAACCAGTCTATGGACTGATGACTCAAACACACATCAGGTTGTGCATATGATCTTTGATTTTATTTCATACCTATAATACAGAACATATTTTTGAATCGTAAAGAAAAGTATTAAAATGGAAGAAAGCGAAAATTTGTCACGTAACAAAATTTATAGCAAAAACTCACAATGTTATAGAAAATGACTTTTCAAAATAGCTAGACCTAGCTATAAAATGGCTAAATTGGCAACTCTTTTCGGATCATCCAAGATTTTAAATTCTATAATATTCTTGAATGTTTATTTCCTGCACTTCAATTTCTAATGGTGATGCTTGTCATACCGAGTTGAGTGATAACTGCTCGTCTTTTTGGCTTGGTGATAAGACATTTCCTGTAGAGAAGCCACGCTGAAGCCCCCTCGTTCTAATGAATGAATAAGCAAACAAACGACTTTTCTCTCCTTGTTGATGAGTTAGTGTGGGGAGACACGCAAGAGTCTGAGTTGAATAATACAGACCGGCGCTGCAGCTATCGACCATAGACTTTACACCTGCTGCCCCTCGGGCAGGCCTTTCAGCCAGTATAAACCTTGATTCGCGCCTCTCTTGATGCTGGAGCAAGACAAGGTGAAGAATACTGCAAAGTGGTGGGCGTTGCAGTGATGGAAGTACATTTCTTTTGTTAACAGTTTATTCATACACAAACTGACCTCTTATTATCCAGTAACTGGTGGCTTGTTGGGGGCAACAGTTGCTATTTATTGAGACTGCTAGGACTGTATTTCAGTGAAGCGAAAAACCAGTTTATTAAGATTTGTCTGTAAGTCAGCAAAGTAGCGTGGGTGGTCATGTCGTTCTGCAACAGTACCGTAGAACCCCGTTTATCCGTATCCCGTTAATCTGGACATGTAGTTTATTCGAACTGATTTCTGTAGATTGTTTAGCTCATGGCTTTGCCTTCGGTTCAGAGGGTCCGGGTTCGATTCCTGGCTGGGTCGGAGATTTTAATCGCGTTTGATTAATTATTCTGGCTTGGGAACTGGGTGTTGTGTTTGTGCCAGCACTTTCCTTTTCAATTCCAGACAACACACTGCACTACCAACCACAGAAACCCTCAATAGTCAGGAGAAGCATCCGGCCGTACAACGAGGCCACATCCACATGTGCGACACAGTTCGCACCCGCGACCCCACAGGTGTGGGAGAAGCGGTAGAAGATGAAGATGATGATGATGATGATGATGATTTAGCTCATGGCTCATATGACCAATCCGGTATATTAACCAATCAACAGCTGTTTATTACCACAGTATATTTCCATATTATCTAGCTATTTGCTTTACGTCGCACCGACACAGATATGTCTTACGGCGGCGATGGGATAGGAAAGGCGTAGGAATTGGAAGGAAGCGGCCGTGGCCTTAATTAAGGTACAGCCCCCGCATTTGCCTGGTGTGAAAATGGGAAACCACGGGAAACCATCTTCAGGGTTGCCGACAGTGGGGCTCGAACCCACTATTACTGGATACTGGCCGCACATTCGTACCCGTATTTTAAAATAAATTTATCAGAATACCGGACACGCCTCCGTGGCTCAGGCGGCAGCGCGCCGGACTCTCACCGCTGGGTTCCGTGGTTCAAATCCCGGTCACTCCATGTGAGATTTGTGCTGGACAAAGCGGAGGAGGGTCAGGTATTTCTCCGGGCACTCCGGTTTTCCCTGTCATCTTTCATTCCAGCAACATTCTCCAATGTCATTTCATTTCATCTGTCAGTCATTAATCATTGCCCCAGATGAGTGTGACAGGTTTCGGAAGCCGGCACAAATCCTATTCTCGCCGCTCGATGGGGGCTTCATTCATTCCATTCCTGACCCGGTCAAATTACTGGAAACAGGCTGTGGATTTTGATGTATCAGAATACCGTCCGGCTCCATGGCTAAATGGTTAGCGTGCTGGTCTTTGGTCACAAGGATCCCGCGTTCGATTTCCGGCGGGGTCGGGAATTTTAACCATCATTGGTTAATTTCGCCGGTACGGGTAATGGGTGTATGTGTCGTCGTAATCATTTCATCCTCATCATGACACGCAGGTCGCCTACGGGAGTCAAATCGAAAGACCTGCACCTGGCGAGCCGAGTATATCCTCAGACACTCCCGGCACTAAAAGTGATAAGCCATTTCATTTTTGTATCAGAATACCGCATTACTACTACTACTACTACTACTACTACTAATAATAATAATAATAATAATAATAATAATAATAATAATAATAATAATAATTGTACCGGGCGGTACACCTCCACTCCGCTAATTTAAAATGTGCGCCAGTTGAAACTCCTCTGCTGGAGGAAGTCTGGACTTTATCTACGCTATTAATTCTCTACTTTCTCAGAAGATGTCACCACGTGGAAAATTTTGAGTTTTTGAACTGTGTCATTTTTGATGTGTTTTTGTTTCGCTTGAAGTAAGAAGTGTGAACTTTCTCTTCTAGAGGACACTACTGAAGATCAACAATAGTGCAACCTAGTGCGAAGTCAAAGAACTATTTTGTTGGAGAAATTTTTATTTCAAATGTTTGTCTTTGCTAAATTTTTTTTCAGTTATTGTTTAAGTTGGCTGTATACCCCTCTCTTTCCCCTTGTTTTGCATTTAACCAATCCTGAATTTCTTTGAGTTATTTCCGACCAATCCGATGTATCTTCCCCCAACTTGGATATGTTTCTGTACCCGAGCCAATAAAAAGTTTGTGGGAGGGTGTTTTCATTCCCCTAACGCCTAGAACCTTCCGCGAGAGGATATAAACTGCTGATTTTAGGGTCTCCGGGCCACATCTTTTCCATCTTTCAGTGTATAAAGTACATAGCAGGAGGCGGGAAGCGCCTCTTTCCTCGGCAGCGGTCATCAATAAGGTAATGGCCGATTAATAAATTCTTTCTTTGCTAGCTCAGCAGTTTAACTCTCGGGGCGGGTGCGAAGCGTTCCTCCATGTAACCTTTTCCTAAAATGTAACGATCTTTTCTTCTATTCTCTTGTAAGCTGCATATTGGGATAGAGAGTGCTAACCCTCTCGAGCTCCCACTCTTATTGTTTTGAGGTGAACTTATTTTCTCAACCTATTCTTCGTTAATGTAAAACAAATTGCTCTTTTCTAAAGTCACCTCGGTAGTATGGGATTAGCCCTTGCATTAGTGGCCTAGAGCCAGATTAGGTTTTTTTAAAAACAAGTGTATTAGGAGTGCAGATTGCCTCCTCTCAAATTGTTATTTTAGAGGTCACGTAATTGCCCCTTTTCATTTAATAGACCTCAGTAGGTTGGGTATTGTACCCCTGTGTCTATGTCCAGTGAGGACAACTTGAAGGTGGAGTTTGGTGTGGCCTGGGAAAGGCTTAAATTTTGAGAGCGAGTGGCTCTTTTGAAAATTAAGTGTTGTATGCCTCGTGGAGGCTTTTCTGTGTAATTTGGAGCAAGGGCTCCTAGGTATGAATGGGGTTTTCTGCCCCTCTGTTAAAACTCGTGTTTGGGGTAAAACTGAGCTGATTGCCCAAGCTGTGTAAAATCAGGGCGCGAAGCCCAATTCCTGTAAATATTGTAACTACCCTTTTTGACTTGCTACTTTGTACCTGCCATGCTTGTTATTTCTTGTTTTTGAAAAGAAAATATAACCTTGTTAAATTTTAAATTAATTTTGCTTTCGTAGCTGGAGACCTATTCACACCCGCACCTTCTTTCACCTCTACCTACCACGGAAAATCTCCGTAACAATAATAATAATAATAATAATAATAATAATAATAATAATAATAATAATAATAATAATGCCGTGTTGCCTCCGGAGGCGCCTGGTGCAGGTCTCTCGAGTAGACGCCCCATGGTCGACCTGCGCGTCGGTAGTAATGGGGCACTACGTAAGATGAATTCTAGCGATGGAGACTGCATAATCACGCAGCCCTCGAGCCAGAGGCATTAATCACTGAAAGTTAAAATCCGCAATCCGATCGGGAATCAAACCTCGGACTCCTTGGACCAGAGGCCAGCAAGCTAACCATTTAGCCACGGAGCCCGAACAGTAGCGCACTGAAACATATACTTCAGTCATAATTGCTTATTTCATATTGAAGTTCTTCGCTATAAAGTCAAAATGGGTACTCTTCGAGCTCCGGATTCTCTCTAGATAAATCCTGTAGTTCTCCTTATGAAGTAATATTTTTACATAATCTCACTCTTAAAAAGTAATAGTTTTAAATCTATGGGAGGTGATCGTCGATATTTTAGATTTAATTGACATAACTTTTTATTAAACTCTTAAGACAATTATTCTGAAATGTTCAAAAACGGATATTTTTTTGCGGCTAGTTCAACTGGGGATAACGTGATGGTAATTCTGATGGCGTAGGTAGCCTGTTCAGTCAAACGATTCACGCTTTCTTCACAGCGAAGTGACAACAACGCTCGAAAATGTTCTAATAAAGTTGTGCTTCTGTTGTGTTGTCGATGTTGGCTACTTCTTGATGATGATGGGTTTGGCTGCTGCTTTATTCTTAGTACCTTGGGCTTTTCTCTTGGATTAATCCTTCATTTTCTTGCTGAACTCTTATCTTGCGTTCCTCGGTCCATTTCACGGTCTCATTGCGGTGTGCCTCTGCAAAGGATGTTAGGTAGGAGCCAGTTTTGATAGTTCGACAGTAATTATTTCTGTTAATTATTATGGCGTGATTAATGTTAAGTTCTGCGAGATCCTTCTCTACCTGCTTGATCCCCAGTGATCCAGTGGCTTTACCCATGCTGGGTACTTTGATAGGACAGCCTGTGCGAGTCCATTCTATACTGGTGTCCGTAGAAAGCCAGCCGTCTTTTTTTGATGGCATCTGTGAGTTTTTGTTTTAATATTTATGTTTGTAGAGTTCCCGGTTTGTTTTTTACCATCGCTTTCCATGTGGTAGTATCCTTAGTTCTACTCTCTTTCTTCGGAACTTTTCTTGTACTTCGAGGGCTTTTAGTGGGGTCTTTCTAGTTTAGAAAAGGCACTCTTCTGCGTATTATTATTATTATTATTATTATTATTATTATTATTATTATTATTATTATTATTATTATTATTATTATTATTATTATTATTATTATTGAGTCGTTATGCCCAACTAAGGAGCGCGTGTGAACTTATTTAGCTCAACGTTTCTTCTTGTCTTCCCAAAATCTCTTCATTCTTTCGCTGTGCTTCTTTTTGCGTTCTTCCGTCCATCCTGGAGCTTGTCCTTTTGCTTTATCAGTAAATTTGTGTTTGTTTGATGTTTTTTTCTGTCTTGCATGATTTGTTCATTTATAGGCTACCAATTCCTGTAGATCTTTGTTTATTTCTGTAAGCCAGTTGTTATTCTTTTTAGAGATACTGCAAGATTTAGTATTTTCTTTGTTAGCCTATTGTTATCCAACCTGATCAGCAGACCATAGAATTTTAATCTTCTTTTTCTAATGTTGTCTGTGATTTTTTTTCTGCTACTTGATAGATTTCCTGTGATTTTCTTTTCATCCAAATGCCATTCTCGCATTTATGTCATAGAATTTTCCTGACTTGTTTTTTTGTTTTTATTTGTGATCTGCCACCAATTATTATTATTATTATTATTATTATTATTATTATTATTATTATTTAGAAATGTTTTCAGGCAACTTCAGACCTACGGATATAGTTATATTTGACAGTTCAGATACACGTCAGAGACGACAGGGCTGGATGGGAAACAAATGCTGTCTTATTTGCTGTGAAAATACACTGCAAAATTGTCATACGGAATGTACATTTCCAATGGGATTATTGGATAGTTGGTACCAGAAGAATGAAAACTTTTTCCTTGTGTGGAATCCCTATCTAGGAACAAATAGATACCGATACAGGTATCTTATCTCTGGAAAATCCTTCATTAAAAACAAAGGACCCTCACGTATCTATGCTTTGGTAATCATCAGATGTCGCAGTCTGCGTTATAATTGTTGCGATGGTATTGGTGGAATACATTCCTGGATGATATTCCAGCAATGCAATGCAGCTAAGCCCCGAGGCTGGCCGCACATTCCCCAGCCCGGTGGAATGCATGCCACTACCTCAGTCCCGGCTGCCATTTACAATAACTGGCAATGCATTTTAATATGGGGACCTCATACCAAACGTGCATCAGCAACCAGAAAACCTGTGAGCGTTGATTATGTGAACTGATGTGGGGAATATTCCAAACATTCTAAGCTCTGATAAGAGAAACCATTCCCAACTATTTTCAAATCTTGTCATGGATATCGAGTCGTTTGTATGTTTGTATATAACTTGTGTCAAAGGAAAATCAGTTGCATCGAGGACATGCCAGAAGCAATCCGAATTCCTTTCTCCAATTTTTAAACCCTGATTTATTGGTAAGGTAAGGGTATATTTTGCCCGAAGGCAGGTCCAGACCTCCGCAGAGGTGTGCCTGAACCGGAGTTTACGTGCGGTAGGGTGGCCAGTTCCTTTCCGCTCCTCCATTCCCTTACCCCCCACCAACAGCGCGTGGCAACCCATCCAAATCTTAACCACGCCCAATGTTGCTTAACTTCGGAGATCTCAGCGGATCCGGTGTTTCAACACGGCTACGGCCGTTGGCTGATTTATTGGTGCTCGAATGAAATACCGGTAACTTTTTTTTCGGAGATTAATAATATGATTCCTTTAACAATAATTATAATAATAACCATGTGTATGAATTTTTATTTGACGCCATTTTAGGCTACCTGCGTGTCATTTTCGACGCTCTGTTTTACTGCACCATCTGGCAGAAAAACGGATGTCTTTTGGGTATTCTTTGGCTGAGATTCTAATTTTGTCGAGTAAACGGAGATCTTTTAAATGACGACATCGTTCGACATGGAGCGCCGAAAGAACTTCGAATCAGCGGTCTTGTGATCCAGAAGCCGACTCTACAGCTGGTCTACAGCGTGGTAGTGATGGTCATTTAAGATGCAATATTGCTTAACTATCAGCCTCTAGAGAGTAACTAGTTGGTCATATCGACTTCTTTACTATTTTTCCTGAGATCGACACCCGGTGCTTTGGCTTGTTATTTAGAGGACCTGAAATACGATAGGTCTGTGTGAGTAGATTTAACTGTTACGTTAGACAATCTCTTTTCAGTAGACCGAATGTAGTTGAAAGGCGTTAAATATTATTATTATTATTATTATTGTTATTATTATTATTCCGACCCCTCGGTCTAGGGTACCGAGGCTGCCTCTTCCAAGCCAGGCCAGGGATTTTTACCTGGATCTGAGGGCTGGTTCCTGGTTAACTCAGCCAACGTAATTACAGTTGAGGAGCTATCTGACGGTTAGATGGCAGCACCAGTCTAGAAAGCCATGAATTACGGCCGAGATGATTCGTCGCAATGACCACCTGGCACTACGTAATCTGCAGGCCACCGGACTGAGTAGCGGTCACTTGAAGGGCCAATACCCATCAGGGCTGTTGTGCCATAGGGTTATTTTTTTTTTTTCATTATCATAATCATCATCATTGCACAATCCTCTAGTAGAACACTACGGATATTTTATTTGGAGAGATTACCAGTTTCTCTTACATAAATGAACTTTTGCCATTTTTCACATTAGGGAGAGATAATCCAAAAAGGATAGCTGCCCTTACGTGAGGGATGCCGTGAGGATACAGTCTCATAATTAGCCATTTCCAACAATATTTAAATTACTTCCCAAATTTTCGTGACTTCCTTAAACGGACAGACTTCGAATTTGCTGTTAAGTTTACTTAAGGGATTTAGTTCAGTGTACACAATATTTATTCCAGTGAGTCCAGTAAGTATCTCTGCTGCGCGTAGGGCTTATTACTGTAGGATACGAGTGAAACTATGTACTAAGTTTATGACCTGGAAGGAAAGGATGCGTTTAGTTCATTTGTCGTAATGGGTTTCATATTAGTTGTGCCATGATTGGGATGTTCATGCTTTGTACAAATTTGCCACTATGATGACGGGGTACCGTACAATTACGCAAGGCACATTTCCTTCCAAATAACAGGGCCAATTTTCTGTAATTGCCTGCTGAATATACATTTGTTTTGATTGCTTGAGTGGTTTTAGAATGTCTTTATTATGTAAAATGTGCAACTCTGCGTTGTTTTGAGTCTGGGTTTGTGGGGGGCTTAATTGGCGCAGGGAAGGAGAACAGGACTAATGATGCGTCCTTTGCATTTCATTAGCGTCCATTTGTTGAGGTAAACGACGTCCAAAATAACATCACTTTCCATGTTTTGTCAGTTCCTATTTGACTTTGGTTGCCGTTGTATTAATGTTCAGTATAGCAATGGGCGTTTGTAATGCTTTCTTTTTTTTTAAATCTAAGATTTAACGTTTATGTAGAATCGGTGGCTTTCTCTCTTCTTAAACATTTGCATAATGTGTGCGGAGAAGCGTCGATTGTTTCGCATCCTTATTCCACTGTTCAGATATTTCCGAAACGCGCTGAAATTCCTCGTTTAATGTGTTGCGAACCAAAATTGTATATGCCATAGCCTTAACTCTTGTATTTTGGGTGCAGGCGTATTTCTTCCTTCATTCCCTGCGAAATCACAAGGGCCACATTAACCATATAGGCCCTAGGTGTTGCATGTCATCACACAAGGGGATTTTTTTATGTATTTTTTTTATTTTTACAATGAGGTAGGTCGGGTAAGCGACTGTATGATGTATATTGCAAATGTAATAGCATCTCCGCCAATCCAAAATGATTGTTACTGAGCTCGATAGCTGCAGTCGCTTAAGTGCGGCCAGTATCCAGTAATCGGCGGATAGTGGGTTCGAATCCCACTGTCGGCAGCCCTGAAGATGGTTTCCCGTGGTTTCCCATTTTCACACCAGGCAAATGCTGGGGTTGTACCTTAATTAAGGCCACGGCTGCTTCCTTCCCATTCCTAGCCCTTTCCTATCCCATCGTCACCATAAGACCTATCTGTGTGAGTGCGACGTAAAGCAAATAGAAAAAAATAAGATTGTTAGATCATACGGAATATTAATGAACCGGGAGAATGTTAAGAAGATATGCATAAGTTGTTCATGGCCCTTGTTGTTTGGATAAACGACAAACCATTAAATCATTAGTTCTAGGGTACCGATTCAAGAAAGGAAAACACCATTCTTCTTCTCCTACTTATGGGATTGTTTGTTATTATTTTCTAATGTTTATGTGGCAAGGACCAATTTTCAAGGCCCAGTACGGTGGTATTTGAAGGTGCTCAAATACGCCAGCTTGAAGACATTAGATCTACGGGCAAGTAAAAGAACTCCTGCGGGGAAAATTCTGACACGCTCTTGTCTCCGAAAACCGTGGAAGTAGTTAATGGGACGTAAAACCATTATTATATTCTTGAGTGTCCGGCTCCATGGCTAAATGGTCAGCTTGCTGGCCTTTGGTCACATGGGTCCTGCGTTCGATTCCCGGCAGGGTCGGGGATTTTAACCATGATTGGTTAATTTCGCTCGCACGGGGCTGGGGGTGTGTGTCGTCTTCATCATCATTTCATCCTCATCACGACGCGCAGGTCGCCTACGGATGTCAAATGATAAGACCTGTATCTGGCGAGCCGAACTTGTCCTCGGACACTCCCGGCACTAAGAGCCATACGCCATATCATTTTCATATTCTTGAGTATTTCGCGTTGTTGCTTAACTTGTTATTTATAGGATTAAACTTTAAGTTTTAAAACATGAAGAATCTCTTCAGTGTTCCTGCATTAAATGCTTAAAAAAAGTAAAATTTTCTTAACGTCGCACCGACACAGATAGGTCTTTCAAACTGGTCATCAAGGACAAGGTAGTCACTAAAGTCTTCATCAGTTGCATCTGCATATCCAGGTATTTGTTTCAGCAAAGGCAGCATAGCCTATTCTCCGTATTTTCCGTGCCAATTATTTGATTGTCAGAATTTTTCCTTGATTTGCAAGTTGAAGAGCATAAAGCAGAATGTCGGTTAAGCGGGATTCTACTGTATCAATGTCTACCCTTAGTCCCATTTACCTGGCAGGGCGTTGGGGAAATGAAATTATATGACACGTTTTTACTGCCGGATGCCCTTCCTGACGCCAGCCTCAGTTGAGTTAATGAAGATAAAACGAATGATGGTGAATTAAATTGGGTAACGAGAAGGGAGATATCGTCTGTGTTCAGTGAATAGGAACTGTCCTGACATTAGACTGGAAGTGAAAACGTAAAAGCACACACAAAAAATCTCAGGGCAGCTGATTGTGGGATTCGAACGCACTCGCCTCCCGAATGCAGAACTTGGCTCCATATCCGTAGCGCATTAACATGAGCGATTACTCCGCTCGGTGGATAAATTACAAATATAGGCCTATACAGTCGAAACCGTTTATTGCGACATCGCTATTAACGACATGTTGGATAGAACTGCGAAATCTAACGGTCCCGCCTGCATCCTGTATAAACGCCGTGTTTAAAAACTCGCCTATTACGACATATCGTATAAAACGACGTATTTTGATCACATTCTCGGATAAATGTATCGGCTATAACGTCCAATATTGATTTTTGTTTGTTACGTGCACGGCCGGCTCGATGCGTCGCTCTCGAGCGCAGCGAGGGATCCAGTCGGCCGTGGTTACGTGTTTGGTAATCGCTGACAACAATGCAACGCTCATTATTGTAGATTTCAAATCACTCCCTCTATTAAAAAGTCACGGCAAGCATCACTGCGAAGACGTCGCAAAGTAAAAGGGAAATGTTTAAAGTCACGCATAATATGGCGATTAGAAAATTGGGAAGCAAAGTTCAGCATCACGAAGGATTTGTGTGTATCACACCGAATGATTTCTACAATTTCGAAGGTCAGAGAGAAAGGCAAACCTCTTTTCGAAGAAAATTAGTTACTAATAATAATAATAGTAATAATAATGTTATTTGCTGTACGTCCCACTAACTACTATTTAAGGTTGTCGGAGACGCTGAGGTGTCGGAATTTAGTCCCACAAGAGTTCTTTTACATGCCAGTAAATCTACCGACACGAGGCTGACTTATTTGAGCACCTTCAAATACCACCGGACTGAGCCAGGATCGAACCTCCCAAGTTGGGGTCAGAAGGCCAGCGCCTCAACCGTCTGAGCCACTCAGCCAGGCAGAACATTATTTGTAAAGGAAGCGTGCCACAATATCTGAGCACAAAGATATTGAAGACCACTTAGATAGTTTAAGCAGCAAAGAACAAATAATGTGTCGATCAGTGGAAGATATTGAAGACAACTTAGATAGTTTAAGCAGCAAAGAACAAATAATGTGTCGATAATCAGTGGACCTATTTTTCAAGTGAAAGCCAATTAAATTCCTCGCAGTCTCATTCCACAAATAGTGTTCTATAAATACAGTACTTCTTTCAATTACGTTTTTTGAAGATTTGACTTCATTCTGTTAATTAACCAATACATCATTAAAACCGGGTTGTGCGAATATTGTCTATAACGACTGTTGATTGACGGTCCCTTCAGTGTCGTTATAACCGATAAAGACTGTATATGTACAGCTCGGAGGTACTTCTTTCAATTACGTTTTTTGAAGATTTGACTTCATTCTGTTAATTAACCAATACAGCATTAAAACCGGTTTGTGCGAATATCGTCTATAACGACTGTTGATTGACGGTCCCTTCAGTGTCGTTATAACCGATAAAGACTGTATATGTACAGCTCGGAGTGGTAAATTCTGATTTCAGAACGCTAAAAATCACCATACAATAATTTAAATCAGAAAGGTCCAAATAATTTCATGTGCTACATTTCAGAAAAAGTAATATTTTTCACATTTTTGCCTGAGGAGATTCTTTTAGGAACAAATGTGGAAGGCATATAGAGCACGTTCATGCTGCTGTTCAGGTATAATAATAGCACTGTCCTGCTTTCTTTTCTAAAATAGCTACGTACCTTTGATGGCCGTATTTATCTCTGTGTTATGTCGCAAAGGAAAGCCTTGCGACTCGTCCATTTTTCATGAAATTACATGTATCCTATGTGAACAACTTGAAAAAAAAAAAAAAAGAACTGGGAAGTGTCGCTCCTGAGGATCTTTTTGTTGGGAACATAGAGAAAGATATACTGTACTGTATATATATTCATGTTCTTAATTTCATGTAAAGCGCACTTGCAGCCAGTGCTGTGCTTGCTTTCAGTAGAAACATAAAAGAAGTGTAAAATATGAGCTTGTAACTAAAGGGAGCAACCAGATATCGTTTGGTTAGCCTCGGGGTAATGTGGCTGGCTGACTGTTCTTGTTTTTCAAACTAATGAGGTATTTTTAAATGGCCATGTTGGGCTCTGTAATGAAGGTGTCGAGTGTTGGTGAGGCGGACTTTTAATTATCTTTCAGCAGCATCACTCACTCACTCCATGCAGTTCCTCAGCTGTAATTAGAGCCAGAGAATGCGGCAAGGGCCACTTGCAAGGGCTCCATCTCGCAGATGATTTGATGCCGGACCATGTCTAGTTACACTAAAACCTTGTAATTTACACACAATCCCTTGCTGCTAACGGACACGCGCGCTCACACTTTTAATTTACAAGTAATTTGCTACGTTCTCACCTCGCCGTATTTCGTGCCACGTTCACTGTTCCTGTGCTGAAGTGTCAACACTTCTCAGGCGATTCAAGCCCTACACTCCAGGCACTCGGAATCATGCTTCAGAAAAGTCATTACTGGTCCAATACTGGTAGAGCAGATACTTAGGCAGAGTAGAGCGGAGAGGGTTCAATTTTCTCTTCGCGAAATTTTAGAAACTTACAAAATCAACCCGTAGCAACGCTTTTGCGCCAGTTATCTTAAAAAAGAAAAAAAGAAACGGAATGCTTTTGCGCTTCAGTACATTCTGACATTCACCGAGCATTGGAGAAAATACGTCTGTCTTGGGAAATTTGCAACGGTAACTAGAATCAGTGTTGACATTGCTGTCACATTTATTTCCTAATGCGAATTGGCAAAATAAACTAATGTACGGCGGTTAATAATCGCGTTGTTTCTCTCCATAAAGTACAGCAACTGTAACGACCTCCGCCACCAAACTATATTGAGGTGTTCAATCCTTTTCTTCTTCTACCGCTTTTCCCACATCTATGGGGTCGCGGGTGCGAACTGTGTCGCACGTGTGGATTTGGCCCTGTTTTAATGCCGGATGCCTTTCCTGACGCCAACCCTATATGAAGGGATGTAATAATCACTACTGAGTGTTTCCGTGGTTGGTAGTGTAGTGAGTTGTCTGAATATGAAGAGGAAAAGTGTTGGAACAAACACAAAGACCCAGTTCCCGAGGCAGAAGAACTAATCGGACGCGATTAAAATTCTCGACTCAGCCTGGAATTGAACCTGAGGCCTCAACGCTGACAACTCAGCCAGTGAGTTGGGCTGAGGTGTTCAGTCTAATTTTCTTCATATAAAACAAAGCTCCCTTGAAGTTTTAAATGGCTTGATATTGTAATCATAAGGACATAACTGCTCTCTTGAAAAAGCCACATGTATTGGCTGGGATTCGTACCTTCGCTACATTGGTAAGCAACCAGTTCGGATGTCGCTCGGCTGTCGTATCTTCCCACTTTTTGAATCTTGGAACTTCCATATGAGCCCCGATTTCTGGCACATTTCCTGTGAATTTCGCCATTATATAAGCTAGCCAGACAGCCTAGATTTGTAAGTTTTTCACAGTTCCTTCAAAATATTCTTCCTCTACTAGCATATGCATTTCTTCCGTACTGCATCCTTCCCCGTGTAGTGTATGTCCAATTGAAGACATGGATGGAAGAAGGGCTTAAGTCAGGTTGTGTCGTTATTCGGTAAATTGCATATATACATTCCTTGGTGGCTGTTCTAGATACTACCTAAATGGCAACTCGGTAGTGTCAATAGATGGCGTGTGATGTGCTATATTCAGTTGCGCCGTTCTTCCAAATATTGCTCTGCCCGACTTAAAATACACTCCAATGCTGACTTACGGCGAGCCAGCACTCATCAGAAGCGAATCGGCTGACGCAGGAGTAATGTCGGGAGGAGAAACATCTGATATTTCAGCAGATGACAGTGAATATATACCAAGTGAAACCTCAGATGATTCGGATACCAAATCCTTACAATCCGAATGTTCTGCCGTTCTCAGCCCAGTGTCATTTGCAACATCACAAACAAAAGCATTTTAGTTTTCAATTCAAAAGTATGTCATATTATGTTACTCTCCTGAAGGAACTGTATCAGAAAGCCAGACTTATAATATTACGTTTCATGACAAGTTTCAGTTATTGAAAGATATAAAGTCTGTAGATACTTTGGATAGTATCCCAGTTCCTCATGTAGGTACTGAAGCCGGGAAATTAAAAGATGTTAAAGATTTAGTAAGCTTTATATGCGCAGATGCACGTGCATGGTTTGAAAATATTTTCCGGCGAGCTGAATTTGTGGGATTAGGAAATTCTCGATGTAGTGGTTCCCCTAATAACATGTTGTGACCTGTCAAACGTTCTAACCTGTAAAACTTGTCTACATGCTTCCAACAATGTAAGTAACATTAATTTTCAATGAAAATGTTTCTTGAAATTGGAAGAAGGGCGTAACTCCAAAATACAAAACAGACAACAAACCACAAAATTTATAAATATTTTTGATGTACATATTATGAAATAATCAAGAATGTAGTTATGTATAATATCCCAGAATTCTGTATTTCTGAGAGAAGTGTTTGATGTTATAATTCTTTAAACTCATTTATCTCAAAAGGGTGTTTTTTGAGTTGCGCCGTTCTTCCATCCATGTCTTCAATTCATGTACTACTAGTGCTGCTGCTGCTGCTATGGATAACGTTTACGATCGGTTCGTGGTGTCTGCTGCTCGGTTGTCTTTCCTCTAATAGAACATTTCGGGTTCTCAGCTAACGTTCAGAATCATTGCCACTTTGCAACGGTATTTGAAATATACCCCCACCCCTTTTTTTACAGTTTGCTTTCACGTCGGATCGACACAGACAGGTCGTATGGCGACGATGGGATAGGAAGCACTAAGGAATAGGGAGGAAGTGGCCGTGGCCTTAATTTAGGTACAGCCAGTATTTGTCTGGTGTAAAAGTGGGAAACCACGGAAAACCATCTTCAAGGCTGCCGGCAGTGGTGTTCGAACCTATTATCTCCCAGATGCAAGCTCACAGTCACGCGCCCCTAACGCACGGCCAACTGGCCCGGTTTGAAATATACTTGCCTCTTAACAATTCACAGAAGAGTTTTTCCGCAACCTCTTTAGACAGGGCTATTATTGTACATATCAACAAAAAGGAAGGATGAATAGCATACTGTAGTTCCCAATGTCCTGAAATAAATTATAAAACTTTTACTATGTTCAATAACAAACTTAATTGAATTTGCTTCCATTACTGGTCCAATACCGGTAGAGCAGATACTTAAGCACAGTAGAGTGGAGAAGGTTCAATTTTCTCCTCATGGAATTTTAGAAACTTACAAAATCCACCCGTATCAATGCTTTTATGACAGTTACCTATTTCAATAGAGCTGGCTGTAACTCGATATTCCGGCGTGTTTGCTTCTGAACGTCGCGAACTAGCGTATGACAAACAGAGTAAGATGTTATTTTACACGAATATAATGCTGTGTGATGAAAATTTCTCTCATTTCTCCGGATAGTTTATTGAGCTTCGTGTATTGCTACATTTGGCCATCACAATGTGGTGATAACAAAGAATGTTTAAGGTGCGAACTACGATCAATTTAAATTTATATTTAATGTATATTTTTGTAAATTATGTGAATAGTCTGTAGAAAACATGTGAATATGTATATACAGTACGTATTATTTAATTTTCATATCATTTTCTATTATCTATCATCTGTAATTGGGAGACCCTGTAGGTGATAAATAAATATATTCTATTCTAAAAATAATGCGATTTGTATCGTTGGCATAACCTAAAAATTGCCGTCTTTTAAAATAATACTACTACTGTTAAAATAACAGAAGCCTTGCTACTGTTTGAAGTAAGAAACATCTTATAGGAAAGGTAATTGCATCTTGTAAGAACATTGGAAATTTATATCGTAATATTTGCTTCACGTTGGAACTGGATAAAGTTGGAATAAATTTATCTGTTCTCGGAATAGGCTGATTATATGTACGGGAAAAGGTGTGGAGAGTTTCTGATTCCACCTGTAAAGGTAGAGCTGTTGCCCCTGACAGACTCACAAAACATATACTGTTGTACACTGACTGACAGTGACAATGCAACACCAAGGAGGAGTGGTTCGAAAAGGATGAAAGTTGGGGAAAAAACAGAGACGGCACGGACGAATAATTGATGTTTATTTCAAACCGATATGCAGATTACACAATACGCACGGCATCGACTCAGTAGGATGTAGGACCACCGCGAGCGGCGATGCACGCAGAAACACGTCGAGGTACAGAGTCAATAAGAGTGCGGATGGTGTCCTGAGGGATGGTTCTCCATTCTCTGTCAACCATTTGCCACAGTTGGTCGTCCGTACGAGGCTGGGGCAGAGTTTGCAAACGGCGTCCAATGAGATCCCACACGTGTTCGATTGGTGAGAGATCCGGAGAGTACGCTGGCCACGGAAGCATCTGTACACCTCGTAGAGCCTGTTGGGAGATGCGAGCAGTGTGTGGGCGGGCATTATCCTGCTGAAACAGAGCATTGGGCAGCCCCTGAAGGTACGGGAGTGCCACCGGCCGCAGCACATGCTGCACGTAGCGGTGGGCATTTAACGTGCCTTGAATACGCACTAGAGGTGACGTGGAATCATACGCAATAGCGCCCCAAACCATGATGCCGCGTTGTCTAGCGGTAGGGCGCTCCACAGTTACTGCCGGATTTGACCTTTCTCCACGCCGACGCCACACTCGTCTGCGGTGACTATCACTGACAGAACAGAAGCGTGACTCATCGGAGAACACGACGTTCCGCCATTCCCTCATCCAAGTCGCTCTAGCCCGGCACCATGCCAGGCGTGCACGTCTCTGCTGTGGTGTCAATGGTAGTCTTCTGAGCGGACGCCGGGAGTGCAGGCCTCCTTCAACCAATCGACGGGAAATTGTTCTGGTCGATATTGGAACAGCCAGGGTGTCTTGCACATGCTGAAGAATGGCGGTTGACGTGGCGTGCGGGGCTGCCACCGCTTGGCGGCGGATGCGCCGATCCTCGCGTGCTGACGTCACTCGGGCTGCGCCTGGACCCCTCGCACGTGCCACATGTCCCTGCGCCAACCATCTTCGCCACAGGCGCTGCACCGTGGACACATCCCTATGGGTATCGGCTGCGATTTGACGAAGCGACCAACCTGCCCTTCTCAGCCCTATCACCATACCCCTCGTAAAGTCGTCTGTCTGCTGGAAATGCCTCCGTTGACGGCGGCCTGGCATTCTTAGCTATACACGTGTCCTGTGGCACACGACAACACGTTCTACAATGACTGTCGGCTGAGAAATCACGGTACGAAGTGGGCCATTCGCCAACGCCGTGTCCCATTTATCGTTCGCTACGTGCGCAGCACAGCGGCGCATTTCACATCATGAGCATACCTCAGTGACGTCAGTCTACCCTGCAATTGGCATAAAGTTCTGACCACTCCTTCTTGGTGTTGCATTTGCTCTGTCAGTCAGTGTACATTAAAAGATTAACTGATTCAGACCTGCTATTCTTAAAGTGTCTGTTGTCACTCTCGTACTGTTGTCGATGACTGGTTTTAAAGGTTGATATGAACTGTACACCTGTGGTTCCTCTAGGACTAGTCCTTAATTAAGTTGGCAACAACACCTGTCAAGAAAGTGCCTGGTTGAAAGTCCATGGTGAGAGAAGCAAGCGCGCTAGCATACAGGTGATACGTCGTAATAGTACTTCTATTTTTTTCTATTGTAAAGACAACACATCTAAATTTTCCAGCACAGTGGCCGCCGGTATTTGAACGAGTGTCTCGTTGTGAAGTGAGAGGGAGTGTAGTGTTCCTGTTTCAAAAGAGCTGGGCTGTAACTCGATATTCCCACGCGTTTGCCTCTCTTTTTCATTATCGCGTCGCTGGAGCGTCCTTTTTATTAGAGGAGCCGAGACGAGCGGCTGGGCAGGCTCATTAGTATAGCGTGCGTGTCCTCCTCACGAGGACAGCAAGCCCGCTGTTCGCAGGCTTCGGGATGACATCTGCGAAAATCGAAATGCCAAAGTTGATTTTCAAGTCTTGGTAGACCAGTTTCTGGAAACATTTTCGTTGTAAGACTTTTAGATGTTAATAATAATAATAATAATAATAATAATAATAATAATAATAATCTTAACAAGACGACCTCATAGTTCTCACCAACAATAGACAAGAAGGAATTAAGTCCGTAGAAGAACTGTATTCAAATCGGACTCTAAATTTCGTATGAAAAGACGCAGTAAATATATGGAAGGAACAAGACCAAGATTCAACAAACAACCTTTCATCACTAAAATAGTAAAAATTTCCCAAGTAGGTAAATTCAAGTATCTCTGCTAAATTATTTAACATTATTTCTTCTTCTTCTTCTTCTTCTTCTTCTGCTTCTTCTTCTCCTTCAGGTGCCATACCCTGTCCCCCAGACTCTGGCAATCACCCTGGAGAAAGCGCTCGTTCCTTTAGCTAACTTGAAAAGTTGATCGGTGTTGTTGATTCAAGTACACTGGGGACAAATCCCTGTCCGGTTCCTTGGCTGTATAGTCGGAATACTGGCCTTCGGTTCAGAGGGCCGTGGGTTCCCCGGCCGGGGTGAGAATCGTAACCATGTCTGGTTAATTCCTATGGCTCAGCGGCTGGGTGTTCATCTTCTTATTTTTGATCTTCATTTATACACAACGCATCACACTACAAACCACAACAGAAATACGCGACCGAGCTCGATAGCTGCAGTCGCTTAAGTGCGGCCAGTATCCAGTATTCGGGAGATAGTAGGTTCGAACCCCACTGTCGGCAGCCCTGAAGATGGTTTTCCGTGGTTTCCCATTTTCACACCAGGCAAATACTGGGGCTGTACCTTAATTAAGGCCACGGCCGCTTCCTTCCCACTCCTAGCCCTCTCCTGTTCCATCGTCGCCATAAGACCTATCTGTGTCGGTGCGACGTAAAAGCAATTAGCAAGAAATACGCGACAGTGAACTCACAGGGCATCTGGCCGTAAAACTGGGACAAATCCATACACAGTACCAATTCCAGGGAATTGAGAAAATACCAAGTAGTAGTGGGGGATAAATCAACAAGAATTGGAAATACAGAAAGCATACACAATCTGTATCACAGATCACAAAATGACGGCACTGCAACACAGTCGTCAAACCAGAAGCACTTTACGCATCGGAAACTCAGATAATTGGAAGTTGATCACCAAAAAAGAAAATGCAACTTGAATGAAAAAGACGCCACAGGAAATTTATCAAACCACCGGAAAAATTAGAGGTACAATAAGAACAAGAAAATTACAATGTTGCTGTCACCTGTAGATTACAGAATGGCTAACAATAGGCTAACAAAGAAAATTATAGACCTAGCACTATTCCTCAAATACTACAACCGTTCAAGATAGAATAAAATTCAGTTCCATAATGAACAAACAAAACTTGACTGAAACACATAAACGAGAAGAAAAGAGATGGAGCTAAAAGAAACTCGTCGAACGGATGAAGAGGTATTGGCGAAATAAAAGAAGAAACAGTGTGTAAAATAAACTCAAATACGCTCCTTACGTGGGTATAACGGATCAGAAAAAAATAATAATAAATAAGGCAAGGTCATATTAGTCCCACTATGTACTCTTAATACCTCGGTCAAACAATCCATAAAAACGGAATTGAAACAAAACCAACGAAATTTGTAATAAAAAATGGAAATAGCATATCGACTCATCCAGAGTATCTACAGCAAAAACGTAATTTTTAAACCCACAAAACCATGGCATTATAGTAGACCATTGAACCAGAATATTTCATTGGATCAGAATCAGTATTCTTAACACGAAAGTAAACATTGGAAACGTTGGCAGAAAATAACAAAAAACAAAAAAACAAAAACACAGTCATAAGGAACAATCAAGGCCCAAAACTCACAGGCAAACAATACAGACTCAGAAACATACAATAAACAGACATTCACAGTGACATTAGATAACGCAGATAAACAACAATTATAGACGTAGGGCCTATCGAAAGAATGGCCCCTGACAGACTCACAATACATATACTGTAGTCGAATTCTATGAAAGAAGGAATAAAGCCAAAACAGACACTATCAATCGGTGACATCAAAAGCAATATTCAAAATGGCAGAAATCGCGCCAGAAGAAATCTAAAATGGGGAGATCGTTGTATTACAAAATCACAAAATATAAGTTGACCAAGAGGATACTCCAAGAAAACGGTAAGAAAAACGTGAGCCAAAGAGAGAAAAGAGGACCACAGCAAAAGAATGAACGAGAGAGATACACATAAGTCTCTAATTACTTTGCATTGTCATAAATGGGATTATTTAATTTGTATTAAAAGGTCTTGAATTCACTGGAAGATTTTCGGCCTAGCTGAAACAGTGCTGATCGACAAATGTTTGGTGAAATTTCCAGTTGTTAGTCTGCAATTGGGAACATGCATAATTTTCAAAAATATTTTTTTTTTGAAAAGTACACCAATGAAATAGTACGTAAACGTATTACATTGTGGTATGTTGCCTTGTTTTCTACCATTAAAAAAATGTTTAATAGTGCCTTTCCGCAAGGCGAGTGAAACGGCCTCTGACGTAAGCGGCGCGCTGTGACGTCACGATCCAGTACCGCATGGAGCTCTACCAGCCGTTGTGCATCAGCCGTTGCTAAAAGCCGATTGTTTATTATTCATGATCGCGAGTAACTTCGAAATGACAGAAGAAAGGTTCGAAACAGCACAGTCAGACAATCTACCCTGTGTAGATGTCATCATTCTTGAAAAATGTGACTTTTGTGGCCGCAGAAATTCGCGGATAACAAGCAAGTTTGTAAGTGGCGTCTTTTATATACGTGCAATGTACTGTAACCCATAGTATTAGGATAACAACGAACCTGGATAGATATCACATCACTTTCAACATTTCCTTCTAGACTGATTCCCCTATTAAAGAATAACATTACATTTTCGGGCTTTCAGCATTAGTAAAGTAAGAAATCGGATTTCAGCACTAACATAAACATATAGGTAGCATTATAGTACTAGTCCGCTTCTGTGGTGTAGTGGTTAATGTGTGCCACTCCCGGAGGCCCGGTTTCGATTCCCGGCTCTGCCATGAAAGTTGAAAACAAATAGTACGAGGACTGGAACGGGGTCTACTCAGCCTCGGGAGGTCAACTGAGTAGAAGGGTTTCGAATCCCACCTCAGCCATCCTCGAAGTGGTTTTTCGTATTTTCCTACTTCTCCTCCAGGCACCTAAGGCCACGGCCGTTTCCTTCCCTCTTCCTTGTCTATCCCTTCCGATCCTCCCATCCTCCAACAAGTCCCCTGTTGAGCATAACGGGTGAGGCCGCCTGGGCGAGGTAATGGCCCTCCTCACCAGTTTCATCACCATACTCAAAGTCTCAACGTTTCAGGACACTGCCCTTGAAGTGGTAGAGGTGAAATCCCTCGCTGAGTCCGAGAGAAAACCAACCCTGAAGGATAAACTGATTAAGAAAGAAAGAAAGAAGGAAAGAAAGAAAAATCATAGTACTATAGGGCTATAATCTATCATTCCCAAAAAAATATATATTTATGGTTGGGACAACTGGCCTACCCACTTCCAGGGCCCATGAAAGAGAATTAAATATCTTTGTGGAGGGAAAAAGTTAAACATGATAAAGATAAATATGACTTCACAAGTCGGGCTGAGTGGTTCAGACTGTTGAGGTGCTGGCCTTCTGACCCCAACTTGGTTCAGTCCGGTGGTAGTTGAAGGTGCTCAAATACGTCAGCCTCGTGTCCAAGACGTAATTGAAGCATTTAAATAAAGCATTATACATTACAATTTAAAGTTTTACCACTAGAACAGCTGACATGGAAAAGTGATTTGAAAATTCAAACAAATTCATCTTACGTTAAAATATTAAAAAAATATATATATATATAAACTGTAAACTTTTCCGATATATCACCAGCATTTCTCCGGCTCGCCAAAATCCATTTCTTCCTAGTTTTAGCGTCTTTGGAACATTTATAAACAATTTGTTTGGTATGGTATGCGATGTGCTATTGCACATCGGAACTCTACACCATTTATAAGTTTTCTGCCTCACTGTCTGCGCAGGATTCATTTTAAGTCTAAAATATACCACTCAGATTATTATCCAATGTATAGACCTCGAATTTAACCATACTAGACACTAACGTAAAGTAGAAACACGCGAAGTGTATCCTGCTTCTCACAGCACACTGTGTTATTTCGTCTGCTAATTCAGTCAACCTGTACGATGACGTCAGACCAATGAGATCGCGTGCTTGCGTGACGTGACATTTTCGTAGATTTTTATCACGTTTGGAGTTATTATTTGTACATTCTGATCACATTTTTGAATTCTGCATGAAATTTTGAATCAGATTAGCATATTTTTAATTAAAACCCCGGATCATGCATGTTCCCTATTGAAGTTCGAATAATGAACTAACACATCTTTGTATTCTGCTATATTGTACTGCAAAATTGTGTCTTTATGGTTGCCGATTGCCGAGACAGTGCAATACGTCACCTCTGCAGTTATTTGCTATGGTGGGACACGAAAGGCACGATCAGTTCGTTACGGTGTTGTCGTGCGTGCTGGTATACAGGCCGCAAAATCAGCGCAGAGAAAGATACTGTTTAGGGCGTTTGAACTCATGATGTTCTGCTGAATTCCTTTGATGACTAACACTCTTCTTATTTGAACCTCCTACTCATAACAGATATGTTATTATTCACCACCTAGACCGAACTTGCTAACGTGAGTTCATTGAGAAAGTTACCTTGTTTTTGTCGTTTGAGTATTTTAGTTTAGAACGACTGCCTTGAATGAGGCGAATCATTTATCTTCTCTAATTCCATCTCACTGCTTTTCTCACGCGTTGGTGGGGTCACAATTGGGATCTGTTTCGTTCTTGTGGACTTGTCCCAGTTTTCCGGCCATATAGCCTTCCCAATGTCAGCCCTCTTTGAAGGGTTCTATTGAGCTATTATGTGTGTCTGTAGTAGTTGGCAGTATTTTTTGTTAATGAAGAGGTCGTTTAAGTATAACTTTAGCATGGAATTCTTCTGAACACTCAATTGAGTAATAATTTCTTCATAGAAATAGATTTGTGGAAGACTAAAAAGGTTAAGTTTGGGAAGAATTCATTAATGTAGGGGATTTATTACACGTTTTACTTTAGGATTTATGCTTTACTTGAGACTATAAACTCTGTTTATCGTCAGGAATATATTTAAATATTTTAGCCGAGCAGTCCATAGAGCTCGCTTTTTATGTTTTAATTTAAAGACTAATATAAAGAGTCGTGACTATCGAAGTCTACTCGGACCATTATTTCAAAGCAGAATTACTCACAAAGGATGGAATGTGTCATATACTGAAAAAAAAAAAGATTTTTTTATGGATTTGAAACTAATCCGAATCTTTTTTAACACAAACATCGTACAGTATTTCGCTTAGCAACGTGGCTAATGCAGTGGATAACGGTCAGTCAAAATGAAGAAAGAAGTAGGCACCTACCGATTATCTGTTACGACATGTAGGCATTGAGCAGCGAGTTGCTATGGATTACTTAAAGGCGGGTGACGTTCCTAAGCAGTTACTGATGACGTTACAGATGCCGGATCGCGCCACACTGAACAGTATGGACACAAGCTAATCGGTTTTATTTATTAGCGTATGGCTTTACAGATACAATACAATACATACATACATACATACATACATACATACATACATACATACATACATACATGATTTTGGAAAGCAAATTGTATCTTTATGTCCATGTTATTTATGTAGCTAATTGTGTCTGGAAACACACATCAGAATCACTGATGTCGCCACTGTAATTTCTTCTTGGACATTCTGTGATAATATGTTTTGGTTTGCTGAGAGGCACCAGAATCGCAGTTCGATTTACGAGTTCTTTTCCATTTGTAGTGGAAATCTGCGCAGTTACCATGGCCCGATCGTATCCTGTTAAGCGTATTTCAGGTTTTACAAGGAAGCTCAAATCCAGGTGGTAAGGATGAACCAATTTGTGGCAGAGTTTACTCGGGCCTAGTATCTTGTCTTCCCTGTCATTCTTTAGTTTTGGTCAAGATACGGTATTAATGAGCGTATCGGTGTAATACTACGGTAATACGACCTGACCATTCAGAATGTATTCTCGAAAAGTATGGCCGCTGATGGCCTCTGCTTTTTGCGAAAGTGCTGCCATCTGGTATGATTTGTAGTAAATATGACAATTGATTAGCAATTGTTTTTGCATAAATGGAGGGGAAAAATGTTGTTTGAATTAGGCATACATGTAGTCAATACGTTCGTTTGAATAATTTTTGTTATTTTTTGAATTGCGTCAACACGCTCAATCACTTCATTTGGAAATGTTTGATAGATTTCCAAGTTCTTTGAAATAATTTAAGACTAGGTAAAATGATAGGGAATCTGCCAACTGGGCTACAGCATAAATGGAAATCAATGATCGTTGACTTCAGAGAATCCTTCATAATTCATCAATAATAACATCCGTAATCCTCATTCTTTCTGCTAATTACAAACTATAAATTATAACGTCTAAATCAGCATGATCCATTTTAAGAAGAGCCAATTTGATGCCGCAATTTACAATCAAGGAAACACTTTTAGATAACAAGGACTTGATTTTTTTAGCCTTTATATAGTTTTATCTATTTCTTGTTATGTGATAATTTTATCTTTTGGTTTTAAATTGATATTCAAGCTATGGCTGATGTCCACGATATAAGGACGAAACAAATACTAATTGATTTCAATTAAATTGATGTACTGACTCGGATTTCTGACTAACTTAACCTGAAAACATTTATAGTATCTTAAACGGAAAAAAAATCGAGTTTTAAATATTACGTTGATTACGTTGATCAATTTAATTTTTCTATTTTAGGTTATCAGATAAACTTATACAGTGTAGATGGCATAAGTGGGCTGGATTCGATCATAAATGCCCTCATTAGCTGATCAACGCAAACAAGCTAGTCGTCACCATCACCAAAGCTAGATGGAGGGAATAAAAGCAGCCACGGCCACAGACACTGTGAGAATGCGTTGTGATTGGGCAGGTCGTGTTGTCGTAGTGTTATACCGAGACGCTCATTAATACTGTATCTTGACCAAAACTAAAGAATGGCAGGGAAGAGAAGACGCTTGTGTATTGACCCTATCTTATAAACTGTTGTTAACCTGTTTAGACTTGCTTTGTTGTTTGAAAGACAGTGTTGTATTTTCAGTGCTGATTTAAAATGTTCATGTCCTAAAGGTACTACTGTATATTCAAATAGTTCCTTTGTTTTTCATCACTTCAACGGCATACTAATTTTTTATTTTCTTTGTGTGTTTTAGGTAAGTTTGCCGTTGCGATTTGCTGGGAGGACGGTAAGATAGAGCTATCATTATTTTATATTGATATTATTGATATTATCACTAAATAACGGTCAGCACTTGTACAGCCATGTTTCACTCTTCTTAGATATGCTGTTTTGGTTTTCAAATGCGACTCCTGAACATATTAAAGAAGTATCAGTAACGGAATTACAATAACTTTATTCCGATTTTCCTTTTTATGTGACTTGCAATTTTCACTTTGGCGTTGATTCACTTATTTTTTGACTGAAGAAATTAACATCTATCATACGTGCAACGGGAAACTACCTCACTCTTCTTTTCCCTAGTACGCCTCTTCGGTGATGCCTAGGCCATCTATGACAGCAGTTGGCATAGCTATGGAGGATCAAACCAACCTTCGGGCTGAATACCCAACATACATACGTGCAAGATGTGTCTAATTAATCAGTGAGAACTTTATCAACTTTACATTCCAAGAAACTTTTGATGATGTACTTTGGTATACCCGTCCACACACACCACCCTACTTCAATTAATACAGTTGCTAGTGTGTTATAAAACTACTGCCGTCGTAGCAGACGTTTTCATTGGGTGACAAATATAGTGATTTTGCCGAAATGAGGCTGCAAGAACAGAAACTCCATTGATCCCATCACATCATTGACGGAGGCCATACTTACAGTGGGAGGTCACCAACTAGATAATGCAAAATGTGACAAAACTAGTATCAAGTAACAGACCGTGCCACCTTCCGAAGTCGAGGTCGCTATCCCATATTATGCAAGGAATGAAGGTCATACAATTGGTGACCACTTCACATATTGCTCTTCGCAGAAGGCTAAGCATCGTGTGATTAAAGACGTGGGTCGAGGAAATGAAGGATACCGATTTCAATCTCCGCTAGAATAGTTTGTCTTAAGATTACATGGCATATTATGCATACATTTTGAAACTGAGAACATGCCCGTATTTACAGTAGATGTTCCCTGTCTGCATTGTGTCTCCGATTATATGACGTGTCAGTGTGGTTGTGGCCCGACTTCGAAGGTGACGAGTCATTTGATACTATTGTCTGTCACTTGATGCTAGTTTCGTCACATTTCGTAATATCTGTTTGGTGGCTTTCCTAGAGTTGGTGCGATATGCCTTGTGCCATTATAACTGATTGCGTCACATAGTCATCATTTCTCATTGATGCATACACTTAGGGTTACCATATTCTGAAACCCCGAATGAGGACACTGTCAAAGGAATTGATCAACACGCTCTTAGGACTGCCGAACCCGGAATGAAATATTATTAGATCCATTTCTTGTGTTGTCAAATAGCTAGATTTACATCTGAAACAAAAACAAAATTAAAAGTATTACAGACATCGCACATACCTTCACTTTAGAGCCAATGTCCCATGGATATTTTTCACTGGGCTGAATCTTTTTTTAACAGTTCCTTTTGTTGACACAAATATTTAAAATAGTTTTTGCAATTCTCATGTCTGCTGTGTCTTTATTAAGGAGAACAGCCTCTCAATACAAGCGTTGTGGTCTGGAACTGCAAAGAAGAATACACTAGTTCGCTCGAGTCTACACATGTATCGCAAAAACATATACTTTTAAGTGAAAACCGAAAGGAAGGCGACTATTTCAGCTCTCTAAGCTAGCTAAAAGATCAATAGATCGATTGTAAGCAATATAAAATCTATATTTTCGCTTTTACTACCATAGCAGATCGAGTTTAAGCGTATAACAAACGGGGTCATTCAATAATCGACATAAAATATATATAACTTGTTGACGATACGAGATGAAAACAAAAATATGAAGATGTTAAAAAGTAGAAAATGGTGAGCATTATCAGAAGTCGTAAAAATGTTCGCGGAGAAAATACAGACAAGTCCGGATAAATGCGAACGTGTTTCTGTTAGATCATCAACTCAGAGGCTGGTTGGATCCTCAAATAGCACCACCAAAGGCTATACAGTTGTAGGCAAACCGCAAAAACCAATAACAGAGCCCAAATGAGACGTACTAGGCAGGATGAGGAGTGAGGTAGTTTGCCATTGCTTTCCTCACTGGACCAGAATGTGCCACTGCAGCACGACTAACCCTATAACACTCAGGCACCATTTGTGCTCCGAAAGTCATTACGCAGCACCACCCATATCCCAGCAGCTTTCATATTGTCACAGCCATGGATGAGACTGGGACTTTGGTGGAAGCTACATTTTGCTCTGGCCTGTGCCAAGAGACGGATACAAAAGTACTGCATCCATCAAGCTCTTTGTCATATGCAGAGGGTGTCGAAATAGTTTAAAAATAGTGGCAAGACTGTTTGGATAAGGTATTCCAAGACTGTGCTAAAGCAGTATATGAAACGAAACAGTCGCTCGCTGATATCTTTACAAGATTACTATTCAAATGCATCTTGTATTTGTCAGTGTCAGACATCCAGAATGTTTAATCCACGTGGTACGACATGGTAGTGGTCATAACTGAGATGGTTGCGCTTTTGTCCATGCGCGAGTTATTTCAGTGTGTAGGTATCGTGGCGTAGGTCGTTTAAATTATTTTGAGTAATTTATTGGTCTTAACATGCAGAGGCTTATCAGATGGGACCTGGGTTTCTGTGCGCGTCAAATATGGCGTGGATAACCCCTGGGATAGATGCACTGCATAAACGACTCTCTTTTCATATATTGTCATTGTATGTTCTTGTTCCCGCCATAGCTGATTGTCTCCTCATTATAGCATGTTTAGGGGTGGTTTTGTCTCCAGCCGCGAGCACTCTTAGGGGTTGAGACATACACTAAGCTTGGATGAACGAATGAAATCTTGCAAAGCCGATTTTTTCCCCCTCCTGGCTTGCCGTATCGGAGGAAGAAATAAGCTTGAGTTTGAGATTGGCTTCCCTGAAGGTGGAAAGCAGAATAAGAGAGAAAATGTACATTCACTGTGAACGAAGCAACTGTATTGAACTCTCTTCTACGCAGAGCACTGCGCGGCTAAACTGATTTATTAGCAAGAATTTATCGCGTCTTAAAACGTACAGATGCTTATCTAACCTATGTTTACGAAAGAAACATGTGCACAGCCGAATTTTTCGAGCACGATCTAGTGTTACCTTGTGAATATTCTTCCTGGACTATATAGTACCTCTTGATGGATTTGATACAAACAAAAATGTATGGGAAATCTTCCAGTTGTTGGAAAACGAAGGATAATCGCAAACACTAAACACTAAATTCCCTTTACCTTTGAACATGACCACCACTCACAGCCGCGCGCCCCTAATCTCACAGCCAACTCGCCCGGTTCGCAACGTTTAAGTAACTCCTCCTCGTCCTACATAAACATAGTTATTTATTACAAACAATTATCCCATTTGAATCTCCGCATTAATTTTAATACGTGGAACTAACCACCTGTAATTACTTTTAGGTAGTTTATGTACCTTTGCTTAGCTCAAAAATAACCCATTCATGTTTCTGTTGTGATTTGTAATCCAATTAAATGTAATATCACAGTCTAATATATACAGTCGCGAAGCTCTGATGATATTTTTCATCCGAGGCGACTACAGTGCTCCAAACGGCGAGGTAGAGGCAACTTGCTAGCAGACATTAGGGAACGAATTACCACTACAGTCTAAAATGGTCATAACTTCTGAACCATTCATGCAAATAATGTCCTGACAAGGTTATTGTAATCCTTATGAAATAGTGGGGGAGGTCAAATAATTTATTCCGATGAGGAGTTCGAGGATAATATCGAAATATTTATTTAATGTTAAGGAGTTATTTTTCTTTACCGGGGACTATAACATAAAATCGCTTCCAGAGGGCAACCGGTTCGAAATAGGTATATCCCATCGCGGACTTTTTTGTAGAGATTTCTATGCTCTACAATTCGTACGCTTACACTTGTCTATCGTTGACAAGCGATTTTATGTTATAGTCCGCGGCAAAAAAAAAAAAAAAAAACCCACAACTCCTTAAGATTAAATAAATATTTCGATATTATCCTCGAACTCCTCATCGAAATAAATTGTTTGACCTTCTCCACTACCTCATTAGGATTACAATAACCATGTCAGGACATTATTTTCATGAATGGTTCAGAAGTTATGACCATTTTAAAATGTAGTGGTAATTCGTTCCCTGAAGTCTGCTAGCAAGTTGCCTCTACCTCGCCGCTAGAGGTGCTAGTGTCGCTCCAGCTGTCAAGCGGATGAACCTTGCTCTTATTAGAGCTTCGCGACTGTATGTCTTAGACTGTGGTAATATGTTCATGTATTAAGTTTGTATATACAGTCGAACTTCGATATCTCGAACCTCTATTACTCGAATTTTCAGTATCTCGAAGTAACTTTAATATCCCGGTCGTTTGTCCTATTCTTCGCGTGTATTTATTTCTCTATTACTCGAAATTCGGTTACACGAATTTCTCGATTTCTCAAAGCAAAAAATACTCTGTACCTCGAATTTTGTGCAATATTAACTGTGCAATACGGCATTTGTGGTTTGTGAGGAACTAGTAAAGAAAGGGTTACAGTGATGCTGGGAGCTAATGTGACGGGAACCGAAAAAAAAAAAAAAAAAGAAAGAAAAAAACAACAACTTCTAGTGATCGGAAAATCGGCGAATCCTCGCTGTTTCTCTGGTGTGAATGATTTAACGGTTACGTACGAAAGCAGCCTCCGTAGTCGCGGATGAGCTCCATTTACGAATCTCGACTGCGAGGTATTGACGAGAAGTTTGAACGTGAATGGAGGAAAGGTTAACAGTAGCAAACAGAAGGGACTGATTTTTTTTTCCAAAGGTGTGAACCAAGGTATGTTCCTTGTTTCACGACTGTATGTCTTCTAAAAAGTCACTATAATCAAAGTGATGCCGTAAAATAGAGTTTGTATATTTGTATATATAAAATCTTCTCTAAAGCTCTACTTAATAGATTAGAGAAACAAACAGACCACCTGATCGGAGATTATCAGGCTGGATTCCGAAAAGGGAGATCCTGCGCAGAACAAATCCTAAACCTAAAAACCATACTACAGATTCGCAAAACCAAACAAACAGTAATCACCTTTGTTGACTTCAAAAAAGCGTATGATTCCATAGATCGGCAGACCCTGTTCAACATACTGGAGGAATTTCAAGTCGACAGGAAAACGAGGGAATTGATTAAACAAACTCTGACCAACACAACATCAAAAGTTAAGTTCTTGGGAGAAATTTCTGAACCGTTCGAAATCAGAACTGGCGTCCGACAGGGAGATGGACTATCCCCACTACTATTCAATTTAGTTTTGGAAAAAGTGATTCGTGAATGGAGAAAAGAAACTAAAGGTATAAACATTGACAGACTTCTTAAAGACAAAATTCACCTTGACTGCTTAGCTTTCGCAGATGACCTTGCGATCCTTTCGAACAACAGACAAGAAGCAATCCAATCCATAGAAAAGTTGAATGAAATAGCCGCAAAAACCGGACTTCAAATTTCATTTGAAAAGACGCAGTTTATGGAAGGAACTAAATCAAGATTCGACAATCAACCATTAATCACCAACTGTGGAATAATTTCCCAAGTAGACAAATTCAAATATCTAGGTGAAATTATTCAGCCAGCAGGGTTAAATCAGGAAGCTAACAAAGAAAGAACTGCTAAACTGCAAAGGGCTTACAAAATCACATGGAACAGATACAACAAAAGATGTATATCAAAAAATGCAAAATTACGACACTACAATACAGTCATCAAACCAGAGGCACTTTATGCATCTGAAACACTGATCATTGGCGGCAGGTCACAAATAAAAAGCATTGAGAAACAAGAGAGGAAAATTCTCAGAAAAATCCTAGGACCAAAGTTCGAAAATGGAATTTGGATGAAAAAGAAACCACACGAAATTTTTCAATTCACAGAAAAAATCACAGATACCATCAGAAAGAGACGACTAAAATTCTACGGACACCTACACAGAATGGATAACAACAGGCTGACAAAGAAAATTCTAAATCTAGCTCTAACCCTGAAAATCCGCAACAATTGGTTAGCAGAAATTCATGAAGATCTACAAGAAATGGGTATTGAGGACGAAACCATTCAAGATAGAATGAAATTTAGATGCTTAGTAAACAAACATAAATTTGCAGAGAAACCAACAAGAAAAAATACAGGCTGGACAGAAACACGCAGAAAGGAACACAGTGAAAAAATGAAGAAATATTGGGAAGAAAAGAAGAAGAAACATTGTGCAAAATAAGTTCAAACGCGCTCCACAGCTGGGCACAACGAATCAAAAAAAATGTATTCAGTATAAGCTCGTAGATACATATGATTCAATAATGTCTTATACATGCTCAAAACGGTATTCTACCGAGCTCGATAGCTGCAGTCGCTTAATTGCGGCCAGTATCCAGTATTCGGGAGATAGTAGGTTCGAACCCCACTGTCGGCAGCTCTAAAAATGGTTTTCGGTGGTTTCCCCATTTTCACACCAGGCAAATGCTGGGGCTGTACCTTAATTAAGGCCACGGCCGCTTCCTTCCCACTCCTAGCCCTTTCCTGTCCCATCGTCGCCATAAGACCTATCTGTGTCGGTGCGACGTAAAGAAAAAAAACGGTATTGTGTATATCTCGAAATTCCGATAACTCGAAATAAAATTTAGCTCCCGAGGTGATTCGAGATATCGAGGCTCCACTTTGTAGTAAGTTTCTGCTTGTTCTGTGATAATTGCTTATTGGTAGAGGCTAAATAAAGGGGTTCATTAGCCTCACAGGGAAATTGTAATCGGTAAATGTAAATTCAAAATTCTCTCCCTCTCATATAAAACAAATTCAAACCACATGAAACCTATTTTACACCCATAGCTGCATAATGCAAACAAGCAGTCTTTATTCACCGGTTCGAAAACCATCTGCAGTAAAGGTGTGTGTGCGTGTTTCACGTGCGTTCGTGAGTCAGGCAGCGTTCTTTGGGCGAGAAGAATTCATTTGAATGGCATTATTTGATTATAGTAGTGTTACCAAGTGTTAATGGAACGTGTTACTGGAGCTCCACACTCATTGTATATTTGCATAGCGCTCCTGTTTCCTGTGGGTCTTTCTATTGCTGTAATCCATCACGTGATGTTTTACCCTCTTGTTCTTACGGATCACTTTGCACGGCTCAGGCCACCTCAGCGCTTTAAGACGGGCGGGTTCGAATTTCATTGCTGTCATCATCAAACGAATGATACTGCTATTGGTTTTACGTCCGATCAATTAGTTTTGCTGTTTTCAGAGACGCCGAGGTGCCGAAATTCTATCTATCGGGATTTCTCTTGCGTGCGAGTAAATCCACTGAGCACCATCAAATACTACGGGACGGAGCCAGGGTCGAACGTGCCAATTTGAATCAGAAAGCGAGCTGTCACCACTTGAACTACTCAACCCGACCATCATCAAAACTAGTTTTCGTTGATTTCTCCGGCGTCTGTATTAAAATTGTACCCTCCTCGATGCCACTTTCTTTTGCTGTATTTGTTTTACTTCATACCGACACAGATAGGTCTTACAGCGACGATGGAAGAAAGCGACCGCTGTCTTAATTAAGGTACAGCCTAAAGCATTTGCCTGGTGTGAAAATGAGGAACCACGGAAAACCATCATCAGGGGCGCCGGCAGTGGGTTTCGAACGTACCATCTTCTGAATGCAGCCTCACAGCTTCGTGACCCAAACCGCGTAGCCGGCTCAATCTGTCCACTGCCCTTTCCTTCCCAGACAAAGATCATATTATTATTATTATTATTATTATTATTATTATTATTATTATTATTATTATTATTATTATTATTCGGGTTTTCGCGGTGTTCAGTTATGTTAGACTTAACTACTATCCTAGTGAAACATTATTGATTTTCTTATTTTCTTCAGTTATGGATCGTTCGGAGAGTTATTCAGCACTTTCTTCTTATAAATAATACAAGGTTTGTAAAACCACAATAGTTTTTCTTAAGCTTTAGCCGTTAAAGTGCATCATGCATTATCAAGGAAGTTGTAAGAATGACTCCTAACAAGCCATCTTTCAGCACTTGAAAGAGGGTATTGTCACACATGGGATGTTAGGCTACTTGTTATTATTAGTGTCTCGGCGGATACAAACTATATGGCAGTGCGGATAAATTTGCCGATAATTTCTAAATAAATACGTTTATTGATTTTCACTCAGGTATAATATTATTTTTCCTTGACAGTGGTATGGGGGAATGGTGATAGTATAAAGAGCCTTGAGACCATGAAGCCGTAAATCTGACCTGAGCCTAACTGGCTACGGCCCGCAATTAATGGAAGAAGTGAACAAAGGTCAATACGTCGGTAGCTGTCGAAAGAGAAAATCCCTCACAAACTTGTGACTGTAGGGGGTCTGGTGCCAGGTGTCAGGCCTTTTGAGTTATGTTAACAAAACAAAGCCATGAAGGCCCTTGGAGGAGTGAAAGGTAAAGGCTTCCACCATTGTTAACCGCGGCACGTGATGGGGTAGAGTGGTTAGCTCTACGCCCGTCCGCCTTTGCCACCAGGAATTAACCTGGTACTCATTTTTGGTGTAGGCTGCATAAACCTCAGGGCCATATGCACCTCCGGAAGTGGAACTCTCGTTTCTTAAATTTTACGACTTCCTGACGGGGATTCGAACCCACGTCCTTCCGGGCGAACCGAGCACCTCTTTACCGCCTCGGCCAGACAACCCCTTGAGTTATGTTAACAGATCAGTCAATTTCAATACCTTGGGTGTAATACACTCTAGTTAAATGTTTATAATATCCGCGGATAACAATTCGGGTGCGGGATGCGGGTGTGGACGAAGGAAGTGCGGATGCGGATATTATTATGTATATCCGCGCAGGGTTCTGGTGATAGTATAGGCAGAATTGACGTCCGCGAAGCGAGTCGAAAACTGTCTCAGTAGGAAGTTAGGTCATGATTTTTTGGAACTTTGTGTCGTGAATTTCTTAATGTCAGAGCTTGATCTGTTTGGTCTGTTGCATCAAATTTAGATTGGTAGTGTAAGGGAAGGAAGCAAGACTTCGTTTCTCTGCAGCGGTGCAGGAAACTGCTGAGGGTAGCGGATTAGCTCCCCAGTCGAGTCAGCAAGGAGTGGCTTCCAAACACTCGTGTGTCTTCATCCTTTGGCTGCATGCCGGTACCGATACTGTCTCCTTATTGTCTACTCTTGACTGCTGTGATTCATCTTAGAGAAGAGATATTGTTTATAGTGTGTGCTTCATGTGCGGCTCATTCATGTTCGATCCTTCACTTTCGAATGGCAGAGTTTAAACATACGAGGGCTGAAGCATTCTGTCATCCCCTCCGAGAGGACTGTCAATAGTGGTTCAAATGTCACTCTCCATCTCCATGCGAATGCCGGGATGGTAGCTACCACACTGACCATGGTCGCTTTCTTTCCGATCCGTACTCCAAGTAATGGTATGAGTAGGGAAAGGATTTTAAGGTGGAAAATATGGGGGAAAAGGCTCTGAAAATACGTACAAAAAAGGTGTAAACCAGTTACATGAACTGTCTTTATCGCACTTCCTGGATTCTAGTAATTAACAAACTTGTCATGTTGGAATACACACACAAATTTCAATATTTTTGACACTAATTCGCTGGTGTTTCGAGTTTTATAGATCCTTATACCATATGGAAAGTCCGCTCGACATTTACAGAAACCATTGGAGCATATCTTGTCAGCATTCGTAAAGAGAGTTCAGTTGAAGTTGCAAAGGTTTAAAGAGCTGGATTGTTTTTCAAATTTAATTCGAATTTATATTTAAAAATCCATCAGTGTTGTCGCTAACACTCATCAACTTCTCCCACTTTTCCTCCTTCTTCATACCTTTTTTCAAACCCAATCACATCAAAATACCTATAGCCATGCACTGCCAAATGTTCCAGCTCTAGGTCTTTGTTGTTGAGTAATTGTTGCGCCTGCTTGATGGCTGCTGGGATATGAATTAATCTTTTAAAAACTCAGAAGTGGGGGGAAAGGCGCTGAAGTTTGAAATAAAAGGGAACAGGTGGCAAAATGTAGCAAACTCACAAAAAAATGTGCAAGGAAATTGTGTTTATTTTGCTTCATTTCATGTCCCAAAATACATATACTGACCTATGTGTATGAAAATAGCTATATGTTTGGAAAGGTGGGTGCACCTTAAAATCCTTTCACCAGTTACGAGATATGCAACTGTGTGTGGTTTGAAATAAATTCTGAGCTGCTCTACGAGATAGTTAATGTTTTTCAGTGAATCTCGTCGTTATTGTTGTTGCTTCCTTATTGTATGTACGTATTATCTTTCAGTACAGTGAGTGATCGTTTTACAATTTTTTTAAATGCGCGAATTGAATATTAACACACTAGTGCAAGATTAATTGAGCTTAGTTTAACCAGAAACATTTTGTTGCCGTTATCAATTTCAGTCGGGACGATAGTAGTAGTAGTTTTATTAATAGGGGTAGGAATAGGAGTTCGAACTACAGAAGTATATGCAACTATGATTGCTTTGATGTAGAATCTGGATAGTGGTGAGACAGGGATTCAGATTACAGTAGTACAGGTCCTACCAAAAGTTTAACGACACCTGCATATTTCAGGAACATGATTCCTGTTCTTAAACGTGTAGTCTCAGGCATACGATTGTTTACAGGGAACTGGAACATATTTAGAGGAACATTTGATGAAATTCTCATTAAAATATCATTCTTTGTTTCGAAGTTACTGAAGATCTTGTTTAAAATACTTGGAAAGAAAATAGCTGTTTTTTAATACTGGACAGTACAATGTGGGAATTATATTAATATTTGTTATGGAGAAGCACAGATACCTGAACAATATTTATGATTGAAATAGAACCACTGAATATGTTTCCATTTAAAAATATCCCACGTTTCATAGCTCGCAACAGAACAACAGAAAGTGGTAAAAAAAACATTCTTGACCCTGGGTGGACAGGAGGCCCTGAAGCTACAGAGATCGTTTTTGTGTTATGTATTGCTGTAGATATCCCGCTACAACGTAACGTACAAATTATCTCGGTAGCTTGAGGGGTCTCCTGTTCATCCAACGTCAAGGAATGTTTGTTTTTTACCACTTTCTATGGTTCTGTTACGAGCTATAAAACGGGGGATATTCTTAAGTGGAAATATATCTGTTTCTCCATTACAATTATAAATATTCTATAGATATCTGTGTTTCTCCACAGCAAAAATTATTTCTGCAAATCCCATATTGCACTGTCCGGATCTTCTGAAGTATTAAGAAAATAGCTATTTTCTTTCCAATTCTAAACAACTTCAATATCTGCGGAACAAAGAATGATATTGTAATTAAACTTTCAGCAAATGTTCATCTAAATATATTCTAGTTTCCTGTAAACGATCGTATGCCTGAGATTAAAAGTGTAGGAACAGGAATCATCTTCATGAAATATGCGAAATATGCATGTGTCCTTAAACTTTTGGTAGGACATTTATGTTTAACCACGATTATGTCCGGCACCATGGCTAAATGATAACCGTGCTGGCCTTTGATCCAAGGAGTCCCGGGTCGGGGATTTTAATATTAATTGGTTAATTGATATGGCTCAGGGACTGGCTGTGTGTGTGTACCGTCTTCATCATTAGAATTGTCCGGCTCTATGGCTAGATGGTTAGCGTGCTGGCCTTTGGTCACAGGGGTCCCGGGTTCGATTCGCGGCAGGGTCGGGAATTTTAACCATCATTGGTTAATTTCTCTGGCACGGGGGCTGGGTGTATGTGTCGTCATCATCATCATTTCATCCTCATCACGACGCGCAGGTCGCCTACGGGAGTCAAATCGAAAGATCTGCACCTGGCGAGCCGAACTTGTCTTCGGACACTCCCGGCACTAAAAGCCATACGCCATTTCATTTTATCATTAGAATTCATCATATGTAGGGCTCCGTCTTCACAGACTCTTGGGTCGCATGTACCGGGCCTTTCCGGAGGGCACACGTTATCATCAACTATGATTATTTTGATGTAGAATCTGGATAGTGGAAAAGATGGTGGAAGAAGAGGCATACAGTGCAAAATAACTGGCCTAGGGAGGTTCTTTTTCTGTGCCAGGAATAAGGTCTCAGATTTCTGAAGAATGGCACTTCTCAGCTCTAGCATAATAACTATGGTCAAATACAGTAGAGACAATACGCGACACTCAGCGAGATATCGAGGGACAGCTATTAGACCTCTCTCTAGCTGGTAGACCTGAGAACTACTGATTCTGTCATAAGAGCACGTGTATTTGTGTGTTAAGTTTTGGTGTTATTTATGCGTTTTCAGTGAGTTGACATAATTAAATAGTAGCGTGTGTCATTCCTTGATAACTCCTTTCAACATGAGGGGAAAGGTATGTGCTGTGTTTGGCTGCAGTAACTATGAAGTAGAGAAGAATGCGCGATCTTTCTTTCGCTTCGCTCGTGACAAGAAAATGTAATTAATATTGTGTTTGCATATATATTCTTCCAGTGACAAAGAGATTTTTACAGTACTTCATAATCTTCTGACCTGCTCGACCCATATTTTAACTGGCTTAAAATATAATACGCATATTTTATTGTATAGTGCAGCAGTTAACCTTCAATACCGATGTGTTGTTGTAAGTGTGATCTGTGGGTTTTGATTTAATTCAAGAAAATGCGTACGCATATGTGTGTGGCTGGTTGTGTTCCAAGTTACCCCATTTGGAATGCCGTAATGTGTTGTCAAGCACTGAACAAAATATCGATGACTTAAGAAATGTACAAATTTTGTTGAAGCAGTATGATGATGCAAATTTGCTTTACCCTAATATAATAGCAAGTATTGCTTATAGGGAAGTTTTGAATGTTTTTGAGGCTAATTTTATAGATTTTCTTTCTGTTAGTAGTCTTCATGTTAAGAGGAAAATTGTCCAGCTTTTAAATGTCAATTCATTGTATCATGTGTGTAAGTAATGTGCCGGTATTTTTATTGACAAAAAATGTTTTTTAAATGAGAAAAAAGACAAATCTAACCGTAAAAGTTCAGGCGGGAATGCTGAAGCAAAAAAAGTAATGCATAAATGAAAGCTCAAGCCATTTCACAGCAGTCCATTTCACATCTTGTTTATATGTCTAATTTCAGTCTTTAAATAATAACCTTTAAAATAGTTCTTCATTCATTTATCCAGAATTGCTTTAGCAACTTCAAGTTTAATTACTCAATAACACTATTTATCCATTTTCGTATATGCATTTCCATTGATATTTGAATTTAGCGCGACTTTTCAGGTCAAGTCACTAGGAGCGCCACCGTCGAATTGTCTCCCATTTTAACAAGGCCAAATCCGTAAGTGTCGCGTATTGTCTCTACTGTGTTTGCTGTGGTTCTAGTGTAGGGCGTGAATTAACATACTAGTTACGCAATGGTGGACGGAACAGTTGCAGCCATAATGTTATGTTCTGGCGTAGACTTCCCACCAGTTTACTACGGCAAAACGCACGGTGATGCTTTTTGTTCTGTTTATCTAAAAGTATCACGTTTATTTCAAGGCAGAGTTGATGAATCAAATGGCTGCCATCGAATCTGATGCTAAAACGGATTGAAAAGTTGCACAGTTCCAACTTGTGTAATCTGTCCAGCCGGGAACTAATATCACCAGCACAAGAAAATCCTCTGCTCCCTCTCAACGACTGCTCGATCAGCGTCCCATTGTGCCGATATTTGTTAAGCCGCTGCACCTGCTCGCTCACAGATATTAGTTTGCTTGGGCTGTGTAATGCGGAAAGTATTGCTGTCATCCCAAACTTCTGTTTCTTAATGAATGCCAGATTGACAACATAATATCGCTATCATGTGTACACGTACGTACAGTAGTAATCCGGCTTAGCATGTGTGGCCAGTGTGTTGCAGCCTCCTCAAGCACGATGCCTTCCTTCCAAGCATGCATTGCTGTTTAAATCAGTACACATTTCTTCCTATATCGTTGATTCGGTTCGGTGTACAGTAAATCCCCTTTAAGCCGACGATTTAAAAGATAATATCTTGGTTGATTTCTTTACGGACAAAGGACATATCTAAACTATTCTTCCCGTACGATGTTCTAATACTTGTTCTTTCCCAGCATGTTAGTGATATGCGGCCATAGTATCCTTGTATTTATTTCACAAACCACAGAACCTATTTCGGGACACCTGTACGTATATTTGGGATGATCTGTTTTCATTTATTGACATTCATTTTGAATTGAAGTAAGTTAGTTCGAATGTGCTCCTCAAAGCCTTGAAAGGTTCATCATCAGTACTGGTAATCACTTGTATAGTCGCAAATTTATTTAGTATACATTGTCCTCAGGGGTAACCTCTGAATAAATGTATATGTATAATTATTATTTCAAAGTTTAGTGCCATTTCATTTGTAGTGCTATTCATTGCATCAGTAAGCCAGTGCTCGTTCTTCAGTTTTGATCGTCACTCTTTTTAGTGCCTGGTTCCCGAGACATACGAGTTAACTAGACGCAGTTAAAATCCCCAACCGAGCCAGGAGTCGAAACCGAGACCCCCTGATCCGAAGGGATTCGACGCTGACCATTCAGCCAAGAAGCCGGAAACCAAAACCTATGGGGTCTATGTGGATTAATTCATATGTATCCTACCCTGTGCCATCTGTTCCTCTCCACAGTACTAACTTGCCTGTATAGAAGATAATTGGTTCCAATTTTTTCAGAAGTACATAGTCAGCACTAAATCATTCGTTTGCTTTGCTCTCGTTGTGTACTCCTTCAGAATAGGCTCTGAAGCATATTTTTTTCCCAGCGCAGAAAATAAAATAGATCAAAGTTACATGAACTCCAATTTATTGCATTCTTGAGAGAGATATTTATGCTTGTCTTTAAAGAGCTACAGTATACTTGACATTACTGGGGGGATGAGAAGGACGTCATCGATTTATAGAGGATAATCTTATATGATTTTCTTTCCCCCCTGGGGAGAATTTGAGTTATGATAGGAATTGGGCTTTAAGGATGGTCTAGTAAGCCATTTGCTTTGTATTGTTTTGTCATTCATTTCAAGTGTTCTCAAATTCACTTAATCAGCATTCGGGTTACAGAATCATTGCTTGACACTGTTTGTGTATGAATTTCGTCGGTAGAAGCCACTACAAATCTTTATGCTATCATGTGATAATTTTCAGTCACGTCGCATAAGATTGCCTAAATCGCAATAAAAGCTTAGGATTCTTTCCGACTTTGCGTTATAAACCACTTCAATTTATTAACAACTTTATGGTCCATAAAATAATCTACCGACTCCTGGTTCCTTTGAGAACCGAGATATATATGAGGCGTTCAGAATACAAGTGGTGTAAGTCCAGATAAACTGTTTGTCTGACATTGGGAGTTAAAGATATATCGGAGTAAAAAACTCACCATATTCTTTCTTTTTACTTAATCCGTTTACCCTCCAGGGTTGGTTTTTCCCTCAGACTCATCGAGGCATCCCACCTCTACCGGCTCAAGGGCAGTGTCCTAGTTCATGAGGCTTCGAGTCGTGAGGATACAACTGGGAAGGAGGACCAGTAGCTCGCTCAGGCGGCCACATCTGCTATGGTGAACAGGGGCCTTGAAGGCGGATGGGAATTTTGGAAGGGATAGAAAAGAGAAGAGAGAAGGAAGCGACCGTTGCCTTAAGTTAGGTACCTCCCGACGTTTGCCTGGGGGAGAAGTGGGGAAACCACGGAAAACCACTTCGAGGATGGCTGAGGAGGGAATCGAACAATTCATCATTGTCTTCAGCATCTACGTCATTTTGAGCAAGCTGTGATTGACGAATGTTTCAAATGCAAGGAAGATGCTAGAAGAATGTGTGGTGGATGGGAAGAACAAAAGGCACCATATCCAACATATCCTTCTTAATCCTCTTGACGCAAAGAACAAAACTCGGTAAGCCCTAAGGGCCCTAAAACCAACCGTTACGGAGATATTGGCACCACACTACCCCTGCTAGGAATTGGATAAAAGAAATGAACTGCCGTAACCATGGCAACGTCAGCTCCAGCATTCTAGAGCAGCGAGATTATTATGCATTTACGTTTGGGCATAGCTGCCAACCAAAATTGGTATACATAAGACTTACTATCTGTAAAAAATATACTGTTGTGTAAGGCACTCATAGGACTCCTTTGGGCGGGGATGGAAAGGGGGTGAAGTATAAAAATCTTACTATATTTAAAAATGAATGTATGTGTAGGTGTAAATGACACATCTCCTCCTAAATCACTGGAGCAATTTCAACCAAACTCGGTACACGTATTACTTACTATCGGGAGATGAGCACTGTGGGGGTAGGTCATCCCTAGCGCCCTTAAGAGAGGGGGTTAGGGGGGTTAGTTTTAAAAATAATCGAGAATAGTGTCAAATTCATAGTTTTCGGGGTCGCTGAGTTGTAAAGTAATACTCCAGAATTATTTTATTTAAAGTCCAAGTTCAGCCCCCTTTTAGGTGGGGAGCGAAGGAGGTGAGATATAGAAATAATTAAAAACAGTTTCGAATCCATAGATTTCAGGATCTCTGGGATGAATGGTAATACTCCGGATTTTTTACAAGTCCAAGTGGGGGTGGATGGGGTGAGATATAAGAATAATAGAAAAACTATATACAAATATTATCTTCTTCTTCTTACTATATATAAAATGGATGTATGTGCGTGTGTGTGTGTGGGTGTGTAAATGACATATCTCCTCCTAAACCACTGGAGCAATTTCACCAAACTTCGTACACTTATCAATTAGTATCAGGAGACAAACCGCGTGGGGGTAAGAGACCACTAGCATCCTTATGGGCAGGGGGCGAGGGGGGTGGTATAAAAATAATCTAGAATAGTATCGAATCCATAGTTTTCGTGGTCGCTGAAATGATTAGTGACACTCCGAATTTTTTATAGTTCATGTTCAGCCCCCTTTGGGGTGAGGGTAAGGGGGGAGTGAAGTATAAAAATAATCGAAAACAGTGTCGAATGTACAGTTTTCGGGGTCACTGAGATGAATGGTGACAATCCAGATTTTTTATCTCTTAAGAGTGGGAGGCGAGAGGGGGACAGTCTCATTGACAGATGAAATCCTGTACATCGTATCTATAGTGCGACGGCTAAATACATAGTTATCACTTATTAATTTTTGAGAGGATCAAATACTTCCCAGTCGATTCGAGCTTTCATAAGGACGAAGTTTTACTCGAAAATTAAATAATCTAAAACTTGAAATCAAACACATCTAAATAATTCTAAAACTACATAATAAATCATAACATATCAATCTGCAAGTCAAAACGGAATTCTATAAAAATTCACATCACACATAACTAACTGGTAATGCAAATCTTAAAGGTAAATATTCAGAAGCTATCCGGGCAACGCCGGGTACTGCAGCTAGTAATTAGTAAAAACGTTGGTTTTGTTTCGTCATACGTTTTAATACTTACCTTCATTTTCGTTTGGGCACTCTCCTCTGTACATAATAATGATTTGCTGGTGTTATAACAACAAAACCTCGAAACACAACATGGAGTATGGACTTGCTTCACTTGTATTCTGAAACAATAAGCAGCTGCTTCAGTGGTCATGTAAAGCTCTACCGCCTGGAGAGAAACAGGTCAGTTTTGGACTTCATTGACTAGTCGTCTGAAAAAAACCCATACTGGAGAGTATAATATGCCTCCGTTCGAAAAAACAATAATATTTGGACTTTCGCCACTTGTATTCTGAGCGCCTCATATCTGACCTGTAGAAAGGCGTAATTGTTCGCGATATTAAGTGATGTGGAGTTGTAAAAGATCATTGTCACCCTTGTAGTTATATAAAGGGATTTGTTAACTCAGCTCTCGGTAAACTGTACTTTTAATCCTTGAATTGTGCTGCCAGTGAAGGTGCGTAATATGTAGCTACCTCACGAGTGACAATAGAACAAGAGAGAAATCGCTGAGGCATAATTTCTTGGAAAGGCTGCTCACACCTATCGTGCAGATATGTAGAATGCAGAATTCAGATCACGTTTCTTTTGGAGGAATTGCTCTTGCAGTTTTGCTCTTAAATTTTAAGTGTATGGAGAGTGGAAATGTTTGCCTTCTTTTAGTCACGGTTGAGAGAAATTATGTCTTAGAGGACGGAAACTTGATACGATGATAATGCTAAAGGGAGTTCTTGTGTTTTCGCAGATAATTAACTTTCCTGATATTGTGAGCGAGCCTTTCTTCTCGTCTGTGCTCTCCGGGCTAACCGTTTTCATTCCACTTGCCATCAGCGCGGACCGAATTTCCATTTTAAAGAGAATCTTTTTTCTAAATGCTAATAGCGGTCGTCACACACGGTGATTGAAATGCGCCCGGCGAGCAGGCAGAAGATTACAGTCCGCTCCTGTCTTGTGGCCAGCGCTACGGACGGACATTTATAATGGTCCTCAATTGGGGACACTGCTTTGAATGTGTGTATTTGAAGGTAAGATAAGTAACTCGATCGGAAAGGGCATAGTAAATAATGTACTTGTAGAAATTTTGAAAATAAACTAATCCTCTGTGGTAACTGCGAAGAAATGAATTACAACTCTCGTGTTCAAAAGAAGTGTTACCATAATGAATGCTGTTATGTGTGTGTCTTTCGTTGGTATTACGGTACAGAGAGTGCGTCACGGAGCCTCTCTTAGTTTAACGTTGTTTTTTTTTTTGCGTTGATGTTTTTAATCCCCAGTAGATGGGGCTGGATTTAGTATAAAGAAGTGAACAAAAATAAACTGAAGATTGTTTTTATGTTCGTCGTTTAATATGTTGTTATTGTAAGACAGTGTGATAGTATACATAAGGCGTGATCAAAAAGTTTCCGTTTGAGGGCGATGCTGCAGCGGACATGCAACGTAGTGCGATTCCGATGCGGGTATATAAGCACGGACATGCAGGCAAAGGGATTAGTGTGGCAGTCATATCGTGCCGAGGCGCGTGCGTTAAATGCGGCCACGTGAACTATGGCGACGTTATTACCAAATGCGTCCAAACAGGACCAACGTGCTGTTATTCTGCTCTTGGATTCCGAAGGACAAACACCGGTGGACATCCATCGGACTGTGTATGGGGCAGCATGTCTGTCGAAAACCACCTTTGTGGAATGGTGGACAAGTTCATTGGGGATCGCGTTTCGGCACAAGACGCCCTTCCCCATACCGCAGAGGTCGTCACGAAGGTACGCCAACTCAAGTGGAAGACACTCGAGCACCCGCCCTATAGTCCTGATCTCTCTCCATGCGATTATCACGCCTTCGGTCCCCTCAAAAAAGGCCTTGACGGGTCCACGATTCCCGTTGGACGAGCATGTACAGCAGGCGGTTACGGACTTCTTCACGCAGCAGGACACGGTGTTTGACCGCACGGGGATCTTCAACCTGGTGCGTCTGTGGGATGAGTGCCTCAGTGCTCTCGGTGATTTTGCGTGATTGGCATCCCGATTAAGGACTGTTGGGCCGTCGAACGGAAACTTTTTGATTGTCCCTTATATAATAAATTAATTCGAATAAAGGTGTGGCAAAGATAATGCCGTGAACTCGCAGTAACAATGAAGGGCAATCTGTAAGGAAAAAGTGAGCTTTCAGACTAAATTATCTTTACATCGATCTGTTTTCAAACTGACTCTGCTGTACGGGAGTGAAAGTTGGGAGGACTAAGGATATCTTAATTCATAAATTGGAAGTAACAGACATAAAGGTAGTGAGAATGATTGATGATACACTCTGGTGGGAAGGATGGGAGGAGGATAGTTCTAATGAGAAGATAAAGGCTACGTCGATGTTTGAAGCTGCCCATATAAAAAAGTGTGGATGACAGTTATGCGGATGAGCTTATGTGCACGATATATCTGATACGATTGGGAAATGTCGTGAACACGGATGACGCACAGCACGCTAATTACGTTACTGACCGAGAGAAGACATTGAGAATATAGGATGATATTTGTGTAAAGGCCTACAATATCACACTAAGATGTGGAGAAATACTGTCATGTTTGAAAGTTTTAGGTAATGTATTAAACTACTACATTCTCGTAAATGTGTTCGTTAAAAAAGCTAGTAGCAATTTGACTTACTTCGAGGAAAAGGTTCCGGGTGGCCTTTGCTTCTCATCAAGATGGAGAATGGCTCGATGATGATGATGATGATGATGATGATTATAATAAAATCAACTCTCCCCGACTCTTTTATCCAGACTTGGCCCTGGCAGCTTAAGTTGCAAGAAACGGATGTCGTTATTTAAAATTGTAATCCATCGTATACTTTGTCACATTATTGAGAAGTATACAGGCCGTACTGTAGAAAGCGCGCCAAGCCCATCAGCTGATCAATTGAGGCGAACTAATGTTACAAATTGTACTTATGAATGTAATCCATAAGGATTGGGGGCATTCTTTGGATAATCGTGACTGTTGAGAGACATACATTTATATTTAAGTATATCGCATGTTTTTTGTTTAAATTTATCACATCAGGATTTACGTAACCAGCTGTTATGAAGATAATGAGACCTCATAGTGTAGGTTAGGTATGGTATCTTCACGTGGTGAGTAATATAAATTCAAGGGACGTAATACTTCTCGTGGAATTGTTATCGTATAACATGTTTTTGTGGAAATATAATGTGCTGGAAATTTAAATGCAGTGTGTGAAAGTTCGCAGTTGCCACAATGCTAAGAACTTGTGCGTACCACGGCGAAAATACAATTATACAAGCAAATATACAATAATCAAAAAAATACCTGTTACGAAGAATAAAAGACTATGTTTCACTCATTTTACAGAGCTGATGATGATTTCTGCGTTTGACTTTCTTGTTACACAGATTTTCAGTAGGGCGTTTTATTGTTGATACAGAACAAGCATAAAAGTGGACAGTAACCAATTGAACTTAGGGTTATTTCTTGGGTTAGTAATGCTGAGTACGTGCTGCCTTTTCTCCCCAAAAATTAATGCGAGTAAAAAAAATTCCTGGGCAATTTCCGCGAATGTCTTCGAAGAATCGTGCCAGAAGTGTCAATGAAAAAAGCCGTGGCCATCTAGAGGTATGGAAGTAAAGTTTATTATTATTATTATTATTGTTATTATTATTATTATTATTATTATTATTATTGTACGTTTGTTGTCTCCGTATTTGTATTAATGCATGTATGTTGTTGGGTATTCAGCCCTAAGGCTGGTTGGATCCTCAACAGCTGTCGTAGATGACCTAGGCATCACTGAAGAGGCATGCTAGCGAAATGAGGAGTGAGGTAGTTTCCCATTGCTTTCCTCACTATCAATGCATAATAATTATTTGTTGAGTACATTGACGATTAAAACCCTCAAGCTTTGACCGCGTAGGTAGCACTTCGAACCTACTTTTCCTAAAATTTTATAGACCTTACTTACGACTTATGGTGCGATTGCAGTTGTTAGTGATCTCACCTGTAATATTAATACAACATTTGTGAATATTTCATAATTACAAGGTACAGGCGTATCAATTCCTTGCGTTACACGGGTCGGGCGGAGGAAACAGTTCGCCTTTTTTGTGTCACGTCATCGGAGCTACAGTACGGCCTGTACAGTACATCACGAAGGCAGTGCTTTCACCAATTTACAAATGTTCACGCATTTCTCTAGTATCCCATCTATTTTTTTCTTGTGGTATGATATGAGCTGTACAAATTCATATTTTGTTATTGATCTTTCCTTGTACTTCAGTACGGCATCATCCAAGTTTTTGCAATCGAGGTAGGAATTGAGTACTGAATGAATTGTCTTCCTGGGTGTTAATGCCCTCCGTATAGCTAGAGTCTAAAGACGTCATCTTGCAGTATTGTTGTATGGCATCCACGAACACACAAATGTGGAGATGCGAAGAGTAAAAGTAAGTTGCAAATTTTGCGTGGAAGGATTCACAACTATTCGTTGTCCTAACAGATGAACTTCCTCTGGTTCTCTCACGCAACAAGTTAATTAATATCGTTTATATCTCTTCACCATCCTGAGTAGAGTGAAACCTGTTAATTAAGCACCTTAGAACTCAGTAGACACAATTGTCTAGACAGTGTAGGTTATGCGTACATTCAAAAAGCGCTTGGGATTCATGATTAAGATGTTCGTAACATATTTATTCAACAGCAAAGTATCTGGTTTGTCAGTCATTTGCAGTGCGGCTTAGTATATGTTCATGAATATCAGGGGTTCTAGTTCCGCCTTGAATGTAGATTGCCTGGAAGACACACGCGTTAAGCAGGTTGCATGGGACCGTGATACTGGATTTGCTTTCATAAGCCAAGAAACGTTATGTATATTTGTATGTCTCAGTTAGTGCTTATTGCAGACATTCTAATAGCAAGTCGTAACTTGGATATAATGCTATACATTATTTTAACAAATAGGCCACGTTAAGATTCACTCGTATATTAATTTGTCCAGCTTCATCCATTCAACAACTAACAGCCGGAGCTGATGATTTAATTTACCATCTGTGTAATCTTGTTATGTCTGAAAGAGATTTAACATATCGGGGATATGGTTAGTCCAGCATTTGCGTTAATTGTTTTTGAGGATACGTGGAGAATACTGGGGAATGCTATGACGTCCACTCATATTTTCCTAACGATTGTGAAATTGCAATGTAACCCCCCTGCCGTTTATTTTATTATGTTTATTGCAACGCAGCAGCTTTCCTGGACCTTTGTGGTCAATTGACTGACGTCTGCCTTTCATCGGACAGTACTAAGTAGGTGTCATATCACCGGGCGAGTTGGCCGTGCGGTTAGGGCCGCGCAGCTGTGAGTTTGCATCCGGGAGATAGTAGGTTCGAACCCCACTGTCGGCAGCCCTGAAGATGGTTTTTTGTGGTTTCCCATTTTCACACCAGGCAAATGTTGGGGCCGCACCTTAATTAAGGCCATGGTCACCTCCTTCCAACTCCCAGGCCTTTCTCTCCCATCGTCGCCATATGACCTGTCTGTGTCGATGCGACGTAAAGCCAATTGTAAATAAAATAAAATAAAAAGTTGGTGTCATATCGTCACTGCGCAGGATCCAGCAATTGCTAATACTAGCTTAACATATGTATGAATCTGTCCTCACGGGGGTGAATGAACCCATTTTCCGCTTCTGCATGACAGCGAAAGGAACAAGCCATATGACGCATTCATGCTACTGGACGAGGGTATTATTTATTTAGTGAGTTTTCTTTATTTAAAGGTTTTGTCAGAAAAAATAAATATAATAATAACATTTGACTGAATGGTCAGCGTACTGGCCTTCGGTTCAGAGGGTCCCGGGTTCGATTCCCGGCCGGGTCGGGGATTTTAATCGCTTCTGATAAATTATTCTGGCTTGGGGTCTGGGTGTTTGTGTTCGTCCCAACACACTCCTCTTCATATTCACACAGCACACTACACTACCAACCACCACAGAAACACGCAGTAGTGATAACATCCCTCCAGATAGGATTGGCTTCAGGAAGGGCATCCGGCTGTAAAGCAGGGCCAAATCCACATGTGCTACGCAGTTCGCACCCGCGACCCCATATGTATGGGCTTTAGGTCCCACTTACTACTTTTTATCGGTTTCCGGAAACGTTGAGGTACCGGAGTTTAGTTCCGCAGAGTTCTTTTACGTGCTAGTAAATCTACCGACACGAGGCTGAAGTATTTGAGCATCTTCAAAAATAAGTACAGTGCACCATAACATCAAAATATTCACACTTACCCACTGTGTGGGCCGGGGTGGTAGAACACCCTGTCACAAGAGGCGGCTAAAAGGCGTAAACCTCCCAGAGGCTTCCAACAGGGTAGTGGTGTTGGTGACTCCGGATTCTGTAGCTGAGTCTGGCATTGCCTTCACTTGTGCCTTTCTCCTCGCTCTCATCTTTCCTATCCGACCTCCCTTGGTCGACTCTTACTACCTTCCGACCCAGACTGTATTAGGTTTATGAGGCCGTGGGTGTCTCTTCATTTTCACGCTTTTCGTGGTCTTTGCCTTTCATTTACCGATATCCTCATTGTTCGAAGGATCCGAGATCTTACTTTTTTGCCTGTGATTAGTTTAAAAAAAGAATGATAGTCCAGTTGTACTTCCTCTTATAAAACCATAATCACCACCAACACCTCATAGTACTCGAAAACTTTATATCAGTATAATCTGAGCACTCGAAGGAGACAGTGAATTTTTGAGGTATGCATCAGTTTGGACCTGCATTGTAGATTGAAGCGTCCGCAGGTGAGTTGGTAAAAGGGTCGGTAACTGTATTCGAGGATAACGGATTGTAAGACCCTCCCTCATAAAAGTAGTAGAGAGGTCAGATTCTAGTGAGCATTGCTACCCACTGGACCTTTTGTGAATTGGAGCTACATTCATTTCCAACTGCTGTAATATCCCCTTGTGCTATTGTATTTTATGTATGGTTGCTCCTACGAGTTTAGTGGCTAAACTTTCCGGCATCGTGAAGCGGTGCAATAAAATAGATAGCAGGTCTGGAAGGGTTTTTTTTTTTTACGTACTGTATATGAATGTGTATGTTTCGCTGATGGTATGTGCGCTCCATTGAATTATGGATGGAATCTGTTAGTTCTAAAAGTCTCGCGCGCTCTCTCTCATACGCATTCCACAGTGTTCCGTTCATATTTCTGTAAGCAGCCTGGTCTGGGTTACAAAATGACCAACCCGAACCTCCGCTTGCTCGCTCGCTAGCCATCTTCATATGCGAATTCCAGTCGGGAACCGAGGGAGGCACATTGCGAACGCCACGATTGCACGCGTGGAATTTCATCATGAACGAAGTGAGCACTGCGGCCCTACCAAGTTTTAGAACAAGGGGAGGGGGACGGGAGCACAAAATGGCGGAGGATTCAATCATAAGGGGTCAGCCGTTGCTTTTGATGTCGGGTGGTGTGAGCTTGTGTGTGTGTATTGTTCTTCTCCTCAAGTGGGTATTTTAAATGTTTTACATCACCCCTTATTTATTATGTAAATTTTAACCTATTTTAGGGGGAGCATAACAGTGTTTGGCTAAAGAGTATTATTTTACGACTAAATGTGGCCCTAGGGCCCCTTAACTTGGGTGCATGGGTTGACAACCATGGGGCCCTTACCTGAGTCTTGACATTGCTTCCACTTACTTGTGCCAGGCTCTTCCTTGGTCAACACTTGTTCTCTTCCGACCCCGACGGTATTGTTTTAAGAGGAACCATCCTCCATATAACACTAATCAGAGAGAACACATTCAAAGGGTCCGACATTTTGAAAAATGAAGATGTCGGACAAAGAAAGGCAAGGGCCATGAAGGGCGTGAAAATGAAAGACACCCTAGGCCTCGTATGATCTAATATCGTCGGGGTCGGAAAAGAACAAGAGTTGACCAAGGGTGTTATAATACAGATGAAAGTAAGGAGCCTGCTACAAGTGGAAGCAATGCCAGGCTCACCTAAAGACTCCGCGGTCGCCAACCCACGCTCCGAAGTCGAGAGTCACCGGGGCCCCTTTTAATCGCCTCTTACGACAGGCGGGGGTTACCGTGGGCGTTATTCTACTGCCCGCACCCACACGGGGTTCAAATCCCGGTCAATCCATGTGCCATTTGTGCTGGACAAAGCGAAGGTGGGACAGATTTTTCACCGCGTAGGCCTATTCCCGTTTTCCCTGTCATCTTTCATTCCAGCAACACTCTCCAATATCATTTCATTTCAGCTTCGGCATCCGGCACAATTTCTATCCTCGCCACTAGATGGGAAATAATAATAATAATAATAATAATAATAATAATAATAATAATAATAATAATAATAGGCCTAATAGCGTGTGGTCCCCGAAAAGGTCTGCAACAGGTCTTTCGATTAACGCATTGTGTTCTCTAGCGTCATTATACTTTATATCACCAAAAAGGTTAATAAAATTCATTCAAATATTAAATTCCAGGTAAAACCAATAATATATCCTACAAATGTCCGATCACCAGTCAAGTCTATAATGAAAGGTATCTGGACTTCTAGAAAAATGTACATTTGCGTATAATTCCGATTCGAAGGTCGATGAATCCCGTCAGTTCAGTTTTCTTTATTTACTATTTGACTGTCAATTGTTGGATTACAATCTACGTAAACAAACTCTTTGAGTTGTCGCGGCACCTCCGATAGGCTTACGTAATTTACAAATTCTGAATCAAGTCAGTCTGACAGAACGGAAATAATAGAAAATATTTTATTTACATAGATATGTTCGCGTGAACTTTTGCACAATGTTGATGTCTACAATCACTACCTAAATAGTGGAAGAATAGAGGAGAACTAGTCTTTCAAATGTATACTTTGCTAAAACTAGCCAACATTTAGTAATTCCTAATAAAAGCTTTAGTTAATTTTATGAGATATATTTTAGTAAGTGATGTCTTTTGTACAAATTGCTATTACTTTGTTGACGTGTCAATATAGAGCGCATTAAAAATGTCTCCATTATAGGGCGATGTGTTGGTTACTCAAAGCTTGTTACTGAACGTCATGTGTTGTCGATCAGAGTTTGATTTTGACGGAAAGGATATTCAATTTTTCTATGTGAAGACTATTAATAGCAGTGCGCCGAGAGACAAGACATGCTCTTTGCTGTCAGTTGCACACTCGCGCGCCCAATTAGCACTTTTTCACTTGACGATAATTAACTGATTATCCTGTGGTGACATATTCTTTGATGCCTGTCTGCCGGCGAGGGATGCGTACAGCCTTGCTACGGGCATTCGGCCTTATGTGTTAGCACAATCGACTCTTCTTTCTTCGCAGTACAGTTTCTTTTGCAGCGTTATTTAACGTGAAAGCAAACTGCTATTATTCATATTCGAATGTTATTGGTTATCTACTGTCAGTATCATTGATGAAATTCGTTTGAATGGTGTATTCTATCTGAGGTAAATGGTATGGTTAATAACTTGATAGAACTTTCATAACCACGAAATGAATAGCCCTTTGGACATTAATTTGCAAACGTTCCAAGATTGTCTGTACCTAATTAAAATTGTGAAATTTACGTGGTATCTGGAAGTAAATTTTTGTGTCATCTTGTTTGAAATTCGATGTAATTATCAAGGACAATAGTCATTAGTGATAATAGAGATGTTTTTGTACCTGTGACGAAATGTTTTACGTTCAAATGATCACCCTGTCCGTTCCTCTCGTGAAAGACGTCTCCTTGAAACATAGTTTGTTAAAAGACCAAACGATGCTTGTCAACTAAACACCAGTTTTCCAAGCTCCCACTGTGGATCAGTGGTAGAGTGTCGGCCTCTGGATCCCAGGATACCGGGTTCAAATCCGGCAGAGGTAGTCGGACTTTTGAAGCGCGGAAGAAGAGTCCATTCGACACTCCATGTAAAAGATCTCTGGTGACACATCTAGTGTTCATCCGACAAAGTTCATTACATCTCAGCCCCAAACGCCCAAGAGAGATTCGGTTTACACTTTCTGCAATCTAATAGGCCTAGAGTGAAACGGAACTGCGCAGTTGAGGAGCAGACAGCCAGATGGCGTCAAATTAAAATGTCTGCACACGGTATTATTATTATTATTATTATTATTATTATTATTATTATTATTATTATTATTATTATTATTATTATTATGTGTTTAAAGAACTACATTTAAGGGTTTCAGAGTCCGGCTCCATGGTTAAATGGTTAGCGTGCTGTCCTTTGCCACAGAGGTCCCGTGTTCGATTCCCGGCAGGATCGGGAATTTTAACCTTAATTGGTTAATTTCGCTGGCACGGGGGCTGGGTGTATGTGTCGTCTTCATCATCATTTCATCCTTATCATGACGCGCAGGTCGCCTACGGGAGTCAACTCGAAAGACCTGCATCTGGCGAGCTAAACTTGTCCTCGGACACTCCCGGCACTAAAAGCCATACGCCATTTCATTTCCATTTCATTCCAAGGGTTTAAGAGACGCTGAGGCGCGAGGAATTATGCCCTGCCATAGTTCTTTTACTTGCCAGTTAATTTATCAACAAGAGCGCGCGCGCGTGTGTGTGTGTGTGTGTGTGTGTGTGTGTGTGTGTGTGTGTGTGTGTGTGCGTGCAGTTTTTCGCCCACAGTGTGCCATTGGGCTCGTCAGTTGGACTGGCGAGTCTTTTCAAGACACTGCCTGGCATTGGCAGAGCGTCGACCCAGTCCCGCCTAGATAGCAAATAAGAACTGCTACTTTACGAGAGGAGAAATGATACGCCATTACTCGCCGGGCTAAGTGATACAGACGGTTCAGGCGCTGCTAGCCTTCTACCCGAACTTGGCAGGTTCGATCCTGACTCAGTCCGGTAGTATTTAAGATGCTCAAATACGTCAGCCTCGTGTCGGTAGATTTACTGGCACGTAAAAGAACTCTTGCGGGACTAAATTCTGGCACCGAGGCGTCTCCAAAACCCCCAAAATTGGTAATTTCGACGTAAAGCCAATATTACTATCATTATTTCTCCATTATCAGAAATTCATAATTCTTCCTTCGAGCCCTAAAGTAGAACAGCCACCTTTCGATCGTTGATCTGCAATCTATTTTTAAAAAGTATTTATATTTAGCTAAGCCTCCGTGGCTCAGGCGACAGCGCGCCGGCCTCTTACCGCTGGGTACCGTGGTTCAAATCCCGGTCACTCCATGTGAGATATATGCTGGACAAAGCGGAGGCAGGACAGGTTTTTCTCCGGGTACTCCGGTTTTCCCTGTAATCTTTCATTCCAGCAACGCTCTCCATTAAAATTTAATTTCATCTGTCAGTCATTTATCATTGTCCCAGAGGAGTGCGACAGGCTTCGGCAGCCGGCACATTTCCTAAATTCGCCGTTAGATGGGGGGCTTCATTCATTCCATTCCTGACCCGGTCAGATGAATGGAAACAAGCTGTAGATTTTCATTTATATTTAGCTAATTGGGCTAGTAGTGAGAAGGGAGTGGTCTTGGCCTTAATTAAGGTACAGCCCCAGCATTTGCTTGGTATGAACATGGGAAACCACAGAAAAATCATCTTTTAAGGTTGCCGACAGTGGGTTTCGAAGCGACTATTTCCTGAATGTAAGATCACAGCTGCGCGCCTCCCACCGCTCGGCCAACTCGCTGGGTTAATATATCGGATATGTAAATTACTGCTAATATAACTGTGAAGTTGTACGCAGCTTCACTTACTGGAGATCAGAAGTTAGTTTTAAAAATAACATCGGTGGTGTAATACACAAATGGATACTCTGTACAGATAGGTAGGTGATTTTATGACCTTAGAAAACATCTGAAGTCTCAGTTCCTGGAGAGGAAGTTTAAAATCATGATTTGCAAGATTTCGTGATAATGTACTATCATAGACCTCTAAAACGTGGCCTGCGTCAAGATCTGATGAAAGACAGCTTGGTATGTAGGAGAGAAAAATTTCGAGATCTATTATTGAGCCAGTAGAAGAAACCGAAGTATGGCTCTTGTGGCAGTGATGAACTCGAACATAGTGACGGTACAGCTCTTCATTCGTCCCCAGGCATCATAGCAAATTCTAAGTTGCATAGCGCTATTAACAAGAAAATATTTTAAAACGGGTATGGACTTTCTAATTTCAACTAGTTTGTGTGAGAAAATTTGAGATCTTATAGTGTATCCTATAAGATCAGTTTTCAGCACATATGTTCTAATTCTCTTTATAAGGATAGGGGCCGATGACCTAGATGTTAGGCCCCTTTAAACAACAATCATCATCATCATCTTTGTGAGGATGGCTTTGATATGCTTGATATGTATACGTTTGAATGAACACCGATGTCCGTTAATTTTTTAGGTGCTAGTTCTTGTTGTATAGCATTGCGGTGTTGCGTGAAACACGCTCGCAACCTACGGTACTGTATGCGTACCGGCTGGGGTACGCGTTCCCACTGTAGGAGTGACATATTGATCCGCGCGTGTACACGCATGGCTACCACATCTTCGGATGAAATTACCTGCCTTCGCTAACACTTTTGGCACTCTCAAATTAGTGTGCTGCGAATCGGTTTTGTAGTTGGTGTGCTCGCTATCCAAAGCCATGGCTGTAATAGAGTTTTGACTATAATTAAAATCTGCATTTTACATGTGATCGGTTCTGCGTAACCAGAATAATTAAAAGCTTCCAGAGAAGGCACACCTCGTATGTTTTTTAAGCAGCATTTCTGCCACATTTTTGTAGTCGTATTCAACGTATTTTTAGTACGATATAATGTAATATATCATAATATTGCCGAGTCCAGACTTCTACTTCATACAACGTGAAATGTTTGGGGAAATTACTATTGTACAACTGAAATATTCACGTTTCATGTGTTTCTTACTTTATTTCACCATCTGTATTGTAAAAATGATTATACAACATTCATAGGTGTGTTATCCCAATATTCAAGACTGCCTTTTGCCAGTGGCTTCACATGCGTGGAAATTAATATTGTGGGGATTTATGGAACTCATGAAGACTAGAAAATACATCAAAATGCATTCGATATTTCTTTTAGGGATGCATCCATTCATTTGTTGATAAAAGTGTAATATCTTCAGAAAGAAGAGAATAGGAGTGTAGAGAAACCATCAACTCACAGAAGGTGGGGACGATGAAAAAAAAAACAACAAAAAATCGCTAGTACTGGCGCCTCCAAGTGGGTACACCACGAAAACTGAGGACTCGCAACAATTTGCATAGTTTCAGAGCATGCCAGTTCCTGCTTAACGTATTCGGTTAAAACCAAGTGCGGGGAAATTCTGCATGTCCCAATGGATTAGCAGTTTTTTACCTTTTATTCAATCCAGACCGAATGACAGGCAGACAAAATTAAAGAAAACATATGGAAATAGCCTCCGCGTCGTGTATATTATCAGCTGTCTCAGCATTATTACAAAATGATTAATGTATGTTCAGACACTACATTCTTATTATTAGCGACACATTGTAATGTAAGCAACAATATACCAGGCCAAGAACTCTTGAAATTTGAGTTCGTGACACTTTCTGTGTAAGCAGACTGCAAGTACAAACAAGGGAAGCTAAACAGTTTTCAACGAATGAGAAATTGTTTGGCTGTTACTTGTTTCACACAATAGATCGGTTTCTTGATCTGCTAATTATTATTCATCGGATAGTTACAGTAACGAGTTGAGGGATAAATGAAAGTCAGTTACTTGTTTATAGTTCATACGATAGCAATATAAAATTTCTTGTAAACGTTATCACATTTGTAAAATAATACTTGTTTCATGAACATTTACATTGCAGTAATCAACATCTTAAGAGTCTGCTGTCATTTCTTGATGGATACAGTACTTTTGCATCCATCTCTTGGCATAGGCCAGAGCAAAGTTAGCTTCCACCGAAATCCCATTCCTCGTCTTGCCTAGTACGCCTCATTTTGATACTGCCATTGGTTTTTGTGGTTTTCCTATAACTGCATAGCCTTTGGTGGTGCTATTTGAGGATCCAACCAGCCTCTTGGCTGATGACCTAACTGACCTAACAGACAGACAAGAGTCGTACAACGTATTCATTATATAATTATATCCTCTGTATAATTTACTGTCAAATGAAAGAGAGCAATAAACGAATTTGTTACTCTCTAGTTGTAGGGTCATTTTTTTTGCAGGTGTTTATCCAAGTGTCATGCTTCTCAAGATAGTAAACCTGAAGTTCTTAATTTTCTTATTTTTATGTTCATTTTCGCAGTGTATATGGGCGGTTACTTGATGTGGATTTCGTTTAGTTTTACGGTCAAATGCCCTTCCTGACGCCAACCTAATGTGGTGGGATGTATTCACTATTGCGTGTTTCTCTGGTGTCTTCTGTGTAGATGAATAAAAGTGTGTTAAGACGAACACAGACACCCAGTCCTCAAGTCAGAGGATTTGATCTTATGCCGGGAATGGAACCTGGGTCCCTCTGAACTGAGAACGACTACGTAGGAACCGGACAATGCCACGCTGAAGTTGGGGATTGCCCATCAAAAACTTCATCTGAACTCAGAAAAAAAATTAAAAGAAGTTCTCACTTTTGGTCATCCTAGAAGTGGTTTCCCTTGTATTCTAAGTTCGATTTCCGGTAAATGGTGGAATAATAAAATCCGACCGCTAACTTGCTCCTCAGCCAGCAGAACAGCCTTATTCTTAACTACTGATACAACGCATGACCTTGCATTACAGATCACTTCAGTGAACTAACCCAGGTGAAATAAAATAAGTTGCACTACACGAGATGTCGTAGAGTTATCTCGTGTTTTAACTATAAAATGTATGTGTCGGTTGATGTATGATTTAGAGACGCAATTCGAGGTTGTGGTGATCGTTTTAGAACATCTACTATAGTTTTAGTGAAGTAAAGGGCCAGGGTGGTGGGTACGTTCGTCTTCGACATATTCCAACGGGAAAATAAAAACCTACCCTCTGTGGGACATGTCTAGACTTTACCTTATACATAGTTACAGTCGCTTTCGTTCCAGTTTAGACCCCAATTCTAAACATCCTGCCGCCTGCGTGGCTCAGACGGTTGATGCACTGGCCTTCTGATCCCAACTTGGCAGGTTCGATCCTTGCTCAGTTCGGTGGTATTTGAAGGTGTTCAAATACGACAGCCTCGTGTCTGTAGATTTACTGGCACGTAAAAGAACTCCTGCGGAACTAAATTCCGGTTCTTCGGCGTCTCTGAAAACTCTGAAAGTAGTTGGTGGGACGCAAACACAATAATATTATTATTATTAATATACCTAACATACTGACATAGTATACGCACCACAGCTCACGCATATTATCCAACAAACTTAATTCTCACGTAGTTATGGACAACGATCTCTCGAGCAACAACAGCAAAATAAAGAAATATCTTAAAATTATAGTGCCAACTGTAGAAACGATGACTTAAACCCTAGGCAATGTGTACCTAAACAACGCCAATTTACTCACGGTGTTCCATTGCATAAACAATGTTCATCCGGTGTTAAGCTAGACGACGTTTAACTTTCAATATTGGTTTGAAAATGTAAATAGAGGTACTTCCCATGCTTCCCTTTGCTTGTAGCAACCAGTGAAATTCGTCGGTGCGTGAACCAAACATTAGTCAGCTGACGTCTGTCTTGCATATTGTACACGATGATTTGCCTACGGATAAGAACATCGCTAGCTGTGGGAATTAAATCCATATTGCTGAGAGTAAAGTGACACGCCACCGTACGAAGAAGTGTAGCCTTTGATTATAGTGTTGTCGTTTCGGTGAATGTAGTCTAAATAGCATCGGCAAAAGAAAGATCAAACTATTTTACTGTGTAACCGAGCGAGTTGTACGGGCCATGCGGATGTAGGCTTGTATTCTGGAGATCGTGTGTTCGAACCCGACCTTCGACGGGCCAGAAGATGGTTTTCCCGTTGTTTCCCCATTTTTACACTAGGCAAATTCTGGGGCTGTTATTAAGCCCACGGCCGCTTCCGCCCATTCCATGCATTTTTCTAACTTATAGTTACCGAAATCTTATCTGAGTAGCGCGATGATAATCCGCAAAAACAAAACCCACCCACATACACAACCTACTTTATAGAACAGTATGTGTACCTACTTGGCAGTAAATATAATAAATAGTATAATCCCTCCCGATTGATGTTGGTGGACAGTTGTGCCAAGAAAAAAGAAACCACTTTCCCGTTTGCGAAAATCAAATGATAAACATGTCTCTTGGTCATGGCTATTCATCAAAGGCTGGTAATTTCAGATGACTACCGGTCGTAAGACACAACCTCTACGGTTGCTAGGTAACATTGTCTGGGCATCCATCCATACTTACATCAAGGCTGCACGGTTGCTACGGATACACTTCCATCACACTAACTTCCGTAACTCAAATTTTCGGATGATTCCTAGCCATAAGACATATTTATGTCGATATATATCCGTCGCCTAGAATCATAGTCAGATTGACAGTTACCGGATTGCCCGATGTATCAGGCTCAAGAAACAAGTCCCTTACATGTATATCTTGAAAAGGGAAATCTTATTCTAAACCGTACCTCGCTGTACATTTGAAATGAAAGCAGACGACCTACAGGAGGCCGTCGGACTAACCTTTCTCTCCGGAAACGTCTCAGCATGGCAATACAAATTATATGTTTCATTGTACATAGGGCAGTGTCTAAGTGATAAATAACGTCTTTCCAATGCGGCAGCCATACTTGGGCATCGCTTAACCGTAAACATCGTCTAAATACCGTTTCTGCAGTCGGCTCATAGGCACTTTTGTAGATGCTTCGAACCGAATGTCTCATTGTCTCATCTTCACTACCTTGTGTCGCAATATTTCATAACATACCGCTCACAATGTTGCAACTGTCTGAGCTTCTGTAACATGAGACGTGCTCGTTAGCAAGTAGGCATACTTGCCAAGTTTAGTTTGATGTCAAAAGCGAACTGGTAATGGCGTGAAAATTGAATTAATTCGATTCCAGAATTGTGTCATACTAGTTCCTTGAAGTAGTTGTTTTATACCTGGGCGCCCTTTCTGTCTTTGTAGTAATAGTGAGACTCAACTTTGACAGGAAATGTTCACAATTATTTCAAGCGTGATCATGCTGTCTTACATTATATTTCTGATAGTTCCGGAAATTAATTGTCAAAAAGATTACGAAGAAAGTCCCTTCATGAAATGGTAATTGTCCTTTTTTCCAATTATTTGGGTCGGAACTACACGCGGATTAAGTCTTTTTTTTTTCCTGACGTGAACCTTTTGTGAACGGCTGTATTCACTACTGTGTGTTTCTGCGGTGGCTGGTAGTGTGATGTGTTGTGTATAAATGAAGAAATCTGTATTGATACGAACACAGCCAGCCAGTTCCCGAATTAGCAGAATTAACTAGATGCAGCTAAAATCTCCATCCCGACCGGGAATCAAGTCCGTGGCCTCTGACCAATAAACTGATTCTTTCAACCAAGGACCCCAAAACAGTGATTATACAACAATACTACGGAAATTACCTTAGTTCGGTTCTTCTTTTTGTATTTATAATGTTTCTTTATTTCGTAGGTAGAGCAGCGTCGGATTGCGTCTTAATTTTTTTTTTTAAGTTGTGTAGTGTTACTGATTAGAGCGTTTTCATATGTCTAGGGGATGTTTATCTTGTATAAAGCCGTAATCACCACCATCACTACTTCTTATTCTTAAGGCTATTTCAAGTGTTAATTGGTCAAATTAATTTGATTGATTTACACTACAAGAGGTACACAAAGGCTAACATTGGAAATCCACAACAAAGCCCAAGTTGGGGCCTGAAGGAAATCGACCGAGTGATAGCTACGTTCTTTGTTAATTAATACAGTCACTAATTGCTGTCTTCTCATGTTCCTTTCGGTAACATACCCGTTCGTATTCGTATTCAGCGGAATAATCGGGTTAAGGTGTTCTAATTGGCTTTAGGCAGGTTTTCTACAGCCAGTAGTCTTTGAGGTCACGCATTACTTCTCATTAAGGCAACAAATATTCAGACTTCTTAGTCTGTTGTTCCACATAATCAGTAATACTACAAATAAATATAAATGTATGATTTGTAGGGTGAAATAGGCCTGCCAACCAGTGTGGCTGGTTTGTACGTATGTTTCGGCAATGGGAATAAAATATTTCAAATGATCTCTTGCTCTCCAAATATGAACGCATGACGAATTTTGTATGAATATCATATTTTGTACGAGCAGTAAAGTGGCGAATACTAACTCGTGTACGTGGTTTGAACTATTTCGGTATTTATTAATTATCTGTTGCCATTGGTGCTTTCACGGCCCGTCCTTATAGACATGATATAGGCTTTTGGGCTTATGCCGTGTCAAGAAAATAAAGTGAATTTCTTTACGTTTCGCAGAGAACTGTGCTCTGCGTTATCAGAAGAAAGTCTCGACTGTCCACGAGGAAGGCTTTCTCGTCGAGCACAGTTCTCTGCGAAACGTAAAGAATTTCACCTTATTTTCTTGACACGGCATAAGCCCAAAAGCCTATATCATGTCTATTAATTATCTGCTTGCTTCGAAGGAATTTTCCTTCTTTCGCATGTTGGCTGTCTTCGTAGCTACCTTTGGTTTGTTGAGCAGAATTCATATTATACCGCTCTCTCAAGCTCGCTAACCAGGAGATCCACTGGGTCCCGTTCTACCTTGGAGTTTTCGGTGTATTATACAGTATAGAAGCTGATAATTTTCCCGTTCCTCATAATGGGCCTATACGATATTCAAGCTTCTTTTTTAATAAACATCATCATTTGAGGTTGACAGTCATTCTACGAAGAAGCTCGTCATTTGCAATGTGGTCAGTCCACGAGATTCTCAAAATCCACCTATACATCCCACCTTGAAGAAGAGTCCACGTTTCAGCGCCATATAAGAGAGTTGAGAAGGTCGTTTTACTATCTTCTTCAGGCCTAGGCTCACATCACGGCAGCATAGTATAGGTTTCGTCTTCATTCTCTTGTTCTCTCGATCCTTCATCTGATTTTGAGCGCGTTCATTTATGCTGGAACTTAGATTTCGAAGGATTAATTATATACAGAATGCAAAAAAAAAAAAAAAAAAAAAAAAAAAATGTAATGCAGGATGTTGGAAATAATTTAACTTGAGAGGAGGCTGTTGTTATATTTTGTCTTTTGGTTCAGTTATAGGGTAGAATTTGTTAAATGTTAAGAATGTGAGTTCGGCGAATGATTTGCATATAGATTCGGTGACTCGTTAGTTAACACTGATGACCATGGCGCCTCTCGCTTCACTCCGCCCGCCCTACCGCCTGAGTAGTAGATAGAGCAAGTGAAGCGAAAATCTGATTTGCGCGGCGCACACGCTCAAAGCCGGGCGCGGGCCCCGGGAGAGTGACAGAGAGAGTAGAGGAGCCTGCCCTTTGATCTCGCCGCTTCCCTCGCCTCGTTCCAATTGCGTCAACGCGCCGTCCGCTCTTTGCTGATAAATATGCTACCAACAGCCGACGATGGAACGGGCGAGGGGGCGGGGGCGCATGGGGATGGAATGGGATGGGGAGCAGCAAATTCTGGATCAGAGGGAGAGACGATGGGGGTGTTTTAAAGCTACTATTGCTGTCGAAAATGTAGACCAGGTACCTCACCCTCTTCGTCATACATCGTTGTCATGAACATTGTTCTTGTTTCCTTTCAGCGGCTTTGAAAACTTGTCGTTATAGTGGTGGCGCTTGTAAAGTGTGTGTCTAAGAGATTGGTCTGATTGCTACGAGATAAAGTGAGAAATCAAGCGAAATCACTTCTAGTATACTCAAGAATGAGATGCAAACCCCGATCTTATCAGGGGGAAATGATGTTATGAGATCCTTTACATGCCGATGTTGTTGGGCATATAGCGCCGATTTAACTTTATTCCGCCCTCCATAAATCAAACTACCTCTGCTGGGTTTGAAACGGCGATCTTAAGATTCAGAGGCCGACACTACCACTGATCCACAGAGAGAGTACCATTCCTCTTCGTAAACAGTTACAGCATCTGACACATCCTGGCCTCTGCATTTTTCCCCCTGAGCTTTCGCATCTAATGTGATATACGTCGCCTGATTTCATTGAGTTACGCCAAGTATTGTATGAGTTATACATTTTTAACTGTTGGAAGGTCGCATCAGAAAGTCAAAATTTTTGGAATATTATGTACTGCATTCTCTAATTGCTTGCAAGTATCACCACCAAGATTCTTCTCTAGACTTCGCAATAGGTGGGGGTCATTTTAATATAAATATAAAAATTCCGAAAAAAATTGTGGCACAGATTTTTGTGTTTATTTTTTTGAACCAGTGCTAAGATAGTCAATTGTTCCTTGTTCTTGTCATAGGTCTCAGTGTGAGCTATCGGCACACTTGATTAGAAGAACGAAATGGAATTAGTGTAGATGAAGGCTGAAGACAATTGCCGTGCCTTCACTAGATAATGTCCTGATATGCTCCACTTGAGAAGGGAGTCAAATTCGTATACCATAGATAAACCTAGATGTGTGATATAATCTAGTATTCACAATGCTATAATATTAATGACTTACTTTTAAACTAAATTATAAGAGAATGAGAAACCAGGACACTTGTTTTCACTCTTATCCCAGTCCGGCGCATAAAAACTCCCCAAATTTTACCTGCTCAATTCCCGAACTCCGCAACTTTTACCTGCTCAACTGCCGAACTCCTCAACTTTTACCGGCTCAGCATCCGAACTTCGCAACGTTTACCTGCTCAGCATCCGAACTCCGCAACGATTACCTGCTCAGCATCCGAACTCCGCAACTTTTACCTGCTCACCATCCAAACTCCGCAACTTGCCCAGAACTGCCCTTACCGCCAGTACACGAACTTCGCAACTAACAGCTGATCTGTGATTTTCTCTTGGCCACTCCCTGCAACACATCAGTAAGCCATATGCAATGATAACAAGCTTGAATTGCAAGTACTTTAATTCGGAAGACACTTTTAAGCTTTGTACTAAACATACTTCAAAAAGTGCTGGCTGTCCATTTCATAATATTACCACTGCACAATTCTTTCTGGATGAATACTTGGCTTTCTTTGGTTTTCTCGTTAGTTTTTGGTACGGAACTTAAGCCGACGTTATTTAGGCGAATGTAAGAGTCTGTACTCTCTTCAAGATGGATCCTGAATGTGATTTCCTACGCGCCTATATAAAACATGATCACTTCCCAGTGTAAAAATGTTGGCATTACAATTCTCCTTCTTTGAGCTTCTCCAACCCTGATCATCCGTAGATTTCACTTTCCCATAATGTCCGAATGTGAAGTTTTTATAAAGTAGGAGTGTCTGACCCCTTTCGCTATACTTTACTTTTACACTGTTCTCCATCTTCAGTATCTCTGGCCTAAACATCTAACAACACCTTTCAATACCTTACTTTCTTGGCACTATGTTCACCATTTCTATGCTCTTCTCTGCCGCCTGCAACAACCTAGTCTGTTGCACATGTTTGGCGGATAAACCGATGTGTAGCGCTGTTCTACCTATAGGGCAAATTTCGGAATTCGGGTAAGCTTATTAGTGGACACTTCCTCGACCTTTCCTGAATAGCGGAGTTCGTGTCCGTCCTCCCAGTCTGTACTCCCAACTGCTACATTACGGTTATTGGTATAAGGGCAGCCCAGGGTGGTAGTGCCATGAGATTTGTTGGTTGACAGTCAAGGCTGACCTGTTTACTCTGTACCCGATAACGAAAACAGCCGATGACCTAGATGTTAGGCCCTTTAAACGACAAGCAACAATTAAGCGATACCGAAAAGAAATTCTTCTGAAATGTCAGTGAGATTCAGTTGTTTTTGAAGTTTTTTAATCCAGGTATTTACCCGTAACAGGAAACAGTCTGATACTCAAATGTTTTTAAATTAGGTAAGAGCCATGGAGGACGGGAAAGGGAAGGGTGCAGTTGTATTCTCAGTTCTAAGAGGAGAAAGGAGAGGACAGCACCTGCCTTCTTCTTTCGCCGTTTTTTTCTTACACCCTGATGGGGTTGGATGCGAACTGTTTCGCACGTATGGGTTTGGCATTGTTTTATGACCGAGTGCCCTTCCTAACACCAACTCCATTGTACATGGAGGGATGTATTCACTATTGCGTGTTTCGGTGGTGGTTGTTAGTGTGGTCTATTGTGGGTTATAAAAGGGGAACTTGTGGCTTTCATCCAAGAGCGTCGGTTGGCGATCACGGGTTTCCTAACCGAGTCTGGTATTGCTCATACCTGTCAACTTTCCCGATTTAGGCGGGAAACTCCCGATTTTCGACAGTTTTTCCCGCTTCCCGATTATTCTAATATTTCTCCTGGTTTTAGCTTATTTTAGTGAACTTTCAAAATTTGTTTTCAAATCCCACCATTTCAGCTTTGTACGCAAGTGGCCGAAAGTCCTTCGCTCATTGGCCTCTGAAATGAAAAATATGACGTTTATTAATACGAGAAATGGGCACGAATGTGCGATGTTTATTGAAACCTGTGTATCGCGACGCGTATATCGGCTGTCAATCTCTCGTTCTCGCGTGCTATGTTCCTGTACGTTCGCATCAATTAGTCGACTATAGAGACTAGTCGCTAGATTTGGAGTAATTTAGGACAGAATTTCGAAAATAGCGAATAATTACTTTTCTAGAGATTTTAGGAGCCATTTGGAGACAGTTCTGGCGAGTTTTAATTTATTACTTGATAAAAATAGCATTGCACTTCTCGTAATCGTGCGGGCGCGAGAAGCAGTATATTAATCTATGCATTTTCTAAGTAATGGCATCTAAGTGTATGACTGATTCACACGTGTGGAGCATGAGTTCATACTATTTTCGGAAGACTGATCAAGGACCGATTATCTCACTCAACATACTTCCTGTGTGCCTCATATAACAACAGTCGTGTTTTGAGACAAGTGTTATAATATACGGTACCGCAGTTCTCCTGTATTGCGCAAGACATGTAACATAAGCAGTTTTGAGCAACTGTATCTCCTGATTCCTCCCGATTTTACTGATTTTCATATCTAAATCTCCTGATTTTTGGTTTTGTAAAGTTGGCAGGTGTGTATTGCTTTTCGCCTTCATCTTTCCTATCCGACCTCCCTTGGTCAACTCTTGTTTTCTTCTGAAAGTGTCTCTTCCATTTTCCTTCCAATAACTATCAGTAAAGGACGGTTGCCCAGTTTTACTTCCTCCTAAAACAATAATTGGAACAAACACAAACACCTAGGCCCCGAGACTGGAGAATTGATCAGGAGAAATTAAAATCCCCGACCTGGCCGAACCCTGAATCCTCTGAACTTCTGGACGCTGACCATTCAGTCAAGGAGCCGGACAGAGAATAACACCTCTACGTGGAATGAACTTCGCCGGTTACGCGCCACTCCTCCCCCCCCTGGGAGGAGCTTGGAATTAGTGATACAAAGTTAGCATGAACTAACACTAATCAAGTTTCCCCATTTTCACATCAGGCAAATGCTGGGGCTGTACCTTAACTAAGGCCACGGCCACTTCCCTCCCACTCCTAGCCCTTTCCTGCCCCATCGTCGCCATAAGAACTATCTGTGTCGGTGCGACGTAAAGCAACTTTTTAAAAAATCTGTCGATTGTAGAAATCAAGATCTCCATCTTAAACGAAACAGTATGTTTAGTAAAAGTAACTAGATCAAGCTTGAACATTAAATTCCTGATGAGTATTGTAAACGCCCATCATGTTAACGTTTGTTAGAAGCATCAACTGTCAAAATTATTGCAGTTACACTACAACGGATCTTAACATATTCGCCGGTTAACCCTAATCATTCTTTTTTTCCGTCAGATTCCTGAACTGGTTGTGCGATGTTAATCAACTCACTACTTCGTGCTTTACGCGATAAACCCAAAAGCATTTCATGTGTGTTCTGATATGCCCATGAACCATCATTCTCGCTACAAGTACAATGCTCTTGTTTACGTGCATTCTAATACCATTTCTGGTTTACGTTTGAAAACTCTTTGTTTCTGAAATATGCGTGGTGATATTCTTTGCGCCGCTTCTGTGGTGTAGTGGTTAGCGTGTTTAGCTGCCAACCCCGGAGGCCCGGGTTCGATTCCCGGCTCTGCCACGAAATTTTTGAAAAAGTGGTATGAGGGCTGGAACGGGGTCCACTCAGCCTCGGGAGGTCAACTGAGTAGAGGTGGGTTCGATTCCTACCTCAGCCATCCTGGAAGTGGTTTTCCGTGGTTTCCCACTTCTCCTCCAGGCGAATGCCGGGATGGTACCTAACATAAGGCCACGGCCGCTTCCTTCCCTCTTCCTTGCCTATCCCTTCCAATCTTCCCATCCCTCCACAAGGCCCCTGTTCCGCATAGCAGGTGAGGCCGCCTGGGTGAGGTACTGGTCATTCTCCCCAGTTGTATCCCCGACCAAGAGTCTGAAGCTCCAGGACACTGCCCTTGAGGCGGTAGAGGTGGGATCTCTCGCTGTGTCCGAGGGAAAAGCCGACCCTGGAGGGTAAACGGATGATGATGATGATGATGATATTCTTTGCATATTGAGACATTAATACGTGTGCGTGCACATACAGCAGATTTGTATTTTACGTAGGGTAGCTGACAGCGTTGTGAATGCTACCACGGGGTACTGAAGTTTTGTAAATGAGTCGAATAAATAATAATAGGACACGAGCTCACATTCGGAGATTTCTTACTTTCGTGGTATGATCGTTTATCTTATGAGGTTATAGTAACAGAATAACGAGACAATTCAAATGGAATTTTAATGTTCAGTTCGTAGAGAATGGTGAATGCAGTACTCAGATATATTCGTGAACATCTCGGCAGATAACCATCGATTCTAATCTCTATTAATAGATGGAAACTTTCGAGGTGGGAACATTTTAATTAATGTACACTGACTGACAGAGCAAATGCAACACCAAGAAGGAGTGGTTCGAAAGGGATGAAAGTTGGGGGAAAAGCAGAGACGGCACGGACGAATAATTGATGTTTATTTCAAACCGATATGCAGGTTACACAATGCGCACGGCATCGACTCAGTAGGATGTAGGACCACCGCGAGCGGCGATGCACGCAGAACCACGTCGAGGTACAGAGTCAATAAGAGTGCGGATGGTGTCCTGAGGGATGGTTCTCCATTATCTGTCAACCATTTGCCACAGTTGGTCGTCCGTACGAGGCTGGGGCAGAGTTTGCAAACGGCGTCCAATGAGATCCCACACGTGTTCGATTGGTGAGAGATCCGGAGAGTACGCTGGCCACGGAAGCATCTGTACACCTCGTAGAGCCTGTTGGGAGATGCGAGCAGTGTGTGGGCGGGCATTATCCTGCTGAAACAGAGCATTGGGCAGCCCCTGAAGGTACGGGAGTGCCACCGGCCGCAGCACATGCTGCACGTAGCGGTGGGCATTTAACGTGCCTTGAATACGCGCTAGAGGTGACGTGGAATCATACACAATAGCGCCCCAAACCATGATGCCGCGTTGTCTAGCGGTAGGGCGCTCCACAGTTACTGCCGGATTTGACCTTTCTCCACGCCGACGCCACACTCGTCTGCGGTGACTATCACTGACAGAACAGAAGCGTGACTCATCGGAGAACACGACGTTCCGCCATTCCCTCATCCAAGTCGCTCTAGCCCGGCACCATGCCAGGCGTGCACGTCTATGCTGTGGAGTCAATGGTAGTCTTCTGAGCGGACGCCGGGAGTGCAGGCCTCCTTCAACCAATCGACGGGAAATTGTTCTGGTCGATATTGGAACTGTCAGGGTGTCTTGCACATGCTGAAGAATGGCGGTTGACGTGGCGTGCGGGGCTGCCACCGCTTGGCGGCGGATGCGCCGATCCTCGCGTGCTGACGTCACTCGGGCTGCGCCTGGACCCCTCGCACGTGCCACGTGTCCCTGCGCCAACCATCTTCGCCACAGGCGCTGCACCGTGGACACATCGCTATGGGTATCGGCTGCGATTTGACGAAGCGACCAACCTGCCCTTCTCAGCCCGATCACCATACCCCTCGTAAAGTCGTCTGTCTGCTGGAAATGCCTCCGTTGACGGCGGCCTGGCATTCTTAGCTATACACGTGTCCTGTGGCACACGACAACACGTTCTACAATGACTGTCGGCTGAGAAATCACGGTACGAAGTGGGCCATTCGCCAACGCCGTGTCCCATTTATCGTTCGCTACGTGCGCAGCACAGCGGCGCATTTCACATCATGAGCATACCTCAGTGACGTCAGTCTACCCTGCAATTGGCACAAAGTTCTGACCACTCCTTCTTGGTGTTGCATTTGCTCTGTCAGTCAGTGTAGTTATTGTTCAGGTATATCATTGTACTAGTTTAAAAATAGAGAAACCTCGGAAGTCTATCCTCAAGTCTATCGGGTTGTTGAATCTGTCTCGTGTGCACCTCAGTATATACAAGAGATGACACATTGATTTTGTTTTATTTGTAGTTCTGGTGTGCTATGTTTCTGGATATTGATTCCGATCGATTGTCTGATAAAAATTGGTTACTCTATATATTTGGTTTACAATTTATGCTAGATTTTAAAAATTCACTTGAGGGTCATTGCAAGTCGCGTTCCATGGCACTCCCGACGTTCGTCTGGCGCTAATGCAGGAAACTACAGGGATGAGTTACCCTAGGATGCCCGCGAATGGCATTTAAAACCATTTCTCTTCTCATTTGTCTTACCTGAGACTGAGTGTATCTCGTTCCCAAAATCTGTTGAATTTGTAACACCATGGAATCGAAACCGGATTGGAAAATTGGTTTTTATGAAATGCCGATTAAGTTGCGCTCCAGAATTATAATATAAAAACAGCACTCAGTTTGCGTAAACTCTAGCTCAAAGATTCCAACACCATTATTTCTCTACCGACCTCCGTGTTACCTTGACGATCGTAACTACTCTACCAGACTTAGGACTGGCTTTTAATTTTAAATTTCTTATAAAAGTTCTGTAGTAAAATATGCTACGGAATTCAAGGCACATGTCATAAGTAGCACCGCTTCATGCGGATGTTTGTTTCTGCTATATCTTGACCTTCAAAACGGCGTGCTGCTGGAGTTAACATGGTAGTAATTTTGTGTTGCTTAGAAAAGGAAAGAGGGAGAGCTATCATGTAGTTTACTATCACTCGTGCTCTGGCTGACAAATCCGGTCGTGAAGTTGATAAAACAGAAAGAGTGGAAGGGAGAAATCCGTCGGGGAAGTTCCTGCTCTCAGGTTGGCCGACGGTGTTCGAACCCGTATCCTCACGCACTCTACAGCCGGGAGTTCCTGAATCACATTCGTTACTTAGCAAGTTAGGCAGATTATGTCTCATTATCTTCTTCATTTTTTACCTCTTTTCCCATACTCTGATGGTGGCAAAGATGTGAATTGTGTCGCACGTATGGAATTGGCCCTGTTTTGTGGTCGGAAACCCTTTTCGACTCCACAATCCTGTGTGGAGGGATGTAATCATTATTTTTATTTCCGCGGGAGTTATTTGTGTGGTATATGTTATGTGAATGAAAAAGTCTCTATTGAGACAAATTTCGAACGCCTCGTTCACGAGCAGTAGGAATTAACCGCACATAGTTCAAATCCTTCACAGGGCTGGGGGTCGAACCCGGACTTCAGAACTGAAGGTCGTGACGCTGGCCGTTGAAGCAGGAAGCCGGACTAAATGAACTAAGTTACTAAATTATTAATTTAATTATTTCAACTCACATGACGATTCTAATAAAACTCTATCACAGGATTTATTGCCATATGTATATTAATTTCTCCATTTATCAATTCACATGTTTCTTTTTTCTTCTAAGTTGTCTTCACCCCCCCCCCCCCCGTATAAATCTGTTACGCCCCCCAGTTTGGGAACCATTATTTGGCTAATATTGGTCCTAGCCGCCCAGTTATTTTTCAGCAATTAATTATATAACCCTACTGTCGATTTTAGGGGCTACATGGCCGAGGCGGTTCACCCCATCAGGAAGTGGAAACATTTAAGAAACTAGATTTCCACTTCCCGAGGTGCATATGCCCCTGAGGTTCACTCAGCCTACACCAATAGTGAGTAAACTTACCGGGTTAACTCCTGGGGGACAGAGGCGGCCGAACGTGCAGCTAACTATTCTTCCCCACCGGGTTTCGAGGTTACGGATAGTGGAAGCCTTTATCTTCCACCCCTCCAAGGGCTTTCATGGCCTGTACAAAGATTGCTTTGCTTTCACTCACTGTGGATCGTACTGCAACATTATTATTACTATAAAATATAGGACATGTTAATTGATAGTTGGCCCAGTTCTCATGTCAAGGTGTCCGCTGGTGTTCGAACTTATTTTAGAACTCTACACTCAGCATTTCCTTATTGACATTCGTTGTTTTATCATTATTAACCGTTTTACTGTCTTAGTACTTTATACAGAATAATACGGTCATGTTTTTCAAATTTAAATTTAAGTACTTTGGACATTGTAAAACAAAGTGAACACAGAGCATGAAACGTACTAAGACGGGGACTGCTCCGGCAAGCTGCCTGCTGCCTCTGGGTATTGACGTAAACCTGCAGCAAGGCAGCCTTTAAAGAGAAACAGCCGTTCGCTCATTAGGACCTTACCCTTAATTATTATCGCACGCTCTATTGATTAGGCGGGGGCGACTCATAATTTCTACTTGATGGACCTTTTTTAAAAGACCGAAATTGGTACCGCTTTTTGAGCCCTCGTGTTTCTGCGAGAGCATTTCATTGATTATTATAAGCAAGTGGAAAAGAGACGGAACTGTAATTGACCGACCACTTGTGCCCAGACCTTTACAGTTAGTTAGGCGATGATCATTACTAGTTCAATTGAGGAAACTTAAAATATGTTTCTTTGTTTAAACAACAAACCAAGAAATATTCCTACACCTTTTGAGGACAGGTTTTCTTTGACTGAATAGCTTCTATTACAAGATATTAGTATAATTCTGTATTGACGGTTTTCACTTTACAATATATAGCTTTTTGTTACGTCGTCCTGTTCAATACATGTTTTCATCTTTTGATGGAGTGATTTTTAATGAAACATGTTTCGGCTTGCCTTGAGCCATCTTCAGTGAAAAAAATGTAAAAACTACTGTTCATGAATTGATGTTGAAAGAGTATAATTAAAGCCAATGAGAAAGAGTATGTAAAATCCAAGTGAAACATGATGATAAATCTTAAACAAACAAGATTGTGGCAAGATTGGAAACCTTTTAGTGTATTTTTTTCATCGAAGATGGCTCAAAATGACCCGAAACATGTTTGCTTAAAAATCACTCCATCAAAAGATAGATGCATGTATTGAACAGGAGGGCGTAACGAAATGTTTTTCATTTGCAATCCGTTAGGTGAATCGGTGAATTATTGTTTTTAACCAATTCTGACCTGAATTATTTCCGACAAATAGAAAATTAGTTTGTACAAAAATCGGCCTCAAATAGACATATGACTGTAAGAAAAAATAGTAGCATTTTTATTGATAGGAATGCAGATTAGAAATATTTTATGTTCTTGTAGCAGTTGTATAACAATCATCATCATCATCATCATCAACAACAACATCTCCCTAGCGTTGCCCTGCTCGGTGCATTGTCTGCTCTTGGGATCATTGCTCGCCACTTCGTTGTGGTCTGGGCTTCAGTCAAATAGGAAAGGGCTAGGAGTGGGAAGGAAGCGGCCGTGGTCTTAATTAAGGTACAGCCCCAGCATTCGCTTGGTGTGAAAATGGGAATCCACGAAAAAACATCTTCAGGGCTGCCGACAGTGGTGTTCGAACCCACTATCTCCCTCTACTTCTATTACCCTCCATAACCGAGTTCTTTATTCTCCTAGGCAACCTGTCCTTCATTCTCATCACATGATCTCGCCACCGAAGCCGGTTTATGCGTACCGCTCATCCATAACGTACATTCCTAACTTAGTAATTATGCCTAATTCAGAGTACTCCCATTGTTCCTGCCAGTTTGTGTCAGTTATCATTCTCGCTATATAAATGAACTTGTAGGGAGATTTACGATATTTCAGGTGACCTTTGAAAGTGTCGTTCTATGATCGAATCCTAGTCCTATCCATCGATTTGCAAGAGTTCTTCAGGGGAGCTGCACGTAACATTACATTGAGTGACACGTTAAAGATGTCAAGATTTCGGCTCTGGTGTAGCCCGTAGGGCAGGGCCTCTCAGGGTGTATGCGCCTGGTGCATGCACTGTGCACGGTTTAAAAGACGACTTCGCTGCACTCCTCGATTTGGAGCAATAGCGCTGTCTCTCTCTTTCCCCACGCCTGTCTCGCTCGCTCCCCCTGTCTCCCTCTTCCTCACTTGCTTCGTAGCGCTCCAAATCCGAGTTGAGTTGAGCCGAGTCGAGCCGAGCTTAGCCGAGTAGCCCAGAGGCGAAGCGTTGGTCCGAGCCGAACCGAGCGGGACCGATGCACTGTGCACAGGAACTCTGCACCGTTGCTTGCACACGTGAGATTTTGGGCCTTAGGGTCATCGGCAGTCAATATAATAAACTCTTGACATTACTACAGTTGCCACTGAAACTTCCTAACTTCATAGAATAGTCGAAGTGAACTGTTGAATAAAACCACCATGTTCGTTGAGTCTTCAGCCCGAAAGGTGATTGGGTCCTCAACAGATCCACCAGCCTATGCGTCACTGAAGAAGGGTACTAGGGAAGTAATTAGTAGTGAGTAAGTTTCTAGTTGCTTTGGAACTTTCCTCTCCGATGAGGCTCTGGCCTTCTGACCCCAACTTGGCAGGTTCGAGCTTATCTCAATCCAGCGGTATTTGAAGGTGCTCAAATATATCGGTCTCATGTCTGTAGATTTACTGGCATGTAAAATAATTGCGGGACAAAATTTTTGGCGTCTCCGAAAACCGTCAAAAGGGGTTAGTGGGCCGTAAAAACAATAACATTATCGCTTTCCTCAACGAGTCAGGAGATACTCTTTCGTTTCAGGCTGATATTAATGCAGAGCCTATGAATGACTCACGTTAACAACATTCATCACAGGAACTGGATATATGAGCTGTGACATTACTGGCATCACTCGTATTTCAGTCACGAAACTTAGAAGAATGAAAGTAACAAACTTGATCTCGCACATTCCAAGTGACTGTATTTCACCTGAGGAGAAGGAAACCATTAAGGATCGGTAATTTGAAGAACGTTGTAATTTGCTGGCACTCGACGGAAAAGTAAAATAAAGTCAAAAGTAAAGTGGACGAAGAGAGTTTACAATCAATGCCTCTCCAATCCATCTCTGTCCGTGGTTAAGATATGATATTATTGGCATGGGAATGCAAAAGTACATTGTAAGCAGGTCCGGGCTGAATAGAGTTTTTGTTGTTTGTAATGGAGACATGGGTAATAATAGAGCGGCGACATATGACTGTAAGGGAGGATAAAAAGCTGCTCGCATACAGCAAACATTTTCAATAGAGACGACCTCCTTTTCTCTTGTTAACCCCCTAGCCACTCACCCTTATTAACATTTGCATCTCCCATCCCACCCTATTCCATATATTGGCGATCCTTATCGCAGCGTGTGCTTTGGGATTAAGGAACTAGCTAATGATAATGTAGTAGCAGGCAGGCCATGCACTAATGGTTTATGAGCGGATTATATTAGGCTGCACAGAGGGCTTTGCCTAAACAGCTGTAGCACTACTACTTTAACAGGTGTATTCAACTATAATGCGTCATTTTACATTGTGTAATGCATGTAATAAGTAAGGTCGGGTCGTACTGCATATAAGTAAGCAAGTTCTCTTTTTGCCGTCTACAGTTTTGGAACCGTACTAGAGTCGAAAAGCGTTATACAACATGAACGCTTTAAATTCGAAATAATTTCTAGATAACAGGTGCGACGACAGCGTTCAGTATCTCATTGTAAAGATGAAGGACCAATGCCTGTTACTTCATTATGACGTCATCGGGTAATAAAAACAGTAGCGCCGCCATCTTGAGGTATTAAAATCACCGAACTGTGCTGCTAACAATTATTGCAGCTCTAGAATCCGTCGTGGCAACACGTCGTGTGAGGTGTCATTTCTTTCTATAAGTATCTTCTTATTCTTGTACCATATCCGCATTGGATGTCGGCTGTCATCAGGGCGATCTGGTTCTTGTTCTAAGCAACTCGGAAAAGAGTGTAGGGGTGGGGGTTACTGAGCCCATACCATTCCCGTAGATTCCGTAGCTAAGATATTCGCCTCCTTCCCCTACTTCTCTTTCCTTCAATTTCACCTTGTAAGATAAGCTGAAGGAGTCTATACTTATCATTTCGAATTATATGGCCAAAAAGTTTTTTTTTTTTCTTTTTGATGTTGTGCATGAGAAAATTGGAGTGCGAGAAAAGTGCAAAACATGTCTTTCTTTCGAAAAATATCGTGACATATGGACAGTGCATGGTTCCAGATTCGAGAGAAGATAGTGGCGTGACAGAATTCCTGAGTTCAAAATAACCGCTGCCGAGAGTTAAAACGTTTAACGGATGCGTCTCAAAGTTAGGGGTCGTGAAGCAGTCGAGCACATCTACTGCCCCTGTGGTGGAAAATTTTTAAATCCACGCAAAGTAGATACTTTATTTCGACAATACCTCTCATGCGGTGCGTATTCTACCTCAAAACTTGCCGCCTTGATCCCGGCACAGGCACATTCGGTCCTTTTATTATCCTAAAACAAAAACTGACAGCTCGCTCCGACCTGCGAACTCGCTAATATTTCGCACTCCGAGATAGTGAACACTTATAATGGCCTATGCAACGAAACCTAAGCGCAAGACGGCAGCAAAATGATGGAACTGAACAGTTGGTCAAGGGAGGAGGTGTGTACAGTTATGAGTTTTCTGTGGTTAGCGCCTATGTATTTAATGCAGCGTTAAACAGCTAGGAAAAAAAAAAAAAATAGAAATTCATAAATGAGGTAGCCTCTGAGCCTGCGTGGCTCAGGTGGCAGCGCGTCGGGCTCTCACCACTGGGTTCCGTGGTTCAAATGCCGGTCACTCCATATGAGATTTGTGCTGGACAAAGCGGAGGCGGGACAGATTTTTCTCCGGGTACTCCGCTTTTCCCTGTCATCTTTAATTCCAGCAACACTCTCCACTATCATTTCACTTCATCTGTCAGTCATTAATCATTGCCCCAGAGGAGTGCGACAGGCCTCGGCAGCCGGAACAATTCCCATCCTCGCCGCAAGATGGGGGTTTCAATCATTCCATCCCTGACCCGGTCTCTGACTGCGAAACAGGTTGTAGGTTTTCTTTTCTTTAAATGAGGTATCCTTATATCTTGGAACGTGAAAGAAATCTTGCTTTTCAGTATTTCAGCGCCTCCGATGTCTCTGAAAGGTGTTAATAGTTGTGGGTCTTTAAATTTCCATAACCGAGTGAATTGGCCGTGCGATTATGGTCGCGGAGTTATGATGGTGGTGATTATTATTATAAGAGGAAGTACAACTAGGCAACCATCCTCTATTAACACTGATCATGGAGGAGAAGTGGAAGGGATCCGACACTTCGAAGAATGAAGGTATCGGCAGAGAAAGACAAGGGCCACGAAGGGCGTGAAAATGAAAGACTCTCTATGCCTCCATACGTAACTTAATACAGACGGGGTCGGAAAAGAACAAAGAGCTAGGGAGGTCTGATAGGATAGATGCAAGTAAGGAGCCTGGCACAAGTACGTGGAAGCAATGCCAAGACTCATCCAAGGGCCCCGTGGTCGCCAGCCCACGCTTCTAAGTTGAGAGCCCCTGGGCACCTTTTAGTCGCTTCTTACGACAAACACGAGATACCGTGCGTGTTATTCTATTGCCCCCACCCACGGGTGCGGAGATGTGAGCTTGCATTTGGGAGATAGTGGGGTCAGTCCCCACTGTCGGCAGCCCTGGAGATGGTTTTCCGTGGTTTCCCATTTTCGCACCAAGCAGATGCTGAGGCTGTACCTTAAGGCCACGGCCGCTTCCTTTTCCTCTCCTAGCCCTTTCTTATTCCATCGTCGCCATAAGATCTATCTGTATGTCGGCGTGGCGTAAAAAATATAAAAAGAAAAACATTCTGGTTTCTTTTATTCGTCACTTTTTTCGCATACCCCAGTGAGATCACAGTGTTGTTCATGTGTCCTGGACTTTGCTGTACGGCCTGGTGCCTTTTCTGACACCAACTCTATGCGAAGGGATATGGTGTAGTGTGGAGTGGAATGAAATGAAGTGGGGTGTATTAGTGCAGACACCAACACCTAGTCCCCGAAAAAGAGAAATTAATCAGACGTGGCTAGAATCTTCGACCCGGTCAGGAACCCTCTGAACCGAAGGCCTCAGCTTCGAGCTCCGATTCCACGGCGACGTAAGACTGCTTTGAATGTCTGGAACGTTATTGAGAATCTAACTGATTTGCTGTCAAAAGTCCTTCACGCTAACCACGGCCCCCCATTCCTGTCCCACTGTAAGGGAAAGGAAGCTTGGGACCTTCTGTGCAAAATGGCTTAATCGCGTAATATTACGGAATTATTATCATTAATAGTCTAATAATTATCTGTGTCATTTCAAGGTTTGTTCGACGTCATAAGCTCCCTTGTTAATTTTCTCGTGTCTTTCTGCTGATCTTGTTTAGATTAGTTTCGCTCCCACTGCGATTGGATTTTTCTTCTCTTTTTCTGCTGATAAAGGGCGAAAATCACTTGATTGTGTTAGTATTTTCTATAACTATGTGTGCTTACTGAGGGTTGGGGAGAGAGTGCTTTGCAGTGATCAGCTTCTGGTGATACGGCACTGCGCATGGCAGATGTTCACCCTCCTTGCGCCCTATCGCGACTCCTCGAACAGAGGCTGGATGGGAAAGCCAGGTGGGGATTACAGATGAAACATAAAAGGAAATATAAATAAATAATTTAGTGGATTGCTAAGAAGTTATGGTGATGGCTAATGACCAAGGTGCCGAATTATGCTTCTCTGTTCTTTACTTCCTTCCTTACACATATGCAGTGGCGGCTCGTGAATATCAGCAGTGGGGGGGGGGGGCGCCTTAGTTTCATAATTCCATAATATATCTCAAGTTCTTCAAACCATGTTATCAAGATACACACTTCGAACTCTGTACGGTGCAATGCATATGCAATTATTATTATTATTATTATTATTATTATTATTATTATTATTATTATTATTATTATTATTATTATTATTATTATGCGTGAATGGTCCCTTTCCGAACACACGAAGCTTTATTTATGATTTCGTTTGCGGAGGATCCAGGATGCTTTCATCTGTTGACTAAAGATCCTCTTCCTTTCTTCCGTCCACTTGGTACCTGCTCTTTTTGCTACTTCATTCTCTGGAGTAACTTCCCACTTGTCAATTTTCTTTCTATATATATTTCGATTCAAAATGTCTTCGGGTTGAATTTGTGCGTTCTTCATGTCCGCTTTTGTTTGTTGTATTATTATTATTATTATTATTATTATTATTATTATTATTATTATTATTATTATTATTAACATTTGCCTGTTCTTGTCCACGATCGAATTATGTTTACGAATAGTTTCACTGTAGTGATCACTCAAACAAGACACCACATTGACTTTACCAAGCATTTCAGAGTCCATGGTACTATTGATATCACCCCTGTGGTGATCCATTTATAGCAGAATAGCAGGCAAGAAATGCAGTAAAAGGTTTCTGAGATATCACTCCCACATATCCGCGCGTTCTTGTTATATGCGTCAGGAGAATTAATTTCTCTTTGAAAAGCCCTATTTTCATTTTCCTTCGTCTCGGGTTTTTTCAACGAGAAGTCTGGTGTCGGCCTACCACATTTCTTCAGTTCGACTTTCTTTTCGATAGAAAGAGAAGAAAACGTTAGTTCTTTAATATGTTCGACGGTAATCATACTGTACGAAGTGCAAACATAACACTACGCCTACATATAAATCACAAACTTTCTCCTAATTTCACCTCGTCACAGTCACCTCACGAGATCATTCATCAACACACAGTTAAACATCGCGCTCTCCAGTGAGTATCGCCAACATGAGTCAAGTGCGAGGAGACAGTAGTTACACTCGTTACTCGTTTCGTTAGTTAATAATCGTAAAAATTACAAGACTGTTTTAAATATATACCGGCACATTTAACTCAGGTAAGTACCTCAGTAAAATAGTTCCTAGTTTTAGAAGAGAAATGGCACAAACTGACCCCTGTTAAATAGAAATCAAATCAGCAATGTTTCGGGTAGGTTGGCTGCAACGATAGGCCGTGGCAGAAACGCGCCGGAATCTCCGTTAGAACAGCACATCTCTACTGTGCCTCTGATTGGCTCGCTCAAGGCCAGTCAAGCGAGACTCGGAGTATTTGGTCCGCTATGAGAGAGCGCCCTCCTGCGCAGGGCCAGCAGCGCATCGGGCCGCAGTACAGTACAACTCGCGCCCTTGATAATAATAGTAAAATATTTCCCTTGTTAACATTTAAGATTAAAATTCCCTAGTTTAATGGAATCTCGTGGGGGGCGCGCGCCTTAGCGCCTCCCAAACGAGCCGCCACTGCACATTTGCAACTTTCATTTAGACGCGTATCTTCTCCATGCGAATGCAACAAATTGACCGTTAGTCTGCATGACTATTCTGAATGGGATTTTTCGTTTTGTTTTTTGTTTATAAGTCTCTCTCTCTCTCTCTCTCTGAGGAAACCCTGAGGTATGTGTCCGAGAAAACCATGAAAACTATTTATTATTTAAGATTCCAGTTATTCCAGTCTCCACTCTCTTCTACGGAACGGAAAGAAACTAGGAAGACACCAGCTGCAGTTGATGAGGATGCGTCAGTCTGTAGATTATAGAAGTGTGCTGGTCATGGGATGTGACGATCAAGGGTTCAGACCCTGCGGATGTAGTGAGATTTTTGAAGGGCGGAAGAACGTCCATTCAGGACAGCATGCCGCAGATCTCTGGTGACACACTCGGTGTTACTCTGATAAAACAAATCAATTCTTCCGTAGGTCGCCCAGTAGAATTCCGGTTTCTTCGTCATCTGATAGGGTAAAATGTAACGTCGAAATTAAACACGCAGGCAGCCTAATTGGCATCAAATGAACTTTTCTTCATACGGTAGATGAAGCCATTCCATTAATAAATAATAATGTTATTTGTTTTACGTCCCACTAACTACTCTTTTACGGTTTTCGGAGACGCCGAGGTGCCGGAATTTAGTCCCGCAGGAGTTCTTTTTACGTGCCAGTAAATCTACCGACACGAGGCTGACGTATTTGAGCACCTTCAAATACCACCGGACTGAGCCAGGATCGAACCTGCCAAGTTGGGGTCAGAAGGCCAGCGCCTTAACCGTCTGAGCCACTCAGCCCGGCATATTCCATTAATAATAAGAAGAATAAGAATAAGAATACTCGTATTAACAGGTTTCTTCAAATTCTTTATTTCCTGTGTAGATGTATCTGTTAGATTCAGGTTTTTTACTAACGTTATGTAGGCATATTTCCTGATGTATCTGTAGTGAAAATAAGCAGAAAATAATGAATATGGAACCCAAATTCGCGGATATGAAAGAACCATCTCCTACCAAGTAGGCAACAATGACGTGTTATCAGTAACTGGAAATTAGTTTAACAATAGGCTTCATCCGGCTCCTTGGCTGAATGGTTAGTGTCGCGGTCTAGAAGGTCCTGGCTTCCATTCCCGGCCGAGTCGGGGATTTTACCTGGCGTCTGGTTAATTCCTCCGGCTCGAAGACTGGGTGTTTGTTTTAGTACATACCTCTTTGTATACGCTCAATCAACCGCGCTACTAAACACCACCTAATAATAACGGCATGTGGCTTCAGGAGAAGCATTATGAGGTGACGTCTGAGGGCGACTTGCGGGTCTGTGAGGATTAAATCAGTACTGCGGATGGCAAGGGCTCCTACTTCACGAGCCAGAGTAAATAACCATTAAAGGTTTAAATCTCCGATCCGGTCTAGAATCGAAGCCGGAACCTCTTGGACCAACGGCCAGCATACTAACCAGTCAGCCACAAAGCCATACACCAAGCACCCCAGAAAGACGCAACAGTAAATATATCGCTCTACATGCATTTGACACTAGGAAGGACATCCGGCCGTAAAACAGGGTAAAGTCCACTTGTGTGTGACAGTTCACTCTCATGCTCCTACCAGGGTGCGGAAGATTATTGTTATTAGTAATATTATTATTATTATTATTATTATTATTATTATTATTATTATTATTATTATTATTATTAAACAGGAAACTTCAGATGTACAAGTAGATCTCGTTATACGCGATAGTTACGTTCCGCGGATTTGCCGCGCAAACCGATTTCGCGGACATCGAGAGTCATTTTATATGTAAAATTATGGGTTAGGTTTCCGTTTACTCACATATTAAGTTTAAAATAGCAGTGATTCTTAGTATTTTTTTTTTTTTTTTTTTTTTACAAAAAATAACCATTATCATGTTTTTGAAACGCATTTTAATACAAAATTTATACACTTAAGGATTTAACATTGAAACACACAATAATAAACTAAACTCTGCATACAAGCTCTTGGCCTTAGCTTGAATAGCAGCTCCAGAAGAGGCATGTGATGCTCAAACCAATCCGTTCTTTCCATCGCTTCCGAGCGAGATTTGTGTCACTCTAGTCACACATAAATTAGTAGAAGATTGAGCAGCGTTTCGAATTGATTCCACATTGTCATGAGTACTTTTCACAGTGGATTCACTAAGTCCCAAAGCATGCTGAATGTCAACAATACGTTCACCTTTCCTCATAGCGACCCATAACTTCTAACTTTGTTTCTAACGAATACAACTTTGGTACACCCTTCTTTCCTTCGACAGCCACTCTGACTTTCCTTTTATCCAGCGTTTTAAATACGAAACCTGTCAAGTGCAACTTCACAGCTCGACTGACTGGAACTGACGATTCACGTCTCGAGAAACAAGACAAAAGATACGCGTAGTGGTTCGGCACGTATGTCTGTACCCGCCTTAAGGCATTACAGCTTCCACGTACTGTTAACGGATGGCAGCACTAGCCTTGAAACCAAAATCGCGTATATGCGAAATCGTGGATAGCGAATCCGCGTAAAACGGGGTTTGCCTGTATTTGGAATGTTGAAAGCATTATTTTAGGAGTTATTGATATTATATTATCATCAGAAACTACACTCTATTGAAGAACGTTGTTCTGTTTTGTACACAATTTGGTATTAGCGACTGTTTTCCTGTCTTAAAATTCCTGTTATGAAAGTACATTTTAAACAATGGGGATGTCCGGGAATCTACGGTAATGAAGATGATCTCCCAAGACGACGAGCGGTGGGTGTAAGCACGCGCACCACTTCGTTCTCGCGACAATCCGATTTGCTGGAGTGGAGTAGAGGGGCCGCGCCAGTAGCTACAAGACCGCACATAAATCACCGACGTCTCTCTTACCTCAACTTTCTTGACCCCATTTGATGATTCTGACATAGGCTAAAATGATACTTCAGTCAGTTGTCATTACGCTCACAATACCGATGTTTAGAAAACAGATTATGTAGTCGTCTACGTACTGGTCATAATGGTCTCGGGGGAAAAGTAAAGTAAAAATTTTCTGTATCTGTTATCTGAGCGCCAAATATTACATACATACTGCAACCATAACATTGCTTATAAGGGTACAGTACGTACATACACCTTTATATACTTTTATGCCTTTCAGCATTCAGTCTGCAAGCCTCTGTTCCAATATCCTTTATTTGCTACTAGTGTTTATAATCAGTTCATTAAAAAACTAGTTTAACCATCATCACCCTGGTCTCACTCAACTTCTCTTCCTCTCCATACCAGAGTTCGTTATTCTCCCAGGTAACCCATCCTTCGCCATTCACCTCACATGATACCATCACCAAAGGCCATTTATGCCCGCAGATTCATCCTTTGAGTTTACTCCTGACATAGCTCTTATCTCCTCATTCCGAGTACCCCTCAGCCATTGTTTGTACCAGCAATGATTCTCGCCGCTTATCCTTAATCTACCCAGGTTTCACTCCGTAAAACAACGTTAGTGTGAAAACAGAACCGTGTAAAGTTAGTTTCATTGCGTTACTTTGCTGCGCCTTGATTTTAGTCTCACTTTCAATACTCCCATCCTGGGAGAATACACATCATAAGTACTTGAAATGATCCACCTGTTCCAGTTTTATTTTCCCGACCTGACATTCCGTCCTCTTAAGTTTCTTCCCTGCTGACATAATTTTAGCTGTGTTTTTTTACAAGATGCTTTATGTCGCACCGACACAGATAGGCCTTTTGACGACGATGAGATAGAAAAGGGCTAGGCGCGGGAAGGAGGCGACCGTGGCCTTAATTAAGGTTCAGCTCTAGCATTTGCCTTCACTGCTGCCGACAGTGGGGTTCGAACCCACTATCTCCCGAATGCAAGCTCACAGCTACGCTCCGCTAACCGCATCTAAATAAATGCAGATAAATAAATATTGATCATATGAACGAAACAGGGCAGGTTGTTACAACTAATTGAAAAGTGTCCCAAATTCCCGGCCGGGCTGAGTAGCATAGCCAGTAGAGCGCTGGCCTTCTGATTCAAAGTTGGCAGGTTCGAATCTGGTTCAGTCCAATGGTACTTGAAGGTGCTCAGGTACAATAGTCGTGTGTAGGTAGATTTACTGGTACGTAAAAGAACTCCTGCGGGACGAAATTCCGGCACACCGGCGTCTCCGAATAGTAGTTAATGGGGACATAAATCCAATAACATTATTATATTATTATGCACTCCCGCTAGGCAGAGTTCGCGGTTTAGGGGTAGAGCGCCTGCCTTTTACCAGGAGGCATCGGTTCGATTCTCGGCCAGGTTAGGGATTTTTTTAAACCTGAATCTGAGTTCTCGTTCAAGGTCCACTAAGTGTACATGGGAACGGTTGAGGAGCTATCTGGAGGTGAGATAGCAGGCACAGTTTAAACAGCCGAGAGGAATCGTCGCGTTGACCACATTTCCTCTAAAAGCAATCGAAGTCTTGGGTGTCAATCTGTATCTTCTCTGGGTAAAATCTCTCAGATTATTATTCTCCTCTTCTTCTGTATCTCCTAATTTCTGATTCTGTCCACGTTTAATATTCGTCGATAACACTCAATTTGATATACTTGTATCCTCTTTCTCTCTGCATCATTGTGCATGTTTCACTTCCATACGATGCTATGCACCGTATAAACATTTTCAGAAACATTATTTGTGATTGCCGGGCTGAGTGGCTCTGGCGGTAAAAGATTGGCTCTCCTAGCCCAAGTTGACGGGTTCGATCCCGGCTCATTTTGGTAGTATTATTATTATAATAATAATGTTATTGGTTTTACGTCCCACTAACTACTTTTTCGGTTTTCGGAGACGCCGAGGTGCCGGAATTTTGTCCCGCAGGAGTTCTTTTTACATGCCAGTAAATCTACCGACACGGGGCTGACGTATTTGAGCACCTCCAAATACCACCGGACTGAGCCAGGATCGAACCTGCCAAGTTGGGGTCAGAATCCGGTAGTATTTGAAAGTGTTCATTTACGCCAGCCTCGTATCTGTGGTTTTACCGACACGTTGAATAACTTGTGAGCGACTACTTTCCGGCATCTCGGTGTCTCTGAATACCGTAAAAGTCGTTAGAGAGACGTAAAACCAATACAGTTACTGTTATATTTCTAATATGTATATTTGTGTTGAAACTGTACTAAGTTCGTTCTTTAAAAATGAAGATTTACTTCGGCTATCTGCGCTTTATGTCCTTCCCTCTAACATCATTGGTTATTCTTTACTACAAACAGTAGTATTCATGTACTTCCTTCAAGGATTTTCTTGTTCTGCTCTGATATTTACCTGCATTCCATTAAGTTGTGTTTTAGATAAGAAATATGCCTTGACAGAACACTCAGCTTGCTGTCGGTATTGTTGGGAGTTCATTTCGAAGGCACAGAGAAAAGAGCTCCACTCAGGATGACAAATGAACATTATTACTGAACCACTACTTCGACATCCACTCAGGGTTTCGTTTAGCTCTATATATTCCCATGTCGACAGTCCATCGACCATTTTCATACCTTCCTGCGTCTTTGATATCTAGAGTACAATATATTGACAACGCTCATATTGTTTGCCATATCTCTGAACAGTTTGTGAACCCTTCGTTTTTAGACTTTTTTATGGTAGTTATATCTATGGTTGGGGCGAGAGTGGATTATGGATTTAGGCTTATAACCTGATTTTATTTAATACTATTGACATTTCATCGTGTTTTATTGTTTGCTTATTTTTTGCACCTTGGCTTGGGCATAAGAAGAACTAGACATTATTTTACATTCTAGACATGTAAGTTCTATATTGAAGGAGATTTATACTAGCAAGTTCGATTTCATTCTTAAAAATGAGTTTGAAAAACTATAAACTGAAGGTGACTGTTAGGAGTGGAACACCATCATGATCAGAAATATAATCAAGTGACAGTGATAGAGGAAGTGATGCATTTCAGTCTTTTTAAGGTGGATGAATTGTACTTCCAGTTCAGCCTAAAAGTGAAGCAGCTAGGCTTAAATGAATCCGGCCGTTATATTATTTCAAACAAAGAACACAACGTTTTTTCTAAGAATATCGCATGCTAGTGAAACCTCCTTGTGATGGAGCTCGATAGCTGCAGTCTCTTAAGTGCGACCAGTATCCAGTATTCGGGAGATAAGTGTTCGATAGTGTTCGAACCCCACTGTCGGCCGCCCTGAAGATGGTTTTCTGTGTTTTCCCATTTTCACACCAGGCAAATGCTGGGGCTGTACCTTAATTAAGGCCACGGCTGCTTCCTTCCCACTCCTAGCCCCTTCCTGCCCCATCGTCGGCGTGTCGGTGCGGCGTAAAGCAATTCGAAAAAAAAAAAAAAAAAACCTTGTAAGGAAAACATATATTGGATACCTTTATTACGTTTTCCATGATCAGTGTTGTTATTGCGAACGAAATTGCGGATAGCTATGGGAATGGGCTAAGAGTAAAGTTGCGAAAGTTCTTGGAGTGCGGAAGTTTAACAGCATTATTGTTATGGCGATCGTGAAGTAATAGACAGTGGTGTTCAAACTTTTTTGTTGGCGCATCCCCAAAATCCAACTGTTTTATCTTCGTACCCCCGAAGTATGAGTATATTACGATTAAACCAGAAATGACACATTGTTGTTGCTGGGTGCCAAATAATATTAATAATCATTATCTTCCACAGCAGGGTTCCTGCATGCACTGAGGCTTGAAAGAATTGTGGCTGGGAACTTGAGGTCGCATGCCCTTCCTGACACCACGGGATTTTCAAACCGGAAATCAAACCATGGGCGCCGGGGTGACAGGCAAGCAGCCAAGCCGCTACACCGTCCTTTTTCCCAAGAACAATGTATTGTGTACATGTATATCGTCGTTGGACACAAGGAGCTGCCTGGTCGAGTCGGTAAAGGCGTGCTGGTTCGCCCGAAAGGACGTGGGTTCGAATTCCCGCCAGGAAGTCGTAAAATTTAAGAAACGAGATTTCCACTTCCGAAGGTGCACATGGCCCTGAGGTTCACTCAGCCTACACCAAAAATGAGTACCAGGTTAATTCCTGGGGGAAAAGGCGGCCGTGCATAGAGCTAACCACTCCACCCCATCAAGTGCCGAGGTTACGGATAGTGAAAGCCTTTTCCTTCCACCCCTCCAAGGGCCTTCATGGCCTGTACGGAGATGGCTTTGCTTTTTTTGCATTGAACAAAAGAAACTTTACAGACGAACCCTAAATCTGAGCGATGAAGAACTGTTCTTGCCATTTTCTGTGTTTAATGGTATCCCAATTATTCGACCATTGGAGTCTTCTGTTCACTTCTCAGGTAACGCGGGAAACCTTCACAAGGCAGATGGAGAAACTTGGTTTTATCACGAGTAGAATTACCTAGCAACAACACCACACACACACACACGAGTATTATTATTTACCTTATGCCACAATTACTATTGTACCACACACTCTTAGTGGACAAAACTTGAAGTGAGTTAGTGGATTTCAAAACAAAACAAAATATTAAAAGAAAATATCAATGCAGCATAAGTAAGCAATTTTACATACGTAGTCTATTAATAGGTCAGAAAGGCGATTCTGTAAAGTGGTAGACAAAAACACTAAATCAAAACAAGATCTTATTGAAAATTGGCTCAACACTTTTGTGAACTGCTCACTGACAACCGTTAGGAACTACGATAAATTTTCGTACCCGTTAGGACGAACCCGCGTACCCCTAGTGGCGGAATGTTAAATTCTTGGATTGAACCATCTGACTTTGAGAAGAATTATCCTCGTATATTCTTCAAGATAACTTAGACTTGCGGAACTTACGATGTTCAGTTCCGTACGTTGTGCCGCCCCCGCATGCGTGCCTCCCGCCTTCTTGGACCGCCATGCTGCTGCGGCCCTGGTTGCCAGGGGCAACGGTGAGACAGAGCAGGGGGAGGAGAAACAGACCGCCAATAAAGTCTGTATTCAGTTACGCCATATAAATACATTACACAAAAGGAGCGTTTTAAACATTTAAAGTACGTAATTACGGAAGTTATGCTGCAACTTCAACCAGGAATGTTACCAATTTATCTGCTCGGAGATGTTTAGATGAAACACTAACGGACTTCAGTTAGCGAGGCCGGTTCATCAGATAAGAGAATGGGAGATTGTTATTTTATCCTATTATTATTATTATTATTATTATTTGTTTACATAATTATGTGAATGTTCATTCGACCTGTCTGCCGGTAATTTATCTTTCGAATATCGAATTTTTACGTGAAAACTTACGCGGTGTCAGGAAGGGCATCCGGTCTTATGCTTCAGACCAAACCCAGAACGAGCCAGGGTGCTTCCAGGTACTCTAGAAATACCTAGAATAAGATTGGCGTCAGAATGTGCATTCTGCCGTAAAATGGAGTCAAATCCACATCACAGTTCGCTGCCATGACTCCACGAGTGTGTGGGTAAAACGTCGGAAGGAGGTCTATCTATCTATCTATACATAATAGTACATATTTACTCCACTAACTACACAGTTAAAAAAATTGGGGGAACATGTTTTGTAACGTCTGGTATGTCAACGTTAATCAATCAATCAATCAATACTGATCTGCATTTAGGGCAGTCGCCCAGGTGGCAGATTCCCTATCTGTTGCTATCTGTGGTAGATGGGGTTCCAATGGTCGTACAGCATACCTTAAGACCTTAGCTACTACTCAGGGTATGTCAAATCGAGGTTATACTCCATCTGTATGCGGAGGCATGCATTAAACTGTCAGGTGACCCCTCAAAACAAAGTGAATAGCGGTGCGTCCGTGTGTCGTGAGGTACACAGACTACTGCGGTCATTTGAGCACGTTGTACGTAAACCAGCACATCCCATGAGACATCTTAACGAGGTTCAAGTCGCAAGGGCCGTCAATTTGATCCAGGAAGGATGGACTTTTCGTCGTGTTGCTGTGGATCTCAATGCCTCTCCGTCAGTTATTCAACGCTTGTGGAATCGCTACATTGAGACATGCCAGTTCACAAGTAGGGTTGGACAAGGTCGTGGACGCATGGCAACCCCACAGGATGACCGATATCTGATCATCTTTGCCTTGCGGCGTCGTTCAGCAACTGCCAGAGAACTGCAGCAAGACCTCAGTAGGGTCACTGGAGTCACGGTGTCTGACCAGACATTAAGGCACAGGTTAAGCGAAGGGGCCGATGACCTCGATGTTAGGCCCCTTTGAACAACAAGCATCATCATCATCATCATCATCATCATCATCATCATCATCATCATCAGGTTAAGCGAAGTGTCCTTACAACCCAGACGTCCTGTTCGAGTGCCCCGTTTAACGCAGCAACATCGCGCAGTTCGCCTTCTGTTTGTCAGTACCCACGTCAACTGGCAACTTCCCCAATGGAGACCTTATTCACAGATGAGTCCAGATTTCCCCTGACACAGCGTGATCGACATCAACGTATATGGAGACGCCGTGGTGAGCAGTACATGCTAAATGTTGTCCAGGAAGGCGACCGATTCGGACAAGGTTCTGTGATGATGTGGGGTGGCATCAGTATTGATGGCCGTAGGGATCTTGTCGTTGTCCGTGGTAATCTTACCGCTGCGGGGTACATCGAGCAGATACTGCTACAGCATGTGTTGGTTGCTGCATACGGTGTTGGCCCTGAATTCGTACTCATGGACAATACCAGGGCTCATGTAGCGAGGTCTTGCGAGAACTGGGCATTCAAGAGATGGAATGGCCAGCAGTGTGTCCCGACCTTAATCCTGTCGAGCATGTGTGGGATAGGCTTGACAGAAGTGTTCGTGGGCATCCTGTTCCACCACAGAGTCTCCAAGACCTCGAATAAACTCTCGTTGAAGAGTGGGACCTGATACCGCAACGTGACCTCCGTCGACTTATACGGAGCATGCCACGTAGGTGCCAAGCTGTGATAAATGCTCGTGGAGGACATACACTATACTGAAGCTCTCCAACTGAGATGAAAAACCCACCCTGGAGGACTGTTATCACTTTGTTTTCGCCCCTGTTTGGACATTTCCGTTTGTGTTCTGAAAATGAACGCGAATCCATCGATGTTCTTTTGTATACTTCAACCGTAAAGAATAAAGGTTTAGTTGGTAACATGCCTGGGTGTGAGGTATTGTTTTGTGGAGCATGGCGTACGTTCAAAAACATGTTCCCCTAATTTTTTTGAACTGTGTATTTGTACGGTTTTCGAAGACGAAGGGATGCTAGAATTTTGCCCTGCATGAGTTCTGTTATGTGCTAGTAAAACTACCGACACACGGCTGATGTATTTGAGTACCTGAATTTTGTCACGTACACTCATCTTTTGACATGGTGAGTTGATTCAAAGAATAGGAGTAAAATATATCCTTCACTATCATTTGTTTGATGTGGATGGCTTTACTAACAGAGTAGGGTTTTGTCGTGATTTAGAGCGACTAGTGGAAGACGAGGAAGTTCGTCAAACATGTAAATGTTATGCAAAGGGCTGTCTGTGTGTAGACGGCGAGCTAGCAGGTGAGTGTTTGTGTAGGGAGGCAGAGAGGCAGGCCTAATCGGTATACTGTCCGTACCACCTGACGACCTGGCCTCGGGGATACTCACTTCTCTCTCTCTCTCTCTCTCTCTCTCTCTCTTTGCCTGCGTGCCTGCTCATGTTCATTCGCTCGCAAAAATAATGTTGCACTGTGCTGGTGAGGTGCGGCTACTGCCTCTTTCTCTCACTCCTATAATTCATTGGATATAGTCTTTTATTAACAGAGACAAATCTATGGATATAGTCTTTTTTTAAAAGTGACAGATGTACGGCGGACGCATTGCAGACTCCCATCTCTCCCCTCCGAGAATACATAATTCCGTCATTTTCTGGGGCTGCCTTGCTGAGGTGATAAAGGCTAAAGGCATGCTGAGTTCTTCCAGAAGGAGTGGGTTCGATTCCCTGTCGCGAAGTGTAAACATTTAAACCGAGATTTCCACTTCTGATAAGCCTCTGAGGTTCACTCAGCCTATACAGAAATTGAATACCAGGCTAATTCTTGGGGGCAAAAGTGCCCAGGCATTGAATTGGCCACTCTATCCCAAAAGTGCCGAGGTTACGAACAGTGGAAGGTTTTACATTTCACTACTCCAAGAGCCTTTATGGCCTGTGTGGAGGTGTCTTTCTTTTATTTTGTTGGTATTTCCAAGACTGATGTGAACACGTTAGTTAATTAATCAGTCTGTTCTTAAATATCGCTGTCTTCATATGATTAAAACTACACCGCATCTAGGTTAGAATATCGATGTCTTGCTTTGAAGATTTACGACTAAAACTACTTAAAAATAGTGTAGTCTATGTGATATACACTTTGGGTCTTGGTTTGGACTGCGCATTTCTTGTACCATAATTTTCTTCTTTTTTCTTTCTCTCTTAACTTACCCGACCTTCCTTGGTCGACGCTTGGTTTTTCCAAACCTGAAGTTATTAGTTTTGCAAAGTCATTTTTTCGCCGTTCTTCATAGCCGCAGTTTTTTCCTTTTTTCCCGAGGTCGGAACTCGTCTTTGTTCGTGTTTTCTTCTTCTTCTTCTTCTTCTTCTTCTTCCCCTTCATCATCATCATCATCAGATTCATCATAATCATCAGTATAGTTTTCTTCCGACAATTGTAATTATTATTATTATTATTATTATTATTATTATTATTATTATTATTATTATTATTATTACAAACAGGTCATAAGAAGCAAATGAAACATGTTTTCAGGTAGATAGCGTTGCGTATAATAAAATAGAGTGAACTGCGCTCTGGCGGCAGTGAAGTTTACCCGAAAAATGGGTCAGAGTTGTTTTACAGCGATTTTAACAAACAGTTTTATTTTACACAACCTATGTTCTAGAGGCTGTTAAAGAAGATTAGATAGTATCATTTGCGAAAAATCAACTCCGTAAATAACAAACAATGTGAACTGTAACCTCAGGAGAAATATATATAATAAGAATCACTGATATTGTGAAATACATATGAAGCTGGTGAATTGTCCCGTATAGAATATATTAAACGTACGGGATATAACTATCAGGTTAAATTAACATGTCGTTAAGAGTATATCACATCGATTCTTTAAGGCTTATATGGCCAGAGTCTTTCAGTCATTATTATTCTTAATCCGTTCTTAAATGTCTACACTTGCAATGTACACAGTCAGTCCCAAGTCTGCGATAACTGGGAAGATCTTATTTAGTACCTAGCCGCGCAGTTCATGTATACCTGATCAGGTAACTACTAATAGCTTGTCCAAATTATATGTAAATCTCGTCCCAAGGATCGATGACTATTTGCCCAAGTATTTTACTACCTCGCCCTGTTATGTTTTAAATGAGATAGTTTTTACATATTAGATAATGCAGTAGGGTGGCAGTTAATTTCGGATTTTATATTATGTATTTACTGGTTAAGTTTAACTCAAGAACACGCGTATCTTAACTTTGCCAGGTAAAATAAATCATCTGTCTATCCACCTATGACAAGGAGACTTTCCTCCAACGCATGCGATCTTTAAAAGCGAGAAAGTCAATTTATCGGTCATACTTTGTGCAAACTTGGGCTTGGCTGAAAGTAATCGGTGAGATCAGAAAAACTTTGCTAGAGCGACATCTTTTTCAGCACCGCTCTGTATTCCTCATATATATAATTATAGCCTTGCTTAATTTTTTTTTTTTTTTTTGCTAGGGGCTTTACGTCGCACCGACACAGATAGGTCTTATGGCGACGATGGGATAGGAAAGGCCTAGGAATTGGAAGGAAGCGGCCGTGGCCTTAATTAAGGTACAGCCCCAGCATTTGCCTGGTGTGAAAATGGGAAACCACGGAAAACCATCTTCAGGGCTGCCGATAGTGGGATTCGAACCTACTATCTCCCGGATGCAAGCTCACAGCCGCGCGCCTCTACGCGCACGGCCAACTCGCCCGGTCCTTGCTTAATTAATACAACAAACGTGTGCGTTTACCTCGTGTATAACGTAATTTTAAACCCCAGTTTGCACTAGGAATAAAGAATAAGATGTTCGTTCCACTTGAACATGTGGAAGATGATACCCATGACAGATTTACTATTATCGAATTGCTGCGAAAAATAAACTGTGATATGTGCCTACGAAACGTAAGCTACAACAGACGATGGCCTACTTTCAACACATGCAAAAACAGAAAAGGACATTGTAGTGGGGTGAAGAATAAGTCACACCGATCTTAAAGAGGAGAAAGAAGAGAAGTCTGAAGTGCCTACCCGTACGGAGAGTGAGGCCATTGGAGTTGTGAACATGTTCTACGAAGCTGGGAGAGAGTGAAGTAAAAAAAATGGCATAAATTATGAACATAGAACGTTAGTTAGAAAGTAAGCTGGAGAAGACAGACAAATATTACTTTATTCTGGAATGAAGAAGGGTGGTGCTTTATAACGACAAGTTATGCGGTCCCATGGATGTCGTTATAAGCAAGTTCTACTGTTTTAAACTGCTGTATTCTGAGAAGGCGTGTGATGATGGAAGTAGTAGTCGATATTCTAGAAGAAAATATAATAAATAGTAGCTTCAAATGCAGTTCCGTTTAGAGTCACAGAAGTGACTTAATGGTTGGTGTTCATGACAAAAGCCACGTGAACTGTAGCAGAAGAGAAGGGAGATTATTTACTAGGCAACGCGCGCGCCCCAACCAATCACAATGGCCAACCAAATCCCACTAATGATCATTGCTGGCTCGCTGCTGTTTGGCCTATAGGCCTACATCAGCTTATGGCATTTGCATGTATTGAAATGATATTTGGTAATATGTGAGTGAGAGGGGAGGCACTATGCATATTATACGCTTCGCTTGGTACATTCTGCGTACTATGAACATGGTAGCCTTGGCGCTGATAATGCAGTATTGCATTATTGTGTGAAGTTTTCTCATAAAAATAAAGTCAGTGGGCGTTTCACAACTCATGTCAGAGGTGAATTGCCTTCCTGATTGTGGAGACTTGTGTTTTCTCAAAAAAAAAAAAAAAATCATCATCGTCATCGTATGGCTTCATCTTCTCACTGGTGCCATCTAGGTGGCCTGCTACCAATTTCGACATCCCAGTTGTGTTGCTATCTAGAACCGAAAGCGGCTATTATGATAATTATTATATAATTAATTATAATATTGATATAAAAATTATGACTGAGTTAGTTTCATTTTATCTTTTGACAATGAATGCTTCGAGATCTGTAACATGCTAACAACAATGACATTGAGCGCCAAGATTTCTGACCGTCCTTCAGAAATCGATTACCTCTCGTGGGGTCGAACCCGTGAACTTGAGATCAAGCGTTGGACACTAGGTACTACTGATCTACCGAGGCAGCTGGTGGAGAAAAAAAATGCTTTCTTAAGATAACTACTCTTTGGATTTAAACTCGGTTACTGGTGCGGTGCCTGACTTTTTCCACATTACTTTGTATTCCCGTTAGGAGGTTTTCAATAGAAGGCTATATGCCAACAGTTTCTGTTGATGCGAGTCTGAATCATGAGTAGCGGACCAGTGCACCTTTCCAGACCATCGATCAGAGCGGAATGAGCTATGCCTCTAATTCTGATTTAGTTTGGGCAGATTTCATTATTGAACGCACGGCTTGTTCATCCTACTTTAGCAGCATAGTGCATTTATAACCCATTAAACAAATTGTTCGCTTGCGTTAACTCCTCCAACTGTTGCGTTTGTACTAGTACCTACACCTAAAATGATGCTGTGCTGATTATAGTCTTAAGAACCGAGCTCGGTAGCTGCAGTCGCTTAAGTGCGACCACTATCCGGTATTCGGGAGATAGTGGGTTCGAACCCCACTGTTATTCTTGAAGTGTTCGTTTCCATTGCATTTTGAAGTACTGTGATAGGTGTTTTATGTTGGATTTTACATCTAGATTCCAGATCTTGCTTTCATGCAATTTCAACACTCACGGAAACCGAATACCTGACTTCTGCCCATCCCTTTTTGTCCTGGTGGTACTTGATGTACCATCTCAAATTTAGCCCTACACAAGGTTACAGAATGTTGTAATATTAACGTTGAGTGCTGACGGTACTCCGTAGTACCCATTGAAGGCACTGGAAACCCTTAGATGCCCTGATTTATGAATGTGCGCTCGAGAACACAGACTTTTCATGTGCTGTCCAAGTATACATCTGCGTACCAGGTATCGAAGTTATATTTTAATTTTGGCTGTAAGTGGACACTAAATCGTAACTGTCTTTGATACTGATGTATAAAACACTGTGCAGCTTACTCTGTTCAGAACAGCTATGAACAAACAACAGATCATGCTACTGATCGCCAGCGTTCTGCGAGGACATGGCACATGAGGAAAAAGAAATGTAACTGGTACTTACTTCTAAGTACCTGCAGTACCGTAGATGTTCCGTGATTTAGGTTCTTTGAAGGTAGGGTAAAAGTCCTGCGATTCCTTCTAAGCATTTGCCTGGAGTGAATGTTTTCCTCGTCACACTCTATGGTCTTATGGTCTAAAATATTCTTGTCATACTCTTTGATATACTGTACAACTATACCACAAACACTTCGCCAAAAACTTGCGTAGTTCATTCGTTCTCTGATCTGCATTTCGGGCTGTCGTCCAGGTGGCAGATTCCGTATTAATTGTTTACCCACTCTTTCCTTAAACGATTTCAAGGAAATTGAACATTTATCGAACATCTCCTTTGTTAAATTTCTATAAACGAATATTTCCCCAATTTGTCCTCTATAATTGCAATTTTATCTTCATATCATGATCATTTCCACTTTAAAAAAATATATATTCAAGCGTATTTGTTTAGTAAGGTAATCCCACGCCATCTCCCCACTGACCGCTCGGAACATTCCGCTTAGTCGAGCATCTCGTCTAACTACCACGTCTTCCCAGCCCGAAGTTTGTAATTTTCGTAACACTGTTTGTTTTAATCATTCATCAGAACAAATCGAGCTGCTTTCCGTAGGATCTTTTCCAGTTCTCTAATCAAGTAATCCTGGTGAGGGTCCCATTCACTGGAACCATACTTTAACAGGGTCTTACCAACGTTTTATACGCCCTCTCCTGTACATCTTTACTACAACCCCTAAATACTCTCATGGCCACATGAAGACACCTGAAACCTTTATTTTATATCTCGTTATTTTCACTCCGTCAAGTCAGTAATTAAAACACAGGACTTTTCTTCTTCATGGATCTTACAATTTCACTTTTCAACCTGTTTAGCATCGTCTGCTGTCTATTTCACAACTTTGTTGAGAATTTTTGTTGTTGCTGTTTATTGGAATAGGAAAGTGACAAGCTGCGTTAGAACAGTTTCTAGCGAATGCTATTTAATTTTGCTCTAAAATCATAAAGTGCATCTTGCTATTGACGAAGTGTAGTCCATATAAATCCAGCCAAAGACATCTCTATGACTCGGTTATGCTGGTTCTTAAAGCTTGAACATTTTCAGTCGGTTAGTATTTGTGTCTGTACTTTTGTTGCTTGTTCTTTAAAGGGGCCTGACATCGAAGGTCATCGGCCCGTCTGTACTTAAAAAAAATGTGATCATGATTATAGACTAGCCAGAAGTAAGTTAGTGATCCTCTTTATCTTCTACGTCGACATGAAAACTTGTGGTCACATCTAAAAGGAAAGGGAAGAAATAAGATTGCTGCACAGTGAAGAGGCGCCATCAGCGTCTGGAGATAGCTACGGCAACATGTGGCGTTTTGTTTCAAGAGGCTTTGGAAGTCACGGATGTCGGTTGGAAAGCCTTTGGGAAATAGTGCAGGACAGAAGAAAATGGCGCACTTTGATCTATGGCGTCACGGAGATTCGGAATCGACTAAACGGCTAACGACGACGACAACAACAACAACACCATGTCGTAAATCCGATGAAAGAATGAAAATCACGATTGCTGGGAGAATGGGGTTGTAACCTTAAGCATCGGATTTGGAAGAGTACTCTGACGTTACTACTACTACTACTACTACTACTACTACTACTACTTACATCAGCAACTGCCCCCCTCTGCACCATACTGTGCGACTTCATACACGGTTCTCGTCACGTCTGGTCATTTCAAATGAATAAACATTTTTCTGTTTCCATGCTTGTTCTTCCGTATGTGTTTTGTAAATATATTCCTTAGTTATTATTATTATTATTATTATTATTAGTAGTAGTAGTAGTAGTAGTAGTAGTAGTAGTGGTAGTGGTAAGTGCTGTTAAAATGGTTATAGGTTGAATTTATTATATCATCTGTAATTGGAGAATTAATCTCTCTGTTGATGATGAATAAACAAAGCAATTCAAATCACGTAGCTGTCCGCTTGCATTCGGGAGGTAGTGTATTCGAACCCCACTCTCGGCAGCCGTGAAGATGGTTTCCCGTGTTTCCAGGCAAATGCTGGGGCTATACCTTAATTAAGACCACTTCCTTTCCAGTCCTAGCCGTATTTTATCCAAATGTCGCCATAATACTCGCCTGTAACGGTGCGACGTAACACAAAAAGCAAATAAATAGCAGCTCTCATCCCCACGTCTCGGAAGCCGTGATCGTGGTCTGTGTTTCACCGGACGTGAGGCAGTAGAGACTATTTAGCAGTCGGAAAAACATCTTACCATGGTTATCCTGTATATACACTGAGGATTCGAACAACCTTCAAATTGTTCTTTCTACACGTAGTACTGCTTACAAATCGCCCACAGTGTTCAGCTCTACATACCTCGCCTTTTTATTTTTTTATTTATTTATTTATTTATTTATTTATTTATTTATTTATTTATTTATTTATTTATTTATTTATTTATTCGGATGTTTTCTCATCTAAATGTTCTCACATAAGCTGAAGGAATACTTCTAACGAAAATTCTGAAAGTTCTCTTCACCTTTTTTAATGTCATGTTCGAAGTTTTCTGGTAGTTTTAGCATGTAGCAGGGAGCCATCTGTGATGTAGGAGTGGAAGTTAAGCGCGTCGCGTCGCCATGCGGTGAGTTTTTGCACTACCTGGCCCGCTGTAAGGAAATAGCTGGTACGTTGTGTGTGCGCATTTGGTTGCGTGCGCCATTCTTACTGATAAAAACCAACAGGGGGTGGGATTATTGAATATTAGTGTGCTTTGTTCGTGCACGTGGTATAACTGATACGAATACCTCGGCTACGGAATGCAATTTACATATCATTGCACTGTTATTATACTGTAATCTCTTTAAATGTGTTGCTTTACCATTTGTGTCTAATAAATGTGGTGTTAATTTAGTCGTGGTTTATCCTCGCGAAGAAATACAGTCTCATGGAACATAATAGTTGCGTTCTCATAACCAAGAAAAGTAAAATGACCGCATTAGTAACAAAATAAATGAAATGCCAAGTAATGTTTCCACAATATAAACTGGTTTTGAAACAGCTTTTCGACGGTCTAATAATAATAACAATAATAATAATAATAATAATAATAATAATAATAATAATAATAATAGGACCTACTTACGTGTAAGCTATAATGTTAAGAATTGCATTATTTATTTGTTGTACAGTACTCCTTAAAATATTGTAAAACGATTTTCCTCTTTTTTTAACACTTTCAACGTTCGTTATTGTTTTTATTTAATTGTTCTATTTAATGTTATCGTGAGGATTTGTTCTATGTAGAATTCGTAATGTTGGCATACTGCTCGAAAAAAAAAAAACAAGTTTTGGTTTTCACTGTAGCATGTTCGTTCTAACAAATAGCCTAGTGTAGTTGACATATCTGAATTACGGAATAACAACCATTTTTAACCTTTCCACTAAGAAATGTCTACAGACGATGAAATAACGACTGTCTATTTTTCCATACGTAAGCCCATCTTCAGTTTTTGCGAAGGATAGTTGATTTTACCACTCTGATGGAGATGCCTTGTTCTCCTGGACCAGGGATAAATTTGGAAGAGAAATTGACATTTAAAGTAGCATAGGTTAGACAGGGGTTGACTTGAAAGCGGACGAATCCTTTTCGGAAGGTGCAGCCAGCACCTACTTTCTTGAAGTAAAATGAGGAGCAACAGAAAACCATTTTGGGTATTTGGGTATTGTGTTATATTGGTATTTTTTAAGGAAAAAAAATACTGTCCACACATTCCAGAGTCCTGGTGGTGATGGGTGTTCAGAGAAATGTGTCGGGATTGAACCCGCCAACTCGGGCACAGAAAACCAACGCTCTGCTCTGTGAGCTACTGAGCTCCGACTTGTACCAAAATTCTTCTGGCAGCTGCGTGCGGGAAGACTTCTTACGGTTCATCCCATCTCCCATGCTGATGAAATATGTGATATTAAAAAAAAAAAAAAAAAAAAAAAAGTCTGCAAGCCTCTCTGAATCAACGAACGCTTCCACAATCCTCTATTTGTAAGCAGCTCTGTGACTTCATTTAGTTCCATACTTCTTATCTTTAAATCGTTTAAAACTGAGTCTAACCATCGTCGCCTTATTTTCCCTTTACTTCTCTTACCTCCAAGACAGAGTGCATTGTTCTCATAGGTAACATATCCTCCATTCGTCTCACGTGACATTATTATTATTATTATTATTAAATGCATAGTACTCTTAAGAATCGTCGAATGAATAGCAAACTTGTGCCCCAGAGGGATCTCAACTAGGGGCCGTGTTGTGGGGATGCACTCTCTTGACGTGTGCCAGGTTCATCTGTTTAATGCTTCTTATCCAACTTGCCTGTTATCTCAGGTTATCTTCTTGCCTCGACTGTATTAGGTTTGCATGACCTAGGGGACATTTTTTCATGATCCCTCCCTTTCTGTAGCCAGAACCCTCATTCTTACAAGGATCAAACCTCTTTCTCTTACTGTATGTTCAGAAATAATCATCTCCTTGTAACTTCCATCAGAACATAAAGCGCCACTAGCATAAACCAGAGCAGCGCTAATACGACACTTGGCTAGGTGGCCCGTCCCACCCCATCCGGGTGGGGAATGAAAGCTATATAATAATAATAATAATAATAATAATAATAATAATAATAATAATAATAATGTGACAGTACTCGTAGTTAACGACTATGGTAGCAGAATGACCACTGAATGAACAATTGTCGAAGGTTGACCAAGAAATGGTCCTAAACGGAAAATGAGATGTTGGTGCTACAGTAGTAGATACTCCAGAACTTGGGATACATGCTATCGTTCCTTATTTAATTTATAATGGTCCGACGGAGATGTTTAGATCAAATCTGTGGTTTTGAAAGTTTTCATACTTATAATAGGATTAAGCGTATATTCTACCTTAAAAATGTATTCTAGTCATAATCGCTGGAGATTAAGTACAGATAAAAGCCAGTGAAGTGAATGCTCGTTTATAGTGATTACTGATTACAGCCCTTCACATAGGCTTGAAGTCAGGAAGGGCATCCTCCCGTAAAACTAGGCTATCTATCTATCTATATATATATATATATCTTCATCAAATCAAATATCGTCAGGTCATTCTCTTCACACCTGCATGGTTCAATACCTCTTCGAAGCTCGATAGCTGCAGTCGCTTAAGTGCGGCCAGTATCCAGTATAGTCTAGATATATTGTACTTGCTGACTAAGAAATTGGGAAGAAGATATTGAAAGACGATGAGGTGATACAGCTAATCTTAATTCTGAAGCGGACATTAATGTTAGTGCGGGGTCTTCTTCCAAAGTAACTTCGAAAGTAACTTTTTCTAAATTAAAAATGCTTCCCACGTAACTGTTTAAATCTGATCACGTATACATCTGGCACACATGTGGACTCATAGCATAGGCCTATAATGTTATATCCAATAGTTGGTGAGTTTCAGAAATGTATGTCTTATCACAGTCCCGTTTCTTGGTACGGGGTCGGGGATGAAGTGAAATGATTTTTTGACATATTCTTTTTTACGGCCGGATGCCCTTCCTGACGCCAGCGTCACATGAGGAGCTACTGAATACTAAATGAATGATTGTGAATGAAATTGGGTGAGAGAGGTGGAAGTAATCGGTTGTGGAGCTGTGACGGTATTTGCCTGGAAGTGAAAATGGGAAACCACAGAAAATTATTCCCAGGAGAGCCGATAGTAGGAATCGAACCACATTCTCCCGAATGCAGAGTTTGGATCCATAGCCGCAGCACTCCGTTCGGTTGGTTTCAGAAATATTTTTGTGTTAATGCATGGAAAAATACGTAACATTTTTATGATGCAGTACCACACATTAAAATTGTTGTTAAAATGCACTGAAACCAGAAATAAAAACTAAAATTTATTCCTTTAACTCCTCTAAACATTTTCGATTCCATCGCAGTTATCTAAACCAGCTCACCTTACCTTATGCTACCGCACTCTTCCGAGTAATCTTTAAATTGACCTTTTCGCTTCGGCCCTCCAGATTCAACCTGCCAGTGTCTTGGAGAGAACCAGGCAAGCTCTCCGTACTCATCTCTTGTTCATCGCCCATATCACTGAGCTGCGAGTTTAGATAAACACCCGGGTATGTTGCTGCCGGCCTGTTGACCTGGATTGATGCAATGCTCCACACCACCTTATCACGGGCCATTCTCTTCATCGCTACATAATTATCACATCCTACATCCTTCCTAATCTGTTTGACATGCTGATCCTTTTGTGCCCCTCGGAGATTTTTATCCCAAAGCTGCACGTCTCAGAATGTGACTAACGAACGTTGTCTTCATCAAATCAAATATCGTCAGGTCATTCTCTTCACACCTGCATGGTTCAATACCTCTTCGGAGCTCGATAGCTGCAGTCGCTTAAGTGCGGCCAGTATCCAGTATTCGGAAGATAGTAGATTCGAACCCCACTGTCAGCAGCCCTGAAGATGGTTTTCTGTGGTTTCCCATTTTCACACCAGGCAAATGCTGGGGCTGTACCTTGATTAAGGCCACGGCCGCTTCCTTCCCACTCCTAGTCCTTTCCTGCCCCATCGTCGCCATAAGACCTATCTGTGTCGGTGCGACGTAAAGCCCCTACCTTTCTTTCTGCAGCAGTTATCGTCCATGTTTCACTGCCATATAGTGCCTCGTTCTAGACAAATACTTCTCAGAAACGACTAAGTTTCAAAATAATAAGCCAAACATTGCTCACCTGAGACGTTTCAAAATTGGATAATTTTAAAAAAATGCCGTAGTTCCATTTATCTAAATTACTAACATTCCTTGTAGATGTGACTAAAATTATAAACATACATTTTAGTAGGATCTCCCTTCAAACAACATTTATATCTATGTATTATGCAGATATATATCTCCGTCATTGGCGTATGGTTACCTTCGGCCAAGGACCTAAGTGTGTAGGAGTAGTTAGCTTACAGTAGCTTGCTCTCTGGCTGCAAGAAGCAGGGTCTAGCTCGACGTAATGAAACTGTTGGTTGGTCCCCGGGGACGGCAGCTCTGCGGTGCAGATGTTTACGGCGCAATGGAATTAATTCCGCGAGGCTGACGCCCGCTCCGACGGACGGACGGACGGACGGACGGATATGTGGCCATGCCGCTAGTAATTGGATGGGGCCCGCCTTCCTTCCAGCCAGTAGGCACAGCTCGCCCGGGACACGGATCCAACCATTCCTTCCGCCACTAACATGGGATTCGTTTTGAAATGATCTCCGCAAGTTTGCTTTAGGAACGTTTTTTTCTTTTTCGTTTTTGTATTTTTTGTAATAGTGTGTCTTATTTTGTAGATCGCTGCGCAGCGTAGCTGATTAAGCGCTCGCACAAAGTTGCGTAACCGACTTCAGTCGGTTGTCATTTAGAAACACTTGATAGATAATTCCATATAAGGTAGAGTTTGAGGGATTTTCCATCATTCAACACATTGTAAAATATATTAAATTATAAGAAGACCGGTTTCGACTCCCTTGGAGTCGTCATCAGTTCTTGTTGAAAATCAAATCAAGGGGAATCTGATAACAATCATCATAATAAAAAATTATGTACCTAAAGGCGATTGCCTGGAAACACATCAATGGGTTGCAAGACATTACCTTGAAATGTAACGTACACATGGCAAGCAGCACTTGGAACTTAAAAAGTTCTTAGTTCTGGCTTAAACTGTCTTGTGTTCATGGAACACGGAACACTGGAAACACATGCACTGGTTGAAAATACTGTATATACAAACACGACACGAACACTTATGATATGGAACCTTGGCTCTCTAAGAGCGTTCTTGGACCTGACAGTCCTGTTTCTATCTGAAAAAAAAAAACTGGATGAAATACACACACATTGAAACAAAATGTACAAAGACATAGTTCTGGCCTAAACTGTCGCGCGTTCATGGACACGGAACACTGGAAACACATGCACTGGTTGAAAACACACACATACGATATGAAAGACAACGATATGAAACAATTGGCGTTTCAAGTATGTTCCTGGTCTTAACAGTCCTGCCACCATCTGACTAAACTAGTTGAAACATTTATACATTTATACATTGATTCCGGCTCTTCGGTGTGCCTGAAAACTATGAAAGTAGCTTGTGAGACGTAACACCAGTAACATTACGTTAATTAGATTGATTGTTAATTCCGACACAGCAGGTATCTTAAAAATCAATAGCAATTGAATCGACATTAATACATATTATTATTATTATTATTATTATTATTATTATTATTATTATTATTATTATTATTATTATTATTATTATTGCTAGTTGTTTTACGTCGCACCGACACAGATAGGTCTTACGGCGACGATGTGACAGGAAAGGGCTAGGAGTGGGAAGGAAGCGGCCGTGGCCTTAATTAAGGTACAGCCCCAGCATTTGCCTGGTGTGAAAATGGGAAACCACGGAAAACCATTTTCAGGGCTGCCGACAGTGGGGTTCGAACCTACTATCTCCCGAATACTGGATACTGGCCGCACTTAAGCGACTGCAGCTATCGAGCTCGGTATTATTATTAGTATTGTTATTTACGTTCCATTACGTATTTTTACGATTTTCTGAGACGCGGATTATCGCAATTTTTCCCGGAGGAGTTCTTTTACGTGCTGGTAAATCGACCGCCACGCGATTGACGTTTTCGAGCACCTTGAAATACCACCGGACTGAGCCGGGATCGAACCTGCCAACTTGGACTCAATATTATTATTAAAAGTCTGTAAAATGTTGGAATTTGAAGAGCAGTGCAGTAAGGATGTAGTAAAAATGAGCATTTTTAAAATTGAACACATGTCGGTACGACTGGTTAGAAACCCGAGAAGATCGCATGTCAAGTAAAAAGTAGTTCATTTATACATTCTGTATTTTTCTTGTTCTGTTATAACAGATAATGTATCGGTATATGAAACGTTTCACAGCGAGCTCGATGATAAAACCGTACCTGTTACTAAAAAATGAAAGTGCCACTTGCAACGTCACTCTCGTTGGTACATCCTGTCTCATGATAGTGTTTGCTCGTTGAGTTTCATCACCTGTATTTAACAGTAATGTATCAAGTTGTTCCATATTCATTCTCATGAGCCGTCTATGCTCTGAGGTATCTTAACTTACAGTTTTTCGAACAAGCCAAACTGAGGCTCCATGAACAACCCTTCTTAAAATCTAACCTCGGTTTACGTGGATGAATATGGGTGTGATTACCCGTCAGGAAGTCAAAATGACTTCGAGGTTTATTCAGTCTACGATATAAATAGGTACCTTATTAGTTTGTAGAGACAAAGACAACCAGGAAACCACTCTCTCCCATTTATGCTAAGGGTACGAATTAGAAGCCTTTACTTTCCATTCTGCCAAGGGCCAACATAGCCTAAACGGCTTTGTTTCTTCTCTCTTATCCGCCTCCAAGGCTGAGTGGTCTCTACCTTGCCGTCGGGTTCTATTCGCGCCTGGATCATATGAATTTAATCGTAAACAGTTAATTTCTTGGCTCGGGGACTAGATAATATGTTCCCCTCAAGATTACTGCAACTCACGAATCACACACAGCACTGCCCTTCGCTACAATAACACCGTGTTACCCATATCTGGAAGATTGCAAGGTCCAGCTGCAATAGCCTCACGACATTATTATTATTATTATTATTATTATTATTATTATTATTATTATTATTATTATTATTATTATTATTATACAAATCAGTCCGGTTTGACTCTACTTGGTGGCGAGAGACACGAAGGCAGTATGAACGATTGATTTTATGATATTGAGGAAACGATGGTTGAAAGGTATTTGTAATTTAGATTTGAAGATCAAGTTAGAAATGAATATTTAATTATTATTTTTTGCCAGTGATTTAAATCACACCAACTCAGTTTTTGTGTGTGTGTGTGACGATAGGATTGGGAAGGAAGCCGCCGTGGGCTCTTTTAGACCTCGAATCTATTGTTTTTGTTTTTAGGTGTTCTTTGGAGTTGCTCTCAATTTTTGTTTACATCTGTGTGACCAACGAACTGTCTGTCGTTTCACATAATTGTTGCATTTTTCATCAACTATATTATACAAACGATTAAAAAAATTCTCTTAAATCCATGACGTAACTTTATACTTTCAAACAAGCTTTTAGCGGTTTATTATCATTACCCTGAATCACTGTTGTTTGGGAATATTCATTGCAGTGGACTTCATACAGGTTTCACACTGCTAATATGCTTTCCTATCTTTGTTTCTATGACTTTTTTCACCTTCACAAATTGAGTTTTTTCCTCGTTTTGGTTTTTCCCTCATTGCAACATTAACGTCGAGATTAAATACACAATTGAAGTAGAACTGAATGATTACCTTCTTCTTTTCTAGTGTTTTCTTATTTTTCTGGGCCGGCACTAATGTGGATTAAGCTCCGTTTTACGGCCGGATGGCCTTCCTGAAGCCAACCCTATGTGGAGAGATGTATTCACAATTGCTTGTTTCTGTGGTAGTTGGGAGTGTGATGTGTTGGATGCAAATGAAGATGTGTTTTAAGACGATCACAAGAACGCTGTGCCCGAGCCAGGTGAATTAACTAACCTGGGCTAAAATCCGCGCGTGATTGTTAATCGAATCTGGGGCTCTATTAGTTCTAACCGAAAACAACTACACCAACCATTCAGCCAAGGCGCCAGACTTTCAAAAATGTAACTGTAAATAACTCTGTCAATAACGGATTTTTTTTAAATTTTCGTAATAAGGTCTCCTCAGCATTGCTCCGGATGCACTACAGCCTATAGGGTTTGTTAGTTTAATGTTACGTGATTAAAGCATGGAACAATACGTATAAAAATTAAAATGTGACCCCAACTGAAAAGTTATTAGCACAGAAAGTAATTGATAAATATTTAAATACACAGGGATTGTACATAGAATGTCTAAAAAAAGAGCATGGATGCGTGTATGGGTATTCAGAGTTGTCTAACTTTTAGGATGCATAGGGCGAAAATGACTCCCCGGTATGCCGCCAGGGTTAAAATCCGGTAAGGGGCCGATGACCTTCGATGTTAGGCCCTTTAAAACAACAAGCAGCAAGCATAAAAATCCGGTAAGATTTTGTTCTTCTCCTTAACGTTTCGTTATGATGAGAGAGAACAGAATGTATTCGTACACATCGTTACGAGATATTGGCAACTGGGTTTTAAATACACCTGGGGTTGAAGTTGCTCTGCGCAGAGAAGAAGGGATTATTTGTAGTGGAACGTTACTGCCTGTCTGTGACAGTTATTTATATAATCTAATCCATAATTAAATATGTTTTGCGTCCCGTTGGATGAAAGCGACCGAGCGTGCTTTTTGAAACAAAATAGTGAATATGAGGGAGAGAGTGTTATGTTACTGCAAACATTTAATATGTTGTGACGTTTGTGTCTGCCCAGTTTATACAGTTATGCCTGATTGTATCCCGGCGTGGAGCTCGCGCGTGTGCTGTGTAATGAAATTAATATTTTAGTCCTCATAGCCTTGACTTCATCGCCTTCAACTAGGGGATTTGTACGTAGTGCAGTTTCGTGTTGCACACATGATTTTACTGCTTTTTCCCTAACTCTGCAGTTTATTTCAAGAAGTTCCTTTAGCCCGCCTGGTGGCCATGATCGTGTAGGTGTTGAGGTCTAAACGGCCTTACATCGTGGTTAGCGGTTCGAGTCTGGCTGGTCGAAGAAAAATTCACCTTCATAATGTTGGCCGGCAGAGTAGGGGAGGTGGTGGTATACAATTTCTAATCACTAGATTGCGTGCCAAAAGCTTGGATTAAATTCCAAACGTATCCGCAGTGCTCATATGGAGTGAGAGCATATGAAGCTGTTGATGGTGATTCGTCCGTCGGATGGCGGCGTGAAACCTTGAGCAGACCCCTTGGTGCTATTCGACAGGAGTAGTCCATGTGCCGGCACGGGGTTTCACCCCCTCCCTTCCTGATATACATCACGTCATTCATTTCATCTTATTAACTCCTCTGATGAGGTTGACGTCAGGTCATAAAAACCCGCCGGGACAGATTTATCTCACCTCGTACCCGACCCCGTACAGGAACGGGAGAAAGGGTTGGACAAACATTTCTAAATTTCCTTTGTCCAAACACATATTTATACATCAACGAGTCTCGTGTAGTTTTGGTAATAAAGAATCCAAGAAAGAAGCTTTACAGACTTTGTACTCTAATTGAGATTTCATATTATTTCTAATTGTCTCTGTGCTTCGGCTTTTATTCAAAATCCCTGTTCCTAAGATACAGTAGGCTACTTAGTTACATTTCAAATCTTCCAAACAACGGCGAATTTTTGCGAAAGTAGGTTCTGTTGTTTGGGGTGAGTATTGCAATGACATCTGAATACCTATTGTCCTGGTTTCTTTAAAACTTCCGTTTTATAATTCACGGTAGACAATCTAATTAGTGGCAATATATATTATTAATAAACACTATACTATAAGCTACACAGTATACTTAAGTATTAAAGCCTAGGTCGTGTGCTAATGCTAATATCTTGTGGACTTTTCTTTTTTAGAGATTTTTATGCACAAAAGTTCTTTCTCACATATTGGGTCTCATCAGTGTCGATGCGACGTAAAGCAATTTAAAAAAAAAAGTGCTCTATCGGACTGTTGGGCAGCGTCACTGCTCACACTTTTGTCATAGATTAATGACCCACACACATCTAAAGCTTCCTCGATAAATGTTCCCTACAACTATGAAAATCACCAAAAAAAATCCCATTCCCTGTCTCTAGAGATAGCGCGAGCACAAATACAGACACTTGCCGGGGACTTCATTTTACTCGTATGCGTAGTTTTCGAAAGTTCTTTTTTTTAAACAATGAATTGACCCTCTTACACAATTTGCCTGTTGATGCAAATCAACTTTCTTTGAACATATTTGTCTTGTGTATGTTTTCTACAGCAGGAGTCATTGTTAAAGCGGAAGAATGTTGTAGACGAATGTTACTTACGTTATTAAAAGGTAGTATTATTATATGTGGTCAGTTGGGAGTCGTGTTTCACTCCTGTTGTGTTCGCGCGGTTCGATATTGCTCACTCTCACACGTACGAGTGGTGGGAGGTGGTGCTGCACCAGGTAACTATGGTAATTGTGGCACGCGCCGCCCCTGGGCATTGGTTCAAACCCCGTGCCGCGTTCTACATGTAATTAACGGCTGCGCTTTTGAGCCAAAATGGTCAAATTAATACCAGGCTCATTATCACCGTCTATCAGGGGTTCGACCAGCTTTGTGTAACTACATCACAAAATTAATAATTGTTCAAAACTATTCCGGGATATGTGGTAGAGTACTTCAGTATAAAATTTCTGCTTGTACATTGGTGGTGTCTGAGGTAATCTCCAACTCTCGTAGACTGTGGGTAACTCAAATTGATTTAATCTCTGTTGTAGATGTTGAGAGGTAATAAGTGGGAAGAATTTGTGAATACAGAACTATGTCTCATTGCATTTGACCAAGCTATCTGTTTGTAACCAGGATCATATACCGAAAAATAAGGTTTGTCTATAATCTGTACAAAGATCAGTCAGCGGTGATAAGAATCGAGGATTTTGAAAAAGATGCAGCTGTCTGGAAAGAGGTGAGGAAGGGCTGCAGTATTCCCCGCCCCCACACTTCTTTTCAGCATTCATATAGAACAAGTAGTAAAGGAAGTCAAAGACGTATTTGGGGAAAGGAATCACATTTCAGAAAGAGGTAATCAAAACATTTCTCGATGACGTTCTTCTTATTTTTTTTAACTTAGTTGCAGAAGATATCGAGAAATTTAATCAGTCACCACTGATCTGCATTTTCAGAGCAGTCGCCCAGGTGGCAGTTACTCTGTCTCTTTTATACCTAGTCTTTTATTAAATAATTGCAAAGAATTTGGAAATTTATTGAACATCTCCCTTGGTAAATCATTCCAACCCGTAACTCCTCTTCCTATAAACGAATATTTGCCCCAATTTGTCCTCTTGAATTCCAACTTTATCTTCATATTGTGATCTTTCCTACTTTTACAAACACCACTCAAATGCATTTTTCTACTAATGTAATTCCACGCTATCTCCCCACTGACAGCTCGGAACATACGACTTAGTGGAGCAGCTCATCTCCTTTCTCCCAAGTCTCCCGAGCCCAAACTTTGCAACATTTTTGTAACGCTACTCTTTTGTCGGAAATCATCCAGAACAAATTACGTTACTATATATTCACAGTCTTGCAGAAGTAATATTAGGACTAGATGAAAATAAATAAATAAATAAATAAATAAATCCAAAAGAAAAATAATTAAATGCAGTCGAAGTTCTATGACGCAGGAAGTATTCGATTAGGAAATGAAATCTTGATGGAGGCAATTGAATATTGTTACTTTGACAATAGAATAACTAACAAGGAATATGTTTCTTAAAATAAAAGAATTTTGCCCAGTGGATATGCTTATTATAATATTTGTGAAGACTTTCATGTAGAGCGTGACATTGTATGGAAGTGAAACATGGACAATAGCTAATGCATAGGAAAAAAAATAGAAGCTCTTGAAATGTGGTGTTACAGATGAATGTTGAAGGCGAGATGGGTAATTCGGAACACAAACGAATAGATTATGTATCAAGTTGGTGAATGGAGAATGTTTTGGTGAAATTTGACCAGAAGAAGAGCTAGACTAGATTTTAGGACACATCTTGAGGCACTCAGGAATTTTCACTTAGATTTTGAGGGAATTGAAGGGTGTAAGAGCAATGGTAGAATACTAAAGAATGAATGTAACAAACATGAGTAGAAGTAGGACGGAGTAATTACATAGAAATGGAGTGGTCGGCACAGGATATTAATGGAGAGCTGCATCAAACCAGTCTATGGACTGATGATCCGAACGGCGAATGTCTCGTTTCCCCAGTACTATATTCGAGGGATCAAGGCCGTACCCAGGGGATAGGTTAGGGGGGTTCGAACAAACCCCCTCCGAAATAAAAGTGAACTTGACAAATTTAAACAGCATATACAGGTTTTAAAACACCCTACAATGCATTATAAATATTATAAAAATAACCATTTGCAAAATAAACAATTGAATTTATCCTATAAAATCTGTGCCATCTTTAAATGTTACTGTATGAATATAGTTAACAAATTTACTGAGTTCATAAATGGAAATTTTACTTTTGGTGAGATATACGGATTGTTTGTTTTTATGTTCTTAATGGATCTTGCACCATAAAATCGATTTCAATGAACATACAGAAATATTTTCATGTTATCGAGCCGCTAGAATATTTTAAAAAAGTTAATCAACCTCTAAATATTTCAATACTTGCAGTGAAACATATTGTTACCTCCATATTTAAACAAGTTACAGAAATCTTTTTGTCACACTGCTCGCACGTGTTAGAGCGTGTTCTGCCCACCAGACCGCTATGAATTTACCTTTCTACTTCACCCGTTGAGTTGTAAATGGTAATGCTCTAAAACTATTTCAGACTTTTCCTTCCGTAAAATCTGTTTCAAAGTAAAAAAAAAAAAAAAGCATTTGTTACTATAGTTTTGTTTTCGCAAGCCCCCCCCCCCCAATCTTTACCTCGTCCGAAAAAAATCCCGGGTACGGCTCTGCAATAATAATAATAATTGTTCCGGGGATTTCGTGGAACACAGAGGTGTAAGAAGGTGCTGGGATGAGTGGGTGGACAGGGAAATACCAGAGCATAAGTTAAAGCACTAAATATCGAAATTTTATTTCCTTCCTTTTTTAAAATTTTAAAATTTGATAGATAATCTGAATAAACAACAACAAATAACAGTTAACGAGCTCGTCAGCTCGGATAACAACAGAGCACTACGAGTCCAAAAATCAGGTACAAGAACTGGATAGCATTATCAATGTTAGGGTACTGTATGAATATAGTTAACAAATTTACTGAGTACATAAATGGAGATTTTACTTTTGGTGAGATATACGGATATAAGGGATGAGCATTGTAGCTCTAAAAGTACACTATTTTACAAGAAGATATTTGCTCCACTCACATTCTAGGAGACTTAGCTCCGAAAGGTACTGTAGTCCAGCCTCTAAGAGGCACAACCTTCTAACAAACTTATGTCTTACAACTTTCAAGAACTGTGTTTACAGTCACTTTTGCTCAACAGCCTGTTACACACTCGTTTATCAATAATGACACTTTAAACTGGGGCAGTAGGTCCCATACTAAATGGCTTTAATGTAAAATTAAAAAGCTAGGAGCCGAAATACTTGCACTCCTTTTAGAAAAACACTTAAAATCTAATTGAGCTCATGGCCCGAATTTGCAGAGGCTAAGCCTATACTGCAGAGGGGTGACTAAACGAAAAATATTAAATGCCGAACGAGTGTGAAGAATTTAGAAGTTTGGGAAATTTTAGTCACCCCGGGAAATAAGCGAGGGTGAACACTCTTTATTCCGTGAATTTACATATTTGCAGCAGTGATTAGAACAGAGTCCTTAGACTTGCGGAAGAATAACATTTAATCAATTACTTCAGAACTTTACATTAATAAAAGAAGTCTGAAACATTCCCCTCAAGTTATCTGCCTGGAGCTGTCACTTGTTAAGAAATTTCTGCCATTACCTTCATAACGATGGCAGTCCCTGCCTTCTTATTACGCTGCACACACACTAGACCGGAGCGATGAAGATGACAATACGACCCTACAGCGCCCAGCTTTAATAGCATCTCAGAGGGGAAGATTCCAGAACTCTCTTGGGATAGGCAGAATGCCTGTACACACCCCCAGTTTTAATCGACTTAGAGAAATATACACAAAATTCCCTATTGGTTATTAACTTAAGGAAGAAGGAAGCCATAAGGAGTGTTGACAACATAGGTACATTAAAAATACAATCTACAAAACTTAAGGTTTGCCAACTTCAAAAAATTGGAATTCCCTTCAGAATTAATCGTCCTTAATCCCTCCAGAGGCGGCACATAGGCCGATAGTAGAGACATCTAATGGTTGAACGTCCAAGTATCTTGTGATTCATTAGTTCAAGATTCGTACCATAGATGGCCTTCTAGAAGGCGCGCAATTCAACGGGACGGTACAATAACAATCATCATAATCATCATCTTCATCAGTGTCTAGATGCAATGCTTTTTCAATGTACCCAATGTTCTCTGTCCTCAGCTGCTCGTTTCATTCCGTAACAGGTACCATAATGAAGATTCTGTGCCAAGTCTTGGAGGAATTTTTTCCTCGGTCGTCCTCGGCCTTTCTTCCCCGTGATTTTCTCTTCATGCTTATTGGTAAGAAAGGAATTATGTCGCAAAATGTGGTCTGTGAATTTAGCTCTTCTTCTCTGCGTAGTTAGCGTCAATCCTCTCTTCGCTTGAATTTGTTGCGGAAGGCTTTCATTTGTTCTTTTTCAAATCCATGTAATCCGTAGCATTTGTCTCTACAGTAGTCTCACATCTCAAACGCTTCCACTCGTTTCCCAAGATTCACAGCCATACACCGCAAATTAATAATAATAATAATAATAATAATAATAATAATAATAATAATAAAAATCTCCAACGCTCCTACAACTGCTATTGGCTTGTCAGGTTTAGTTCTACCCCTGGCGGTCGTTGATGATGATGATGATGATGATCACGAGTACTGATTTTTTTATATCCCACTGAATTATTCGTGATTTCATTTCGATTCAACCCAAATATATGATTAGTATTTTTGTATCATTAAATTGACAATGCATGCGTACTGACGTGTCATTTTCCAGATGACCATCATTATAAAACATACAGCAGATTAACCTATGAGTAGAATTCTGTAGTTGCAGCAGATCCTCTTGGGATCCGTAGGAAGTCTGGTCTGATCAGAATGCACTCATACAGTATTTACGACTGGTCCATAAAGGAGTAGTAATATCTCCTAATTAGACATTTTTCGTCGTCCTTGCAGCTTATTCTTGGCTTATATCTCTTGCCAAACAGCTGGAGGAGCTCAGTCTTTGGCGGCGTTTCTTTGTAATACGATTTTCTGCTGAGTGTATTTGGCGTGTAGCATGTGTTCCTCAAGATTTAGTAAGTAAACACTTTAGCCTCCCAATTTATCCTTGTACCAAGGAGCAGCGCTGAGACATGAAGATACTTGAAGGGATAGTTTAACGTAGAAACCTAGGAACCTGTAGACTTGTACCAACTTGCTAAGGTTCCTAGTTACCTGACAAACGGGTGAGTTGGCCGTGCGGTTAGGGGCGCGCAGCTGTGAGCTTGCATGCGGGAGATAGTGGGTTCGAGCCCCACTGTCGGCAGCTCTGAAGATGGTTTTTCGTGGTTTCCCATTTTCACACCAGGCAAAGGCTGGGATGTACCTTAATTAAGCCCACGGTCGATTCTCACTCCTAGGCCTTTCCTATCCCATCATCGCCACAAGACCTGTGTCGGTGCGACGTAAAGCAAGTTGTAAAAAGAAAGTTAACTGACACATTTACTAAATCCTAATTGATTTAATTTGCTGGAAGGAATTTCAATATTCTGGGTTCCCTGCTTGGGAAAATTTTTCCGGCTGGCTGGGTACAATGCCTCCTTCCTCGTACATTGCCCATTGTCGATAATATAGCTGTTATTCCAGTATATGTATCATATTCAGGGATGTTATAAGGAGAGAAGCATCTATAGCGATTATATTTTTCTTGGGCTGTGGGAGGAGAGGGAGAGTCTTAATTTCGCCTAACTCTTGTTTCCATGGTTGTTTTTTGGTTCTAAAATCGTTTACTATTGGTCTGAGTTGATTCCAAAAATTCCATCCAGTTCTTTAGTTTTACTTGGAACAAGACTCCTGCTTCTTGGCCACGTTATAATGCTAGTAGCCATTTACTCACTAATCAGGAAGTCCAAAGTTCGTTGTTGACTGTTCTAGAAAACTGCAACGGTCTCTTAGTTCTGTGGTTTTGACTGTCTGCCCATATATGATTATATTATACTACTGTACATTATGCTGAAACTTCAGTACAGTGACAATTCACTGTCTTACCCGTACATTTCATCTGAAGGTTTGTGCCTTCTGTATCACAATCTCACAAAACCTGCCAACACATTCTACTGCGTTCTTACTGTTCGTTACGAATAACTTTAGAAGTGTCATTAATTATTAGCCCTTTTCTTTTACAGTGTGCTTTACGTCGCATCAGCTCAGATAGGTCTTACGGCGACGATAGGATACGAAAAGTTAAGTGTTATTTTGGCGTGTGCCTTTCACAATATCCATTTTTCTACAGAAACTACGATGTCTGTTTGAATATTGTGGTATATGTTTATTTCGATACTGTCTATCCAGCATGCAATGGTTGAACCTACTGTAGTATCGGCCAACTTCATTGTAGAAGAGACTTGTCGTGCGCGAATTTAGTAGGCCTAAATGAAAATAGTGGTATTGATCGAAATGCATGCATGCACTAATTTGGAGCTAAAGGTAGTTTATAAAATAGTATTTGTATGTTGTAGTCATGCCCATTCTGTTAGACAGCTGCAGTATTGTGCAAGTTCAGAGTTATTTCGGTGACAGACTGTGGTCATTCGATTGGCGGTTGCTTCGTGATTGGAGGAACGTGCAGTAGTTTGGACTAGTGCCAGGTCTGCACACATATCTAACATGTGCATCATATCTCCCATCTGTAAGAACTGATTAGCCAATATTGCAGAGACTTCCCTTGTTTAGTTACATTGAAAACGTAAGTACAATTCAGAGATGGTGAATGGAGAAAGGGGCATAGCGTGCAGACTTTTCTGTGAGTTTTCAGGTACTGCCTGGCTGAATTTTTTTTTACAGTTGCCTCGCATTTGCAATACCTGGCACAGTTCTTATGTTTTTTTGCTATTTGCTGTACGTCGCACCGACACAGATAGGTCTTATGGCGACGATGGGACAGGAAAGGCCTAGGAATAGGAAGGAAGCGGCCGTGGCCTTAAGTAAGGTACAGCCCCAGCATTTGCCTGGTGTGAAAATGGGAAACCACGGAAAACCATCATCAGGGTTGCCGACAGTGGGATTCGAACCCACTATCTCCCGGATGCAAGCTCACAGCTGCGCGCTCCTAACCGCACGGCCAACTCGCCCGGTTATGTTCAACTTTAACTGGAATAAATCCGAGTTCCTCGTACAGGTCATGTCGTCGACCACCACGATTCATGTTGACTACTGTCGAAATGGACCACTCTCAGGGAGGGGGGATAGTGTCAGCAAGAATCCTTACAACTGAAGCCAATACGAGTTGAAACAAAAACAGAGATTGAGAAAACACGTGCAGTTATTATCAGTCTGGTTTCATGTGCGACAGGGAGCAAACTTAAGATATCGTCAGAGAAAGCGTCGTCGAGGCTTGTAGATTTCTGCCACATAATGATGCGTGATAGATCGACAGTTCATATCAAAGGAAATCGCCACAAATCTATTACGGGTAGTCGAATACAACATTGTTCCACTGTATTGAGATTTTAAACATGTGCTGCACATTCATTGGAGCAGCATTATGGCATCTAGTGGTTGAACATTATTTGTTATTCACCGATTGTTACGTTTAATTATTTTAGAGTTGAAAATTAATATATGTGCGATGAAGAAACGTTTTTCTTTGTTCCTGTACATTTTAATAAAAGTGCCAGGAAGGGAGTACTTGAAAACCACAGAAAAGTTTGTACACGAACTTATGTTAAAGCTCGTGTCTACTACTACTGCTACTACTACTACTACTACCAGAAGACGGTGATAGTAAAGTGGTTAGTATACAGTGGCCGTCCTTGTTTGCTTGCTTGATGGCTATAATTTTAATAGTTCTGACAGTTCTGAGAGGTGGGTCCGTTTACTGCCTGCGTGGGTGGGTGGGGAGAAGGGAGTAGCGGGTATGGTCGCCATGGAAACGTGGGCGGACTTACTGTGGTTGCCATGGAGATAGATAAGCCTGCTGGCCGGCTCGTGTTGCTTGGAGTTGCCAAACCCCTCACTTCTGAGTTACGTGCAACAGAACACAGCGGTCTGAACGAACAAGTGAGCCGAAAGCGAAGAGAAGGAGAAAAGAATGCAGGAATATGACAACATCGAACAATGCTCCTTCCTCCAGCCCTGTCTGTCAAGACGCTTCTGTTAGTATTACGGGTATAGTTCTTTTGATGATAATGATGATGATCGTTGTTTAAAGGAGCCTAACAGCTAGGTCATCGGTCCCTAATGATACGAGGTGCAACGAAAAGAAACGATAATTGAAACAAAATGTATCACTGACTAGAATCTAAAACGAATAATGAAAAAATGATCATGGGTCCAAAACAATCAGTGGACCCGATTCACAATGCCTTATTTTCTGGATGACGCTTGTTCAAAGGGGTCCAAAATCCAGGTCACCGGCCCCTCGTATAGTACTAATCACTGGTAAAGCAGAACCATGGCGTTTCTACTAAAGTAGTACTGAACACAGGAAACGAAGAATCATGGTGTTCCTCGCACGGTGGTACTAATCACAGGTAATGAAGACTCAGGGTATGTCTCACATAACGGCACTACTCTCAGGCAACACAGACCCATGTTACTACTCCCATAGTAGTCCTCTCCCGATGATACTAATCACAGACTCACGTGTAAGCAGTAGCGGTACGAGTTCCTCAGGTATTATTATTATTATTATTAGTAGTAGTAGTAGTAGTAGTGATTATTGCTCTGAGAGGGAGCACAACCAGGCACATGCAGTTGCTAATCGCAAGTGAAGTAGAGCCATGGTGTTCATCGCGTAATGATACTAATGCCAGATTGTCTCATGGTTCCTAAAAGTATCATCCGTTGGTCGCCCCTGTTATTCGCCTCTTACGACAGGCAGGGGGTACAGTGAGTGTATTCTTCATCTGTGTCCCCAGCCCACGGGTGGTATATAGATATTTTAGAGACCCTTCGGAATATAATAAGGCTCCACCTAACGAAGGTAAGGCGTATTGGCAGAAGAAGAATGGACGGTGTAAATGTTTCAGAGTTAAATGTTGTACAGCTGTCAACTAATAAGAGGCGCGACATGTTTTACTACATCTTGCGCTTGTTAAAAGAACACGTGGCGTCTTATTCAAGCCGATGCCGCGGCAGAGTGAGAAATACAAACTTACAAAATTTGTAACTGGAAGTAAGCTGTTTTTTTAAATTTCTTAATAGGTAAAAGTTCGCGGCACAGTGTCTGTTTGAGTAAATCTCTGCGCGACGCAGCCTCGCGTAATTATAAAGAAATATTGGATTTTTTTTTTTTTTGCTAGGGGCTTTACGTCGCACCGACACAGATAGGTCTTATGGCGACGATGGGATAGGAAAGGGCTAGGAGTTGGAAGGAAGTGGCCGTGGCCTTAATTAAGGTACAGCCCCAGCATTTGCCTGGTGTGAAAATGGGAAACCACGGAAAACCATCTTCAGGGCTGCCGATAGTGGGATTCGAACCTACTATCTCCCGGATGCAAGCTCACAGCCGCGCGCCTCTACACGCACGAAAATATTGGATTAAGAACATTTCATTTGCAGCAGTCTAATTTTCTTTTCTATCCTGTTCTTTTCTCTCCACAAGAACTTGCATAGAAAACAAATTGTTCGGTTTAATTACAAGTTATTGTAATGAAAATGAAAATCCACAGCATGTTTCCAGTCATTCGACCGGGTCAGGAATGGAATGAATGAAGCCCCCATCTAGCGGCGAGGATAGACATTGAGCCGGCTGCCGAAGCCTGATTAGTGAATGCCAGATGAAATGAAATGATATTGGAGAGTGTTGCTGGAATGAAAGATGACAGGGAAAACCGGAGTACCCAGGAGAGAAACCTGTCCCACCTCCGCTTTGTCCAGCACAAATCTCACATGGAATAACCGGGTTTTGAACCGGAACCCAGCGGTGACAGGCCGGCGCGCTGCCGCCTGAGCCACGGAGGCTCTAAGTTATTGTAATATCATAAGGAAATATGTGATTATTTTTATTATGCGCTTTCCTTCCACCAGTCAATGTGAAATTCTCCACATTCCCAACACTCAGCACACAATACTCCCAACGATGTTTTTTTCATCCGTCTCCCAACTCTAATAATGTTAAGAGACAAGCGTCAAGTAAATTTATATTCCAGGGATGTGTAAATAATCTCTTCATAATTAATTGACATGGTTATACCGCCATCTTGACCTACGACTTGGCTGTGAACATGGAGATTCTCATGGTTTTCGATTTGGACAGTTGTTATTAATAGACTGTGTGCCTGATCTTATTACTCCTTTATGTTTTTTTATTATTTTATTATCAAAGTTAACATTTCTTAATTAGTCTGACAGCACCAGTAAAATGTACTCAGTACAGCTGTATCTTGTGCTTTGTAAATAAATAAATAAATAAATAAATAAATAAATAAATAAATAACTAGCTGGTGTGTATCCGTCCTTGATTTGTTAGCTTTTGTATTTTCAGAGTTTTAAAAACAATATTGATTGTGTGGCTTTAGTGCTGGGAGTGTCTGAGGACGTGCTCGACACCAAATAAAAATAATAATACATTTCTGCGTTATTCGTCAGTTCGGGTCTTTGATTACCAGAAACTAACTGAAAGAGTTTATCAGACAAGCCCGTAAATGAAGTATTAACAAGTATTTACCTGTAAGTCGGCTGTCCTGTAATGTATCCATGTCTTCACTTCCCGCCAACTTGCTGAGTGCTACCAAGGAGGTTATAGAATTTTGAAAAGCAGTGAAGTTTAAAGAGAGATCCTTTGAGAACACACTCAAAGTAAAATTGGAGGGAAATTCGAATTTCATTGTTAGTCGGAGAATAAAACATATTTGTCCACATATGTGGACATTGGGTCGGAAGAGGAGGCACTGGATGAAAGCACGCCAAGAAATGTTTAAATTTAGAATGTATTTTTAAAGTTATCTTTTCATTTGATAGATAATACTTTCTGAACAACAAGAACAGTAAGACTTTAACAAGGAATAAGTATTTGAAAGGGTACAACAAAAATTCTACAGTTCTAGCCCTTCTGGCAAGCTACTCTATATTGAAGACATCCTAAGGATATGAACTACGAATTTTAGGTAAATAAAATATAATAAAATATGATGATATATTCTGTATTTATTCCTAAAATTGCAATCCTTTTCTTAATCATCGTTATCCGGTCGATTAGATTATCAGTTTGCCTTTTTCTACTACTACGAGCGCTAATATGCGTCAATGCATTGTTTCACTTAAGCACCACTACGAGCGCTAGTGTGAATCAATGCAGAGTTTCACTTAAGCCCTTATGACCACCCTCGGTTTGGGCATTTTTCGAAATATAAAAAAAAATACCTGAGAGTATTGTACCAAGGAACATATTACAGAAAGAATTATTTAAATAAATTAATTTGACTAGGATTTGAATAAACAAGAAAACGAGTAAAGATACATGCGGTTTTAGGCTGTTTTTCCGGAACTGCATTTTTTAGTTTGATAGAGTTATCCAAGACTGACAATTTGAAACCTTTTCGGGCCCTGTAACCTTTCAACTGTCGTCACAATTGAGGAAATTGCTTTTGAAGCTTAGTATACAAATCGGGGAGAAGCAGCTCCCATTGTCCTGCACTTTACCAAAGTCTTCGTCTTATGAAACCAAAGAGGCTTGAGCTTCTATAGACTTAGTTCAAGAGCAGAAGCTCAGTTAGCAAAGAAGTTTAGAACTTCCAAAACAACGCCATTAACGTTATTAACATTAAACATGAGAAGGGTCTCGAACCCTGGACTTCATATACAATTTTTGTTTAATGGTCGACCAGGCTTGAGATACACTCCTTCAGAAAAGCTTAACATGTTTTATATGACACTCGCTGTCCTTACTCATTAGGACTGAACAGAATGAAAGGGATGCTGAACACCTCAAGCAATTTATGACTTGTCATAAAACCTAGTAGGGCAGAAGGCCCGGTAACACAGACGATATGCCATACTACAAGGTGACTTAAAACCAGAAAGAAGTTAAAGACTGAAGCACAGGGTAGAAATTTAGAGTTAGGGAACTTAGTCACCAGAGAACAGAGAGTGAGTAAGGGAAACGCGGGTACACACTCGTACGTCATCAAAATTACATAGTCCCCATAATGGGTTTACACCATGTCGGTAGACAGCGTAGAAAACCTACATGATATGACCTAACAGAAAATAGGGAAACCCTACATTAAATTAAAGATGGCGCAGCACGGCCTAACTGTTACATCCTGGAGGAGAACGTTGGTATCTTCCCCTCGCCACGCGCAGATAAGTTCACAATGTATGGTTAAATAGGTGCCTACCTTACTGCTGTCCCAGCCTCATCGTCGTCTCCTGGGAGGAAGGCCTCACTTTACGTCGCACACTCCAAGATCAGATCAGATGTATAAGGCTCAAGCTTAAGCCCCATTCACAATGCAAACGTAACGTAACGTAAACTTAAAATTAACGTTGACTTAGAAGTTAGCGGCCATCTTATCTAATGGAACCATTCACAATGCGCCGACGTAAACTTAACTGCGAGTCCGTAAAATTAAGGGATTGCAAACTCCAAGCTCTTGTGGTTAATTTTACGTTAACTTAAGAACCAGCCAATCAGAGCAGAGGTAAACATTGTATGTTGTGCACGATATGACTTCTTTCGACGAAACACTTGTACTTCTCTTTCAATATAATCTTTGTATGTATGTATGATATAAGGAAAAAGAATTACAAATACGCTGTACCGAAAAATAATAGGTGGAAATAAATATCTTGTAGCAATGCAATCTGATGGTATATGGGGGGGTGGGGGGCAAGCTCGCAGCGCTGGCGAACGGATGAGACAATCATAAATAAAACAGTGTCCCTGTATATTTTTTCTTATTTTTTTAGAAATGGGGAAGCGAATCGTAAGAAAGGCAAAGAGTTCAGGTTTAATCCGCATGTCCAAAATGAACTGATGAGGGTCATTTCTTACAGTAGATTACCGAAATCGCCCTGAGATAAACTCCTTTGATTCTGCACCGTTGTTTAGATCGCCCTTTCAGGTACCGTACACAGCTCCCAGGAGCAAAGCAATAGATGTTTGAAGTAATATGAATTCCGCTACCACGTTGTTTGATTCCAACGAGGTATTGAAATATAAAACTGCGAGATAGCCCAAAACTCGACTTCCGTGCTAAATAACACGGCAGTGTTTTGATTGGCTGCTCTGTACTCTTTACGTTAATGTTACGTTCCTCCATTGTGAATACCACAAATTTTACGTTAATTTTACGGTTACGTTACGTCGTTAAGTTTACGGTTACGTTTGCATTGTGAATGAGGCTTTACAGTACTGTATTTATGAGGTCGAGCTGGATGCTGATTCCTTGATGATGGCATAACCAGACAGTAGTGACAACTTAAGAAACAAAAGACTCGAGCCCATTATGTGCCAATCCCAAAACAGAAGCAGTTCTCAACTAAGTTGAACACAATCTACGGCCCTGGATGGCACTCAGAACGACAGTAGTGACATCTAGTAATGAACCAGTAATTTAAGTGGATATTGTTCAGTTCAGACTGTCTCCGTGATACTTTACTATATACAGGCGTAAGAAGTGATGTCTACGACTAGGGAGAGGCCGTAATACTGTCACAGTTATAGTCAGATAGGGAAAGGGTGAAACCTTGTGTCGGCATATAACCTACTCCTGTCGAATAACACCAACAGGTCTGTTTAAGGCTTGACGTCTTCATCCGACGGACGAATCACTGTGAACAGCGTCATATGCCCTTTCTTCATGCAAACACTACGGAGATGTTTGGAATTTATCCAGGATATTGGCACGCGATCTACTGATTAGGAATTGTGAACCAGCCAGCTCACAGTGGCATGCAGCAAAGGTTGCAGACAGCAGAATAAACAAAGCATTCCTCATGATACAACGGTAGTCAGTGTAATGTTGTCAAATTTGATAAGCTTGAGTGTAGGTTATCACTTTTTTTCTTCCGGCTTGGCGGTTTTAGAGCTTCTCCCGCCGTCATGGTTCCTTTTCCCCAGGTGATCCATTTCTTCACGTTTCTCTTCTCGTCTTGATCAATAGGGGTTAATAATAACGCGCTTTTACAGCTTACAAAAACAATTACATCAACCACCACCATTACCAGTTAGTTCCTCTCCATGACGGCTGAACAATATTTCTTAGCTATAAAATTTAAATTTGTGACTTTTTCCGTTATTATAGCTCATACGATAAAGTGTATCGCATGTAACATATTGTATATTGATTGCGATAATTTTTGTCATGTAACTTGCTCTATAGACTAGAACTAATATTTCCGGAGATGTTTAGAAGTTTGTGAAAATTGCAATAATGGTGACATATAAATTTTTTTTGCTCGTAGGGTAAGAACGCACGTAACGTAAAAGGTTGGAAATAAAATTACATTTTACACAATGTACAGTTTTTCGGCACAGTTTAAATTAACGGCGAAATTTGACATTTCCTATTTTGACTCCGTTCATAATGGTACATCACTGAATACTGTCTGACTCGTCAGCGTACTGGCCTTCGGTTCAGAGGGTCCCGGGTTCGATTCCCGGTCGGGTCGGGGATTTTAACCTTCATTGGTTAATTCCAGTGGCCCGGGGGCTGTGTGTTTGTGCAGTCCCCAACATCCTTGCAACTCACACACCACACATAACACTATCCTCCACCCCAATAGCACGCAGTTACCTACACGTGGCAGATGCCGCTCACACTCATCGGAGGGTCTGCCTTACAAGGGCTGCACTCGGCTTGAAATATCCACACGAAATTAATTAAACTGAATACTAAACAGATAGTATATAGCCCAGGGCACAACCCGACTATCCTTCAACATTAATACGAAGTTTCGAGGAATTGTGTTTATCCGTTTTCCTGTGATTTGACGAATGATCAGACGGACAAAATGCGAACGGAACCTACTTTCGACTTCTCTACACCTGATCGGAGATTTAAAAAAGGAGTATGTAGCAAAAATTTGAAGTGTTCAGACAAAATTATAATTTAACGTAAATAAATGGATACTGGATTAAAGCCACTATGTTTATTTAATGAAGCCGAGCTTTCAGCCAAATTGCATTGGCCTTCATCAGGGCAAGATAAACTATGCTTCCGACAGTGAGCAAAGATATTCAAAGAAACGTGGAAGTCATGGACGTACTGTCCACGGCCTACCCCACTAATAGGACTCAAGGATCGTCGTGCTGTCATTCACCGCCCTCTGTCGTCCGGCTCCATGGGTAAATGGTTAGCGTGCTGGCCTTTGGTCCAGAGGGTCCCGCGTTCGATTCCTGGCAGGGTCGGGAATTTTAACCTTAATTGGTTAATTTCGCTGGCACTGGGGTTGGGTATATATGTCGTCTTCATCATCATTTCATACTCATCACGACGCGCAGGTCACCTACGGGTGTCAAATCAAAAGACCTGCACTTGGCGAGCCGAACTTGTCCTCGGACACTCCCGGCACTAAAAGTCATACGCCATTTCATTTTTACCGCCCTCTGTCGACAGTGATTTAAATGACTACACAGGAACTGAAGCAGCCCAAGGAGGGGTTGAAGTGTCCCACTGGATCCTTTGTTTTCTTCGTAATTATCGCGAGAGTGAAATATTTCTTCTCGAATGGTTTGGGTTGGCAAAGTTATATAAAACAAAATATCGCCATGTATATATCTAACGTAGCATGTTGACTGCGCGTCATTTGTAACATCACTAATTTCGTCTATTTGTAAACGCATACTAAGGACTCTTCGTAACGCTTTCGATTAACTGAGATTCCACGTTACCTGCCATCGTTAATTCAGCGACCGGCAGTTTCATTTGAAAGAGGTATCGAATCAATACCTTATAGTAATTTTTTTCAACCATAGTTTTCACCACTCTTTTATTGCTGAATAAAGTGCATTTTCCCCGATATAATGAGATTTCTTGTTCTGGCAATGCGCAAACTTAAGAGGTAGGATGCTTCTAGTGCCTTGCTATTAATCAAACCCCTAGCCGTAACTTTGTCTTTCCCATCATTTATTGTTCCTAAGTGTCGCTGAAAAAATTATATTGGTTTAACCAGCCTCTGGGCTGATGGCCTAACAGACAGACATTTTTTACATCATGAGATTTTGTTTCTAAATGTCTTGAGTTTTGCTGGTTTCATGGACTCTTTCGACAGTACACAAAACACACCGCACCAAGTATATATATCCTTATTGCAAATACGAACGGTCATATTTCCTACTCTGTTTTTCTATGATCTGTTTGTTTCAACCTTAATAATAAACCCATCACACTTACTCGCTGTTGCAACACACGTTTCACAGTTAAACTTGTATCACTTGCTTTACTTTTCAAGGTTCCTGTTCTGAGCCACTTTCCCATTATTAGGAGAATTCTCGAAACTATAATATTAAAACTGGAGTTAACTCCACACTTTCTCCAGCTATAACTTAGCACCTTTGCAGATCTACTGAGCTTTGGTTAAGGGAGCAAAACCACCAGCATGTTGAAACATGAACAACTCATATTAACTTGAAACAGCAAAGGAAAGCTGGAGCAATAAAATCGTATTGTATTGTTTACTTCATCGTTCTTATATTACTAGTTCTATCAATAATTTGCTATCGGTACATACAGCGATCGCTGAAGACCTGTACCTACAACAAGACCGTCATAAAACAGCCATTAACTTAATCCTTAAAGGAACGCTGTTCTCTACGATGCCGACTGGCAGCGTATTTAATGGACAAACTATTATAGTAACAATGCAGTCATTTTCTCATATCCTGCAAATACTATATCTTTGGTCATTGAAACATTCATGCCTTTTAGAACGTTTGGCTAATAGCTTGTAGCATTATACAGTACGAGTTGTTTGTCCAACCCTTGTCCCGTTTCCCTACGGGGTCGGGTATGAGGTGAGATGAATTTGTTGTGGCGGTTTTTTTATGACCGGATGCCCTTCCTGACGTCAACCTCATCAGAGGAGTTAATGGGAGATGAAATGAATGACGTGATATATGATAGTAGGGAGAGGGTGAAACCCGGTGCCGGCACATAGCCTACTCCTGTCGAATAGCACCAAGGGGTCTGCTCAAGGCTTAACGTCCCCATCCGACGGACGAATCACCATCAACAGCGTCATATGCCCTCACTCCATATGAGCACTGCGGAGAGGTTTGGAATTTAATCCAGGCTTTTGGCACGCAATCTAGTGATTAGAAATTGTATACCACCACCTCCCCTACCCTGCCGGCCAACATTCAGATGGTGAAAATTTTTTCGACCAACGGGACTCGAACCGGCTAACCTCGGTGTTAGACCGTTTTAGACTTCAGCGCCTTAACGATCATGGCCACCAGGCGGGCATTATACAGTACGAGTACGGTATCTATTTTATGAGAACAATTTTTAGTAATTTATGTTTTCTTACCATATTTTAATTCAGTTAGAATTTAATTTTTAATTCTGCCTGCGGACGACGTCCCATCATCACGGACCACAGGTTGAGAAACGATGTTCCTGAAAAATCTTCACTATTTTTTTGACGTAGACTACGTCTTATCGTTTTGTTCCAGTACTGGGTCCTTCGGTAAAAATCCGCGTGTCCCAGAAATGTGTACACCAGACGTCCCCCAATAATTTCAAGACAGTAGAAGCTGGCAAAAATATAACAAGTGGCTTGAAAAGAAGAAGTCCAAGGAGTTTACCCACATAGCCTTCAAGGTCACATGGCGTAATAGCGTACCACGAGAAGTCATTCGTTTCGTCTTCGCTAGAACTGTTGGATATATGTACTGTAATACGGACGGTCGTTCGGGATCTCTGGTGACAATTTTGAAGGCCGCTGGCGACGCTGTTATTAACTTGAGCACGTCAAAACGGGGAGTGATGATTCACGTCAATACGGAGAACGTGTGTGTAGAGCAGGGCCTCTCAAACACCCAAAATGTCACGCGTGCAAATCGAGGCGCAAGAGCTCCGTGCACTGTGCTTCGGTCGGGCTCGCCTTGTCTCGGACCAACGCTTCATCTCTGGGCTACTCGGCTAAGCTCGGCTCTACTCGGCGCAACTCAGCTCGGATTTGGAGCGCTACGGGGCAAGTGTGGAAGAGGGAGTCAGCGGGAGCGAGCAAGACAGGCGTGAGGAAAGAGAGAGTAAGCGCTATTGCTCTAAATCGAGGAGTGGGGGGTCTGCACTCTAGTCAACCAAGCGGAGTCGTCTTTTGCACCGTGCACAGTGCATGCACCAAGCGCATGCACCCTGAGAGGCCCTGGTGTAGAGTTTCGGGGCATTTTATCTGCAACGATCCCGAAGCGGATTGACCCTTACTGGGACGGCTACAGAAATGCCCTTTCCGATGCTAAATATAGCTTTTCTGCAATCCAGGGAATGCGCAAGAAGCGTGATTTCTTGATATCAAAGAACGAGATCAGTGCTGTATTGAATAAAAACAGCCAGATGCCGACCAGGCTTAAACAGGCAAATCCACGACCAGAAATGGTGAGGAAAGTGAGGGCCCTTATCCCAGGTGCTAACCCCGTCCCCCAAAGCGCTATCGCACGTAAGTTGGGAATGTCTGTTTCAACAGCTAACACCATACTCAACAAGGACCTGCAATTAAAAAAGCTACATAAGCGCCAAGTTCACAAGCTGTTGCCTCGTCACATTTCGGTACGTCGCACTGACGGAAGAAAGCTGTATTAGGGCTATCTGGCAGGGGGCACATGGAAAAATGTGGTGACATTAGACGAAGCATATGTGTACCTTAGTGACTGTAACAAACCCCGCTCGATTTACTCCTGCCCTAGAGATAAAAACTTTGTCAAACATTCTTTAAAGAATGCCAGGAAAATTTTCCAAGGGGTTTCATGATCATCGCCAGCCCCGTGGTGTAGGGGTAGCGTGCCTGCCTCTTACCCGGAGGCCCCGGGTTCGATTCCCGGCCAGGTCAGGGATTTTTACCTGGACCTGAGGGTTGGTTCGAGGTCCACTCAGCCTGCGTGATTAGAATTGAGGAGCTATCTGACAGTGAGATGGCGGCTCCGGTCTAGAAAACCAAGAATAACGGCCGAGAGGATTTGTCGTGCTGACCACACGACACCTCGTACTCTGCAGGTCTTCGGGCTGAGCAGCGGTCGCCCTTCAAGGGTTGTAGTGCCATGGGGTTTGGTTTGGTTCATGATCATCGCTGGATGTTATTAAAATCTGCGTATGGGCTACAATTTTGAGCCTTGGTTACACTTCACTTACGTGAAAACAGCACATCAATTGCACCTTCCATTTCAGAAATATTTGGAGTGCACGTTTTAGGTGATTCCTTCACCCCCTGTTTCGTGTGTACGTACGTATAAGTATGAAACTTCGCGTTTATATATAATTATGATTTGATTAGGTATCTGTTTCGAATGCAAGCAGTATTTAACTCAGGCCCAAATCTTGCTTGGTATGGCCGCTTGTGATGGAAGGTTCTCGTTCGTGTGGGGGCGACGGCAGTGCGTCATTTTTAAATATATTATTCACATACGTCATCATTATAGACTTCTATGCCTTACAGCGTTTCGTCTGCAAGTGTCTGTGAATTGATTAAGGGCTTCCCCAATCCTCGATTTGTAACTAGCTCTGTGGTCTTGTTTAATTCCACGCTTCTAATATTTAAATCTTTTAAAACAGAGTCTTGGCTTCCTTCTACTTCTCTTACTCTCCGACCTAGCTATTATTATTATAGGGGGCGTCGTTAGCTCAGTGCATTAGCTGCTAACTTCCATCCGGAAGGATGAGTCGATCGTAGGTTCATATTTTCATCTCAAAAACCACGTGGCTTCAGACAAGACATCCGTCCTAAATACCCTAGCCAAATCAAATTGAGCTCGAGGCTCCAGTGACGCTAGAAACATCTGGAATAAGCTGAAGCAAGTTTTTAAATTATAACGGTAACCTTTAGCGGCGTGAAGGCCGTGTGGTACAGTTACTGAATCTCACCTGGGTGACTTATGTTCGAATATCAGCCAGTGCATGTGGTATTTCTAAAATGAAAATTCACGTCCCTGTGATTCGGATTCCACGTGGCTGTATTCACGAAATCAGCAGTCATGTACACTATAAGCTTGTTTTGTTTTAATAATAATAATAATAATGCCTCAGCTACCATGCTGTAGACATTTTGATTTGACGCCATTTAGGCTGCCTGCACGTCCATTTTACTCTACCATGGAGAAACAGGAACTCTGTTGGCGGTGTGTGTGTCTTGAATTTTAATTTTGTTGGGTAAACACCAAACGTTTCACCAAAAATATTTAACAAGCCGAAATCGTACGACATTGAGGGACGGACGGACATTCTTACACGTACCCTAATATTGGGTGCGTTGAGCGGCAAAATGAAAGAGTGTGACTTGGTTCGGCGTAGTGAAATTAATGTTTGGCTCAAATCAGGGGCTGAGGGTCGCTGTGTTTTATTAGCTACGGGGCCTTAGAATGATGATGGATCCTTTGATACCGTCTTGAAAGACATAAGGTCCTCCACAGTAATAAATAATCGGACGAACAAGTATCTTGCCAAGCAAAGCTTGTAGGGGCTCGTACGACATCATTGCCATAGTTGAACTGTCATGTGCTGAAGCTAACGGCAGAGAAGCTGAAATATGTTGCGCTGTCTTCATTGACCGTTTTCGTTTAAATTTCTTCTGGAAGAAAGGAAAAAAAGAAGGCATGCCTGTACCTAATGGCAGTATCATCACATGGAGGGTCCCGGGAGTCTTATTCATTCATCTTGAACTTTTCAAACCTGTTTGTCTATAAAGGGTGTAACCAGAGTTTGACGGGAACCGTTAAGAAGCTGTGTCTTGGCTCAGCTGGCGAGGCACATAAAAAATCTTTGTTTGGTAAATAGTCGTTGGCTTCTTACCAAGGCGGCTGTGATTCGAATCCCAACCAATGCGTGATGGATTTTTAAAATATAAAGTAATATCCCTGTGGTTGGGATTACTCGAAAAGCAGCTGGTCATGATCACGTTAAACTTTACGTTTGCTGCTTTAATTTCGCAAATATTACTCCTGTCTTTTTTTGGGGGTCTATTTAAGCATCGTAGTGTTTTTATTTCGAATATCAAATTTAATATATATATATTTACCAGTTTATTTATAATTAATTTTATTTTAAACTACACTGACAAAAACACAGGTAATACTAATTAGTTATTTGTATCCGGTACTGCGAAGAATATTTTTGTTATTAGATTTTTTTTACTTATTTTGCATTGTTGTAATGTAATTATTTTCAAATCACTACTATGCAGGTAATTTTTTCTTTCCTATTTTTGTATGAAACATTACTGTTATTTTGTAGTTCTTAGTATTGTCAGTTTTAGATACATTTTGCGGTATTAATGTAAGAGAGGACCAAGAGCCTTAACTAACTTCACCACATGCAATAAACACTTTCATCTCTCTCTTCATACTCGACCCCCTGGAGAAAAGGGTTGGATATCTATTAGTCTCCGAGTGGGACAAAATTACGGAACTTCGGCGTCTACGAAAGCCGTAAAAATAGTAGGTAGTGGGACGTGAGGTCTATGACCTTTTTTTCATCCTATCCTTTTCCCAATTAGCTCCGAACTAGAGGAATCAGCCAGACGCGATTTAAATCCCGGGCTCGGCCGGAAATTGAACCCAGGGCCCTTTGAACCGAAGGCCACTACGCTGTTCATTCTGCCAAGGAACCGGACTAGGACATTATTATTATTATTATTATTATTATTATTATCATGCCTTTGCTGGCGGGACCTAGTGGTTACAGTGCACTATGTCTTCTGGTATGGGCTAGAGCAATTTTGTTACTTTCATTGATCTGTCTCAGCTTTATCCTTGGCTTTGACAAAATGAAAGTGACTGAGGTATGAGTGATGCTAGTAATGCCATTCCTTCTGCAGCCAGTCCCTGCTATGAATGGTGTGACGATATTGCTCATAGGGTCGGTTGGTGCATGCATTTCGGTGGGCTTGGCAGACTGATATGTAATAGCAGCTTCTGGCTCGGTGAGGAAAGCAACGGGAAACTACCTCACTCCTCATTTCCCTAGTACGCCTCTTCAGTGATGTCTAGGCCATCTATGACAGCTGATGGCGGAGCTGTTGAGGATCCAACCAGCCTTCGGGCTGAGGACTAAACATACATTATTATTATTATTATTATTATTATTATTATTATTATTATTATTATTATTATTATTATTATTATGAAGAGGATTATTATGAAGACGATGTGGATCAAGCGAAAAATGAACAAATGCCAGAATGTAAAGTGAGGCTTATCGTGGTCCCTAGTTGGCCGATTAGCGAAGTTGAATGAATGGATTATTATTATTAGCAGCTTACAATGAAAAGAAGAAAACAGTCCCCTTCCGCTGGGTTATTTCCTCTTCAAAATCATTTACTGTACCTTCTGTATGAATTCCGTATTACAAATATCCCAAATCCTGCTTTTAGTTTCATTCGCAAGCACCTGCGAAGTTCATCCTCATGACTATGTTAATAGAGGACAAGAAGGTGAATAGTACGAAGCATTATTGCTTGCTATTCTAAACGTGTATTTTTTCACTTGGGTTGCGTGCGGTACATATTGAAGTCACTTGTAGCAGCACACTGAACGTGTTTGTGTAGCCCAGCCGTGTGAGAGGCGTCAATCGCATTGCTTTGATCTCTTTGATCTCGCCTTGCGCACGCAGCTCCACTTGCCGACACATCGCCTGGTAACCAGTGAGTGTGGCTGGGAATGCGAGCCACATGCGTGTCTCGTATTGCAATAACCACAACATATTTAGTTAGGTTTCGCCTTCCTTCCTTAAATAGCCGTTTTCTTTTCCCTTCTTTCTTTTCTTTCTTTCTTTCTTTCTTTCTTTCTTTCTTTCTTTCTTTTACAAACGCTTTTAGTTTGTATTCGCCGTGATGTCATTGCTTTCTTTGTTTTTTTCTTTTAAAGCTCAAACAATCGTATTCAGCTAATAGGTCATTTGGCTTGTTAGGGTGTGTGCTAGCCCTTGCGATGAAACACAGTGTATATAAGTTAGCTGTACCGTGGTTCTTGGCCTGCCTGCCTGCTTGCCTGCCTTTTACTTTGTACGAGCGGCCCGGCAGAATGCCCTTGATAAGTAACGCTCTCTGTCGCACCGCAAAGAGAATACCGCCCTCTCTTTTCCCCCTCTGTACTACACACAGCTTCTCTCTTTGCTCTTTGTGTATGCTGTGCCGCTTCGGTTACATCAAAGCGCTACACTCACACACACACATATATAAAACCGAAGGCCTCGCTTTACACATACATAGAGCAGCTTTGATGTCAGCCGACTTCTCTCTTTCCCGTCCCTTTGTATGTCTGTTGCATTGCCAGCAGAGCGGGCTAGTTCGCTCAGTTGGGAGTTAGTCGTTGCCGGGTGCGGTGCATGCAGCTGGGCCGTGCTGTGTGCTGGAGGCTGAACTGAATGTCGCCCAAGCAGAAGGAGCTCAAGAGTAGTAAGAAAGTGAAAAGTGTGTCGGACAAGAAAGAAGTTGTGCGCCATGAGGGGGGCGGTGGTAGTGCAGCAGTGCGCGAAGCTGACTTGGAGAGGGCTCTGTTCCGCTGGTTCGAACGTTACCAACAACAACAGCAGCGGGGTACTGGGGAGGACGATGAAGTGCGTCTCACTGTACTGGTTAGTGTCGCTGACTTGCGGAAGAGGGCGCTGGCTCTCGCTCGACGCCTGGGGGCCAGCCCGGAGTTACAGTCAGTTATTACTAGGAACTGGATACGGCGCTGGCAAAATCGATATGGTGTGCCTAAGGCGTCATCAGCATCCCCTCCTCCGCCTAGTACAGCCACGCAGACGGCGGATATAACCATCACCGTGACGCCGGCGGCAAGTTGTACGACAACCACAACAGTAAGTGAGCCTGAACCGCCGCCCCCGGAGAAGGTGGTTGCCAGCCCTGCAGAACAGCTGCGTCGGATTATATCTGCCGGTGAATACAGTGAAGATCAAGTGTACTGCGCCTATAGCTTTGAATTAGACTGGAAAAGTCTTCCTGACCGGACGTTAGAGAGGCAGCCGGAAGAGGAACGTGTGTGGATATTGACCGCTGCTAACCGAGCTGGGGGTCGGCACCGAACGCGCTTATTAGTGATAGGCAAGCATTGGCGTCCACCTTCGTTACGTCATGTCAATATGCTTAGCCAACCAGTGGTGTACGCCGGGGGTGGTAGCGGGCGCATCACCCCAGATCTCTTCATCTGGTGGTTCCATCATGAATTCGTCCCTGCCGCCACAGCACTATATGGTTCCCGCGGTGCTATTCTAGTCGTTGAACAGACTCCGTTCTTGCCGCCAGAGGCGGACTGTGTATCCTCTGACGGCAGTGTGCGGTTAGTAGTGTTTCCAAGAGGAGATTTCGGGGATGGCGCCGTTCTTGATAACTGTTTAGTGGCGTCTGAATTGAGAACTCGTTACGCCATGATGTTGCTCTCTAATATGACTGTGGACAGTAGTGATCAACATCCATCAGTACCGGAGTATTTAGCTCAGTTCACTCTGAAGGAAGCTTTTCCTATGCTTCATCGCTCGTGGCTCAATGTCCGTTCCGATACGTATAACCGGTGCTGGAGTAAAGTCAACGGCTGTGTGGAGGTCGCCGCCCCCACGGTGGAGGCGGCAGCAAGCCCGACCCTAGCTCTGTCCACAACGGTGACGAGTCCTGCGCAGGCGCAAGAGGACCGAATGCTGTTGCTCGAGCTGCAGTGGTTGTCGCATGACCTGGGACTGGAGGTGACTGATGGGGACCTGGCCACGTGGGCGCGGGGTTGGGATCCCCCCAGCGAACCGCCCCCGCCTGTCAAGGTGGAGGGATCCGACGAGGATAGCCCTAGCCCCAGCGGAGTGCCCAGCGCTTCGGAGGCGGTCCACCACTTGACGCAGGCGCTGCTGTGGATGGAAACTGAACCGCTCGATCCAGGCTTACTCCTCGTGGTTCGCGATATCTTGGTCCACGCCAAGCAGGCAGGTACCTTGTGTGTTGTGTCATTGTTTAAAGTCTCCTTAATTTTATTATAGTCTATGTTCGCTGAATTACAAAATTAATTATTCATGCTATATATGTTCTAGTCCTTTGGAAGCGTGATTGAGGCATTTATTTGTCAGTTGATTAACTGATGCCGGAGTGTTGGATTTTAAATGAATACTTTTCTTACCGAGTGATGGTCGATACCGCGAATCCCATGCGATCTCCCATTTTGAGTAACATTGAGCGTAATCAGTGCTGGGCTAGGTAGATCGCGTAATTTTGGTTGGTAGTAGGGGAACAGGCCGGCCCCGTGGTATAGGGGTAGCGTGCCTGCCTCTTACCCGGCGGCCCCAGGTTCGATTCCCGGTCAGGTCAGGGATTTTTACCTGGACCTGAGGGCTGGTTCGAGGTCCACTCAGCCTACGTGATTAGAATTCAGGAACTATCTGACCGTGAGATAGTGGCCCCGGTCTAGAAAGCCAAGAATAACGGCCGAGATGATTCGTCATGCTGGCCACACGACACCTCGCAATCTGCAGGCCTTCGGGCTGAGCAGCGGTCGCTTGGTAGGCCAAGGCCCTTAAAGGGCTGTAGTGCCATGGGGTTTTGGTTTGGTTTGGTTTTAGAAGGGGAAAAGAATTGACAACTTCGGCTTTCTGTCGGAGCAGAAGGTATGTGAAGCCGAGTTTGAGGCTGAATATCTGGCGAACCACCCGGTATGTTTTTACGCAAGAAACTTTAAAATTAAGCTTAAATGTAATATTGATAGAGTGGAAATAATTAATTGTAACATTTGATTTGCACTCAGACAAGTATTGATCTTCATTCTAACTTAAATAGTGACCTTTTAGACCGAATTAAAGTGATGTTTGGGATCGAAAAAAAAAAAAAAAAAAAAAAAGAGGAAATAGCATATTATTATACATCATTATAGACAGATGACTTTCAGAGTTCAGTCTGCAAGCTTCTGTGGGTTAACTGATCGCCTCCACAATCTTCTCTTTGCAACAAACTCTGTGAATTCATGTAGTTCCTCGCCTTATTAGCATGCTGGCCTATGGTCCAAGGGGTCCCTGATTCGATTCCCGATTGAGTCGGGAATTGTAATGTTAATTTCTCTGGCTCGGAGACTAGGTGTGTGATCCCTTTTCAAAATCCGTTCTAGACAGGGCACCATCTTCATCGGTGCGCGGGTTGCCCACGGGGTTTCAACGCGAAAGACTTGCAGTTGGCCTCTCCGGAGGCCATTCGCCATTATTTATTTATTTATTTATTTATTTATTTATTTATTTATTTATTTATTTATTCTGAAATATTTTCTGCCATTCGAACTACAGTACATCTAATATGCGTCGATCCAATTCTTGGCTGTAGTATCCCTGAGGGACTGTCCTGACCGCTGTATAGCGTAAGTATCGATTTTCTTCATTGAATGAGGGATCGTTTCATCAGCTGTCCCATTAAATATTGAACGACTTTGCCTATCCTTGTAATAACGCATTTCTTCTCGGTATGTTTCGATTGCCGTAAACGTGAATGTGATATTCGAACAAATAAGTGGCTACAGCACTCCTTAGCTGGTGTAGCCTGAAAGGTACATCAACTGTATCCTCTACCAGTTTCTTCTTCTTCTTCTCTGAACGCGACCTCCCTTGGTTAACCCTAGTTGTCCTTCGACCCTGGCGATACGAATACTGCGAGTCTTCAATTTTCACAACTTTCATGGCTCTTTCCTTTCTCTTCTTCTGCTGGGCTGAGTTGCTCAGGTGGTAGAGCGGTGGCCTTCTGACTCCAAGTTGGCATATCGAGCTTGGCTCAGTCTGGAAGTATTTGAAGGTACTAAAATAGGCCGGCTTCGTGTCGGTAGATTTACCATTTCGTACAAGACCACCTGTGGGACAAAATTGTGGCCCCTCGGCGTCTCCGAAAACCGTAAAATGAGTTAATGGGATATTAAAATAATATTGTTATTATTATGCCCGCCTCTGTGGTGTAGTGGTTAGTGTGATTAGCTGCCACCCCTGGAGGCCCGGGTTCGATTCCCGGCTCTGCCACGAAATTTGAAAAGTGGTACGAGGGCTGGAACGAGGTCCACTCAGACTCGGGATGTCAAATGAGTAGAGGGGGATTCGATTCCATCATCGACGTGGTTTTCCGTGGCTTCTCACTTCTCTTCCAGGCAAATTCTGGGAAGGTACGTAACTTGGGGCCACGTCCGCTTCCTTCCCTCTCCCTTGTCTTTCCTTTTCAATCTTTCCATTCTCCTACTAGACCCCTTGTTCAGTATAGCAGGTGAGGCCTCCTGTGCGAGGTACTGGTCCTCCTTCCCAGTTGTATACCCCGACCCAAAGTCTCGTGCTCCACTACACTGTCCTTGAGGCGATAGAGGTGGGATACCTCGATGAATCCGAGTTAATAACCAACCCTGGAGGGTAACCGGATTAAGAAAGAAAGAAACAAACAAAGAAATTATTATTATTATTATTATTATTATTATTATTATTATTATTATTATTATTATTATTATCATTATTATTATTTCCTTTACCAACAGCTTTATCCTTCGATGGAGCGGACCTCTCCCTCCCTCATCTCAGTAGAGTTAAGAGGGGATCAGTATTTCGTTGTACTTCTCCTCAAGGTGAGAAAATTCCAGTTAGGGTAAAAAAGGAAATGCCATTTTCACGGTTTTTTTTTAAATATTTGCGATGAAGACGAATGCGTTGAAAAGCTAAGACCAAAAAGAGTTTTGTGGAACTTGAATACTGCTCATTGATACGCCCACTTTTTAGCAAGGTATATAAAAGCTTTCTGAACGCACTACCATTCTGCTAAGTGAAGTGTGGTTTTCATGTTGGTAACCATGTTAGCACCCGTCATTGTTTGTTTGTTTATAAACAGGCGTTGCAATTCAGATTATTGTTTAAATTTTCCGTTCAAAGAGTTGATGGTCGAAGAGACAAATGGACAAATGGAAAAAAAATGTACAAAGGATCAAGGAGGACACAGATGTTCCAGATTATAGTGCAGGAATGTTTTGAAAGTAAGAAATTGTACAGAGAAACTTAAAGCTGTCTGCCTCCGCAGCGTAACGGCTAGTGTTATTAGCTGCCGTCCTCAGGGGCCCGGGTTCGATTTTCGGCACTGCCACAATTTTAAAAATGACAGGAGGGCTGGTATGTGGTTGAAATGGTACATGCAGCTCACGTCCATTGAGGGCGTGCCTGAAAAGAGCTGCACCACCTCGGGGTGAGGATACGAATTTACTTTACTTTCTAGCTTAATTTTTCAGTAATTTGGTACAATTTTAAAAGAAAATTTGTAAAGTTACTTCAATGCAACTTTCTCTCTGGTTGAGCAGGCTCTTAAAAGAGATACTGAAGGATTTTACTGGAAAGAGAATACATAAAAATACAAGATTTTTTCCAAATTTTTCGGCGAGAAAATGTACCTTTCAGAAAAAATCATAATGAAAAAAGTATATGGTTTTCTGCAAATAAACCTAACCATATGGTAGAAGTAAGGACGACATAAAATGCAGACTAGCACAAGCAAAGAAGACCTTTCTTAAGAAAAGTTTGATCACCTCGAACATTGATATAGCAGTTAGAAAGGTGTTTTTGAAGACTTTCGTTTGGAGCGTGGTGTTGTATGGATGTGAAACATGCGACGATAACTAGCTCAGAAAGAAAGAGAATATAAACTTTTGAAATGTGGTGTTACAGAAGAATGCTGAAGGTGAGATGTGTAGACAGAATCATGAATGAAGAGATACTGAATGGACTCGGTGTGAGGAGATCGATTTGGCTAAATTTGACGAGAAGAGATAGACTGATAGGGCACATCTTAAGACACCCAGGACTTGTAAAGAACAGTTTGTTTTTGAGGGAAGTGTAGGTGGTAAGAACGGTAGGGGTAGACCAAGGTACGAATATGACAAGCAGATGTAGTAATGTAGAAATGAAAAGGTTAGCACGTGATAGGGTGGCATGGAGAGCTGCATCAAACCAGTCTATGGACTAATGACTCGAACAACACAGGTATAATTTATAGCTTCTGAAAATTTTATATGACTAGCCCAAGTAAATTTCTAGTGAAGTGTACCTGGTATTAGATTATTTAACGTGCGCGACATAGGCAAATGGTTCTCGCTGAGTCGTCTTGGCAGTTCGTACTGGAGGCTGTAGCAGACGCGATGACAAAAGTGGTAGTTTATTTCAGGCGTCCGTTCATTAACTCGAGGCGTTAATTTGTGCGGGCAGTTTTACTGCGCGAGATGATGGGCGCGGTCTCTTCTGCTGCCCGCTCTATGTTCACTGGGGAAAACGAAATAAGCTACATTTTCAAAAGGACATTGTCAGTCATGACGCGTTTTTTAATTCTACTGTGAAGCCATCGTTTCTCTTCAAAAATGGTTCGGCTTTTATACATTCTTAAAAACACATACAGCACATACATACATTATAGGTTAGGGATGACAGCTTCTCACCGCGGCACTCGCGATTCAGCTTTGAGATTTTCGAAATGGAAATTCACGTCACAGTGGATCTCCCCTTCCGAACCATCCTCATTCGGCTTTTGTTCTCTTTCTGCCCTTACAGTGTTGAGTTTCCGGTGTTTCGGTGTCTCTTCTTTTCACGTCCTTCGTGACTCTTCCTATTCTTGTGGTGATTCCTTCATTCTTGGAATTGTCAAGCCTCTCCTTTTTTTCTCTTCTGATTAAATCTGAGAAGGATAATTATCTGCCTGTACTTTATCTGGCAATAGTCGCCGCTACCACCCAGTGCTCCACATTTTTTTTTTTTAATTACAGACTATTGTGACATTCAGCATTCGAATCATGAATGAACTTGTTGTTATTTTGCTCATTATGTCTGTCGGCCTTTGTGGCTTCTGAGCCTAAGTTTGCGGGTTTGATTCCGGCTCAGTCCGGTGGTATTTGAAGGTGATCAAATACGTCAGCCTCTTGTCAGTAGCTTTGACGACACGTAAAAGAACTTCTCCAGGGCAATATTCCGGCACATCGGCGCCTCCTAAATCCGTAAAGGTAGTGTTACATAAAATTATTATATATATATATATATATATATATATATATATATATTGCGAATGAGCCCATTAGGACTACGCAAAGTACTTATTATTATTATTATTATTATTATTATTATTATTATTATTATTATTATTATTATTATTATTATTAGATAATATACCGAGCAACGAGTTGGCCGGCCGGTTAGGGCCACGCAGTTGTGAGTGAGATCTGTTTGAGTCGGTGAAACTTAAAACGCGTATGAATGCGTTAACAATATTACTTTATTACAATGTTTACGTATAAACAATCTGCTGACAATTAGTTGGATGTTCCTCAGTAGACTTAAGTCCCTACGTCGTACGTTCAACTACAAAAACGAGGGAGGGTATTAAATGATGCTTGTCATTCAGTAAAGATTAACAACACGATAGATAAGTCAGAAAAGCTTGTATTACTTTCATCTCTCGTCCAATATAGTTTACGTGAATAATTCGCAGGAAGAGAATGAATGAGAGGGGGTGTCAGCAGAGTGTTGCGAACAGGTCGCCTATGTTGATGACTTGGTTGTAATAGCGGATGATCTCGAGAACCTACGATGTAGGAACTTGGAACAGAAATGCAGTGATTACAAAATGAAAATCAGGTTTTAGGAGACAGGTGGGATCGGTTTGTATAAACTCTATTCGTGTTATCTGTTTGTTTCTCCCTGGTGGAGATGGGGGTCAGAATTTAAGAATGAATACATTGGATGAAGTGCGCATGAGCTGGCTTCACTGGTGGGGGCTTCGTAATGTCAATGGAGGAGAGTAGCTGTCCTGGGAGATGAAAGAGTGCGTTGAAGAGGGTTAAGAGAAACGCCGGATGATGTTGACTAGATATTTAATTTCAAGGTAAGATACGAACAATCTGAAAAGGCCATGTACCTGTATGATGATAATTGTGTAATTTTATTCTTACCGAGAGAGTTTGCTACGCAGGGCGTGTCTTGTACCCAGGAGATGAGTTGGAATCAACAGCCCTGAAGTTGGTTTGCTGTGTTAACAGTACAAACAAATGCTGGCGGTACTTTAATGAATGCTATGGCCCATACCTTCCCAGTCCAAGCTCTTTCTAAACTTAAAAAAAAAAAAACATAAACCAAAATAAACAAAAACAAAGAAAACACCACCCTCTGCGTTAGTGCAACGTTAAGCAGATAACAGCCGAGCATTCGGTAGATAGTGGGTTCGAACCCCATTGTCGGCTGCCTGATGATAGTTTTCTGTAGTTTCTCATTTTCGCACCAGGAAAATGCTGAAGCTGTACCTTAATTAGGCTTCCTTCTCTCTCCTAGCCTATCCCATTGTCGCCATAAGACCTATTAGAGTCGGTGTGACGTAAAGCAAATTGCCCATTAAACAAAAGATTGCAAAACCAAACGACGGTCTAATATAATTGGCTGAGTGGTTAGCATACAGCCATGTGGTTCAGAAGTGCCAGAGTTCGATTCTCGGTTGGATCGGGGATTTTTAACTGCGCATGGTTAATACTTCTGGCTCGGGGTCTCTGTGCCTGTGTTCATCTTAAACTGCATAAGCATACAACATACCACATAAATACGCAATAGTGCATAATTATATCCCTCCGTATAGAGTAAGAGTCAGGAAGGGCATTCGGCCGTAAAACTGAGATCCATATCAAGTGCCACCCCTAATATGGCAAAAAGATCATGAAGAAGCAGAAGAAAAGCCATCCTAGGAGGTAAACCGTTCACTATAAAGAATATACAGCGCAGTCTTTACCATTTCTTGTCAGTTGTTATCACTTAGTAATGGAAAGCACCCTATTTAGGTCTCGTCCTCCAAACTGACAAATGCAGCCTGATATAACTGATCACAGAAGGCAAGACAGAAGGGAAACATGGATGTTGGTGAGGAATGAGAACAAAAAGAAATGGAATACTTATATATACATACTAGCTGATGTACTCGTGCTTCGCTACGAAATTCTTAGAAAGTTTTTTTTTTTTTTTGTGGTTTTCCCAACTGGAGTCAACACAGGTCATTACAATGACGTCAGTAGGAATTTAGCAATTAAGAGTAATGTTATCATATAAAATACTAGATCAGATGAAAAGCGCACATTTTTTCACTTTTAACGAACAATTTTACTGTGCCGATCTACCAGTCCATAGTTCCAGTGCTGGCATGACCAGGCCGCAAACAGCCGCGAACACTCCTATGCCATTATTCCGTTAAATGTGCACACTGCTCATTCTAATCAGAGTTTCGGAGTAGGAACTGAATAGCTTGAATATTATTATGAACCAGTGTGTTACGTACCACTAGTATCAGAAAATGTATGAACCAGAAGAATGGCATGCTAAAAAAGAGAGAGATCTAACTCCCCAACTACTTGCCGCCAATATTCAGGCAGGCTGTTATACTCGGTACCCAGCAGCAATCCCATCTATCGGAGATGAGTGACCCTAGGAAACAAAGAATATCACAACAAACAATGGTCAATGTAATGTTACTGTTGATCAGGTTTGTGAGCTTTCTATATTGTAGGCCTTTACATTTTGTTTTATTCCGTCTTTGTGATAGTAGGGCATCTTATAAAATTATTTATAGCGTAGACTGTAGTTGCTTATTATCTGACTTTACATACCGTTTCATTAAATTTTGTTTACCCATTTTCTCGTGACTCGGCGCTGATATGGACTTAGCAACAAAAATACAAATTCATCAATATTTTTGTTATCATAGCCGGTACGGTAAAAATGTATAAGACATAAATGGTCTGAAATTTAATACTATAAAACTTTATTTATATAGTATTTATCGATAGGACCATTAATAACATAAATATTTGAGAATTACATTTTAGGCCTTCCCCTAAACTACCATCTCACTCATCGCGATTAAAATTATTTTATGTCCTAGATTGTAGCGACTTATTCCCCGACTTTACGTACCGATTTTCATTAAATTCTCTTCAGCCGTTTTCTCGTGATGCGTGCACATACATACATACATACATACATACATACATACATACATACATACATACATACATACATACATACATACACACACACATGCATACATACATGCATACATACAGACAGACAGACAGACAGACAGACAGAAATTACGGACAATTAAAAAGTGCATATCCTTGTTACTGTGGACACGGCCGATATAGAAATACCATTCTTTTTAAATTCTGAGCAATGTACAGGCAAAACTCTTATTTTATATATATAGATATTACAATCTGCTTTGGCGACGATGGGATAGGGAAGATCTAGGGTTGGGAAGGAAGCGACCGTGGCCTGCATTTTCCTGGTGTGAAAATAGGAAAACCCCTCTTCAGATCTGCTGGCAGTGGGGTTCGAACCTACCAACTACCGAATGCAAGATAACAGCTGAACGTCCGGAACCACACTGCCAACTCTTGCTGGTGCGTTTTTTGTCATTGAATGAATACTGAATTATCGATCCAATACAGGGGGAAGTACACCTTTCACCAACCTAAATTTAGTAAAATTTATAACTTAGAAAAAAGTTAAATTATTCGTGTCAAAGAAAATATCTTTGAATATGTTGTTCATATAAAATGAACTACCATGCACATTTTTATGTAAATAATTATCTTGAATAGTTATTGAATTGTGATGGAAAATAGTTTGTGAGTAAAGCTGAAAGTTACTATAAATAAACAACAAACATTTGACAAAGTGGGGCGTATCATTGGATATTTACTGGCGTACCATTTGGAAGGGCTGAGATTTTGTTCATCATATTGAAGAGGAAAGTTTGTTACTGAAACCAAATAAATACATTTAAAAGTGCAGTTTGTTTAACCCCATAAAGATGTAGGCTATGTACCTCCGCAACAGACTGAGGAGAATAAAGTCATTTGAACTTCTACTGGGTGTGGATTCTCTTGTCTTTTACACATCGTGTACAAGCTGAAGATACATTATGTGCTTTTATTTGAATTTTTACAGCGAAGTCGCGTTTATTTGTTTATTTTCAAGGTTGAAGAAATTGCGGTATTTTAATAGGAGTGTAAAACCCGTTTGATAGTTTGTGCTACTGCCGTTTGTATATTAATAAATTAATTGAGGATAGCATTCAGCAGTCCGGAGGAATGTCCATGTTGAAACATAGGGTCCCGTGAGATCTCCGAAGTTAAGCAACATTTGGCATGGTCATTACGTGCTGTTAGTCCCTGACCACCCTACTGCGACTAAACTCTGGCTCATTAGTCCTTGGCCTAGCTGGAGGCACTAACAAGGTTGTCAACGTCCAGGCTTCATTAAGGCACTTCATCAGCATAATAATAAGCTGTCTCTGTGGATCAGTAGTTAAGTGTCAGCATGTGGGTTCAAACTCGACAGAGGTAGTCGGATTTTTGAAGGGTCGAAAAGAAGTCCATTCGTCACTCCATGTCGTACGATGTCGGCACGTAAAATATCTCTGGTGACACATTTGGTATTTGTGTGTATGTTAGGTATTCAGCCCGAAGGCTGGTTTGATCCTCCTCAGCTCCGCCAACAGCTGTCATAGATAGCCCAGGCGTCACTGAAGAGGCGTACTAGGGAAATAAGGAGTTATGTAGTTTCCCGTTGCTTTCCTCGCCGAGCCGGAAGTTGCTATTACATATCAGTCTGCCAAACCCACTGAAATGCATGCAATATTTTCATGCCATTCATAACAGGGACTGGCTGCATAAGGAATGGTATTACTATCATCCCTCATCCCTTGGTCACTTTCACGTTGTCAAGGCCAAGGCTGATACTGAGACAGACCAATGAAAGTAACAAACTTATTATAGCCCATACTAGAAGACATAGTGCACTGTAAACACTACATCTCCCCAGCAAACGCATATTTGGTGTTTACCCGACAAAATTAATTAAAACTCAGTAATAGATGCCTAGGAGAGATTCGGTTTACTCTGCCATCTAGTAGGCCTAGAGTGAAACACGGGACGTTGAAATTGACGTTCAGACATCCAGATGGCGTCAAATTAAAATGCCTGCACATTGTAGCTGAGGTCATACGATATTATTATTATTATTATTATTATTATTATTATTATTATTATTATTGTTATTATTATTATTTCTTCTAAATCCGTTTACTCTTCAGCGAGGGATCCCACCTCTACCGCGTGAGACTTTGGGTCGTTGGATACAAGTGGGGATGAGGACCAGTATCTCGCCCAGGCGGCCTCACCTGCTGTGCTGAACAGGGACCTTTTGGGGGATGAGAAGATCTGAAGGGATAGACAAGGAAGAGGGAAGGAAGCGGCCGTGGCCTTAAGTTGGGTACCATTCGGCATTTGCCTGGATGAGAAGTGGGAAACCACGGAAAACCACTTCGAGGATGGCTGAGGTGGGAATCGAACCCCCCTCTACTCAGTTGACCTCCGGAGGTTGAGTGAACCCCGTTGCAGCGCTTGAACCACTGTTCAAATTTCGTGGCAGAGCCGGGAATCTAATCCGGACCTCCGGGAGTGACAGCTAATCACGTTTGCCACTACACCACAGATAATGCAACGTTTCCAAGTAACGAGCATGATTGAACTTATTTAGCAGATGAATTTGCCTTCTTTTCTTCCCGGATTTTTTTTCATCCTTTCGCTTTTTTTTTTTTTTTCGTCCATGCAGTGGTTGTTCTCATCTTGGATTTTTCTACAAAATGATGTTTGTTCACCAACGTTCTAAAACTTTAGGCCTGTCCCATGTAATTTCGTCTGTTGTGTTGATTGCTTTAAGGTCTTTTTCAATTTCGATTTTGCAGTTATTGACTTTTAGTGAGGAAGCATGTGTAAATATCCTTTTAGTGAGTCTTTCATTTGCCATTCTTTGAATATGGGCTTAAAATTTCAATAATCTTTTTCTAATAGTGTCTGATATTTTCTCGGAATGCTGGTATAACTCAAGAGACCTTTTCATTCACACTCCTACGCATATTCAGCCAAATATTTTCCTAAGGATTTCCCTTTTTTCTAAATTATTATGATCATCATCATCATCATCATCATCATCATCTTCATCAATACCTGGTACACCCATAATTTAATAAAATTGTTTTGATTTTAATTATACAGTATATTATTTTTAAAAAGGACTACGACTGCCAGGTTGTTACAGCCATCATAAACCTCGGTCTGTTACCTTTATCAGCTCAGAGCTTGGTGTCGTACGGTCGACACGACTGTTTATGTCAGTATACTTTGTTGGGCATTGCTTTTCTGTATCAGATAGCTCGTCAATTGCCCTGAAGAGGCTGAGTGTACCTCGTCGCAGACTATAAAAGCAGTCTTCAATTGTAATACAGGGAATTGAATCCAGGCATTCCCAGATGACAGCTTGCTGCATTACTTTGTTATACCACTGACAATTTTAAGAAAACTGTGTTATAAAAGTGTTCCACACTGAAAATCTACTCGTTGACATTTTCTAGGACCTCCATTAAAAGCCATTACATGGCTAGCCTGACTTGTTAATTTTGTCGCTTAAAGATGTTTTTAGGCCCTTTGTCGTTTTAAAATGAAGACTTAGATCGGATGTGCAGTATTTAAGTTTCCACAAATTGAAGATTAGGTGATGTAGCGATTTATAAATTCCTACAAGAATATGTAATAGGTCAAAGACAAAATTTCCCATTCCGCTTGCTCCACATAAACAATGTATGGGTTAGAACATGCAATGACAAAATTTCGCCTCCCACTTGCTTCAGACCTGAGACTGACTACCATATTAAATTGATAGGGATGGTTAATATATTCTCTTTTATTTTCTAATGTTAAAAGATAAAAATAATGTCCTGTCTATAAAACACTGTTGTTCATCACCAACTAGAGCTTTTCTTTTTCCTTTCTTTATGTAGTGCTCTTGTAGTATTGTCAAGCATTGGCGTATAAGAACGGTATTTGTGGTCAGTTGTCTGTTACGCTTTATTTGTGCGGCTAACTTTAAAGAAAGAGCCAGATTTTGAACATTATGCATTTGCTGTAATGTGTTGAGAGAATACTTGTATGTGCTATGTTGCTAGATAAAGGTGGCACTGGCGGAATTAAACTCCAGTCTAACCAAGAATATTGTTTGCTGGTTGAAACTGGCCGAAGATAAGTAGATGCAACATTCCTCCCCTCCATACAACCCCCTTGGCTCTGGTCTGTAGGAATTTATATATCATATTCGACTGAACCTTAGAACTTAACCTCATTATGTAGGAAACAATTCCGGTCAAGGATGTTGAAATCAATCGTGAGGAATTCTATGATATTGTCTTTTGATATCTTAAACTGGATAGTGCATTAGATATGTTGTTTCAGCTTTGTTCCTACAGATGAAACTGTTATTCAGTAGTTTTAAATAATCTCTTGAGTGTTTAATTTATTTTTCCATGGTACGGGACTAGTTCTTGTTTTTCTAATGATGTGTTTTCGTGTGTGTTTCAGGCGAGCAAGATGGGTTTGGCCCCCACCCACCCGGGCGCGGCGCTCCCCTTCTTCTGCCATAACGGCGATCACCTGACACAGCCGCCCCCGGCTCACATGGGGATTCCTCCGTACCAGCTGGACCCCAAGGGGGCGGGGGCGATGGGTGAGTACTGGCGGGGACTGGGACTGGGGCTACGTTCGTCACCAAGCGGGGGCAGCGCCGCCAGTCCCACCACCACGGGGGTGGGGATAAGTCCGGGGGACTGGAAGAGACTGGGGCCACTCCTAGCGGCATCAGGTTAGCCAACACATGTCACTCAAGGGAACGGGAGGGCTCGTCGCAAAGGGCTTCAGCGAATTAACATCTCCAATATTGGAAATATTGCCTGGGATATGCTGTGTTTTACATCTGTATAAAGTGTAAGGTCAAACTTAACAGAATAAAGTTCTATTGATATGATATAAAAAAAAAGCATAAAACATTTTAATGGATAAATATAGAATACTTGACATCTGACACTTGATTGTTAAGGACGGCGAACGTCCAGTTATTGTTTTGTACCATTTCGCGGAGAGATTATCCCCTAAATTGATTTAATCTTTTACAATTTTGAAAAACAATTAGAACCTTTTTCACATTAAATTGAACCACAGGAATTGACCCCTTTGGTTCCTTTAGATAGTGGTAAAGTCACAGTGAGTATAAGCTTTCTTTTCCGTATGTCGGACGTAGATTTAAATGTAGGCAGCGGTAGTGTCATTTTTAGGTACAGTATATATCACCGAGTAATGTACAGATTTTTGTGCACAATTCTTTGTAATAATCCGAATTCATTTTAATTGATAATTAATGATTTGTTACTTACATTTGCATTAACTGCAGTTGGTGCACAGTGAGCTGATTTGACACGTTTTTGAAGGAAATTACAGCACATTTTTTAGTTTTTTTCCGATCCTTTTTCCCGTTTGCAGTTGTCTTAGATATCTTAGCAACTTCAGTGTGCGATATGTTACCTGTTCCATATTGCAAGAATATTGATGTAATAAAAATCTTCCGGGCTATTATGCCGTGGTCCACTCCTCTCGCTTCTCCCAGACGTTTCGACTGCTGGTGCGGTGGTCATCTTCTGTGGCGTCGTGTCGATACGCTCTCCTGTATCCCGCTGACGCCAGCTGGCATAATAGCCCGGAAGGAAGATTTTTATTATATTGACACCGGCTGTGAAAGCCTTCATGCTTTAAAGAATATTGATGGTTTCCGAAATATTTTCTGTTGGAGATGATTTTAAATTGGGAATTAGTCGTTTGATTAACAGTGCTTAACATCGTGAAGTCCCTGGGTATACTTTTGAATGAAATTAACTTATTTCATTAGAAACGCAGTAATTACTTTTGTTTTCACTATATGTAACTGTCTTTAACTTCGGAAGACTTCAGTTTCTGAAATCCCTTAGTTGAATTATTTTTACAAGAACTGAAATTTCATGTTTTAGCAAACATGAGAAATGGTTAGAGAGAACATGTTTATCAGTCTGGAAGAATCCAGATTAACACAATTTTACTTTAGAGTCACATTATTCGAGGAGTAACTTTAACTTATTTTTCATACTGTGCCGTTTTCTCATTTGAAGAATAACATGCTGTAAGGTTGGCCTTACATTTTTTCAATCTTGAATATATAGGTGGAATTACTTTGGATGTGTTCCTGGGTGTAATTCAAGGGTTCTCATATTGACAACTTTCTGTGTTTTTTGTTTCGTCTGAAGTCCTTTCGCCGTTGTCCTTTTGGTGGGCTAACTGGCACAGGGTGGAAGTTTGGTGGTGGGTTGGTTGGATGGTTGCTCGGTAGTGTTCACCTTGGTGGAGGGATTACCTTACTGCCCTTGCTATATTCAGGTTTATAATAATTTTAAGTGCATGCTATTGTTATTTTTATCTTTATACTAGTGTGAACAGTTTAAGAAGCTAAGTGCCAACAATTTAGTTCATGTACACTCAACCAAACTTCCTGATCATTATACATTTTAAAATTATTATACATGAGATTTTGTCAAACAAATGCAGGCTGTAGTTAAATTTGGCACAACATGTTACATTTTATAATTTCTGTAATATGTACTCTATATATTGCCTTTATTTTTATGTAAGCCACTCTTCCTTTGTATTTTTCCTTTCCCACTTTGAAAGAAAATAATGTTCTCTTTTTGACTTTTGCTTAGTTTACCAGGTATGAATGATTCTTGCAAATTTTGGCACTAAGTTTCTTTAGCTGTTCTGTTCTACCATTTGTGTTTATTTATTGTGTGAGTCCTGAATGTTAACACTAGATGGTAAAGTACACTGAACTTTCTTGTTTCACTTGGTAGTGATTAACAGAGTTTTTAGTATTTCCCCCATTGTTTATGACATACAGTTGCAGACATCTGATAAAATGGCGTGTACCTAATACTGTTTTGCCCCATTGCTCCAGAACATGTTATTTTTTTAACATAGTTCATCGGGTTGTATAACTCAGTTGGTGTGTCTCTTGTACGGGAGATTGAATTCTGGAACAGTCGATGGGCATGAAAAGATGCTTTTGATTGTAGTTTTAAGGAACAAAACAATGGGGTTATCAGCTAATTAGGCAAAACTTGAGAGCAATGCTTTGCGCAGGTACATTGGCCACATAAGGTATTCGTACACCTATGGAATGTGATGGAACATCATTACGGCATACGAACTGAAGTTAGATTTATAAACGGCATTACGACAGACATCAGATATACACGCTGAACATACAGATCGTTTAAAAATGTAACATGATCGGCACGATACTGTATACAGACTGCAGATCGTACCTCCAAGAAAGTATTCGTACAGTGCGCATGTACTGTGTAGAGATGAGAAGAATGCAAGAATGAAGAATGTGGCCTGCAAGCACGAACTTCCTGTTCTGCCCAGACAGATCGGCTCTTATCTGCTACACGAAAATATTGACTCACATTTTGCAGTTCGCTGGATTACAACCGACAAGAACGAAGAGCTGCCAGTAGAAGATAATATAAAGTAGGCTGGTAGTAGCGGAGTTGCTATGGTAACCATTGCGTCACTGGCTCTGCTAGGGCTCTCTAAAGACTAGGTATGCTCGCCCGCCATTATGGTTCATTCCTGCACTATGTTAGTAAGGCGGTTGACTGCCCCAGCCTTATACATTCCTCTTTTTTACTGTTCTCGACGCTAGAAAATAAGGCTAAACTAACATACTGTAAAAATACTCATTCTCAGTATTACTCAAACGGTTACACAACATAAATATTAGTGTATTTCGTACATTATTGTGTAATTTTTACTCGAGACGGTGATTATAAAAACAAGGTCGTTGATAATTTGCCTTTTAATAAACAAACAAACTAGGCATGTACTCTCACTGGAGAAATATTAGAAGAAATAGCTTACTAATAAATCGTTGTTTTACTATTATATTATTGATAAGTAGACAGGTTGTTCGTAAGCTATGCGCCGCGCTACCGTCTAATGAAATGAGGGACACCGTGGTATTGATATAGGCTACTGTCAATTTTAAATCGTGGAATTTGACGAGGTAATCGGTCAGTGTCGAAGATATATAAATTGTGATAGAAGATTTTGATACCACATGATCTCAGTCGGTATTTCACACTTGCGTAAAATTGATTCGGCGCTATTTTCAATGTTGTCGAAATAACAAGAAAAATATTCATCGAACAAAAATAACGCTGAAATGTCATGTACCTGTCTGCATGTAAGCCTACCACAGATCTTAGTTTACAAAAATGCATTTGTTGTACTACCACCAACGTTAAACAAATTATTTCTGTCATATGAAGTTAGTTTTGAAAAATATTGTACCTGTGGTGCTTGGATGTTGAACTCTTGTTCCCGGACTTTTAGGGCAGAACTGAATATTGAATGATCAATGTGACTGAATTAAGGGGTGTAGAAGTGTCAGTGGGAGCTGGATGCAGGTTTAGGGTCAGCAGTTGAATTAGAAGGTGTAGTATAGGGAGTGGATGCATAATGCAGACCAGAACTGAATCTAAACAACCGGTATCCCGCAGTAGAGATATTACTACAATTAGGTGCAGAACAACCCACCATTATGTAATAAATATCCACACAAATACGACACTACTCTGTCCCTGCACGCGGAGATTAAAGCAATACGTTCAATGTGACGAAGCGAGCGCTCGTAGGAGAAACTAGAGTTTGATCACATGGCCCATTGCGCCATGTATGAACCAAAATGGCGGCTAAGCATACCCATCTTATAGAGCCTTAGGCTCTGCTGGTGAAAACCCCTTCGCCCCGTACCTCACCGGGCATGTGCATTCTTCTGATCTCCCAACAATACTGTCTTTGTGATTGGTTAAATCAGTTGTCGCACAGGTTTACGCCGCTGTGCCTGCAGGAGGGGTTGTTATTTCGTCAGTCATCACTGTCAACGAGAGAATATAGTGTTAATGTATAAACAAGGTCAAAGTTATCATCAACTTAGAAAACAGCTGGACTTTCGCTATAACACGATGAGTTCAATAGTTAATACATACAAGCACAGTGGACAAACAGAAAACAAACCCAGATCTGGTCGCCTAAAAGTGCTGACAGTCCATTGCTACACAACTCGCTTCAAGATCCAATAAAACGGTGAATGTGCATACTATAAGTAATATATTGCACAGTGCGAACCTGCGCAGTAGATGGCCACGAAAGAAGCCCCTTATAAGTGAAAGAAATAGACAGAAGCGCCTACAGTTCGCGAACGAGTTTTGTGAAAAGACAATGGACTTTTGGAACACCGTTATTTTTTCTGATGAAGCGAAGTTTATACAGTTTGGAACTGGTAGGAGCAGCAAGGTATGGCGGAAGCTCAACAGGTAATCCCCACGGTAAAACACAGAGGAGCGAGTGTGATGGTTTGGGGCTGCATGGCTGCGAATGGAGTGGGAAAGCTGAAATTTATTGATGGTGTTGTGGATGCCAGTAAGTACATAGACCTGTTGCGCCATAATTTAAGCTGCAATATCGCAAGAACACTCCCCACTCCACCGCAGAGTCCAGATCTCAATCCCATAGAGAACCTGCGCGATCATCTAGGAAAAGACGCCATCCTACTAGTAAAGAACATCTTAAAGAGATACTCTCAGATGCACGGTCCAACATATCTGAAGAGTACACCAAACGTTTAGTTAGCTCAATGCCAAGACGTCTGAAATAAGTCATCAAAGCTAAAGGCATGTATACAAAGTATTAAGACTGTGTTTGAACAAAGATTTGCGCAAGGTTTGAATTATCTAATAGTGTACGAATACTTTTTTTGTGTTTATTTGTTTATTATGTTGAGCGCTGTAAATATCATAGATTGTACAGCAAGGTGTTGTCTTTTCTTTATACAAGTGTCTCACTGGATGTGTTTATATTAGTTCATGGTGCTTAATATACAAGGTATAGGTTAAAATGTTGGTGTACGAATACTTTCAGTGGCCACTGTACTACACGATATTGAATATTCTGTTAATATGTGTTAATTAGTTGACTTTGTTTATGTGTGTAATTGACAATACGTTACATAAGAAACACTTCAGTGATAATCTTGAAAGATGTATATTGATTGAAATTTTCCATGTTCTCCACTCGGGCACTTAAAAGTTTACAGAATTGTATTTGCATAATAGGAAAACTTTGGTATGCTGCGTTTAACGTATTGATATAAGCCTACTTTTCGAATGAATTGATTAGTTAATTTTTAAATATTATTGAAATCCTGCCGTAGTAAAATATGCCTTATAAGCTAAATTTGTTATAGTTATTCTAGAACAATCCCTTAAAAAGAAACCACTTTTCTCTTTACGAAAATCAAATGATCGTAAATATGTCTGCCGGTCATGGCCATCCATCAACGGCTGCTAATTTCAGATGGCAACCAGCCATAAGACATAGCCTGCCCGGTTGCTAGATCATCTTGTCTGACCGTCCATCCATATGTTACATCACTGCCTTCACCGTTGCCATGTTTACACTTCTGTGACATATTTTGTCGCGTCACATTAAACAAATTCCAGGATGACCCCCAGCCAGAAGACATATTTATGTCAAAAAGTGGAGGCAAGCCGTGCATTATTCAGGATGAGAATAATGATGGATGGTGGTGAGGGGGCGTAGAGTAGCTTATAAAGTACACAACTGTCCCATTTATTAACCTTCCTTCTTTGTGGTTAAAAACGAGGTTGTTGTGTGTGAGGCATAGGCCGATAGACTACTGCGTTTCAAGGAAATGGCTCAATAGTTAATGAAATATTGATCGTGATCAGTACACGAACTTCTCATGGAGTGGTAGTGTACAGGTACAGCTCCGGATTTGCGGGTGTGTAGCTCAGCTGCCTACTGTGTGATGTGGTTCATGGTTCTTCAGAGAGCCGCTTCCGAATTATTAGATTCCAGTCTCAATCTGCAAATGGTAATTATTGATGCTCGTTGTTCATAGATCTGAAGAGTTGGTTGTTATTACTGATTTCTATTACAGATATTTTTAGAATTTTTTCCCCCCACCCGTTTATTCTCGCTCACTCTTAAGTATTACTCGCACATTATCGTTATAAACGAGCAGCACGCACAAAGGCAGTATCAAGCAATCTAAGTACCGCGTGTTCGAATCCCACTATCGGCAGCCCTGAAGATGGTTTTCCGTGGTTTCCCATTTTCACACCAGGCAAATGCTTGGGCTGTACCTTAATTAAGGCCACGGCCGCTTCCTTCCAACTCCTAGGCCTTTCCTATCGCACAGTCGCCATAAGACCTATCTGTGTCTGTGCGACGTAAAGCCCCTAGCAAAAAAAAAAAGTACCGCGTCACTTACTGAGTTCCGAAGAATACGTTGCTACACTGTTCATTATACGCTCGTGTGATCATGCGCCTTCTCCTCTTTCTTTTCCTGGTCGTATATGTCCCCGCATTGTGGATACTCCGGCGTATCAATCTGTGTCGTCTCTTCTCATCCGAAGAGAGTATTCCCTCCGCTTCTGTACTGGGTCTCTGAGATGCCCTTCTTCCACAAAGTGGCTTCAGCTGTTTGTCACCATGTCATACCTGCCAACTTTCCCGATTTAGGCGGGAGTCTCCCGATTTTCGACAGTTTTTCCCGCTTCCCCATTATGCTATTATTTCTCCCGAATTTAGCTTATTATTTGGTTAACTTCAAACATTTGTTTTAAAATCCCTCTATTTCAGCTTTGTACGCCAGTGGCCGGAAGTTCATCGCTTATTGGTCGATTTCAAATTAAATATAGAGGTTTATTAATGCTCGTGAATGTGCGATGTTTATTGAAATCTGTAAATCACTGCACGTATTATATCGATTGTCGATCTCTCGTTCTTGCGTGTTGTGTTCGTGTTCCTTCACATCAGTCTCGTCAATTCTAGAGACAAGTCGCTAGATTTGGAGTATTTTTTTAGTAATTTAGTGACAGAATTAGTGACTTTTCTAGAAGTTTTAGGAGGCTTTGGAGACAATTCTGGTGAATTTTATTTTATTACTTGATGTATAGCATAGCGCTTCGCATAATCACGCGGGCTAGTTGCAGTATAGTACGCGCACCTTTTAGTGATAGATGGACCCCCTAGTACTGAATCAGTCGACCTCGGTTAACTATCGCTTATGCATCGCTGTGCGACATCTGGCGTATACTTTACGTACTCATGCTGTTGTTGTTACACAGCAAAGCCAAACTATAGAATTCATGCTAGGAACAAGATTCGCATCGAGAACTGTTATGTATATAATATGTGTGTGTCACAGTTGTTGGCTTAACATAATAAAGGTTTAGAAAATTCATATTGATCGATCATATTATCGATTCAATTCGGATTTCATTTCCATTCTGTTGGCAGTATTACTGGAACCGGCGGTGCTCCCTCTTTACTCCTCACCCCCTACAAAGGTCTATCACTAAAAGGTCCGCGAACTATATATATATATATATGCATTTGCTAAGTAATGGCATCTAAGTGCATGAATGATTCACACGTGTGGAGCATGGTTCATACTATTTTCAGAAGGGTTATCAGACATCGATCATCTCACTCACATGCTTCCTGTGAGGGAAATGGAGATGTGTAATTTTTAACCTTGTAGCCTGGTATAGCAACAGTCGGGTTTTGAGACAATAAGAGTTATAATATACCATAGTACTCCTGTATTGTTTGTAGTTGTGGCAGAGTTGTTATTAGAATTGTTATTGAATTTAATGTGTGATTATGGGGAAGCCGTCATATGAACAAAGCTTGAGGAATCAGACCGAGTGAATTGATGTCGTGCCGTTAGGGGCGCGCTGCGGGAGATAGTGGGTTCGAACCCCACTGGCGGTTGCTCTGAAGATGGTTTTCCGTTGTTGACAGTAAAACTGCTTTCAACAAACCTTTGACAGAAGGTTTCACAGACAGGCAAAATCTGCCACTGCTGCTTCTTTTAATTGACATCAGTTTTGTACTGATGGAATCAGTGAGGGCTTACCATACTATACATGTTCTTATACATTTTCCGGTGCTGTATATTTAGGTCTCACTGAATACGAATACATATGACAGTAAAGTATTTATGGATTTAGATTCCACTCAGTTTCCCTGGAAATATGTGTTAGTTTAAATGTGGACATGACGACATGATGCATGGAGCTTGCTAGGATAAAGTAAGTATTGCCCAAGACTGCTCGGAAGATACCACTTATTCGAGCAGCTCGTCTCCTTTCTCCCAAGTCTTGCTAGCCCAAACTTTGCGACATTTTTGCAACGCTACTCTTTTGTCGGAAATCATCCAGAACAAATTGAGCTGCTGTTCTTTGGCTTTATTTTCTTCCAGTTCTTGAATCAGATCCCCCTGCTGAGGGTCCCATACACTGGAACTGTACTCTACTTGGGATCTTCCCAGGGACTTATATGCCCTCTCCTTTATATCCTTGCTACAACCCCTAAAAATCCTCATATCTATGTGCAGAGATCTGTACCCTTTATTTACAATCCCATTTATGTGATTACCCCATCGTCGGATTCGATTCTTGGCCGGCTCGATACTTTGGCCTCTTCTGGCTCGGGGGCTGGGTGTTTATATTCGTCTTAATACACTCCCGTTGATTTACCTACAACCTACAACAGACGCCAAGATGTGTGCCGATCACAAGTAATTTGGGAAACGACCAGGAAAAACAGAAGAGCTGATAGAGCATATTATATTACAAAAAGAGAAATAATATTTTTCTGGGTAATTGGAGAAATATGAAGAACATATCCGGAAGTATCAGCAAAGTGGATTAATATGGAGATCGTGAGGAATTAAATTATTGTGGAGAAGTATTCCAGCGCAACTTCTTATCTTGTTTTGACATGTTAGCCACACTGTCTCGAGGTTACGCATTCAAACCGTCATAAAGTAGGTTTGCATTTAAGAATGCTTAAATGCCAGAATTTTGATATGAAATACTTTATTTAACATGTCAATGAAGATAATACATGGTTTCTCGAATTTAAGGGTTGTTATACATAAAATAACTCTACTATTTTGCTTTCTAAAATGTTATCCGATAGATCATATCTTGGGTCTTCTCAGTACCAATTCCAAACTCCCAGTAGTTATTTTTAAAAATGGATAATTATTTAGATTTTAGGGAATATGTGAAGACTTCAGTTAGAATAATTGTAGCATATGAGCACAGCATTGCTTTGTACCTCTGATAACGTTTGTTGTTTCAGTTGCATCAGTAAAGAATCAAACTATTTTGGCCTCATATTTCATAACTTCATTGGATGATTGATGTGAGAATTTACATAATTTTGTAGCTATTCTCAAGGATGACCCAAAGTCGTCAAATTTAATGAAAAACTGAAGGGCTTATTGGCTTTAAAAATTAAAATTTGACTTTTTCCAAAATCTTTGTCAGTGTACCTGTTTCGCCTATGACGTGGTGGTAGTGGTGATTATTGCTTACAGCTGGGCAACCGTCCTCTCTTCACACTAATCGGGAGAAAAATGTAAGAGGCCCGATAGTTCGAAGAAGGCCTTACAAACCTAAAAACTAATGCCGTCGGGGTCGGAAGAGAACAAGAATTGACCAAGGGAGGCTAAATAGGAAAGATGAATATGAGCAGCCTGGCAAAAATAAGGTGGATGCAATGTCAGACTCAGCTAGGGAAATAGCGGCTGGCAACCCACGGTCCCAAGTTCAAAGCCCTTGGCCCCCATCTTAGTCGCCCTTTACGACAGGCAGGAGATATCGTGGATATGCTCCGTCGCCCCCACTCACAGCGGAATCTCTCATGGTGATTCACTCTCTAGAAGAAATCTCGTACTTTAAAGGAGTAAAAAGAAATGCCCCATTTTCGTTTTTACTTTTGGGGATATTGTTGGGGGGGGGGGGGTAAACATGGCAACAATGAAAAGGTTCCTTCGCACTCCTAAACGTTTCCTATCCCATCGTCGCCATAAGACCTGTCTGTGTCGGTGCGGCGTAAAACAAATTGTATATATAACTATATACAGTATAAGGACGGAAGTAACTAAATATATAAGTTAGGTGACGCCCTCTCTCGGACCAGGGGATTTGTTACGCCGAATGTGATGCGGCGAAGGGAAAGGGAGAAAGCGGGGTCGTGACCTGTAAAAGGATCTGTCCCGGCATTTGCTTTAGTGCAGAAGAATGGAAAAAACACTGAAAACCATTCTCAGGACAGCCGACGGTGGAGGTCGAATCCACTATCTTCCGGATGCAAGCTCAAAGCTCAGCGCCGCTAACCGTACGGCCAACTTGTTCGGTCGTCCTTACAAGAATAACATTAATGTGCTATATGTTTAACATTCCTTCTGCAGCGGGCCTGTCAGGATACTGGCTACTCCCGAACGTAGGATTGCAAGGCTAGCCAAAATCACCCTCTGTTAAGCCTACTCTACTCGGTACTCATTTGAGAGGTTCTTATTTCCCATCGGGGGGAGGGCACTTGGAAGGTGTCGCCTTCTCTCTGGTCTGAAGATTCGGCGGGTTTGGGGGTTTACAGGAGTAGGGTAATGGGTGATGGGCTTTGACTTGGTAGAGGAAGTTGAGGAGGGGATTTTTGACCTCTCATTGCTTTATTTCTTTTAATTTGTTACAATTTATATTATACAGTTGATATTACGTAGTATTGTCTGGATGAGAGGTACATTAACAGGTTAACAATGCGCTATACAGAATTCATTACAATATTTACAAGAATTACCAGTTTAGTGGTGTGCAGGTTGGGCTAGAACACATTACTTTTTTTTTTTTCTATTGGCTTTACGTCGCACCGACACAGATATGTCTTATGGCGACGATGGAACAGGAAAGGGCTAGGAGTGGGAAGGAAGCGGCCGTGGCCTTAATTGAGGTACAGCCCCAGCATTTGTCTGGTGTGAAAATGGGAAACCACGGAAAACCATCTTCAGGGCTGCCGACAGTGGGGTTCAAACCCACAATCTCTCGAATACTGGCCATTACATTTTACGTTACGATGTAGTCATACAGAGTTCATTATACAGTAACAGATGTTACTTACTTCTTCTTCTTGTACTAATGAATACAAAATACTTATTTGGTTACCGTGTAGAAAATAAAATAAATACATAAACAGATAAATAAAAATATATATTTGTTTGCAGTCAAGTTACATACAGGATTGATGGTTATAATCTGAAAATAAAATAAATGAATAAGTAAATAATACATATAACGTTGCAATGAAAGGATTGTTATAAACAGGATTGTTAGTTTCTACACGTGTATTTATTTCTTGTGTGCTGTGTTGACCTTGTTACAGCATTACTGCTGAACACACAGGGCGGGAGGACATCTGATGTAGAGTAGAGGGTCATGACTATTGAAAGGACACGGAAGTTAAAAAAAAAAAACAGGGCAGTTTAAGGTTGCGATATTTTTCTTCTTGCGTGCTTTCTAGCACATAATGCTTACTCAGATACGCTCGCAATTTCAGCAAATTCGGGATTAGACCACATGAAATTGTTTACGTGTAATCCGTTCTATGGAAGTAATTCTATATATTAAAAAAAACTAAATTTCCCTTTCAAAGCACATAGATGAAGTAATTGTGTGTGAATAGGAGCGTGTTCGACAGTATCACACCTGTTCATTCTTCTGGTGAGTGCAAATCACTTTAAATGTAGCATGAGTCATCATGCGACTGGCTGCAAAATTAATGCTGCAATCCGCGTTACCAAATAATTTCATAACCTCGCTCTGCTCCCTTTACTAAATTAACAGGTAGTTTTCTTTTGGCGGGCAAATATTTTCTCTTAGCGCTTACCAACTAATTTGGAGTTCGCTCTCTCTCTCTCATTTGTCACACAACAAACATGGCAAATTGCGAAATTTCATTAGTCCAGGTGGTTGCACTAGAGAAGGGGGGAGGTGGGGGCGTGAAATTGCGATGTATGCACGCTGTGCTAGTCAAAGCTAGCCTTTATGCGTTTAAACACTGTTAATAACTTTGTTTGAACGTTTCATGTATTAAACGACTTTTCATATCTGTGTGATAATATGATGGGAGCGAGGTAGACCAACAGTGGTCTCCATCCCTCCTTTCTGGCTGTAAAATATGGGCCATATACTGCCCTGTAATCAAGATTATAGGTAAACGAGACACAAATAATTACATCGACGTTCGATCATTTCATACTGTTCACTTTATAGGGACGTGAACCCAGGATGTTCTGTGCATCGTGTCGGTGCTCTAACCGCTGTAGTACTGGTTGGGATTAGGCACTAACTGACTCCTGTATGTTAATTGGCTATTGAATGTGACACTGTACAAGATCGCATCATGAGCGACAAAGCTTAGCTGTTTACGTCTCCTGCCACAAGGATCACCCCTGATCATCTGCCCTATAAAACTTGAAACGTTCGTTCCCTTCAAGATAAAGTAACGTTCATAATAATAATAATAATAATAATAATAATAATAATAGAATACATCCCTCCTCACAGTGTTGGCATCAGAAAGAACATCTGGTCGTAAAACTGGGCCAGGTTAAAATGTTCGACACACACGTCACACTTACGACGCCACCGAGGTGTGAAAAAAAAACGGCTTAAGGAAGAGAGAAAGAAATACACTATTATAATAATAGCACATTAATACGGAAACTTGCAGTTTAACGTTGCCCTTACACTTACCATCACCGGGCGAGTTGGCCATGCGGTTAGGGGCGTGCAGCTGTGAGCTTACATCTGGGAGATAGTGGGTTCGAGTCCCACTGTCGGCAGCCCTAAAGATGGTTTTCCGTGGTTTCCCATTTTCACACCAGGCTGTATCTTAATTAAAGCCACGGCCGCTTCCTTCCCACTCCTAGCCCTTTCCTATTCCATCGTCGCCATAAGACCTCTCTGTGTCGGTGCGACGTAAAATCACTAGCAAGAAAACCACTTTCCATCCATTACAAAGCACAAGTCTTGCCGAGTTTTATAAAATGGAACTTGTTGTAATGATTTTCAACTTCAAAAATCTCGCTCTTGAGCTGTGGCCATCTTCATTAGAAGATGAGGAAATTTCACTGCGGTATTGTCGCCTGGACACATTGTGTATTCCTTAATTAGGCCTGATTACAGTTCTGAACTGTGCGCACAACTTAGACATATGGGCCGATGTATTGACACGAATTCAGCTAACTGAATTGGGAGAGTGTTGTAGAATTTTCATTTTTGAGTTTGGATGAGAGTTTATATTACTTTAAAAAATGTTTCCATTGCTAGTTGTTCGTAGAAATATACAAGAAATTGTAAAACGTAAGACGAATGAGAAATGCTGAAAGCCTGAACTTGTAGAGGGAGATCTTGTAGATGAGTCTTCTTCTTCTTCTTTTTCTACCGCTTTTCCCACACCTGTGCGGTCGCGAGTGGGAACTGTATAGCAAATGTGGATTTGGCCTTGTTTTGCGGCCGGATGCCCTTCCTGACGCCAACCCTGTATGGAAGGATGTAATCAGTAATCACTATTGCGTGTTTCTGTGGTGGTTGGTAGTGTAGTGTGTTGTGTGAATATGAAGAGGAAAGTATTGGGACAAAATCAAACGCCCAGTTCCCGGGCCAGAAGAATTAATCAGAGGTGATTAAAATCCCCCGACCCGGCCGGGAATCGAACCCGGGCCCCTCTGAACCGAAGGCCTCAACGCTGACCATTCAGCCAATGAGTCGGAGATCTTGTAGATGAGTAAAGATTATATAATACGTACGTAACACATCAGCACTGAAGATCCGGCATGTGACATTATATACGCATTAGTGTCGCGTATACCAACAGCAAGCCTGAACTGTGTACAGTGCTACAGGTGTTGAATATCCTGTTGGAACGTCATTCTATACTACTTCACTGGGGTTGGGGGTGGGGGGTGTAACTCGGCGAGGTTCTTAGTCAGTGATCGAACACGAGAGAGATACCAACCAGCCCTAGATCAGATTACCGCGATGGCCCGGTGGCTGATGGAAACGTTACAGCGCACTGATTGAATCATACGAGCATCGTGTGGAAATGTGTTCTTCTTTTGCCCTAACGCGTTTCTTGCGCCGCATGTCAAGAGCAATGTTTTAGCTGTTTGTATCCGATACTTGCAACAGTGGACGAGTTGGTTTTTATAGTCCCACAGCCTCTACAATAATGTTCCCAGTATATTTTTGTTTTGATTCGGGAAACCCGCAGAAATATTTAAGTAGACCTTGAGGAACCGTAGTTGCCTGAAACACATTTTAACCTTGGGCAAAATAAACAAGAGGCAGATTACAATTCTTATATTTTCAATAAAATTTTTAGAACATTATTTTAATTCTCCTCATAGAAAGGCATTCATTTTAATTTCAGAACTGTTATAAACATAAGCAGTATTTATACGAAAGCATTTCAGATAAAGAGGTTTATATTAATATTGTCTCTGCAGACCATTTGTTTAAAGATTCTCTTGTATTAAACATGTTAATAGTTCTTCAAATTCATGATTTTCTTAATACTGGCAGTTCAGCGTGATATTTAGGCTTGTCTCTTGGAGCACAGTTGTTTTATTCTTATGCCACTGTAGGCAAACGCGAAGTTCTTGGGCGGACAAAATCCTATTTCCTATTTCGCTGTCTGGTTTTAATGTTCGTCAAACACGAAAACGCGTCTTCCCGTAAAAAAAGTTGTGAATTGGAGTAGGTCTAATATGTTTTAAGTTTCTTGCGAGATTACAGGAAACTCGTTTTTATCGATGGCAGCAAGTTCACATGTCGAGTCGTCAGCAAAGTTCGTGTACATCGTCCACTACACAAAAACGTAACGTTTGAGGTTCTTGGCTCTGCTTGAAATTTTTATGCAGTTTTCGCCGAGCTTCGGTTGGAAATCACTACGTGGTTACGTGCCGCCCACCTTGTGACCATGATCGTATAGGTGTCATATTTTTTTTAAAGGTCTGACACTGGGGTTAGCTGGTTCGAACCCTGTTGATGAAAAAAAATATTGGCTAGCAGGGTAGGGGAGGTGGTGGTATACAATTTATAATGGCTAGATTGCGTGCCAAAAGCTTGGGATGAATTCTAAACTTCTCTGCAGTGTTCATGCATGAGTGCATATGTCGCTGTTGATGGTGGTTCGTCCGTCGGATGCGGGCGTTAAGCCTTGAGCAGACCCCTTGATGTTATTCGACAGAAGTAGGCTATGTGCCGACACCGGGTTTCACCTTCTCCCTACCACATGATCGTCGTCATGTCACACACACCCAGGCGCGCAATTCGTCAACTGGAAAGACCTGCATACGGCCTCTCCCGAGGCAACATATGACATCAGTTAAGTGCCACATTGCGCCAGCCAAGACTGCATTTACGAAGAAATACACGTTGTTCTATACCAGTAAATTAAGTCGGTATATAGATTGTTGAAACGTGAACACTACACAAGATAGAGATCGAGCGACTGTGAGCATTTGAATTGTCGCGCTTCCGTAGTTTGACACAAGGGAGACAACTGTGGGAGAAAACTCACAGCGAGATAATTTTATCTCAAATTTCTCTTTTGGTATGGTATGAAAATTAGCCTCTCGAAGACTAAATTGATGTCATTAGGTAAGAAATTCAGCAGAATTGAATGTCAGATTGGTGATACAAAGCTAGAACAGGTCGATAATTTCAAGTATTTAGGTTGTGTGTTCTCCCAGGATGGTAATATAGTAAGTGAGATTGAATCAAGGTGTCGTAAAGCTAATGCAGTGAGCTCGCAGTTGCGATCAGCAGTATTCTGTAAGAAGGAAGTCAGCTCCCAGACGAAACTATCTTCACATCGGTCTGTTTTCAGACCAACTTTGCTTTACGGGAGCGAAAGCTGGGTGGACTCAGGATATCTTATTCATAAGTTAGAAGAAACAGACATGAAAGTAGCAAGAATGATTGCTGGTACAAACAGGTGGGAACAATGGTAGGAGGGTACTCGGAATGAGGAGATAGAGGCTAATTTAGGAATGAACTCGATGGCTGAAGTTGTACGCATAAACCGGCTTCGGTGGTGGGGTCATGTGAGGCGAATGGAGGAGGATAGGTTACCTAGGAGAATAATGGACTCTGCTATGGAGGGTAAGAGAAGTAGAGGGAGACCAAGACGACGATGGTTAGACTCGGTTTCTAACGATTTAAAGATAAGAGGTATAGAACTAAATGAGGCCACAACACTATTTGCAAATCGAGGATTGTGGCGACGTTTAGTAAATTCTCAGAGGCTTGCAGACTGAACGCTGAAAGGCATAACAGTCTATAATGATAATGTATGTATGTATGTTTCTCTTTTGAGTATAATAATTTACAGCACTTTGTTCTGTTCTCCTCTCGCTAAGGGTAACTGGAGCTGACTTCAAACATCAAAACGGTGATCCAGTATAAATGCGCAATCACCATCATATTCTTACACACTATATAACGTATTTGCTGATTTATCAGTCTTAATGGGTAAAATTGCGGCACTGGGCAAAGTGAAAGTCATCAGCATTTATAAAGTGATCAAATCAGCACTTTGCAGTGCATCATGAACACCTGATATAGCCTACTGTAGAAAGAACCTCCACAAATGTCGCAAAAGTTAACGCCAGGTATGTGAAAAGTGTTCGGCACTTCAGACCATTCGGTGGGGATCATAAATGTATCCTGGATTCATAAAATGCATATTGAATCATGTCTTTCAATCGCGAGGACTGAAATTGTGCGTAGAGAAATGAATGCAGAATGACAGTGGTGTAATTAAGTTGTTAATAGAAATGGCCATTTTTGATTGCGTAAACCGATTGAAGTCCTCCAATATGTTTGGTATTGTCTGAAAGACTTCGTCCAAAGTTTGAATCATATTGGTAGTTCCTCTTGGAATTTGTCAGACTTCCGTTGTCTTCCCAGCCTGAACTGTTATTTCCGCTTCTACACTGTTAAACGATGTCCAGCTGTCCACAGTAAGTAAATTCCTGCTACCTGTATTTGGTCAGTATAAATTCATGTACCATTCTCGCAGCTGTTGTAATCTCATTTTAGCAGATGTAGATGCAATAACGTTTAGATTTCCAAGTCTCTGCACTAATCCATTAAATCCCGTCTGCAATGTGACAGGTACTATTCCATCCTTTTCTTTGATGACAATGAAGAGTTTACCGACCATTGTTTCCTGTCAACTAATTAAAGGCGTTATCGTATAGGAATGTGCCGTAGTATTTATATTCATGGCAACAGCTTCAAATTTCTTTCACCGGGCGAGTTGGCCGTGCGGTTAGGGTCGCGCAGGTGTGAGCTTGCATCCGGGAGATAGTGGGTTCGAACCCCACTGAAGATGGTTTTCCGCGGTCAGTTACGACGGGTGAGGTTTCAACTACTTCTTAGTATACTGTCTGATTAATGTTTCTAACTAAATGACAGTGTCTTACTCTTATCCAAGTAGTAATTCAAGAGCTATTTTTGGGAAAAGTTTGACTGTAGCTTAGTTTTCCGTCTCGCAAACTCCGTTGCGCATTCTCGGAGGGAGTGGCTTTATTTGCCTGTGCCAGTCCACGCTAATTAGGCAAAGGAGACACTCCAGTAGCTTTTTGTTCCATTTGCTTCTAATTATAAGTTTGTCACTATTTCTAAATGCTCAGCACTCGTTAATAGGGGTTCATACAGCTGTGAAATATTTGTGCAAAGCATTACGAAGAACAGGCGCTGTGTATTTCAGAGCTTGTTTGACCTGTTCGTACATATTTCTCGTGATTTCAGACTTGTTAGACAAATACATTACAAATAGATTTCTTATTTCAGATCATTAGTTCTTCACTGTATGGAAATTAAGTCATATTCAGTCTCACAGGAATGTATACTTCCCTAAGGAGGGTGCCAAGAGCAATATTAGTGGTCTACTTCTGCCGTACAAGTCATAGGCGCTGAGATGTGATTTAGTTTAGAATCTTGATCTGTTTTTTGATTCCTCGTTGTTCCATAAATTTAAGATGTCAGTTTGATGCTTTCAGCCTCGATTAATCAGAGAAATGAGTTAAAAATCCCGGTTCGACCATCCTAGAAGTGGTTTCCCACTTCAGGTCTAGGTAAACATAGGGTTGGTATTTAGAACACAGATCACGGCTGCTTGAAGTATTAAGTACACAGGGTTGTTAATCGCGATTTCGTAAGTCTCTGACAGGAGACGGCAGCAAGAGCTGTAGTAGAATTTATTTATTCGGTTCGTTACGACCTCTTAGGATAGGATCACGTGTAACTTGTTCAGTGCGCCTTCGGTCTTACCAGTACCTCTTTATTCTCTCACTCCTCCTGTTTCTCCCTGCTTCCGTGATCTGAATCTTGTCCCTTGTGTCAGTCCATTTGTGACTTCCACCATCTCCTATGGCCAAATCTTAACCTTCTTTATCATAACGCGCTCGAAATTGGTTCTGCGCTCTCGTACAGTTCCTGTCCCCATCTGTGTACACAAAATTCACTTTGATTTTTGGTGACCCACATTATCACTCCTAAAATCCTTCTTTCCTCCTCCTCCTCCAGCCGTAAATTGTGTAGAGACGTTTAGATCACACCCGTGTGAATTCGATACCTTCTTTCAGTGTAAATGACTCGAATAATACATTTTTTTATAGAATTTAAAATGCTCCCTCTGATTGCCTTCAAATTTGGAACAAATGGGCACTGATATAGCATTCATAATGTGTATTATCAGTTGTATTTTGTGTTGAAGTATGAAAACCCCCACCTTTTTATGATGGAATACCACATATTACTTTATTAATAAGAATGTCGAAATATAAGGATGGCACTAAATCCCGAACTAATACCACAAGTTATTCCTTTAACTTCTCTAACCTATGCAGGTACTGAGCCAGATAGTGTTGCTCTTGGAGCGTTTTAAAATCTGACCATTTTTCTTGTAAATGCCGTTATTTCGGAAATATTTTATTTTGGTAAACTTTTAGCATTCGTAATTAGAACCGTAGTAATCAGTTACTACAATTTCATGTAGATGAAATTTAAATGACTGTATGAATTTCAGTAGGGTCTCCTGTTGAACATATAATCATCATAACAATACCCTCGCGTTTTGTGTAGGTGTTCACAACCATGCTTCTACAACAGTAAGAAATGGATCGACTCTGCGGTCGTATATAAAGGAATGATGGAAACTGTTCTTACTGGCTGGAAATTGTGGGCGTTGTTTCTGTGACCGATATTCCAGTAAGTTGGTTTCTTCTCCCTTCATTCTACTTTTTTCCGGAGAACTTCTTTTTTTCGTCATCCTCAGCTCAATTGGAGGACGCTAATGCTGGAGGTGCGTGCCACAACCGGCGATCTAGCTCGTGGATAAACGCGTCGCGACGGTTATGACATTGTACTGGTGTCGCCGGCTTGCCGTGATTAGTGAGGCCAGCGTGTATTTGTGAATCTCATCGCAAGATCATTTCCTCAGACTCATAGTGGCAAGTGCTTCTTTTCCGAACTAATACCACAAGTTATTCCTTTAACAGCTAATGAACCAAATATTGCTGCTCTTGGAACGTTTTGGAATCTTACCATTTTTCTTTCAAATGCCGTTATTTTGGAAATGTTTGTTCTATTTAGGTAAACTTTTAATATTCGTAATTAGAATCGTAGTAATCAACTACCAGCATTTCGTGTAGATGATTTTTTTCTTTCAATTTGCTTCATGTCTCATCCTCAATTTTAGGTGCCTGCATTTTCAAGATGTCGAATGACACTGAGCAGTACTTGGACAAGAGCCAGGTCTATGCCTATGCATGCTGTAGCATCATCGGAAGCTTCGCTCCATTCACGACCAGAAAGCTCATTTCATGTTCGTGTATTTTACTAACAAATGACTTGTGATTTCTTGAAATAATGTTTAATCTAACGATCCTGAGATTGAGACCTTTCTGTTTATGTGTAACACATGGGGGTTAGTACCACAATTTTCTCGTTACACATTCACATTATAATTATGTAGAGAGGTCTCTGAAAACTACGGTGTCTCCTACTTCTTTTAAAAAGAGAATTTTTGGAAGGGGAGTGGTGGACTCGAAGCAGAGCCGGAGGCTTGGCGTGACGGCCATCAACACGGAGAGGCTGCGTGCGCTCGAGATATTACCGAGATGGTGGTTGGTTGGTCCCAGTGACGAAAAGGCAGGGACGCCTCTCTCCCGGAGCTATTGACACAGGGTTCCACTCGCATAATTATAGCGCTCCACATTAATATTTATGACAGGCAGCAGGATAAAGTAAACGTTTGCTCATACTTGGTTTTCAATTGGTTTGGAAACCGCCATCGATTATACTGCTGGATCATTCAAAAACGCTTATGTAAGGGGTAAGACTGGCATCACACCGCGAACTCGAACTTCATGCTCCCTCGGCAACAATTTTAGTTCGATTACCTTCAAGTTTTGCACACATGTGCTCTGATATAGCTTTCGTAATTTTTATTATCTTTTGTAATAATAGTTGATAACTTTCAGAAATATTTTGTGTTGAAGAATTAAAAAACAGCACTTGTTATGGTGTATTACCACATACTTTATTCATTAAAAATGTTGAAATATAAGGGTGGTTAATAAATCCTGAACTACCGGGCGAGTTGGCCGTGCGGTTAGGGGCGCGCACCTGTGAGCTTGCATCTGGGAGATCTTCATCTTAACGTGCCTGTCCGCCTCGGACGTTGCCGATCAACATGGCTATTCTGGCTTTATCTATTGCAATTCGGAACAGTTCTGCAGATGTTTTGTTGAACCAGGTTTTAAGGTTGTCGAGCCAGGAAATTCTTCTCCGCCCAGTAGATCTTTTTCCTTCTATTTTTCCTTGCAGGATAAGTTGAAGCAGCTCATATATGTTCTGATTCCTCATGATGTGTCCAAAATGTTGTAGTTTGCGACACTTGACGGTGTTGATCAGCTCTGGTCTATCCGGGAGATAGTGGGTTCGAATCCCACTGTCGGCAGCCCTGAAGATGGTTTTCCGTGGTTTCCCATTTTCACACCAGACAAATGCTGGGGCTGTGCCTTAATTAAGGCCACGGTCGTTTCCTACCCACTCCTAACCCTTTCCTCTCCCATCGTCGCCATAAGACCTATTTGTGTCGGTGCGACGTGAAGCCACTAGCAAAAAAATAATCCTGAACTAATATAGCTTCCCACATATTTTATTAATAAAATAATAAAGTAATGAAATATCCACAAATGCTCTATTAAATCGAATTAATAAATACACCCCTGCTGTAACCAATGTTGATGAATGAACCAAGGCCGATACAGGTGTTTGCGAATTGTGTTAGACCTGTGTTGGTAGGTCCATTGGCTCGTTAATAAAGGGAGTGAGGGTGGGGGTCGACGTTTTGTTAACAGCGGAAAGGAAAGGGTATTCCATTGGCCGAGCACAGTTTTTAAAAAAAGGAAAAACTTCCACATTAGTACATGTGGGCATGTTTTATACATTCGATTGGACATCTTCGTGTTCATCACTTTTCACTTTTATTTTTGAAGTGATTTAAGGAACTCGAAAGATATGTACTTGGTTGGACGAATCATATGATTCTGTGCTCTTTACCTTATATTTCATTTATTTTGTGAATTGTAAGAAAGCTTGTAGTTCTACTTAACTGTCGATATTACGATGAAACCCACGGGCCATCCAGATTTACGCGGGATCCGAACTATCAGGAAGTGATTTTCCCTTTCAAAAGTCTCACATGCATTGGTCAGAATTCAAACCCCAGACTGGCACTGAGCCACTGAGATTTTTACCGACTGGTATACTTTTTTACGTTCGTACTGTATTCTTATCTGCATCCGTGTTGCTTATGGGTGGTAGTTGTATGAAATAGGCCTACTTTTATTATGAGCCCTGCGGACATTATTTTGATGTGTCACCATGTGATCCTTTTCTTTACAAAATTGGCTGCCCAGGCTCGATCCCCGTCGAGAAGAACGGGGTACTGCTGCGATCTAGTTAGCTCGGAACTGGTGCAGGTGCGTGCGACCTCTCGGCTATGACGTATGGTCTGGGGGAAGCTTTTGTTGTTGGAGTGTTATTATGTACGGAGCGACACAAAGGGTGAAGGGCTTCTCTTGATTGATGGCTGCAGGTACGGATTTCTCTTCTTCGATCCTGGCTGATCGCCTGTACCGCCAGACGATCGTCCACTGAATCATGTGCCTTTTATACTGATTAACATCATGTCGGGTTGAAGCAACGAAGGACATAGCGTTTGTTGAAAGCGGAAGTTGGCTTGTTCAAAAGAGAAATGTAATTTTTGACATTCTACGGAACTTGATAGACGCTTCGAATCTCGCCATCTCACATTTGTGTACCAGAAGTTGTGCATCAGAATGCTATTTTGCGGGGTCACTTTTTCATAATTATAGCCTATACCATGTAGTCCGACTCGTTGGCTGAATGGTCAGCGTCCTGACCTTCGGTTCAGAGGGTCCCGGGTTCGATTCCCGGCCGAGTCGGGGATTTTAATCGCTTCTGATTAATTCTTCTGGCTCGGGGACTGGGTGTTTGTGTCCGTCCCAACACTCTCCTCTTCATATTCACACAACACACTACACTACCAACCACCCCAGAAACACGCAATAGTGATAACATCCCTCCATATAGGGTTGGCGTCAGGAAGGGCATCCGGCCGTAAAACAGGGTCAAATTCACATATGTGTGACACAGATCGCACCCGCGACCCCACAGGTGTGGGAAAAGCGGTAGGAAAAGAAGAAGAAGAAGAAGAAGATAGCGTATACCATGTATCAAATGTATACAAACTTTCTGTAAATATCGTTTACCAACATCTTTATGAAACCGAGCTTCTAACCAATGGCTCCAATTATAAGCAGAATCACTCCTGAGGTTCTTCTGGTGTCCCTTCACAGAAGATTCCATCAAGTAGTATGTTTCCCGTATCAGAGTTTCCGTATCATGAATGTCGAACCGGAGGTTTCGCACAGAGGATAATCTTCTCCGCCCACGTCCTAGTTTCCCTTCTATCTTGCCTTATGTGCTTATTTGTATCAGACTGTATTTGTCATTTCGGAAGATGTGACCTGCGCTTTTTGAGGTCTTAATATTGGGACGGCCGTGATTGGAATTTTAACCCATTTTTATTCCCATTGTGTTGCACAGGGTTGAGTGCACATTGTCTCTGTCGAATGTTCGTGGCGGAACTGGGAATCGAACTGCAGGCAGCCGGATGGGAAGCTACTACGCCAACTTGCAGTCCATAGTGAGGGACAAATAGATGCTGGAAGTTGATTTGGCATAATTCTGTCTGAAAAAGATGAGGAACATCGTGAGAATTCCGCACTCTCTTATTTTGGTGTAAGGCCGGGGTCTGAATGTGACGATCGGCTTAGATGAGAATAGTCTCCTAGATGCTTCTATGGATTGCAATCGGCAGTAGTTCATTTGCAGTAGTTCATTTGCAGTACATTTTGACCATTCCTTCTTCAGTAGTTACCCTTTTAAGTGGTGTGGATTTGGGAGTGTCCGATACTGTCCTCATAGTATCATTCAGCCGGACATCAATTTTTACTGATTGTGCACTGTTGATCCATACAGGTCTGCAGCATTCTGCAACTGCGTCAATTAGGCAAGGAGCTGTTGTTCAGAGGACAGAAGCATTTGCTCCCCAACTTGTGCCACTGTGTTTGTTGCGTATTCTAACCTTTGTTGCTGTTCTGCAGAGATGTTCGTTGTACGTCAAAGAACGATTCAGCACTATACCCAAGTATTTTGGATGAGCACAGTACTTTGGGCTGTTGGCATCTAAATATACGTTCTAAACTCGGAGCTCCAGTTATGACTGGGGTAACTTCAACTTGTACTATTTCCTCCTTGACCTTCCTTGTCGCCTGTTAGGTTTCATCCATGTTGTACTGGGAGTCAGTCAGCCTTTTACCTAGTTGCCATGAGCGATGCCGAGATTTTAGTCTCCCTTGCTTCTATGGACTGCAGTCCTGATGAATCGGTAGTAGTTTATTTGCAATGCATTTTAACCATTCCTTCTTCAGTAGTTATTCTTTTAAGCGGCAAGGATTTGAGAGTGCCCGATATTGTCCACTTAGTATCATTCAGCCGGATATGAATTTCTACTTAATGTGCACTGTTGCTCCAGACAGGACTGCAGCATTTTGCAACTGCGTGTATTAGGAGAAGAGCTGTTGTTCAGAGGACAGAAGCATTTGCTCCCCAACTTGTACCACTGAGTTTGTTGCGTGTTCTAACCTTTGCACTATTCTGCAGAGATGTTCTTTGTGCGTCAAAGAACGATTCACCTCTATACCCAAGCATTTTAGATGAGCATAGTGCTTTCAGCTGTTGGCATCTGAATTGAATTTACGGAATGTAATGGGGCCCTTTTGTTGTTTAGGTGAAAGGTACTAAGTGTCGGATACCTTCCTTTTTCCCTTCTGGTTAGTGTTAACAGTGAGTGATTGCCTAGTTGTACTTTCTCGCAAAACAACAACTACCACCACCACCAGATGAAGAAAGTGAAGCCTGCATGAGCTACACAGAGTTGAAAATAATGGTGTGAGATCAGGTAACATGAAGTGCATCAGGTCATGAACCAACCGGAAGTACAAGAAGTAAACAGTATGGCTTGTTAAGGCGCACTCGCGATATTAGAATTGACTGAGGCTGGGAGCAAGAGCTATGCTCCTTATTGCAGCTCGCAGACTCGTTAACTCGCTCCATTTCATGGATTTAATCGTGATCATGCGCGCATGTGTCTTGCTAATTGATGTGTTTCCTCATTAATTAGGAAGCCTGCTAATGATGGGGGCAATGTTGACGAGTGTTAAGCACTTGATCGTGAATATGTATGGATGTGTGTGTCTCAAGTCTCCTCATTATATCGGCAGCACCACATCGAGGGGGCCGTGACACGTAATGTCATAGCGTTGGAATAGGAGCTCAATTGTTCACCACTTTTTCATGATTTTTTTTTTTTCAATTTGTGGAGATTTTTCTATCACGAAATTACCGAACTACGAACTATGCTTTGTCCATATTGTGGGTGTGAAATGATTCCGTGACTGTATCCAAGTCGTTTTGAATTGCATCCGAGTGATACATTTATTTTATCAACATATGACGCGGATGGGGAAGAGGGCTCTTTGTGACGTTCAAGAGGTGGTTTAGATATTCCTTTTTCCAACTTATAGCTGAGTGCAGTTCTTCTTTGAGAGAGAAACAGATAGATACTACATAAGATAGTGGATATGTTTAGTTGCTTTTTCGCTTAGTCACGTCTTGCAGTCGCCCCGATGCTAATTTTTAGACTGCCTGTTATAACATTTACGGACGAAGAGTGCCAATCTTTAATTTCTTCCTCCCACATTGAATTATTCCCAATTTGCACTGGATTATTAATAGCTGTGGAAGAGGATCGACATAATAAGTAACGACCAATATATTTACATAAATTGGGTTGAAAGGCACATTTAGAGATATTCTTATTTGTAAATTCATTACTTCAGTTTACGCTGCAATAATTGATCGTACACCCGGACATTTTGCGGTAGACGAGAATAGTTTAAATAAGCACGTCAATACAATCACTCAGAAAGATCCGGAATAATTTACTAGTGACTTTAGTGGCTTCACTGCTTAATTTATTAGCTAGAGACATTGTAATATTGGACCCACGTATGTAGTGAATGCGAAATATATCCGATAGTCACTTTTTTTTGCTTTACGTCGCACCGACACAGATAGGTCTTATGGCGACGATTGGACAGGGAAGGGCTAGGAGTGAGAAGGAAGCGGCCGTGGCCTTAATTAAGGTACAGCCCCAGCATTTGTCTGGTGTGAAAATGGGAAACCACGGAAAGCCATTTTCAGGGCTGCCGACAGTGGGGTTCGAACCTATCTCCCGAATACTGGATACTGGCCGCACTTAAGCGACTGCAGCTATCGAGCTCGGTATATAGTCAGTTTTATTCGGGGAATGTTGTTATTAATTAAATCTGGTATTGGACTGTATTCATTATTAATTAATTCTGGTATTGGACATAATATCGTAGAACGACTCAAATGGGGGTTGTTAGACTATAAAGGTAGTTGTGATATATTTTCTTGTTCACTCTTAAGCAATGTGTATCTTCTACATAGACAAACAATCTAAACGTAAGTTTAAGATTCCTAGCAAGAATGGTCGTAGAGTTTAGTTCCAGTTATGCAAATGATAATGGTAGAATAAAGGTACGACACACGAATGAGAACATAAATAGCTTATGAAGATTCTGGATTTTGTTCTTTGCCGGATGAGACCAGTTGGCAGTCCAAGAAAAGATGAGTGACGTACTACCTGTAGAGGTGAAATAAGTTGGCACTTATTTATTTATTTATTTATTTATTTATTTATTTATTTATTTATTTATTTATTTATTTATTTATTTATTTATTTATTTATTTATTTATTTATTTATTTGACTTTAGGAGTGGCGAAGTTAGGGCTCGTGCCCCTCTCTTACACTTAACCACGTAAATTACAAGATAATCTACATATTAAAATAATTTATGAAAACTAAAGTCAGTCAGCCCGGCCATTCTATCCGGTTGATTTCCTTCAGTTTTTTTGTAACTGAAAGGTATTCATGCACAGATTTGTCATAAGATACTATAAATCACTTAACTTCCGCCTTCCTCAAATTATTTGATTTTTCAATTTTTTGTCTCTTTGAAGCAATCGTATCTTTAGTTCTAATTGAGGTCCGCAGTTCGTTTTGGTCTAAAAACACTCAGCGGATCAAGCGCTTTCTTTTGAGGTAATAACTACTTAAATCGGTAGATTATGAGAAAGGTTGTGAGTACATTTGTCTCCACGACGAAGATCTTTGTAGAACTTTTTAACAGTTCGGCGCGTAGTGTTGTTCCAAGGAACGTTTAATTCATTTTCTTTGTGTGATGTATTTCCAAGTGTTTTGTTGACATAATATTACATTCTATTACCACAGCAGATCATGTGCTTTATTTCATTAACTCGAAACTTTGCAAATACATCCGTGAGAATGGTAACGAACAACACCATACTTTGTACACTGCGGGCGGAGCCAGCGGGAAACTGCTAGTACATATATAAAAGAAATGTACTATTCTATTATAAAATCAAAGATAACTAAGCTAAATGACAAATTTGGAGAACATATAATGAAGAAATCTGAAAATATATTTTTAAAAATCCAGCCCATGAAACTAAAAAATGAAAGAGAAAAGGTCATAATGAAAAACATGAAAAAATATAAGCAATGCATAAACAGAACATAATACACAATAAAGTAATGGAAATACAAGTATGGCCATAAAAAATTATGTATGTACATGAGTTAAAAGCTAAATATTATGTACATTTACACTAATTGGAAACGATGGGCGGGGGAGAGCAAACGGTAGGTAGGCTGTAGAAGAGATGACTTCTAGTTGCGTGCAGTGCACTGGGTGCGATTGCGAGATGATGATAATATGCTGAATATGATTCCAATGAAACGACATTGTAAGAAACAGTAGTGAATCGATATTTAAGTTGACATATTATGTAATCATGTATGTAAATTTTAAAAGAAAATGCATCCAATGTCGCTCATTATTACCAGCATCAAGAGCTGTGTCCTCTTGAGGTCTTGTAAAGAGCAAATACACTAAGTAGGCTTGTATTTCCAATTAGGACATAATGAACCACACCGTGTTTGAGAGCATCTTCGAGTAATTACTCTCATTCGTTGTCTGAAGATCTCTACAGTCTTATCTATGTCTAACAAGGTAGAGCATTTTTTTAACCCTTGGTCCGCGATATACCATCTCTTACACCCGGCACTGGGGGGTTATGCTGGGGAAATGGAAATCATTTACACACGTCCTACATAATCTTTATTATAGACTGCCAGAACTTTCAGTTTTCAGTCTGCAAGCCTCTGTGAATTAATTATGTGCCTCCGCAATCCTCTGTTTGTAACTAGCTCTGTGCCCTTGTCATTTTCCCCACGTCTTATCAAATGGTGTGTAATCAACGTCTCGGCGGTCTCCCTTTGTTTCCCTTACCTGTCCTCCGTGGCTTAGGGATATCGATACCTATCTTCCTCAACTCTCCTCACATGACTCCACCAGCAAAACCGGATCGTACGCACAAATTCATCCATTGAGTATATTCCTAACTCGTTACCTTCATGTCTGTTACTTCCAATAAAGTTGTCGTGAGTCCACCCAGCTTTCACTCTCGTACAGCAAAGTCTTTCTGAAAACCTATCAGTGTATAATTTCGTTCGATAGCTGACTTAGAATACCGTTGATCGTAACTTCGAGGTTACTGCATTTGCTCTGTTATACCTTGATCCGATCATTTGTTTTTAAAAATCATCTCACTTTGAGACAATTATACCTACTATAGCTACTTTCTTTCAGGAATTCAAAACAGTACCAGTCTTGCTCTGAGATGAATGTCCGTAATGATTTCAATAAATAATCCGAGTTATTAGAATTCTTAAAAGCAACTGAATTATTAAATCCTAAAGTAGATCTGGACGCAAAAAAGCGATAAAATAAAAGCCGGTATATAGTCGAACCTGTCGTTAGATTCGAGACTGACGCGACACAACGGCGGCTTCTGAGTTTTTCAAATTTATCTAAGAACGACAGTGACTGAGAAAAGCTATAGTGACCTAGCAGTGATTTTAATTTGAAAAGAGAAGCTTCCGCTGAATGAGTGAACCTGATTTCATCATTGACGAGTTCAGCTCATACGAAACATGTGAATAAAAGAATGTATCTCAAAATTATACGTTTATATGATACAGCATAGTCAAATTATTTTTTCATGCATTGTTTAGAAACAATTTTAATAATTCTGTTAAATGTTCTGAGGGTGTGAACGCATAAATGACACTTTAAATATGTTTCTGCTTTTGAATGTGCATGAAAATGAGCATGCAATTAAGTTTAGGCCCTCCCCAAATATTTCTCTTAGAACCGTCACTGATGCGACACAGCCAGTGAGTCAACAAAGAGAAACAGATCAGATACAAACCGTATATGTTCATAAATATAAGCTCCAGAACCTTCAAGTCGTTAAGTAATAATAATAATGTTATTTGCTCTACGTCCCACTAACTACTTTTTAAGGTCTTCGGAGACGCCGAGGTGCCGGAATTTAGTCCCGCAGGAGTTCTTTAACGTGCCAGTAAATCTACCGACACGGGGCTGTCGTATTTGAGCACCTTCAAATATCACCGGACTGAGCCAGGATCGAACCTGCCAAGTTGGGATTAGAAGGCCAGCGCCTTAACCGTCTGAGCCACTCGGCCCGGCCCAAGTCGTTAAATTTGGGGCCAGAAGCATTATTGCTTCCTTCCTGCAACACAGTCAGAATCGTGTTTTATCAAGATTTTGAAGCTCTATTTATGTTCATTCTCATGTTACCTAACTCAGTGCGTTGTAGATCATACTTTTTTATGTTTACATTTCATTTTACATAACTCCTGTAGGTGAATCATTGAAACATGTGTTGTGTTATTCTGGGTTCTTTTGGCGACCTGTAATTTCAGGCAGATTGATAAAATAAATATTCCAGCACACACTGTCTATCATCATCATCTTCGTCATAGGAAACCAAGAGAACCACACGATTCCTCACAAATCTTCCTCAACAGAAATCGAGTTTGGATTTTTGGCTGTTTCCCTCCAGTCTTCACTAGTGCCCATCTTTTGCATGTTGTCTGCTATTCCATGAAGCTATCGTGTTCTTCAACGATGTTTTGCATCATGGTATATTTCCCGAAGTTCAATGTTGTCTCTCACCCTCTATTCTCCGATGTCTAGGTCTTTCACAGTAATATTTCTCGGACCAACCTCCTCTCATGTACTAGGAGTTTATGTAGGTATTGTTTGCGAACACTCCAGGCCTGATAACCAAGGAACAGGAAGAATCAGGCTTTTAGAATTTTGAGATTTCTTGATTGGCTGTAAGATGTTTTATTAACAACTAGCTGAACTGTAGTAGTAACGGTTTGCAGGTTATGGGTCAGATTTGGTCCCTTATATCTAGAGATGGGAATTATAGGTTAGAATGCAAATGTATTTGAACAAGGCGCAAGTGTATGTTACCCACATGACGGTTCTGCGGTGAGATTTACATAAATATTATCGATCTGAACTATTAGAACCCCTAAAATTTATGCAACTCCCCGACATATCTGTAGAGCGGTTAGATTTCACTTGCTCCTTGTTCAAATACGTTTGCATTCTAACGTATTCGTGCCTATAATTCCCATCTCTACTTATATCGGTCCCTTTTCCGTCAGCAGTGAACTTCGGTATTGAACTGTGGTGTAGGTCTGTTTCTAAAGTTGCTGTGTTCGTCCAACTGCACCAAATTGCTTACGGGTTAAGAAGAAATATTCTTCCTAGTCTTCGTTTACAACCAAACTTCTGATGTTTCACTCATACATTTGTTGGCTGATGTCAGTACCACATCGTTTGCATACACTACAAGACAAAATACTTGTTGTTGCAATGCTCGATTGACATCATCACCAGGTTCTCCCCAAGGCGGCTGTGCTTCGAATCCCATACCCACTGCAACGATACATACGGTCTTTTACAGGGTCAGATAAACAAATCATTCCTTGGAAGCTATCAAGTATGCAACCTTACCACATCCCAGGCAGTTGGCTGTTAAAACATTTCTTACCTGGGATTCGAACCTCCTACCTCGAACATTGTCTAATATTACATATCTCCCCGCCCGCTTGCCATGTGCGCTACTGTGACACTTAACCTACGGTGCCCACTTCCCAGCCTGTACAGTACCGTGCTCCCGATCTGTGCATCCACCTCCTGTTTTAAAGTACGTGTTCTGCGTATCTGTACTCGTTTTACGGGTTCATTCGAGGTACCCATAATTCATTAATAGTGGCGTTCACGATTCCTGCTGTCTTCTAATCCGTAAACACACATCTCGTTGTATTACCCCGGTTTAGGGAGAGGGACTGATGTCTTTCAGAGTTGTGGTAAATGTGAAAGGATGCATAGAACTGGATCGCAAACGGCTGGTGGACCACCTGGTATAAAAGAATAACTCCCTCATTAGATCGCTGACTTACTGTACATTTCTAGTATTATATGTGTAAATGGTAATTTTGTGCTAATATCCGTGTACAAGGCTGTACAATTTTTTAGAATTTTAGGGGAGAGAAAGTCTCACTTTAACAGTACTAAGAATTTTAGGAGGAATGTCATTATCAGCTTTTTCTCGTGACTGTGCGCTCGAAGGAAGTCCCATTTCCGAACTGCCGTGCATTGTCTGTCCCCAGCGTGTCATAATTGCGAGCGAGCGGGCCGATTTTAAACTAAAAAGAGCATGTCAAAACAGCCCCGCGGTTGTAGAAAGTAATTAGGAAGAACTCATGCCTTGCAGCATTTCAGCGTATTCTTTATCAATTATCAGCGAGTGAGTCGCCGGATTAGTGCCGCCGGCCTTATATGTGGTGTGGTGTGGTGTGGTGGGCCGGATTAACGCCGACATCCACGAGATTAAGCATGGCTCCGGCTTAATATAACTTCCAAGAGGTCGTGTGTTCGAAAATAGACACCGCCTTCTTCATGTACGAGTCTGTTTAGAATGGCACTTCGTGTATTTATATTGCTGCGCGTTTCGAAGTTTCACTGTCTCACGAACATAACGAAAATAGGCTGTATATTATTATTATTATTATTATTATTATTATTATTATTATTATTATTATTATTATTGCCAATTAAATCTTGCCTGTATAGGCTAAATTTGTAAGATATGTATTGCTTTTGCGTAGGTTTGTTATAATTGGGGACGTTTGTTCTCTGTTTTAAGCCAGATCTACAGTATATACAAAGTATTAAGAAAGTTAATTGAAAACAGATTTGTCAATTCGCTCCGTCCGTTCTACTGGACCGAATTATTTACAACTGATGAATCATCAGGCATTGATAGGTCTCTTAAGTTCAATTAACATTGAGTAATTATAAAATAAAATAATTCAATCATCACTCCAATAATTGCATGCGAAGGCTTACTCTCTTAACCTTGATTTACCCTAGCCCGTAAGACATGCTGTACCTAGCGGGTTGCACACAGTTAAGGAGCAATATATTCACTTAAAAAGATATCGGCAAAGCTAAACAATTAAAAATGACGGTGACTACTGGCAAACCTACAATTGCAACCAAACTTGGTACACATCTGACTTAATACTATCTAGAGAGAAATAATGTGGGAGTAAGACACACCTAGCACCCACAGGGGTGGCGTGGGAAGGGAAGGACGTGCAGAAATAATTGAAAATGACCTATATGAGTGGTGGATCAATAGTTTTTAAGGTCGCTGAGATGAGTAGTGACACTCTGGATGACATTTAAGTCCAAGTTCAGCCACCATCGCCATAGGGGATGAGAAGGGGAGGAATAGAAAATATCCAAAATGACCGAGATTATGTGTATGTATATATATATATATATTGGGTTCGATTCCCCATCAGGAAGTCGTAAAATTTAAGAAACGACATTTCCACTTCCGGAGGTGCACATTTATTTATTTATTTATTTATTTATTTATTTATTTATTTATTTATTTATTTATTGACTTTAGCAGTGGCGAAGTTAGGGATCGTAGCCCTCTCTTACACTTAACCACATAATGAATTTACAGATAATACATATATGAAAGAAATGTACTATTATATTATAAAATAAAAGATAAACTAAAAATTACAGATTTGGACAACATGTAATGAAGAAAGAAAGCAGACTCCAACAAATAAAATAGAACAAAAAAAAATAAATTCAGAGCGTAAAGTTAATAAGAAAGAGACAACGTCATAATGAAAAAGTAAGATACAAACTGAAAAATGAGCAATGCATAAAAATAACACAATAAGTAATAAAGTAAATGGAAATATAAGTATGGCACTAAGTCATCTATGTTCATGAGTAAGAAGGTAAATATTATGTACACTATAATAATAATAATAATAATAATAATAATAATAATAATAATAATATATACATTTACACTATAATGATAATAATAACCACAATCACAACTTATCATACGTCATCATACACACGAAACAATCAGTGGTATTCAACAGATAATCTCTACATGCAGTCTTAAATGAGCACCTGGTTAATTCCTGGGGGCAAAGGCGGCCGGGCGTAGAGCTAACCACTCTACCCCACCAAGTGCCTAGGTTACGGATGGTGGAAGCCTTTACCTTCCACCCTTCCAAGAGTCTTCATGGCCTGTACGGAGAGGACATTGCTTTGTATATGTATCTATGTTCCAGCATAGCTCTCAACCAAACTTGGTATTTATATGACTCACTATCTGCAGCAAAATACTGTCGAGGTAGAACCTCCGGGGGTTGGTAGGGAAAAATCACCGACAACGACCAATATTAGTGTCGAATCCATACTTTTCGGGGTTACCGAAATGAATTAGACACTAGTTACCGTGTAAGTTCAAGTTCAGCCTCCGTTGGCATGCGGGTTAGAAGGTGTGAGAAATAAAATGTCAAAAATGACCGAGATTAGTATCGAATTCACAGTTTTCGGGTTCGCTAGGCTGATTGGTGATAGTCTCAGTGACGGTAGGGATTGCGTTCATCATATTCATAGCGCGGCGCGTAAGTACATACAGTTACTTATGTTTGTAATTTATTTGAAGGTATCAACTACTTCCCACACAACATGGGCTGCCGCGCGAAATCAAATCATGTAAAACTTAAACTTTAAATTAAACACACAACAGTAACTCTAAAACTACATAATAGTTCATAAAACATCAATCAACATTGTAATAAAGAAATCTACTAGAAATCACTTGACACACAATTTTCTATCAAGACACGTTATCTGACTTATTCACAAAGAATTATGCGGAACAGTACGGTTCCTGTAGTTAATTAAATTTAATTTAATTTACATTTTGTCTCTTTTCAATTTCGTTGCCCCACCTCGACCGTAATCAAGTTTGGTTTAGGAGTTATATAGTGAGTCTGTGTTGTATACTCGCCGTTTTTATGTATAAAGTCGGGAGACGTGCTGTGTTCCCATGTAAAGAAATTCGCGGACTGGAAAAATGGTTGCTGTAGTTGTTCTAAAAATATGTTGCTTCGTGTGCTTGTTTTAAACATTATTGTTGCTAATTTGCGCAGTGACGAGTTAGTGTGTTAAATTTGTGAGCTACATTATAGGAACAAAGATGTTTTGAGCGGTCACGAATGTGTTACAAGTTGGGTGCTGTCAGGATTCTCGTCACATTACACTGCTTAATTATGAAAACTGTGTAAACATAACCCTGCCTGCTTTTGAATAATTCTTTCTCTCTTGCTCTCCTCTGTACATTCCCTGGAGATAATTTAGTTTCACATTCATTTGTTTGTTACAGGTGTAGAGTGCTAAAGCGATGTTTTGTTCAAAATTTATCTCTCTTTTCAGCGTATTAATGTTAAGTGTTCACTAGCATACGACCCGCTGGCGCTGCATCCATTTTGCAGTTTAAAATACACGTTTTAACGCATACTTCTGAGAATTAAAGCTTATATTCCAATAAACTGACAGTATAGGAATGGTAATTGTTGTGTAATTATTTATAGTCAGGCAATTAAATTTTCATTCGTTAATCCCGAATAGTCTTATTAAGTCGTATACACATTATTTTTGAAATAAATAGAATCACGTAGCAATTTTCATTTAATGAAGAAATTCCAATGCTGCAGTTAATAGCATATGGTATCAGGATTGTTGAGGAAGATCATTGGGCAGGATTACTTGTCATTGTAAATTTGAACAGTCAAGTCCCTTGGCTGTGATCACGATGTCAGTTGTCAGATAAAAGAACAATTCCGGTAGGGGTGTTTGACGTGTCAGGTGTCTCACAACGCGAGTTGGCTACGCAGTACACATCGTAAAGCTGTAAGCTTATATTCGAAGGGCACAGGGTTCGAGACCCATCGTCGACAGCTCTGAAGGTGATTTTCCGTGGTGTGCTAGTTTTGCATCAGGCAAATACTTCTATTATGGCCACGATTGTTTTCTGCTGTATGTGTTAATGCGAATCAAACACAAAAATTCGAACCGAGATGTGCTGGAGTCGCAGTCACAAGTTTTGGCGTAAATACGTACCATGTAGTACGTATGTATTGTCGAAATAAAGTGGTCCGCGTGGGTTTGAAATTTTATTTGTTAAATTTCGAGAAATGTTAGACATCTTCCAGACCATGAGTTCTAAATCATTTTCTCCCATTGGGGCAGTAGATCTGCTCGTCTGCAGCAGCGCGGAACTCGCCTCACGACGTTCAGTCTTTACTTTGAGACGCTCCCAATAAGGCATGTGACGATCTGTATTACTGGAACATACCTACTGAACCTTCTGCTGAATCTTAACGCATTTTCTGGCTGTTAACTTCAGCAGAAGGTTATGGTGCAAGGGACAAGATATTCTTCGAAATGCGAATCGAGGGAAAATATTACAACTCGATCTTCTCTCGATTGTCCCTTCCTGTATTCACAATATCTGTGTATTCACCGGAAACTTGAGCTGTGGGATATCTCATTTCTCTTCAGATAATAATTAATTCTAAGTATTTGCCCACTGACTGTCTCTCCCCGCTATCATTTTGATGCCCACTCTAGAAAATAAAAGCCTCATTTTCCGGACGGTGCTTCCCACCCCAATGCCAAGTGAGCTGGAAGTCATTTGGTACACATGAAGGGGTGGAGTGGTGCGGAGACATGTGTCATGCGGCTGGGAGAGGAGAGGTTTTTCATTTGCTGCGCTGCATTACAGTTCTTTGTTGTCCACAACGATATGCTGGCTCATGAGCCTGGTGAGAAATCACTTCTGTCTGCTCGTACGGTCGCCGCAGGTCGTGTGCTCTGTAAGATTACTCCTAGCTGTCACGGCAAAGTTCGTCCAATATTTTAAATAAGCATTCGTATTCACTGTTACATGTCGTGAACACATTCAGTGCTTGCTTGCTATTACAATTGCAACCCATTCAAGACAGCTGATCTGCTAATATGAAAAAGATTCTAGGTAGAACATGTTCTCAACAAGCTCTGTACGTTCCGGGCATGTTGTAAAATTTGATACGTTAAAACATGGCTGTATCAGTTAATAATAATAATAATAATAATAATAATAATAATAATAATAATAATAATAATAATAATAATATGAAATTAAACATTTCCAAGACTAAAATTGTCGCTATGTAAAACACCTGAGAGAAATGAATACCAGGTTCGGGGGTTCAAAACTAGGACAGATGGATTACTTTAGGTGTTAAGAATGTGTTTTCCCCAAGTATGGAAGTATATTTTGAGCGAAATTGAATTAAATTAAAGCAAAGCTAATATACTGAGCTCGCCGTTGGGATCTGTAAGAAAGAAGTGAATATTCGCTGACGCAATTACCTTTATATTGGTCTGGTTGACAGACTTTGTTATACGGGAGTGAAAGCTGGGTGAACTCAGGATATCTTATTCATACATTGGAAGCAGTAGACATGAATATAGAGAGAGTGATTGCTGGTGCGAACACGTGAGGACAATGGTAGAAGGGAATTCTCAATGAGGAAGTCAAGGCTAAGTTCGGATTGGACTCGATGGATGAAGTTCAAGGATAAACAGGTTTCCGTGCTGGTTTCATGTGAGGTGAATACATGAGGATAGGTTAGTTGGGATAATAATGGACTTGGCCGTAGAGAGCAAGAGAAGTAGAGGCAGGCCAAGCCGACGATATTTATACTCTGTGGTGATTTCATGAAAGGAAATGCGGTATGAGGCCACTGGACCAGTTGGAAGTTGAGGATTGTGAAGAAACGTAGTTAATTCACTTAAGCTTTCGGATTGAACGCCGAACGGCGTAAGTCTATATTGAAGATGTATATCTGTAATAATAATAGCGTGTGGGTGTCCAATCCTAGTCCCATTTCTCTACGGGTTAGGTTATGAAGTAAGATGATTCTTCGTAGCGAGTTTTTACCACTGGTTGCCCTTCCTGGCGTCAGACTCATCAGAGGAGTTAATGAGATGAGATGAAATGAAATTAATGACCTGATATAATATGATAGTAGGGTGGAAGAGTGTGAAACACGCTGCCGGCACATAGCCTACTCCTGTTGAATTGCACCAAGAGGTCTGCTCAAGGCTGAACATCGCCATCCGGTGGACAAATGACCATCAACAGAATCATATGCCCCCACTTGATATGGACACAGCAGAAAGGTTCGGAATTGAATACAAGCTTTTGGCATGCAATCTAGTGATTATAAATTGCTTACCACCACCTCTCCTACCTTGCCAGCCAACATTATGGTGATGAAAATAGTAATAGTCAGCATGATGATGATGATGATCATCATCATCATCATCATCATCATCGAATCCCCTCAGCCACCGTGTGTAGGTATTTCAATTTTAAGAGTAAACCAGATTTCTGCTGGGCTGAGTAGCTCTGGCGATAGAGCGCTGGCCTTGCGAGCCAGACAAGGCGGATTCGATCCCGGCTCAGTTCGGTGGTATTTGAAGGTGTTAAAATGCGTCAGCCTCGTGTCGGTAGATTTACCGGCACGTGAAAGAACTCATGAGGGACAAAAGCCCGGGACCTTAGTGGGACGCAAAATAATAATAATTATTATTTAGCTGAGTTTTAATTAATACAGTAGAACCCCGTGTATTCGAAATAAAGTGGGCGGAGCCACTTCGATTGACGCTTTTTTTCGGATGACACATGGTAAATATTTTCGGAAGTGAAATGTCGGAATAAAAATGCATGAACCCTGTTAAGCAAAGGTGCGCACTGCGTATTAACATTAAAATGTTTACATAATGTCACTCACTGTATAAAAGTGGCTATTTTCTTCTGAATTTTCTTGCTGCTGTGCTGTCGTGCAGCTAATCAACAATACATCAGCTGGTGTAGATTCATTGCTTTGGTCAACAAAGCGCAAAGTGATCTGAAATAATTAAACCATTTTTTGTTTCTACTGAACTGAATGCTGTATCCTGTAATTTTATTACAGTACTGTAATTAAAGCGTGTGGTACTGTATTTTAATAAAAATTCGAAATCAATCTTACCTCCAAAGCATTAAATAAATCATCTGCTGTAACTCGATTCTCAGAACTGTTATTGTCGTCTGCATAATCTTCATGACGAATAATACAGTCATAATAATAAAAAATACAGTAATAATAATTCCTGCTTGTTCAAGAAAAAATGTATGATGGAACGAACCAGAGGGTAAGAAACTGTTTTGTTTTATGCTACACGTGCATTCTGGCATAAGTCATAATATAACAATAGGGTTTGCCTAGCAGCTCTCAGCACATATAGCAAGAGAATTACTAATATCGACGGCTAAAAACGAAAGGGTAAAAACAAAATATTAAAATACAATTTTGCCAGAGAATTTTGGTTAAGCCGGGTTTCGGGTAAGCGAAGTTCGGTTAAGCGGGGTTCTACTGTATTGCCAGGTGAACGACGTGGAGTTTCAAACGGACAGTTTTCGTCCTTGACAAATCCAACCACCTGTGGCAGGTTTGAATCCGCAGTCTTAGGATCCGGAGACTGATGCACACGCAGGTGGGGTCGGATGTGAATGAAGTGTTGTACATGTGGACTTATTCCCTTTTTACGGCCGGATGCCCTCCCTGACGCCAGCCGCCAACGCTGTTTGAAGGCTTGTACGCAGCTATTATGTGTTTTCAAGGCGGTTGCCAGTGTTGTGTGTTGTAGGCCTATGAAAATGAAGGGGTGTTGCAGGAATTAATCAGACGCGACCAAAATCCTTGATCTGGCCGGCAATCGAAAACTCTGGACCATGTCAATTGAAGGCCTGTACGCTGACCATTCAGCCAAGGAGCCAGGCAGGAGCTATGATAATATAATTATTATCGTTTGGTCTCAGCTACCGGGTTGTAGCGCCTCTGAAGTGGTGACATCTAGGCAGTTTACATACCAGTTTCGATTTCCGATTGTGCTGATTTCTAACGACAAAATATGTAAGTAAAGAGTAATATATTGAGATGAACACAAACACTCGGACCGTAAGCCAGAGGATTTAATCAGATGCGGCCAACTTCTCAAACCGACCGGGAATGGAACCGGCGACCCTCTGAACTGTTTTTTCCCCCCTTATTACTTTCATTTTTCTGTCTGTCTCAGTCCCATCTTTGACTTTGACGATATGAATGAATGTAAGAAACTTGATCTAGCACAGGGATGTCAAACTTGCGGCCCTTTTTTCATTCGGAATAGCCCGCAGTAATATAAGAAGTTTCTATATAGTTTGGCCCTAATGTTGCAAGTTTTGCGTAGTGGATTTTAGGAACCAAGTATAAATAAATAAATAAATAAATAAATAAATAAATAAATAAATAAATAAATAAATAAATAAATAAATAAATAAATCATACAAAAGAATACTTCTTCCGGAACGTTGATGAATGTAATCAATAATAATAATAATAATAATAATAATAATAAAACAACGTACGTATTCTATTCTTTCGTTTAATTTTGTTGTGTTGCTGTGCGCTATGTGATCCAACTGGACATCCCAAGAAGTAGAATCAACGCCATAAATTACGGAAAATTGCCATAAAACTAACATTTTTTGAGGTAATCCTGTTTTGGAGCTTTCCTTATACAGTATATCATCTTGTACTTAGACTCTTACGTGAACTTGGTGGTGGTGGTTATTGTTTTAAAAGTAAGTTCGACTGGGCAATCATCCTCTATTTGAGTTACACTAACCCGAGTAAAACATGGAAGGGGTCCGACACTTCGAAAAATGAGGTATCGGCCTCAGAGAGACAAGGGCCATGAAGGACGTGAAAATGGAAGACTCCCTAGTCCTCGCAGACCTAATACCGTCAGGGTGAGAAAAGAAAGAGTCGACGAAGTGGGGTCGGATAGGATAGAGCCAGGCACATGTAAGTGGAAACAGTGCCAGGACTCAGCTAAGGATCCCGTAGTTGCCAACCCATGCTTCCAAGTTAAGAGCCCATAGGGTCCCTTTTAATCGCCTCTTACGATTGGTAGGGGTTACCGTTGGTGTTATTCTACCGTCCCCACCCACAGCGGGAGTTCCGTGATCTTAGTAATTTTAGTTGTTAGCTTTGGCATTACGAAGTTTATTCCTTGAAGTTGAACATCACGATATTTCGGAAATCACACAACTACTTAACGTTATTTAGTCGTCCCACAGTTTTGCTCCATGATCCTCTTTCCTTGACTAGTAGAGATGATATAACTCATCCTCTCAGCCTGAAGTACTTCGTTATAGTCGACCGATTCGTTCGCCGACAAGTCAGTGGTAGTGGGTACACACACCCACCTGCGATACAGTTTCCTCGTCAATGGCTTAAAGTATTGGTTGGCCTTTGGCTGCCAGCGCATTTGACCTGTGCTCCAATCAGTGGCTGGAAAGGCACACAATACAGCGAGACTCCCTCGCTATCGATAGATAGGAAGTGAAGCAAGTTTCATTTGGCAGGCAAGCATATCCCCTAGCTTCATCAATTCACTTCTGCTCCATGTGAAACCCGTCTCGCCATTGTTAGGGAAGACGTCTACCTAATAGGCGAGGTCGTCCGCTCTTCCTGCATTCAGCTTCAATTACTCCCCCTCTAGCCCTTTAAATATTTTTCGAAATTCAAACTCTTAACTACGGAGAGGGGCTGCCTCGGTCGATACAGTGTGGCATTGCTCTACAGAAATCACTGTGATGCATATTATTCGATCAGTGAGTGTAGATAGTCGCTCTATTATTGGAGTCGCAACAGTGTCTCATGTCCAGAGACCAAACTACAATAAAGGCAAGTTATTGTTGAGTGCCAGCATTCTGATGATTCTGCACAGAAGATAGTGATAAATCGGGCGAGTTGGCCGTGCGGTTAGGACCGCGTAGCTTTAAGCATTCATCCGGGGATAATGGGTTCGAATTCTGCTGTCGGCAACCCTGAAGATGGCTTTCCGGGGTTTCCTCTTTTCACACCAGACAAATGCGGGGGCTGTACATTAATTGAGGCTACGGCCGCTTCCTTCCCACTCCTAGGCCTTCCCTATCCCATCGTCGCCACAAGACCTATCTGTTTGTCGGTACGGTGTAAAGCAAATTGAAAAAAAAGTGATAATCGGTATCTGTGTGTTGAGTCTCCAGCCCGAAGGCTGGTTGAATCTTCAATAGATCGACCATCAGCTGCCACAGGTAGCGCAGATGTCACTAAAGAGGCGAACGAGGAACATGAGAAGTTATGTAGTTTCTCGTTTTCTTCTCTGAACCAGAAGGTGCTGTTACATCAGTATGCCAAATCCTGGAAAATGCTCACACTAACTGACCCTGGAGCGACTCGTTCAGATCATTGATCATAAGGACTGGCAGCAGAAGGAAATATATTACTAGGATCGCTCATATATTTTAGTTTCGTATCGTTAAAGCCAAGGATGCGATTGAGAGAGAAACATGAATGTAACATACTTGATGTAGTCCAGGGGTTTCAAATATTCGGTCCACGGCAAAATATGTTTTTACTGAGTTTGGCCCTAATTTTATAAGTGTTTGCTTAATGGATTAGAGAAGCTAAATCTAAACAAATCAATCAGCCATTGACACAAAAGAAAACCTCTTCTTTGACGGATAGTAGTAATGAATTAGTCAAACGCTCAATGCAAATAATTGAATGAAATTAAGTACTTCGTCTTTTGTTCTACCGTAAGAGGTTGTCTGTTCACTCCTAGAAAGGCGATGCTCTGCAGATGGCAGCACGTAGCTTCACTCTGAGATACCTTAAATATTCGGTAACACATATTATATTTGAAAACAGTATTTATCCCTCTTAAAACTGAACGATCTGAATGAAGAAGTCAGCATACGTGGTAGGTTATATGGCCCACACACCAGTTCGAGTTGACAGCCCCTATCTGGCCCATACCAGGACGCAGTACACTCAGCCCACTATCTCACCAGAGATGGATCTAGTCAGAGATATGCCTATACATATCTTACTGATATAATAAGAACAAAGCATCTGTACATACATTTCTTTTTGCCACGATGGTATAATAATAATAATAATAATAATAATAATAATAATAATAATAATAATAATAATAATAATAATAATAATAATAATGCCGAGCTTGAGTGGCTCAGATTGTTGAGGCGCTGGCCCTCTGACCCCAGCGTGGCAGGTTCGATCCTGGCTCAGTCCGGTGATATTTGAAGGTGCTATTATTATTACGGTTGTCGGATATAAGATCATCATTGTTAAAAATGTTTTCTACCTTACTGTCATTCTGTTTAAATTGAATAAACGTAAAAACTGCTAATCCGTTTTTAATTAAACTTACCAGTATTAAAGTAGAAACAATTACAATTTCCCTGCACGTGGTTAAGTCTTCCTCGTTAAGTAGGAACTGAGAAATAACGTTTTAAACCTCGACTATGCCCTTTTACTCATCTGTTTCCGAGAAATACCCGATGAGTCGGAAAATCTCCATTGTACTGCACTGGCGGGGTATAAAACGATCTGTCACGGAGGCGGTATTTTGTTCCCATGTCAAAGAAAAAACCCTCATCGCTACCAATTTAGAAAAATATAATTTGTTGCTATTTTGCTTTACGTCGCACCGACACAGATAGGTCTTATGGCGACGATGGGATAGGAGAGGCCTAGGAATGGGAAGGAAGCGGTCATGGCCTAAATTAAGATACGCCCAGCATTTGCCTGGTGTGAAAATGGGAAACCACGGAAAACCCATCTTCAGGGCTGCCGACAGTGGGATTCGAACCCACTATCTCCCGGATACAAGCTCAGAGCTGCGCGCTCCTAACCGCACGGCCAACTCGCCCGGTAGAAAAAATAAAATGTTGTTGAATTTAGGAAATAAAGCCGGGGGGGGGGTGGTAAGTTTCTTAAACAAACGGGCCTTTTCAGGGATTAATGTTGATGTTTATTAGTGATCTAAAAAATTTGGAAAAGCCTGAAAAATTGGAAGGCAAACAGTTAAAGCAGGTCGCAAATTAGCCAAGGGCCGCGGCGTTGGAAATGAATGTTGGGTTTCTTGGTCCTTACGGCCTGTTTTAAGAGTAGGATTTATCGGCACCTTGAAGAACTGCAGGACAAAATTCCGGCACCTGGACATCTTCGGAAACCGTGAGGGTTGTTACTGGGATAAAAAACTATTATTATATTATTATTATTATTATTATTATTATTATTATTATTATTATTATTATTATTAATGTAAAACAAAGTTGTATGAAATTGGGCCCGAAAGATTTATTCTAAGGATAGAGATGTCTACCCACCAAACATTGTTTCTCTGTCGTAGAGAGGCTTGTTTGTTTCGCAAATTCATTATCTGGAGTGTGCTGCTATATGGTAGTGAAGGCAGGGAACGACTCGAAGCTTCGGAAATTATTGTTCACGGCACGAGTGCGAAGGATTACTGGACGGAAAGGAGATCCGATGAAGGCGTCCTGAACAAAATCAGATACCTGGAGGAATTACAATGATGAGGAAAAGGGCGGTCAAATCCATTGGACACAACGTGCGAGATAACTCCCTGATCAATTTTATTGAGGGAAAAGTTCTCATAAGGAAACTGCGAGGCAGACCAACGACCCGGTACCTACAAGATTTGATGTTATCGATAAACGACCTACCATGAGATGAAGCACGAAGCTGAAGACCGAGTATATGGTTGCATCGACAAGGCATGGTCTTTAGATGATGATGATGATGATGATGATGATAATAATAATGCAATTCAATACACTGCGTCCTTAACGGACATGTTCCATTTAAAGTTTTAGGAAAGGAATCCGTACGGAATTTTGCAGTTACTATTTAAAATCGGTCATCTTCGCTGTAAGAGCGATAAGAGACTAATTTTCGTTTGTACCAGTTTGTGAAAATCAAAGACCGACGAAAAATAGTTTTTCCTTGCATAACGAAGTATTTCTCGCCACGAATGACAGAAACATTAACACGGCCCTTGTGTGCGCGCGCGCTTTGTAACTTAACTAACGGAAACTACCAGTGTTCACTCAGCGTTAGATAAAGATTCGTATCTTTGCGAATTATAATTTTACAAGAGAGAGAAAAAAAAAAGGACAAGCTTACACTAATCCTCGTCCCAATTGAACGCTGGGAACAACGAGCGCATTAATAGAATTTGAGTTTGACGATAGGAAGAGGCGAGCGAGGCGAATTCCAGCCCAGCGGGTCGGAACGTCAGATAGATTCACATGTGGGGGAGCCAGTACCACAATGAGATTACTGCGCGAATTTTATCTCAAAGGATTTCTGCGTGCAATGCCTTGGTTGCTAGGCTAGTAACCGATACACGGCACAGCGCTGACTTTTAGATGGGGCTAATTACCCCCGTATGCACTTGTGGGGGCGCGTCTTTCTTCTGGCGCTCGCTCGCATGGTAGCCTGGCTTCTTTTGATCATTTCACGCAACTGTTCCATTGCTAACGGCTGCCGGGTGGGTGGGTGGCTTGAGTTCTGAAATCGAACCCCGCGCGCGCGTTGCAGATTGCTGATGAAGCTAATCTCCGGGTGGTGTGGTGTGGAAAGGACTGGGCGCTAAAGACCTATTACCCAGTCTCCTCCTTCCCCACTAATTTGGTTTCTGTATCAGACGGCTATGCTCGGCTCTGCTTGCTCGCTGGCTACAAAAAGAAAGACCGTAATGTTTTTGTTCCCCAGTCCGCTACTGCCCAGAAAGTCGTCACAAATTAGGCTTTCCTTTTTTGAGAAATGAAGTGGCGTGTAGTATGAAGTAACTTTTGCCTGTTACATCAGGAGCTGTATGTAGGAAACGGATTTTAGCGTATGCATTATTATGGATAATGCGGAAAATGAATTTGTTTGTGGAATTTCTCGCTGTTCAGTTCTTCAGTTGTGAAGACTTGTTCGAATTGTTGCTTTAGTTTATAGAGATTTTAGTCGTGAACAGCAATGACGTGGAGTGCCAAGATTTTATCTCACCAGGGTTACTTGATTAAAGAACTGGAAAACACCCGAAGAAAAGCAGCTCGATTTGCCCTGGGTGATTTCCGACAAAAGAGTAGCGTTACAAAAATGTTGCAAAGTTTGGGCTGGGAAGACTTGGGAGAAAGAAGACGAGCTGCTCGACTAAGTGGTATGTTCTGAGCTGTCAGCGGAGAGATGGCGTGGAATGACATTAGTAGACGAATAAGTTTGAGTGGCGTCTTCAAAAGTAGGAAAGATCACAATATGAAGAAAATGTTGGAATTAAAAGAGGACAAACTGGGGCAAGTATTCATTTATCGGAAGGGGAGTTAGGGATTGGAATAACTTACCAAGGGAGATGTTCAATAAATTTCCAATTTCTTTGAAATCATTTAAGAAAATGCGAGGAAAACAACAGATAGGGAATCTTCCACCTGGGCGACTGCCCTAAATGCAGATGATTGATTGATTGATTGATTGATTGATTGATTGATTGATTGATTGATTGATTTTGTCCACCCTTCAATAATCGACTTCCTTGGCCTGGAACTAACTCATGAACTTGGGATCATGAGTAAGTTTAGCGCTGATTCACCGAAGCAACAAATGTCAGTAATAAAAACGGTTCATAAACACAATTTTTTTAAGCATTGCGTTAAATCTATTTAGTACCGAGCTCGATAGCTGCAGTCGCTTAAGTGCGGCCAGTATCCAGTAATCGTGAGATAGTGGGTTCGAGCCCCGCTGTCCGCAGCCCTGAAGATGGTTTTCCGTGGTTTCCCATTTTCACACCAGGCAAATGCCGGGGCTGTACCTTAATTAAGGCCACGGCCGCTTCCTTCCACTTCCTAGGCCTTTCCTATTCTATCGTCGCCATAAGACCTATCTGTGTCGGTGCGACGTAAAACAAAATAGCAAAAAAAAAAAAAATATTTAGTTTGCCGGCCTGAGTGAGTCAGGTCGTCGAGTGCTTGCTTTCTGAGCCCAAGTTGCCGGGTTCGATCCCGGTTCAGTTCGGTGATATTGAAACATGTGTGGGGAGTTAAAGGCCAAGTTAGATATGAACACTTTGCATAAAAGTGTATTTGAACCAGTTGCGATTATAGAGTCGTAAGAGACGATTAGAATAGGATAGTGTGCCAGGGGCGATAATTGACTCGACCTACAGGGATTGGAGGGGCGGAGGGGAGTTAAAAGAAGAGGGAATCTTCGGAAATGTTTGTTCGACCAGTTTTAAAAACTCAAAGTATGAGGAGATAAAAGTATTAAGGGTGTCAGTGCTAGTTGCAAATACGGCGGATGTAGTTCGGCGAGAAAAAGTAAGTCGGTTGGCAAGCAAAAGTCTATTACAAACTTTTTAAACAAATTTAAATCTGTATCAGCATTTTTTTTGTTCAAATGTTGAATTGCATTGTACAGTGAATGTAAATATTACCTGTATCAATATCAAGACATCTCTAAGCGTTCACGATATTGTTTCTTCCTTTTCCCTTTTAATTGACCTCCCCGCTAATCCGACGTCTGGCCGGATCATTTACGTCGGATTAGCCGGATTGTACTGTAGGAGTAATCCCTGTACATGTTTAGGCCCACAGAAACAAAATAATAGAGTAACGTTCCTCCAAACTGGCCTCCAGCAATCGCTTTTATCTGTTAGGCATTCTTCACGAGTAATTTTTAAAGGTCGTTGTTTGAACAGCTCTTGTCATAGTAACTTGCCTAGAGCTTTCTGAACCGGCTTCCCTTCTTTGTTAACGTCTGTCATGCACATTACGGAGCTATTTTTCATAGAAGATGGTACACTGTAATATCTTTACTGTTACCAACCACTTTAGATCACCCAACGAGTTGGCTGCGTCGTTCGAGCTTGTATCCGAGAGATGGTGGGTTCGAACCTTACCTTAATTAAGGCTACGTTCGCTTCCTTTCTAGTCCTACCACCCCCTGCGGGTGTGGGACGCACATGTAGAATACACCCGCGGTATCCCCTGCCTGTCGTAAGAGGCCACTAAAAGGGGCGACCAAGGGCTGACTGAATTAGAACCATGAAACTAATTTTGAATTGTACCATCACGCGGGGAACACCATAGGTTGCCTGTACTTGCGAGTAGAACCACTAAATTCGGTACGAAATAGGTTTGTGATTAGTAGCAGTAAAAGCCTGGCATGGAGGATTCCAGTACCCGTGCGTCGTACCCATGTGTGCAACACCGCGGGTCTGGACGTAGCCTGTGAGTTGTACCACTATATGAGCAGCACTGTGGGTCTGCGTTGCCTGTGATTAGTACCCACTATGTGAGGAACACCACAGGAATACCGGCGCCCGTGTTTAGTACACCTAGGTGGAGAACCTTCTCGGTTTGCGTTGACTCTGAGTTGCGCCATTGTGTCAGACACACCATAGGTTTGCGTTACTTGTACGTATTGCAATACTTGTGAGTAGTACCATCTTTTGTGGAACACCGTGAGTCTTCGCTACTTCTGATTAATACCCCAACATGACACATACCATGGTTCTATTTTACTCGCGACATGTACCATTCTGTGGGGCCTTAGACGTGGATTTTGCACCCCCTTTAGACACCACGCATCATTGTGCTTTATAAGTGGTTCCTTGGTCGGTAATAATGTTATTTTCGATCTGTATTGAGTCCGATCCACTGGTTTTTGTTTGTTTGTTTTGTGTTTTGTTGAGTTCCTGTCCATCCATTCATTCTTCATGCCATATTTTATTTTTATTTTGGTCAGTGGATGCTTTTGCAATTTATGTTCTTTCATTTCGTACCATTAGGGGCCGATGACCTTTGATGTTAGGCCCCTTAAAACAACAAGCATCATCATCATCACCATGGTTCTACTTTACTCGCGACATGTACCATTCTGTGGGGCCTTAGACATGGATTTTGCACCCCTTTCGACATCAAGCATCATCGTGCTTTATGAGTGGTCCTGCATCCGGGAGATAGGTTCGAATCCCACTATCGGCAGCCCTGAAGATGGTTTTCCGTGGTTTCCCATTTTCACACTAGGCAAATGCTGGGGCTGTACCTTAATTAAGGCCACGGCCGCTTCCTTCCAAATCCTAGGCCTTTCCCATCCCATCGTCGCCATAAGACCTATCTGTGTCGGTGCGACGTAAAGCCCCTAGCAAAAAATATGAGTGGTCCCTTGGTCAGTAATCAATTATGTATGATCTTTATTTGAGTCTGATCCACTGTATTTTGGTTGTTTGTTTCTTTTTTTTTGTTGTTGTTGTTGTTGGGTTCATGTCCATCCATTCATTCTTCATGACGACATCATTTTTTTTTTGGTCAGTGGATGAATTTGACATTTTTGTTCTTTCATTTCGTACCATTAAGGGCCGATGACCTCGATGTTAGGCCCCTTTAAACAACAAGCATCATCATCATCAACCTAGTCCTACCCCTGCCCTACCCCATCGTCACCATAAGACCTGACTGAGTCGGTGCGACGTAAAAACAGTTGCAAACTTTACAACCAAATGCGCTTGTCTCGCTCATACAGCAGATACAGTATATTTAATTATATAAACGATTTAGTCTACTTCTGCTGTGCAGCACCGTATTTCTTCCACTGACCCAGTGCTTTAACTTGCCAGGATTACAAAAATCTGTATGCAACTTCATTCTTCCTTCTTGGAGAAAAAAGTCCACTTAATTCGTTTTGGGCTTATTGTTCACGTCTGTTACTTAGCTCAGATGAATTGAAGAGATCTTGCCTCTTAACATACATAATCCCCCACCTACTGGTTTCTAACTTTGTCCTTTTAACTTTCCCTATAAATGTCGAAATTAACAATTAATGCAACTATACTACGACAGATTGTACCTAAATTTTAAGCACTGAACGAATAGTGTAACTATAAGATTTTTTTAAGTACTACTAATGGCGTTAGAGTGAGAGAGCATGCATTTATGGCACATCCATTTTGTGATTGAAAAGGAGTCATAACTTATAAATTAATACTACAGTCTGATAAATATTGGCCTGCCCCGCGGTGTAGGGGTAGCGATTCCCGGCCAGGCCAAGGATTTTTACCTGCATCTGAGGGCTGGTTCGAGGTCCACTCAGCCTACGTGATTACAATTGAGGAGCTATCTGACGGTGAGATGGCGATCCCGGTCTAGAAAGCTAAGAATAACGGCCGAGCGGTTCCGTCGTGCTGACCTCACGACACCTCGTAATCTGCAGGCCTTCGGACTGAGGAGCTGTCGCTTGGTAGGCCATGGCCCTGCGGGTCTGTTGCGCTATGGGGTTTGGTTTGTTTGGTGTAATAAATATTGGCAAATTACAGCGCATAATTGTGGAGTTAGAGGTTTGATAACAGGATAGCAATTGAAGTTGGCAGTGGGGTATTTAACTTCACTAAAGAAAGTACAGATGGTTCTCCTGCTGGGAGTACTTCTTACATGACAGTATGATGTGGTTCAAGTCGGCTATTTCTCCAGAGTCTTGTGGGCAGTGAGGGGTGTCTAAGACCTTTATAAGATATCTTCGTAAAGTAGTCCGGCTCCATGGCTAAATGGTTAGCGTGCTGGCCTTTGGTCACAGGGGCCCCGGGCTCGATTCCCGGCAGGGTCGGGAATTTTAACCATCATTGGTTAATTTCCCTGGCACGGGGCTGGGTGTATGTGTTGTCTTCATCATCATTTCATCCTCATCACGACGCGCAGGTCGCCTACGGATGTCAAATCAAAAGACCTGCACCTGGCGAGCCGAACCCGTCCTGGGATCTCGCGACACTAAAAGCTGTACGCCATTTAATTTCGTGAAGTACAGTTGCTTGTTTCCGATGAACCGGTTTTCGGAGGTTTTAGTGCAGTCGCATCTCTCGAGTTTTGCTTCTACTCTATGGACTGTAATGCTCCAGTACTGCCTTTCGTGACATCTTTAGATACTGGTACCGAGTTGCGGTTCATGGGCCAGGCTGTACCGGCAGCGCGTGGGAGGGTTTGAGGTCGGCTTGATTGGGCGCCGCTCGTGTTTCAACTGTCTCCAATAACACAGCACTCTCGGTGTACCAGACCAGATACGGAGCCCACAATCACATCCACACTACAAAGTGCAACTTTCTTCTCATACTTACATTTTATCATCTACTTAGTATTTCGGTCCAGTAAGTCTGCTCTTGGTCACTCGCCCTGAATGGCTTTAGTAGGAAAATACGGTGCCACAGAATTCCCCGAGAATATCTGTAAAGCACTGTATTCTGCACGGACTCTGTCATTTTAAATTTGCGTTTTTCTGAGAGGGTGTGGGTTTGGAAAACATTATTTGGTAAACTTCTATTACCTGATAGGTAATACTTCCCAAGAAATTAAAAAAATAAAATATCCGGATAACATAACTCGCGTAAAATGCATTTCGGTAAAAGCAAATAGCTTAATATGATAATAGTGGAAACTCTCCTCACTTAGCACGCAGAGCAGCGGCGACAGCACATAGTGCTGCCATCTAGCGGCTCGCAGGGAACACTAACATAACGCGCCATTCAAACACTATACATTTCGACTTCCGGCCTAACGAAATACAGATGTTAAGACGTTTGCGTCGTTCTTGTAACATAATATAGGGAAGGTAAAATGTGGATGTTGATCTGAATGAACCAGTAATAAGAATAAAACAAATGTTATTATCAAATTAAAACATTAGATCGTCATGTTATGACTAGGGCCTACAGTCTTCAAGAGCAAATCACACATGCAATATCTTTTTAAACGTATTTTTACAGGGAATATTTTTCACTGTTGAGTCATTGGTTCTATTCACATATGCCTTCATAAGAACTTTGAAATACTTGTCAGTCAGTAATTTTACACAGCTCTTACATAAGCCTACACTACATTCATTCAATGACAAAAACCTGCCATTTAATTTTCTTCTAATTCCATCTTTGCTTTCTAACAAAAACTTAAAAAAAAAACTATCTTCAAATGTTCTTGATATTTTAGCATATAACTTTCCCCCACAAATATTCGGAAACATAATTTTAAAATTGTCATACTTTTTCATTTCTATGTGCAAGTTTCCCATACTATATTCATTATCATAAGATGACAATACATCCCTACACCCAGCATGGGGAAATTTGCTACATGCCCAGCCCATGACATAATTGTCTGCATTTTCCTGTATTATATCATGGTCATAATCAGTTACCTGATCACTTAACTCACACTGTCGAGAGATATTAGCATCAAAATTGCACTTTATCACATCATTATGAGTCAGTAGAAAGTTTTCAACATCATATTCACAATTGCTGTCATCAGAAGCACAGAGCAATTGATTTATCATAACACTCCTTATGGCACTGCGAAATTTTGTTGCATCTGGGGTTACATTGTTACCTCCTCTTGCTCTGATGATGGAAAAAATGTTTTCAATGCAGTCCTGTGTGAGCCTCCTTGTTAGCAAATAATGAAAACCGTAATCACTATATAATTCAGACCACAATAGTTTCAGTGCAGAAATATTGTCTGTCCAACCCTGAATATAGAGAGGGTTGCCTTTGCGGTTATTCAAAACTTTGAGTTGTTTTAGACAATCACAAATTTCATCCAGCTTTTTCATATGCCCTGAGTCATTGCTTAAGGGTCTCCTGTATTCTTTGAGGCTACTGAGACTTGAAGAATTAAAAATATCAGACAGTTATCACACATTTCTATAAACTCTGCAGTGTTTGCAGCACTTGATTGCAAAGAATTGAATGACACATGAACTAGCATTCCAGAAGCTACAGAATGGCTGAGGACCCTGGTGGCTGAACATACCCTCATACCTTTCATCTAAATCTCCCCTTCTCCTCTTCACCCACTGAGTACACCTAAAAATCGATTAAATGCATAGGTTTAATCATAACAATATTTTAAAGAAAGTATGTTCTCATAAATAGAAAAAAATATCGGCACGTAAACATTAACAGGTAGGCCTATACTCACAGCACTTTGTTGTTAGGAAATCTGTAAAATGGCTTGCGATCACTTTGTCTTCTGTAATGAAAACACCCATACATAGCACAAATAACTCCTCTTCCTGCCATTTTCAAAATCGTGATACATAACAAGCACAAAACTATCTGAAGTACAAATAAGACACTTCTGGCATACACAGCTGGCAGCAGTAGCAAGAGTAGTTAGCCTCTCGAACCGCTAGATGGCACGCAGGAGCGGTGTCGCCAGTTTCTCGCAGGAGTTTCCACTATTTAAGCTATTTGGTAAAAGTGAATTCGTGTCCTCGTCCCGAGGTAGTGCAGCTCTCGTCAGGCACATTCCCAGTGGAAGGGAGTTCTTGTACCTTTTTAATCACATACCAGGCCTTCTCTTGCCCTTAAATTCCTGGCAGTACCGGGAATCGTAGCTCCCGTGGCTCAGGCGGTAACGCGCCGGCTTCTCACCGCTGGGTTCCGTGGTTCAAATCCCGGTCATTCCATGTGACATTTGTGCTGGACAAAGCGGAGGCGGGGCAGGTTTTTCTCCGGGTACTCCGATTTTCCCTGTCATTTTTCATTCCAGCAACACTCTCCATTCTCATTTCATATCATCTATCAGTCATTACTGTCCGACTCGTTGGTTGAACGGTCAGCGTACTGGCCTTCGGTTCAGAAGGTCCCGGGTTCGATTCCCGGCCGGGTCGGGGATTTTAACCTTAATTGGTTATTTCCTACGGCACGGGGGCTGGGTGTATGTGTTGTCTTCATCATCATTTCATCCTCATCACGACGCGCAGGTCGCCTACTGGTGTCAAATAGAAAGACCTGCAACTGGCGAGCCGAACCCGTCCTGGGATATCCCGGCACTAAAAGCCATACGACATTTCATTTCAGTCATTACTAAATCACTTTGAGAGTGACGACCCCATCGTACTAATAGCCTATATCTGATTCATTCATTCCATCCCTGACCCGGTCACTGAATGGAAAAATGGTTGTAGGGTTTCATTTTCACCGGGAATCGAACCCCAGTCTGCGAGAATAACACTTTGTTACGGAAAATTAAATATATTTTTTTGAAATGTTTGTTATTTTAATAGCGCTGTTTAACGTTCCTCGACACCGGGTACATGGAAAGAAAAAATTAAGATTTTTTTAGTGTTTGAGTAGAACGCTTATATCGCCGAAAGTGTTTAACTTACGGTTATGTTTATTGTCTCAATGGACAGATAGAAAATGAAGCTACCTGTTGAAAAAAAGAAATGAAAATCTGCAACGTAGTGGTCATGACAAACTTTGTGCTAAATATGTGACGTCACATGCATACTCTGTTGTAAGATGGCGCTGTGTTGACTCCCCTATAGGGAGTTTTAAAAACTGGTCTAACAAACATTTCCGAAGTTTCCCTCTTCTTTTAACTCCTTTCCGCCCCTTCCATCCCTATAGGTCTCCCCAATCCTTGCGTCGCCGGTAAGCGTCCATATGTTAGTGCGATGTTAAGCCACTAAGCAAGAAAACACAGCACTTTACTTCTGTAGATCGTCGTACACAGTTTAATATTTTAGTACACTTTGTTACGGAAAGTTCTTATTTTCCGATCTTTAAATTTTAAATTTAGCGTAAGTTTTTAATGTTGTTGTTTTATATTCGCCGGACCCGTTTTGTTGGGGGTAACGTGCCTACCTCGTACAAGGAGGCTCCGGGTTCGATTACCGGTCAGATCATGGATGTTTATCTATATCTGAGGGCTGGCTCGTGGTCTACTAAGGCTACGTGATTACAATAAGAGGAGCTGTCTGACGGTGGAAAGCGGTCCTAGTGTAGAAAACCAAGAATAACGGCCGAGAGGATTCGTCGTGCCGACCACACGACACCTGGAAATTAGCAGGCCTTCGGGCTGAGCAACAGTCGCTTTATAAACCATGGCCCTTCGGGCACATCGGAGTGAGACAAGGAGGACTTTTGCGAATTCCTTTGTTTTTGGTCTTTGTTACTGGATGGATGTAAAAGCTGGACAGTTGGGAAAAGGAAGAGAGCTCGGCTAGAAACAATGAAGATGTGGGTATGTAGAAGAAGGATAACAAGGACGAGCTGGACTGAAAGGAAATCGGTCCTTGAGGTTTTAGAAGAGGTGAATGAAAAACGGACGCTCATTAAAGATATATAAAGAAGGAAAATAAAACTTGTAGGCCACCTGCTGAGACTTCATAAGTTCCTCACAAATTTTGAAGGAAAATTGCTGAGAAAGAGAGGCAGAGGAAAACCCAGAAAATCCTACTTCGATGACCTGAAGAACATGATGAAGTAGAGAGACTATAAGGAAATGAAGAGAGCGGGAGAGGAGAGGAGAATGGTTGCAGCGACACTGCTTTTCCTTTAATTCAGGGGCATAACGTTAGGGTCTGCAATGCAGGCGGGCCCGGGCCTTAAAGAGGCTCCGCTGACACCTTGCATATACAGGGTGAACCGAAATACGCGCACTCGGGCGTCGCAGCGCGACTCCTCACATGCCAGCAATAAAAAAAAATGTCTCTCACAAAAGTTCGTCCTGCGAGTATATCCGGCAGAAAAAGGACGTTGAAGAATGGCAATCTGGCAACACTGTAACCACATGTAGGACTACCTCTGTCAGCACATATTAGTCGTGCTGTACAGTTGGTGCAGTGGATACAGTTTTGGGTTAGTTTGCAGGAGGTCGAGGGGTCGATCCTGGGTTGAGGCGTATGTTTTTTATTTCGTAAATGTAGTCCAGGTGGTATGGTATCTGGCATCTTAGTCGTCAACAGCGATTGCAGCGGGTCCTCTAGAAACCATTTGCACTTACATACTTCGATCCTAGAAATGGACGAACAATCGTTTTCTCTGGTCAGCTTTAAAAGACGCCCTTTCCACGTCGTGGGCGTGAATTTATTCGCTGTTCCCTCTTCCTTGCCTATCCCTTCCAATCTTCCTATCCCTCCACAAGGCCCCTGTTCAGCATAGCAGGTGAGGCCGCCTGGGCGAAGTACTGGTCATTCTTCCCAGTTGTATCCCACGACCAAGTGTCTGAAGCTCCAGGACACTGCCCTTGAGGCGGTAGAGGTTGGATCCCTCGCTGAGTCCGAGGGAAAAGCCGACCCTGGAGGGTAAACAGATGATGATGATGATGATGATGATGATGATGATGATGATACTGATGAATCTTACAATAGTGAATAATCCCTTAGTTACCGAGCTCGATAGCTACAATCGCTTAAGTGCGGTCAGTATGCAGTATTTGGGAGATGGTGGGTTCGAGCCCCACTGTCGGCAGCCGTGAAGATGGTTTTCTGTGGTTTTCCCATTTTTCACACCAGCCAGATGCTAGGGCCGTACCTTAATTATAGCCACGGATGGTTCCTTCCCACTCCCAACCTCTTCCTGTCCCATCGTCGCCATAGGACTTATATGTGTCGGTGCGACGTAAAGCAACTTGTAAAAAAAGATCCCTTTGTTTATATAATTTGACGATATATTACATTTTATTTGATGGGGCCCGTATCACATTCGTTACGTCTCTGCTTTAATTAATATATTAATGAATGTATTGTATATTTGAGACTTCCAGTGAGCCGATGCTCAGAACTTATTCGTTATCGTGTCTCCACAATTTTGGTGATTACGTATCCAATGTACGGTATTTTTCGCAGACTAAGCGGCGGTTTACCTCGGCGGTCCGGAGCCGCGACCGTCACGGATTCCAAGGTACCCAGCAGGCAGTGAAGGGATATGTACGACACGTGCTCTTCGGGTAACGAGCGGTGTGTCACCAAACTCGAGGACCCGAGGCTTGGGGATCGTTTCCCCCAGTCACGTGACTCTACAATGGTGACGTGTGTCGTTCGTCTTGGTAAACCAGACGCCAATTGTATGACGCACTCCAAAAATAAAGAGATATATACTGTACTCTACCGTCTGTTTTGTTATTGTTCTGGGAGAGCATGACTCTATGTCAATGGCTTCAGCGAATGCTATGGCTTCGTTTCGGCTTTTCTCGAGGACCTTATTAGGTACAGTGTCCAATGCGTCTGTGTCATACAGTCCTGAAACTAGGGCTGCACAAATGACCCCAAAAGTATTCTTAGAAGTGTGCGAAACGACGTGCAGACGTGTTCAATCTTGCATAACAGAATGGTCTCGCTCAGTATTTCGAAGTCAAGACTCGTTCAAAGCCATCTTTTTCAGTGTCAATTCATTTAATATAAATTACAAGCTTTTCATTCTGTCGAATCCATTTATAATGGCTCATTTTCACATGTAAGGTAGGGTACCCATATTTCGTCCCCTTAAGCAAATTTGGACTTGTAGAGATTCAGGAATATTACGGACAAGGCTAGAAATTGGTGTGTGTATATATATATATTACTGAATATATTCTCCCCTTACGGGCAAGTTACAATGAGACTGGTATAACGAAAGGTAGTTAATATTTGACATAAACACTACAAAAACTAAACTACCAAATTTTTAGAAAAGTACAATTAATTTTAATATATTTTTCCTTTCTGACCTTACCAAGCACTTTCCCTATGATGAATTACTTGAAGGCCATTTATGAGAAATGCTTTCTTGCTATTCTTTTTAACATAGTCTTTCAGCGCTGCTCGTGGGATATTAAATGCTTTACTTGCACGCTTGTAACCTATTATCTTGTCCCTCAGTGCCTTAATAGCCTTTTTCACAGCCTTCTGATCCCACTGCTTGCGTTTCCCTATCTGAAAATAATAATCAACATAAATAACAATTAAAATGAAGGGGGACGAAATTACGAACATTCCCTGATTTATTACAATGGCCGCTACAGTAACTCAAGCCAACCACCTCACTGTAGTGGTTACACGCCAAGAACTATACGACTGAAATGGAGTCCAGTATTTTATACCATATCAGTGCTCACACTAGGAACAACAGGCTCTTAATTTGAATGCTGCACTAACTCAGCTCAGCATGAAACATGAATCCACTTGCACACGAAAACTAAACGTAGTGCACACAAGCAGCTCTCACAACAAGACAACGGGATGAGGCTATGCGTGTGCGCACCGCTAAACAAACTGGAAATTCCTAGAGGGACGAAATTAGGTACGGGAACGGAATTTGGGTCCCTACCTTATTTAAAGTGTTCTGAGTATTGCATTCGTGTTCTACAGACTGAAAAGCTGGTGAGTGACTGTAAGATGCTAGAATTTTGTTCCGCAAGAGTTTTTACGTGCCAGTAAATCTGCCGAAACGCGAGGCTGGCGTATTTGAACACCTTCAAATACCACCGCACTGAACATGGATCGAACCTACCAACCATAAGAGCGCGGCGCTACTACCCTCTGAGCCACGTCGCTCGATAGACCTAAGTGTAAAGTAGTCTGCAACACAAGGATCGAAATGCCATTTTTTCACTTTGTTGTGCCTTGTCACGTTGTATGGTCGTCTGGCATGGTAATCAAAAGAACCTTAGAACCTGAGGCTATAGATGACGTATCTTTTGGTGGTTGTACGTCAACATATACTGTAGGTCTACTGTCAAAGGGATAACGATTGATTGTAAGATTTGTTAATAATGAAGCCATTCTTTCTTCAGTGTCGACTCAGTGAATACAAATAAGAAGCTTTTAATTCTGTCGAATCCACTTATAAATCATTTTTACAGGTATTATTTAAAGTGTTCTAAGTGTTATGTTCGTGTTTGACAGACTGAAATGCCTTTAGGTTTGATTGTAAGAATTGAGATGCGCGGTATTGTGGTCATGAGAGAGAGCGCTCAAACCAAGATACCTAGTTTTATGTGGGCAGGTCGTATTCCACTATACCCCACTGAGGTTGAACCCAAGGTAAAAACCAATCCAAACCAAACCGAGACTACCCTTAGCTTCTTACGAGGTGACGCGTACCCAGCACGACCTCTCGGTCATTATTCCAGGCCGCTACCTCTCTGTCAGACAGCTCAGAAAACCGGCATAGCCAGGGCAAAAGGCTGTTGGAATTCAGTCGGAAACATCGTTCTCGAGCTCTGTGCAATATAATCAACGGGGCCTTGCCTGCCAGCCAGCTTTGCAAGATTACGGTGTCAACTCCATTTCTTCCCGTGCGAGCTGGTTTGGTGGTTCTTCAAATCCACAGTCTATGTCGAAGTACTGTCTTTTGAGTCCTTGCGTTTATAAACGTAATGCAATGCTCTGATGTTATTACCTGTATACCACATATAGATCATGCTTTCAATGAAAAGAAAAAAAAGATTTTGTACAGATAAAGACGTGAAATTGTGGTTACGTGTTAAGAGCGCAGAAATTAAGTTCAGAACAGTTCATTATACCTTCAGTGGTCATCGCAATAATGAACATGTCGTAACGTTCCGTTGTTGTTATCAATGCATAATTACAAGTCTTAGTAACTCGCCATCAAGATCCTAATTAGAATGTTCCGTTGCTCAAAATTCGTGAACTCAGTTATACTGTAGCGTGGATGAACCGTTGCTTTGAGGGATTGAGTCGTTCCCATGCGATGTGTCTCCCGCTGTTAGCCGTACGCCCCTCCGACCGCATGGGGCTGTCAGTATCGCCTCTGGCTTTACGCGTGGACTGTCAACCCCTTGTCAAGCGATGTGGTTGTCTGTTATGTTCTTCCTGTGCAACACCCCTCAGTGAATAAAATGGATTCGCATAAGTGGTTCAAGGTATGTCGAAGACCAGTTATTCGAAATGCTACGCTTATTGTGAAGGCTAACTTTCTTGCAGGCTTGACACTTGGTCTGGGTCCAGCACCGACTCTGCTGAGAATGTTAAGAATGGTTTGGGTATGTAGCGGAAAGCGCCAGCCTCGGGAGTACGGGTGAGAAGAAAAGAGAGATGAAATTTATTCTCGGCCATCCTAGAAGTGAATTTTAGTGCTTCTCAAGATCACATCAACCCTAGGCGAATGTCAGGATATTATCGATCATATAGCGTTTCCTCGCCAAACGTAACCCCATTTACAAATACACTATTTCACACATCCCAGGGACGGAGGTTATCAGACTGACCTCTGACTTTCTAAGTTCGCATTGTTGTTGAATATGTTGCCTTAAGCCCATTGCATGAAGTAATAGTAGCGATTCAATTAAATTCATGTGACCATTGCTAGTATGGTGCCCCTTCTAAGGCAGACCCTCTGGCGAGGAGTCCGCGCGCGAAAGGAATTTGCAATTAAAATACCTCGACCCGGTCGGAAATCGAACTCGGGGCCTGAGGATCGAAAGCTAAGACGCTGACCGAGGAACCGTGAAGCTGGGCACAGTAGCGATATTTTTGTAGGAAGGTATCTGACCCTGTGCGCCCTCCCTAGAACTGTTCGGATATAGGCTTATTGATGTTTAAAGTGAGTAATTTTTAAACTGTAAAGCGAGTTATTTTGAAACGTCACGTAGTCTACGAAAGAAGGCCTACATCCAAGATGAAAATTTAAGAGATTTGGTCTATATACTGGGTTTACATTTCGATAATAGTCTACGTAGTACAATCATCAAGTTCATCGACTGGCCGCCTAATGTCGCTGTGGTGCACTAGAGAGGACAGGATGATGCCTTCAGTTCGTCATTAATCCTAGCAAAAGGCAGCTATGTAGTAAGCTGAACTATGGCCTGTGTTATGGAGGTTAGCTGAATGTGAGCGGCGGCACTTGAAAGTGCCGTAGTTTGAGCAACGAGCACATTTCAAGTTGTGCCAAAAATTAGCCAAATCCGCTAGCGAAACGAGACGATGAAACCGAAATCGCCCCTAGGCTATCAACCACGACGGCAAAAGGCCGCGAAAAGGCAGGTCAAAAACCTAGGTGGTGCTTGAACTGTTTTTTGCTCTTTGAGGAGATCCTGAGCTGAAGCCTAGGAAGAACTGTTACTACACGACAGCGTCAGAGAACATTGTCCCGTGGTTGTCCAAAAGGAACTGGCAAAGCAACAGGTCACTGTTTTACCACACCCTCCATACTCACCTGACCTCGCATCATGCGCTTTCTCTTTCCCCATTGAAAGCAAAATTGCGTGTCTGTAAATTTCATTCCTTCCAGGAGATCATTACTGCCACAAGATCAACTACAAAGGATTTTCCACCGAGCTCGATTGCTGCAGTCGCTTAAGTGCGGCCAGTATCCAGTATTCGGGAGATAGTAGGTTCGAACCCCACTGTCGGCAGCCCTGAAAATGGTTTTCCGTGGTTTCCCGTTTTCACACCAGGCAAATGCTGGGGCTGTACCTTAATTAGGGCCACGGCCGCTTCCTTCCCACTCCTAGCCCTTCCCTGTCCCATCGTCGCCACAAGACCTATCTGTGCGACGTAAAAACAAGTAGCAAAAAAAAAAAAAAAAAAAAAGGATCTTCCTGGCAATATATTTCAGCAGTGATTCCAACAAGTACACCGTTGGCTGACGTGCATAGCGACCAACGGCGTCTATTTTCAGAGACGTTGTGAAACTATGAAAGGTATGCTGTGTTGCCTGCACTGTAGGTGCCAGTCCACGCCTAACGTGACAGTAGGTGACTCTTCACTCCATTATCTCTTCATGGTCTCAGTCACAACAGTCGGAAGAAAATGTTTTTATAGACTGCAAATCTGCAACATTTCGGGCTAATTGGCCCAAACAAGTGAAAGCGATGCCATTCTCAAATGGGAACCTATTTATTTCTGCTGAACATTTTTTACGAGGTTGGAGCATCTGGGTAGGGGTAATAACAATGTCTCAACTTGGCCAGGACTTTACCAGTTAGGGTATGTAAGCCAGAGCTCGAAAAACGTCGGGTGTCTAGTTAATGTATACCGGTAATACTTAAGTGGAAAAAGTACGCGAGAGAAGTGCATTCGATGCACTTGGTAATAGAGACTGTGTTGTCAACGGTATAAAAAGTGTGCTGTGGCTTACCCAAGTGTAGCCTAACTGTTAATTTGCATTTCTACCTGTTGTGTTTTAAATATAGCGGGTACATGGAGGAAGACGTGTTCATGTATATGTTTTGTTTCCGAAGCTGTAAATCTGAAACCGTACCTTAAAATGTCTTAATACGGTCACGGTCGCGTGTTATCATGTATGAACTTAAAAATTCCATACTCTCTAATTTAATAAAGCTTTTTGAATGCTGAACAATCGCGTGTTTTAAAAGTATTTGAATATACACAGAAACTTAAACCTTCAATTTTAAATAGGTGGATGTCATCATGCTATGGTGAGTTAAGAAGCGAGCATTAATCTCCCTTTGACAACAGGATGTTTCTCTTGTTGCGAGTCGTGCTTCAAGCCGCTGCAGGCAAGGCGGCTGCTGTGATTGGGCTTCTTTCGTGGTTTTCGTCGTTCTCACCAAGAAGTGTTATTAAAGCTGGCTTCAAGACGGGGTTGTGACAAGAAGGAAGAGGTAATTTCAGGGGAAAGCTGAGCTACTTTGTTCTGCTAAGCCAAGCCGTGTTGTGGAGGGGTTGTTCCCCGCTCCTCTAGAACAATGGCCCTGGAAGTGTGCATTGTACTTCACAGCGATGTAATGTGGGTTAGTGCTCTGCACGGAACCAAGTGAGACTGGGCAGAATTGTCGACTGTTCCCAGTATTTAATCTAAATATGTCAGTCGTGTTACCAACTCGGACTTTCCATGAACAGTGGAACTTGGAAATTCGTAGTGGTGGTGGTTGTGATGATTGCCGTTTTAAAGGACCAAACAACGAGATTATTAGCGCCTCTTGACCTTAGTGAAAGTAGAAGATGTCGAAACTTTCGAATAATAAAACGGGCAGAGAAATTCAAATACCTAAGCGAGTGGATAGAATCTAATATTTCTGAGAAAGAAGCATTCACATCAAGAATCAACAAGATGGAAATGGCATACTACATCACCAAAGATATCTATAACAAACGGTCAATATATTTGAAATCCAAGCTTGGACATTACTGTACAGTAATTCGACCTGCAGCAGCAGAATGCCTCTCAGTGAATAAGAAAGGTACGGCAGGACAGCTAGAAGCCAAAGAAATGAAAATTCTAAGGAAGTTCATGGGTCCAGTAAAGGAAAACGGAGAATACAGGAGAAGGCACAATCAGGAACTATATCTAGACTACACATGGAGAAAATAACAGACGCTATTAGGAAAAGGATGATTTCTTCCTATGGTCACAACACGAGTGAGACCAGAAAGATTGCCCACTCGAATCTTTGCCTACTTTCTGAAAAGGAAAACTAAAGGGGTCTGGTTCACCAAGGTGGAAAAGAATTGAGGATCTTACGTGATGGCATCTTCCAATGCGACCCTTTAAAGAAGAAACTTGAAAGTCTACAGAGTTTCCGAACAAATGAAGACAGGCAAGACGTGGACCGAATAACGGAAAGGAGCTCACCGAAGGATGCGGGAGTACTGGGCGAGTGTTAAAGCTCAAGATAGAAAACTGTTGAAATAGCGTGGCTAATAGCTGGCCGAAAAGAAATAATAATAACAATAATAATTTAACAACCATCATCTAATCACTAGATGTGGGAAAATCTCCCAAGTAGATACATTCAAATACCTAAGTGAAATTATACAACCAAAGGCGGGCGATAAATCAGCAAGCAAACAAAGAATGAATTACAAAATTACAAAAAGCATACAAAATTGTCTGGAGCAGATACAATCAAAAATCTATGTCCCAAAACGCAAAATTACGACACTACAACACAGTTGTCAAACCAGAAGCCCTTTATGCGTCAGAAACTCTGATCGTTGGTGGCAGATCACAAATAAAAAAACATCGAAAAACGAAAGAGAAAAATTCTAGGACCTAAGTGCGAAAATGGTATTTGGGTGTAAAGGAAAAACAGAAAATCTATCAATCTATCAAATTCTGTGGTTACCTGATCAGAAAATAGGCTAACAAAGAAAATACTAAATCTCGCAGTATCTCTAAAAAATCACAACTGGCTTACAGAAGTAAACAAAGATCTTCAGGAAATTGGTGTCTTGCAAGACAGAAAACAATTCAGAAATCTCATAAACAAACACAAATTTGCTGATCAACCTAAAAGACAAGCTAAAGGATGGACGGGAGAACGCAAACAGAAGCACAGCGAAAGGATGAAGAGATTTTGGGAAGACAAGAAGAAACGGCGTGCTAAATAAGTTCACACGCGCTCCTTAGTTGGGCATACCCAATCAATAATAATAATAATAATAATAATAATAATGAAAATCTTGTGTACAACCGTGACCTCAGATTCGAAACTCGTTGGGGGTGTGCTGCTTTGCGGTGTTTTGAAGAATGGACACTAAAGGTTTCGTCTATGAACCTACTGCAGGCCTTTGAAATATGGATGCCGGGCTGAGTGGCTCAGACGATCGAGGCGCTGGCTTTCTGACCCCAACTTGTCAGGTTCGATCGTGGCTCAGTCCGGTGGTATTTGAAGGTGTTCAGATACGTCAGCCTCGTGTCGGTAGATTTACTGGCACGTAAAAGCGGGAGAAAATTCCGGCACCTCGGCGTCTCCGAAAACCGTAAAAGTAGTTAGTGGGACCTAAAACAAAAATTATTATTATTATTATTATTATTATTATTATTATTATTATTATTATTATTGGAATGTGGATGTGTCGGAGAATATTAAAAATTCCATGGGTAGACTACGTCACTAACAAACAAGGCGGTAATCTGTCGTGCTGGGAAATTATGTGAAGTCCTAATCCTCACAGAACGCAGGGCAACAGATTATTTTGGTCACATCTTCCGAAATGACAAATACAACTTGTGACAAAAGGCAAGATAGAAGGGAAGCGTGGATGAAGGTGGAGAAGATTATCCTGAACGTCCGACAGTGGTTACCGATAATCTGTGAAGAGACAGAAGGAGGAGGAGAAGAAGAAGAAGAAGAAGTAATTGTAATCTTTCCCATAAGTTACATGCCGATGCATCTTCCCTAAATTGATTATCAAAATAGATCTTAAATAGAGTAGAACTTCGAAACGCGCGGCCGCAATCCTGATAGTGAGGATTATTTTGCTATCAATAATTTATTCCGCACCTTGTTCATGATATCGTTGTGGTGGCGCTGTAGTTTACATCCAGCGACTGTACTCCATTTAGCTACTGCAACATTAAAAGCTATGCAAAAATCGAATTATCCGGGCTTACCTATAGTCCATACAAGTTAGCAACACACGGGCCATTTACAGTAAGCCGATTGGAAACGCGCGGCGAGAGGGCTATATGAAGTGAATTTCCATAGCGCTTTTGTGCCTGGGCTCTCCATCAGCGGCACCAACACACCGAGAGTTCGTACGTTGTCCGGCCTCCTCTTATACAATTAGTACATTCTCTGTTTTACTCCTCTAAAGGCTTGAAAGAGCGCACCAAATGTTTGAATTGAGCTTATCAATCAAAGATAGGCATTCTTATAGATGGATCTCAGTGGTAGGCTAAATGGCACTCTCTCGTATTTATTTGGGTACTTCATACGATGCCATTTATTTATTTATTTATTTATTTATTTATTTATTTATTTATTTATTTATTTATTTATTTATTCTTCCTTTCTTAATCCGTTTACCCTTCAGGGTTGGTTTGTGCCTCGCATTCAGCGAGGAATCGCACCTCTACCGCCTCAAAGGCAGTGTCCTAGAGAGTGAGACTTTGGATCGGGGATACAACTGTGGAGGAGGACCAGTACCTCGCCCAGGCCGCCTCACCTGCTATGCTCAACAACGGCTTGGGGGGGGGGGGGCTGGAAGGAATAGACAAGGAAGAGGGAAGGAAGCAGCCGTGGCCTTAAGTTATATACCATCCCGGCATTTGCATCGAGGAGAAGTGGGAAACCGCGGGAAAACAACTTCGAGGATGAATGAGGTGGGAATCGAACCCCTCTCAACTCAGTTGACCTCCCGAGGCTGAGTGAACTCGATTCCAGCCCTCGTACCACTTTTCACATTTCGTGGCAGAGCCGGGAATCGAACCCGGGGCTCCGGGGGGTGGCAGCTAATCACACAAACCATTAAACCACAGAAGTGGACTATTTTTGGCTTCAGCCGCGTCTGATTTTTTAAATTTTTTATTTTACAATTTGCTTTGCGTTGCACCGACACAGATCTTATGGTGGCTATGGGATAGGAAGGGCCTAGTAATAGGACGGAAGCGGCCGTGGTCTTGATTAAGGTTCAGCCCCAGCATCTGCCTGGTGTGAAGATGGGAGACCACGGAAAACCATCTTCAGGGATGTCGACAGTGCGGGTTCGAACCCACTATCTCCCGGTTGTAAGCTCACAGCTGCGCGTCCCCAACCGTACTGCCAACTTCCCCGGTCTGATTAATTCCTTTGGCTTGGCGACGAGGTGTTTGTGTTCGTATTGATACACATATCACACTACCAACCACCATAAACGCCAAAATGAATGCATCCCTTCTCAAAGGGTTCGCGACAGGAAGGGCTCGAAGCCACGAAATTCTGAAAGTGTTGGTATTCAGCCCTGGTGGTTAAGACTACCATATTGTCATATCTGCCTCGGCGAACAGTTAACACCCGTGTTACCACATATATCACAATTCCAGGAATGTCGGAAGTTACATTTTAGAAGTAGTCTACAATATTGTAAATGCGTAAAATAGCGTGATTTTACGCATTCTTTTATGCATAAAATTTAAGTTATGTTCGCTATTCATATTGGCACTAAACGAACAGTAACGAGGTTACTCATGAATTTAACATTGGAGAATTTTTGTTTGCATGCATTTATTGGCATAAAGTGAGGGTGACGCTAAAACAGATGGCATTGCAACAAGGGTTGACTGTATTGTGAACTTGTAGTAAAAAGGTATGACCATTTTGTAATTGTCGATTCGTCCGCTTATTTTATTCGAAAATTGTGTAGTAATGGTGCTCGTACTGAAATCTTATCGTAGCCCGCATTGGATACATGAATGTTTTGCCATCTTCCCTAACTCTCTTTCACTTCCTGTTTCACAGTCGAGTACAGAGCATATTACAAGTTCGTTAAAGGCTACTAAGTCGCTGAATGTTTCAGTTCTTGAAATGTTTGACGCACATTCACTCGACTTACCTTACAATTGGTATATATAGCTTGAATGTAGTGAATAAAGTATTATCCGCTTTAAAGCATGAATGATCAAATATGCAGCAGCTAAACCCAAAAAATTATATTTTCATTCGGTCGCTGCCAGACCCAGCCCAAACCCGACTCTCAACGGAGAACTGTTGGCTTCGACGAACTTGATGATTCCTATTCTGTGTTTCTTGTCAGTTTTATTCCCATTCTTTTTATCTTGTAGTATTACAACCAGAGCGGAATTAAGTGATCATCAGCATCGGTGAGAAGTTGTCTCAGTGTTGTTAAGGAGAATGCATCGGCTTGCAGAACCTAACGTAACGATCCCCTGGTAAATGTCCCACACACACCCAGCCAGGCTTACTGGAGTGTCTCGGTAATTAGCACGGAGTCGCTCTTGTCTGCTCTTCATGTCTAATTACACTGGGGAGGTGAACTCCGGTACAGTCACAACCCCTCCAAGTGACACCGCCCACAGGTGGACTGCCTTTTTTACCTGGTGATTACAGCTTTCTACAGAATCTACATTTTAGACAAGGAAATTAAGACACCAAATCATTTTGTGAAAGAAGGGGTGCTAGAACAAGCAGCCATGTCAATGCACTAATACCGCCCGCGTCAGATGCATACATGTCAGTAAGTTGGGTGGCCTAAGCCAACAGGAGCTTCAGAAAAGTAGATTTCTGTCCATACTCCCGGTATGTCGGCAACCTCTTTGCTTAACGTGTGCAGCTGAATGATCTACTGTTACTGAAGGCGAATGTTGTAGGTTCATTTCAGAAGCAAACAAGTCTCTTTTACGACTCACTAGATGGAGGTAAAAGCATTGTGAACGAGGGTAGACGAATTTGTTGACATGATGACTTCGCTCATGTTCCGGTTGCATGTTGTTTGTTATTGAATGGGTCAGGGTGTTATAGTAACGAAGAATTGAGGGTATGTCGCTAGTATATGGGCAACGTCAAAGACATTTATTTTTTTGTGGAGCTACATGCGAGAAATAATTTGCGCAGCATTACCTGTTAAAAGGGATTATTTTGTCAGAAAAATTAGGGTAGCAAGAGAAAGTGTCACACCATTTATATTGTTGGGGTTGCAAGAAAACGTTTTGAGGCGTATGGTGTTTTGTGCGAAACAATGGTTGCATATTTTGAACGTATTTTGTAAATAAAATGGTACGGCATTGTACTTTTTATTTACATCTTTCGAGGCTTTCACCTTTAGAGGTAAATCGGAGAGTTTCCCGACACATTGGGGGTTTGGTTTGAAAATCTACTTCTCCGTAGTCCCCGGTTATTTTCGACCTTCCAACTTACTGGGCTATATGAATCTGAATCGCGCGATACATAAATTACGCAAAACTCAGAAAATTAGGATACAAAACAACATTTAGAACGGTATAACTTGCTTACTTGTTGTTTAAAGGGGCCTAACATCTGGGTCGTCGGCCCACGATATAAATTACCATGAATTAAAATGTAGTGAATATCCTAAATTCCGTATTGGACAAACTGGCCGTACACAGTACACGAAACACAAATACCAGCTCGAACAGATATCTTCGCATTAGTTCCCAAGGACACACGCATTTCTAAGGCCCGGTTGTATAAAACTTTTGATCTGAGTTTAAAGAGGAAAAATGGCTGCCAGTCAAGTTGAACTTCGATTTTCCGTTGTATAAACGCTAACCTAAGATCATCTCGTCTTGATCTAAGTTCAAATTTGACTGCCGAATATTCGTCGGTTAATCTCCTTGAACTTAGATCATTATCATTCATATTAAACATTGAACTAGACCTGAAGACTTGAGAAGTGTTTCCTTGTATCGTATATGCGTAAGAATACCGTACCTTAATAATATCGAGGTGCGTTATAAATATATTGAATGCTAGTAGTTAAATAATGCTAAAGATCGCTCGATTTTTTCAGAAGTGAGGTTATGTGAATATCATATAAACAATAGCCTACTGCTATACCAACATGTTCTTACTTAGTTTTCTATTATGTTTCAAGTTTACAAAACAAAGCATATATATTTTCTTTAGCAGGGATGTCAGATTATTCCGACTTTTCGTCTGATGAAGAGTTGATTTTACAGCGAGCTCCTCGCGTCTTTCGGCACAGACGGAATCCGATTATTGAATTGTGTGAAATGTTCAAAATAAGATTTCGTTTATCGAAATATGTTGTGGAACGACTGGAACTAAAGTTAAGGGACACACTACAAAAACCTAGTCATATAAATTATCCCCTGTCACCTATGTGTATGTTCCAAACAACTCTTAGGTTTTATGCTACAGTAAGTTTTCAAATGGTTGTTGGAGAGCTCTTTAACATTGACAAGTCAACGGCTTTCTCTTTCAACTTTGATGTCACCATATAGGTTCTTTTATTTTATATTATATGTTTGTACCTTGATAGTACAATATCCACCAGATCGCCCTTTTCTTTCTGTGTGAAGTTCCTTCCATGTTTACTTCGCGAGATTACAATATTATCTTCTTCTCCTTCTTCGACAGTCACGGCAATTTCGTATTTCATTTGTTGACAGTCACGGCCAGGTCAATCCCACTATTTAAGTATTATCCAACGGGCCGAGCTATTTCGTATTTCATTTGTTTTGCGGTGTTGCCACGTCCAATTTTTTGAACTCCGATTACATTTTAACTACACATGTGTAAACAGAGTTCAGTTTTATACAACGCAATGAAGTCGTAATCTCAGTTCATTTTCAGAACTAAGTTCTTAATTGATCTCCAGTCAGATGTCTTTATACAACCGGGCCTAAGAGACTTCTAACTAGAGTTAAGTAATCATTTTAGGTTTCAAAAGAACTTGGAGTAGCTGTTCAGATTCACGAACATAGGGTTACTTGATAGAAACAAAATGGAGGCTATGGTTAGAGTCTATATTTATCGATTTCAAGGTAAGAGGCTTAGGATATTAGAGTGTCTGTTGCGAACATCAAATTTTGGAGAGGCTTAGTTCATTATCAGAGGCTTGCAGATTGCATGCTCAAAACTTTTGTGGGACGAAATTCCGGCACCTCGGCGTCCTTGAAAACCGTAAAAGTAGTTAATAGCACGTAAAATGATATGATTTATTATTATTATTATTATTATTATTATTATTATTATTATTATTATTATTATTATCCTGCTGTAATTTTTAGTTTCTTTCAGACAGACGTTGATTTAGCAACGTGTGTGACTGTGCTTACATAGATCCATTCGCACTGTTACCAAACAGCTTTCTTAACGTCTGGGGTGTTGTCCGTATCCCCACGCGAACTGCCAACCTTATTTGTTGATTTTACTACTTCGTTCATGAAAGTAAGGTTTTTCCCCTGCCGCACAACTATTAACGTTACCAAAAATAGACGAGAACTCCTAGAGGTTTAAACAAGTTTACGTATTGGATACGGTTGTAAAATATCGCTCATATTATGGACACGGGGCCAGGGCAAACATCCACCATGAATACATCCCCATAACGTGGAGGCCGTCTAAACTGTTATATTATGCATGCTGTTCTGGGGAAGATCCCCTCGGTCTCATCTTGTTTCGTTGAATTTCTCTTGGCCGTTGTTTTCTACGTTATCCTGTGATCGAGCTTTGCTGCTATTCATCGCACTCGAGCTCATCAACGCCCAGTGTTGACGTTTTGTAACGCTTTCTTCGGCTTGTATGACGCTTCTTTGAAAGTGCGTGACTATTTCGTGGCTGCATAGTAGATTTTAATCCTTCTTCTACTGTAATTAGTCGTATGAGACCACTTGGCTTTCCTCGTTGCAGTGCGGAGTCAAGTTGTCATTGCAATGAGTAAAGTGAGGCGAGATGGATACTTTTTGCGTGTACGGCTCTGTTTGTTAGTGTAGGGGGGAGATATATGACGATAACTGTGTGTGCTGTGGGCTGTCTGGATACAGCACGTACTAGCTACAGGCTTCTCTCGGCTTTGTCACCTAGAGCCACCTAAGTAGTGAATAATGTAATGATCAAAGGCTATACTTTTTCGCATTATTTATTTGCTTAATTTTCTTTAAATAAATTATTCGTATATTTTCGCCATATGCACTTCAACTTGAATGCGAATAATAATAATAATAATAATAATAATAATAATAATAATAATATAGTCTAATCTACTGTGTGCATTTAGACTACCTGCGTGTCAGATTCGACGCTCCCTTTTTACTCTACCAGATGACAGAAATGTTAAGAATTTCATTTCGCTCTATGAACGGAACACTCAGCAAACTCAGTTAGCCCTCAAAAATTAATGAAATACAACTAAAGCGGTAGAAAATAAACCACAAAAATCGCCAAGAAACAGCAACAATTATCAGATAGCCGTGGCTTGTGCATGATTGGCCCAGTCACCGATACCTGAGCAGTTTGCGCTTTCTTATCTAACAACTATTAGACTTTCATTATTTGTCATTTTAGAGTTATAAACCCGTTATTGACATTCCAATGTATCATGTTCCGTTCTGTTTACCTTGTCGCGAAGATCCGCCATGGTTCTCTTGGCGACCGAGTGAGATTTCTGTGAGAATCTTGGGTAGTTCTTGCGGCAATTATCGCGTTCAAACAGATATACATGTAATAACTGTAATGTTTGTTCTGATGGTTTGATTAGGTGATATAATGTGTCCCTTTTTTGTTGTTGCAGGTCTGACGAGGCCGCCCATGTACCCTTTCTCTACTGGTCAGTATCCCTATCCCATGCTGAGCCCGGAGATGTCGCAAGTGGCCGCGTCATGGTAAGTGTTCACTCTGTCTATTATTATTATTATTATTATTATTATTATTATTATTATTATTATTATTATTATTATACTACGCTTGTTAACGTGCTACGCTTATGGAGCCAAGCTCTGCATTCGGGAGACGCTTGGGTTCGAATCCCGGCTGTCTTGAGAATGGTTTTCTGTGGTTTCCCATTTCTGCTTCTAGACAAATGCCGGGAGAGTTCCTATTCGTGGGCCACTACCGATTCCTTCCACTTCCTTACCGAGTTTCATTCACCTTCATTCATTTCATCTTCATGAGCTCCTCAACTAAGATTGGCGTCAGGAAGGACATCAGCCAAAAGCATGCCATATAAATTCATCTCACCTTATCCCCGACCTCGTATCAAGAAACGGAACTGAGGGGTATGTATGCATGCATACATACATACAGTCACATAACAACAGACTCATTAAAATATAATAACTACAACTGCGTTGTCCGGCTTTATTGCTGAATGGTTAGCGTGCTGGCCTTTGGTCACAGGGGTCCTGGGTTCGATTCCCGGCAGGGTTGGGAATTTTAACCATCATTGGTTAATTACGCTGGCACGGGGGCTGGGTGTATGTGTTGTCTTCGTTATCATTTCATCCTCATCACGACGCGCAGGTCGCCTATGGGTGTCAGGTCGAAAGACCTGCACCTGGCGTGCCGAACATGTCCTCGGACACTCTCGGCACTAAAAGCCATTCGCCGTTTCATTTTTCATTTACAACTACCTTATTCACCAAATCAAGGTGAAAGCGAAGATTCTTGCAAGTAACAAGTGGAAAATCGTGTTCACCTGGATTAAGACTCACGCTGGGAACTACGGTAACGAACTCGCGGATCATCTGGCGAAGGAAGCAGCGCACGACAGTGAAATTAAGGGATTGGGAGATGAGAGTAAAAATATATTTAAAAAATGGCAGAGTGAATGGGATCAAACGACGAAAGGCTCTGTAACAAAATATTTTTTCCCAATGTAATAGACGGACTTTCTCAACGTATTTAACGCCAAATTTCATAGCAATGTCAGTGGGTCATGGAAAATTAAGAGCTTATTTTCATCGGTTTAAAATATTAGATAGTCCCATATGTCCATTGATCATTGGCAGTGATCAAACTCTTGTCCATTTATTATTTCATTATGGATTACTTGAGAGGGAAACATTTTAATTCAACATATTTTAGGTACAGAGTCATGGACAGAGAGCAAAAGTAGATCAGTCAAAAATTATTTTAAACCGTTCTTACGTTTCACGAACTCAATTGTATTTGAACAACTGTGAAAAAAGGATATAGTTTTGTTCACATTATTATGTTGTTTACTTATGTACATCATAAAAGCCATCGAATTAAGAATGTATCTCACATGTAATTAGAAAATTAAGTCACATTTGAAATATGATTACTTAAAGCATGTATTATTACTGTCATGTAATGGAGCATGCTGTGAATAAACGGTAAACAAAAATGCATACATACAGTACATACTAGGTGCTGTGCCGCTCGTTGAAGGGTTGATTTTTGGCAAATGCAACTATACACTGGCTTCTAACGTATATTAGGAGTAGTAGTAGTAGTAGTAGTAGTAGTAGTAGTAGTAGTAGTAGTAGTAGTAGTAGTAGTAGTAGTAGAGACAGAACATACATCAAATAACAAGTTAATTATTGAAATGCTATTGTAGTTTACCTTTAGAGACTCTGGAACGCGTGCTTTATCATGTTAAAGCGTAAAGACTTACCAAGAAAATGCATACGCTTATTTTATAGAAAACTTAATTTTAAGTACACAAACCAAACCCCATGACGCAACAGCCCCGAAGGGCCTTGGCCTACGAAGTGACTGCTATTCATTCTGAAGGCGTGTGGATTACGAGATGTCATGTGTTATTCTTGACTTTCTAGACCGCTGCCTCTATCTCACCGTCAGATAGCTCCTCGATTATGGTCACGTAGGCTGAGTGGGGGACAAAATTTCCCCTAAGAACTCCCAGAACGCATCTTTCAATATTATGATGATAGGAGGAGATGACTACACCAGCTGAGAGAGGATGTGGAGAGAAGAGAGGGAACTGGGAGTCAGTTGTGAGAGAGGCGGCATTTCTGCACAGAGAACAGTGGCGAAGCCTCGTTCAACACCACCCTCTTCGGCACGTTGTAGGGGTTCTGTGATGGTGATGACGATGATGATTTATTGAAAAATCAGAATAGACTTGTGCTTGCTTGAACTGAATATCTGAATATATCAAACCAAAATTCAGCTTAGTCGATCTAGTAATTCAGGCGTGATTGAGCGAGGGGAAAAAAAGATGATTTTCGAAAATAATTTCGCAGGATATATTTTTTCAGATCAGTGATTTCAAACATGACGTTGTTAGTAATGTGACAGTTCCGTCTGAGAATGTTTGTGAAAAATGTCATCAAATTCCGCCCAGCAGTTTAGACGTGATGTTTCGGAATACAGACGGACGTCATTTCATTTTTATATGTAGAGAATATTATCTGTTTAATTTTAAACTTGTATCGATAGGCTCTCGATATTGTCGTTTCGTTACGATTATCGCGTGTGAGTGGAGTAAAATGGTGTGATGTCAAATAAAAATATGCTTATTCTGTATTCAGGTTTAGTAAACGTTATGCTAATGTTTTTGCCTATACAGTAGTTTTATGCCATAAGAGATTTTGAACACGATACTATGCTTCCCGTTCTTAGGTAAATGAACTCCTCATCTCCTCCCCTTTAATAATCTTGTAACCTTTCTTTTTTGTCCTGTTCAGATTGGTTGGCTTCTGTTTTCGACATTGTGCAATAGCTGTGCTCAAATGATTCCAGCATTGTTCGTTCGTCGTGTTAATTGCATTGAACTCTTATCTTATTCATTAAATAATTATCTAGACAGCTGGATATTTCACCAAAATTACAGATTTAACCTTTTTCTGGCCGAAAGGAGGTACTCAGTACCTGGCCTATTACATTTAGCAATACAAGAGATTCAGTAAATTATACACGTTTTCCTTAATTGCTTCTGTCAGACGACTTTTCTCCTGTTGGAGACCCCCTAATGTTTTGCATTTGGCACTGTTTTTCGTATAAACATTGCCTTCAGAATTTAAGTGTTCGTTATTTATATCTTCAGATAATAAGATAATTAAGCTGTAAGGCTTTTCGTGTTTCGACACTAGCGTGTGAAGTCAAGATCACTTCTACATTTACTTGCCGGTAGACATAATTATCGCTTCAGGTATTGATTCAAGAGTGTGATGTGTATAATCTCACGATAAGGTGGTAATTAATTTAAAATTGGTTTTATGTTGTGGGTAATTAAGGAGTTGATAAAAGAAGACCTTTATGTTTCCACTCAGTTGGTTGTTTATGAGAACTTAGGGCCATTTTCATAGTCAGTGGCTTTGACCTCTTTAAGACCCAGATGTTCGCAACGGTATGCGTACGGAGTACTTAACCTTTATTCGCTATTATTAAGAGGGCGAATGCACAAAGAAATCATAAGCATGTCCCAATTGAACGTAAAATGTTGTTTTTAAGGAGACTGAAGGCTATATCGAAGGATTTATTTTTACAAGAAAGGTTTTTTACGTCGCACCGACACAGATAAGTCTTATGGCGACGATGGGATAGGAAAGAGCTAGGAGAGGCGTGGTGCAGGTCTTTCGAATTGACGCCTTATACGTGACCTGCGCGACTGTGTGGATGGTGCCTTACCTATATTGAATTCTAATCCTGAAGACAGCACAAATACTCAGCCCCCGAGCCATCAGAATTAACCGTTGAAGGTTAAGATCTTCGACCTGTCCGGAAATCGAATCCCCGTGGGCCAAAGACTAGCACGCTAACCATTTAACCACGGAGCCATACAAGTGTTATTATTATTATTATTATTATTATTATTATTATTATTATTATTATTATTATGGCTCTTTGGCTAAATGATCAGGTTATTGGCCTTCGGTTTAAGGGGAGTTAGGTTCGATGCCCGTCCGGGCTGGAGATTTGAACTGCGTATTGTTAATTCCCCTCTCTGCCTTGGGGACTGGGTGTTTATGTTCGTATTTATACTCCTCTCTTCCTTTACATTCATCTCTTCGCAATACCAGCCGACAATAAACACGCAGTAGTGAATCCATCCCTCCACATTGGGGTTAGCGTCAGGAAGGGCATCCAGCCATCCAACTAGGCCAGGTCCACATTAGTTGCCAACTGCATTAAATTATTACATTGGGAGAAAAAGGCCAGAAAGACGAAACTCAGTTACCTAATTTTGTTTAACTTCAGAGATCTCGATATAATCTCTTGTTTAAAACAGACAGGTTGTAGCGTATTTGTGTGAAACATTTATTTAGAACCCATTTTTTAAGCCGGGTCACTGGCACCTGTGGATACAATTTTTCCACCAAGGAACGCAAACATATCAGGGAAGAGTTGCACGATCCCCTGTCAATTGAATGTAACTACAGTCTTGTTTGAAATATAATTATCCGATTTGTTGGAATCGATGGAGAAATGACGTCTCAGTTCAGCATGTGATTGGCTGACGTTAGCGGGAGAGCGCGAGAGAGAACGTAATTACGACGGTCCTGGTCCCGAGGTATCTTGTAATTGCCTGGGGAGCGGTTTGGTGCAATCCCGGTGGAGCAATCAGCATTGGCGGGCAATTGCCGGCCATTTCCTCCTGTACCAGAGCGTGTAAGAGACGCAGGAGAGCGTTGCTAAAACGGTGAACGCTCGCTGCTCGTTGGAGTGGTCAATGGGTCCGGCCTAGCCGAAAGTGTTCTGTCTCTCCAATGTAATTGGAGTTTTCTAAGGACTTTACTTCAGCAAAGTGCTTGGTGCTCGTTCACTGCTGCAGTGTGTAATGACGAAAGGCATTTAAATCCAAAATATGGAATTATTTTGTTTTTCTCTAACTGTTGCCCGCGGGTAGAAATTGATTTTTTTGGCCATTTGGATAGATCGAATCACGAATGAAGAGATACTGAATCGAATTGGTGAGAGGAGATCGATTTGGCTAAATTTGACGAGAAGAATAGATAGAATGATAGGACACATCTTAAGACATCCAGGACTTGTTCAGTTGGTTTTTGAAGGAAGTGTAGGTGGTAAGAATGGTAGGGGTAGACCAAGGTATGAATATGACAAGCAGATTAGAGCAGATGTAGGGTGCAATAGTTACGTAGAAATGAAAATGTTAGCACAGGGTAGGGTGGCATAGAGAGCTGCATCAAACCAGTCTATGGACTGGTGACTCAAACAACAACGACATTTATGAACACTGGAAACTGTACGAAAATGCGTTCAATACGTTTTAAGTAATGTGTATTTCAATTCTCGTTGAAAGAATATGGATTATGGTCGGGTCACACCAGTGTAGCCAGGTCCACAAATAAAAAGTCGGTAGATTGTACATAAAAATTTCTGGAGTTTTAATGAAAATTTCGGTAGTTTCTCCAGCACTGGAATGTTATAGTATAACTAAATTAAAGAATGCAATAGTCAATTGAAGTTATTATGAGAAACATATTATACAATTTCACTCACCCGTACTCTCTGACCACTCTGCTCTTCTGCTTCTCCCCAATCTTCCTGTAGATGTAGTTATTCATCGGGCGAAGAAATTGTGTGCCAATTTTGAAGTCGTAGCAGGTTGCTGATTTTGTATTCTTTATGCGGGTCGGTGATTTTCCTTCGAATGATGCAGTCAAGCGTGAGTTTTGAGTTCACTAAGAGGGTACGTAAGTCGAGCCTAAAATGAATGCGGGGAAGTACCTCACGAGTGATGTTATCGATAAAGCGTCACGCAGTGAGACGAGGAAGGAGTTTTTCCGCACAAATATATTATGCACCGTTAATTATTAATATACATTTCCCGTAAATTTGGATTATAAGAATTTTCGGGAGTTTTTTTTTTTTCGGGTTTTCAGGTGTGTTGCAAACATCTCGGGAGATCTGGCAATACTGGGTCATACATTGCCGCACCGTGCTACGACCATTAGTTGGCCATGTCTCGCTCACGCTTGCCCTCTAGAACACTGGTTCGCGCCCTCCTCCTGGAACGTAACATTTCTGGCGCCCCTTTATACTTCCTTCCTTCCTTCCTTCCTTCCTTCCTTCCTTCCTTCCTTCCTTCCTTCCTTCCTTCCTTCCTTCCTTCCTTTACATTCACACAAAAGAAAACCGGATCATGAGGTCTTCTGTTTGGAACATCTACCTAATTATTATAACGAGAGGCATTTTCACGTGAAGAATTTCGTGCTTCAGGAAAGGCTTAAAATTCTCAGCCTAATCTAAACTGGGTAAAAGTGGCTGTCCCGGTCTCAGAAATACATTAAAACATTGGAAGCAAATATTTGTAAATAATAATAATAATAATAATAATAATAATAATTCAGATTATCCCAGGGATTTCTGTGATCGTTAGAAGCCACCGAGGCTCATTTTGGTTTTGGCCATGGATTTAAGGCAGAATATCTTTCCTGATCCCACGTATTTTTCAGGTGAAAGTTTCAACTCCGGATCGATCCGGATTCGAACCTCAGCCGTACAGGTGCAAAGGCAGTAGCTAAGCCACTACGCTATTCACACTCCCTAATGATGATGGTATGATGATAATAAACTTCTTTCTTTCTTAATCTGCTTACCCTCCAGAGTTGGTTTTTCCCTCGGACTCAGCGAGGGATCCCACCTCTACCGCCTCAAGGGCAGTGTCCTGGAGCTTCAGACTCTGGGTTGGGGGATACAACTGGGGAGGATGACCAGTACCTCGCCCAGGCGGCCTCACCTGCTGAACAGGGGCCTTGCGGGGGGATGGGAAGATTGGAAGGAATAGACAAGGAAGAGGGAAGGAAGCGGCCGTGGCCTTAAGTTAGGTACCATCCCGGCATTTGCCTGGAGCAGAAGTGGGAAACCACGGAAAACCACTTCCAGGATGACTGAAGTGGGAATCGAACCCACCTCTATTCACTTGACCTCCCGAGGCTGAGTGGACCCCGTTTCAGCCCTCGTACCATTTTTCAAATTTCGTGGCAGAGCCGGGAATCGAACCCGGGCCTCCGGGGGTGGCAGCTAATCACACTAACCACTCCACCACAGAGGCGGACAATAATAATAATAATAATAATAATAATAATAATAATAATAATAATAATAATAATAATAAATGTACACAGTGCACTATGTCTTCTGCTATGGGCTATAGAACACTTTTGTTACCGGTACTTTCATTGATCTGTCTCATTCTTATCCTTGGCTTTGACAATATGAAAGCGAATGAGGTATGAGCGATGCTAGTAATGCCATTCCTTCAGCAGCCAGTCCCTGCTATGAATGGTGTGAAAATGTTGCGCATAGGGTCGGTTGGGGGATGCATTTCAGTGGGCTTGGCAGACTGATATGTAATAGCAACTTCTGGCTCAGCGAGGAAAGCAACGGGAAACTACCTCACTCCTTATTTCCCTAGCACGCTTCTTCAGTGATACCTAGGCCATCAATGACAGCTAACGATGTTGAGGATCCAACAAACCTTCGTGCGTAGGACTGAACAAGCTTACATACATACATACATACATACATACATACATACATACATACATACATACATACATACATAAATTTACCATTGCGAATCAACCTGTTATCCATGATTTTGACAATACATGTAGACCTACGCACAATCATCCGCCTGTGGTAAAGAGAACATCTTGACTGAGTTCACTGTTCTGAGGATCTGTTCACAAAGGAGATGGAATTTGTAACATTATATGAATTTTCGATCATAATCGCCCCTCCCCACCTTGTGGACCACTTGTTCGCAGCTCGTCCGCGTTAACTGGCCATGACCTGTTCGAAGGCTGTGTCATTCTGCAACATTTTGACGCAGCCAGTTACAGGAACAAGTGTTCAGCATGTTTTTCTTAAGAGTGAGTTGTAAGTTACTCGCGTTGGAGGAAGAAGGCGAGAATTGGAGAAGACAACGCGCAAGAAAGAAAAGGAAGTGGGTACACGATGCTTGGAAAACAAGATCTGTTGAAGGAGAGTTTTACACACTTTTCCTCACGTGAAGGATGATGAAACGGCATTTTATGAATATTTTAAAGTGACACATTCCACAACTGCCGTACTTGGCAATGTGTGTGTGTTCTTCTTTATTTTTTTTTAAGTTTAAAAACTGAAGCTAGCCGTGCCTGCCGAGACCGCACCTTCAACGCCAGAAAGTAAACTGAAATCGCGTTCTTTGCTGGGGTGCAGTGATGTGTGAACTGTTTCATTTGCATACCATTGTGCAATTCTTATACCGGGTGATGATGCGTTCCGACCTTTTAGCCTTGTACGGTTGGTCACAACTCGTGAAGCTACTCGAAGGCCAGAATTGAGCTCCGTGAATCAGTCCCAAGACAGCAACCTCCAAAATCCATCCTCGGTTTCCACACTCCGATAAAATGTTGGGATGGCAGCTTACTTCAGCCGTCATAGAAATTGTGGTATTTCCATTATCGCAATATTACCGTCCATTATGCATTGTGAGTCGAGTGGATGGACAGCTCTGTTGTCTATTAAATCAATGAAATGTCATTACAGCACCACGGATGCTTCTGCATTTTAAAATTAAATATTTAACGCAATTGGCCGCGTTATTCATAAAATTACTAGTGGTAAATTGAATGGCACCGGATCTATTTAAGCGAATTCCAATTCCACATAAATATGTATGAAGTACATGCAATGACATGAGTCCAAGTCGATTAATTAGGTATATTAAAATAGACCATAAATCGATGTCTTTTTATATATGACCTATATCATATTTCGTGGTATGATTCTGAGGCAGATCAGTATAACTATTTTATTATGTTATTATGAATAATAAAGAAAAGCCCGCCTGGTGGCCTTGATCGTTAAGGCGTTGAATTCTAAACGGTCTGACACCGTGGTTAGCCGGTTCGAATCCCGTTTGTCGAAGAAAATGTCAGCATCAGAATGCTGGCTGGCATGGTAGGGGAGGTGGTGGTAGCCTATACACACTGGATTGCGTACCAAAAGTCTGGATTAACTTCCAAACCTCTCCGCAGTGTTCATACGGAGTGAGGGCATACGACGCCGTTGATAGTGATTCGTCCGTCGGATGGAGACGTTAAGCTTTGAGCATACACCTTGGTGCTATTCGACAGGAGTAGGCTATGTGCCGGCACCGGCTTTCACACTCTCCCTTCCTACTACCATATATCACGTCATTAATGTTATCTTATTAACTCCTCTGATGAGGTTGACGTTATGAAGGGCATCCGGTCATAAAAACCCGCCACGAAAGATTCATTTCACCTCATACACGACCCTGCAGAGAAACGGGACAAGGGTTGGACAAACAATTATGAATAATAAAGAAAAATGCACGGGGCATGATGTGTGTGTGACCCAGTTATGGGCTTTACATAATGAAGGTTTGGAAATTTCCTATCGATAATAGAATGCTATCGATTGTATTAAGATTCCATTTCCATTCAGTTGGCAGTACTACCGGAACCGTTGCCCCTCACCTCCGTAAAACAGAGTACCACTAACAGTTTCGCGGGTAGTACATACATAACATACATACATACATACATACATACATACAGCGATAAGATTGTTATACCTTTTAGCGTTCAGTGTAGGCCTGTTCGAATCAAAGAAGTGCCCACACAACTAGCTCTGTGACTGGTTACACCTATTACTTTTGAATAATCAGATAAGGAATCTAACCATCGTATCCTCGGTCTTTGCTTCTCCTTCCGTCCATGGCCGTGTCATTTATTATCTTAAGTAGCATATCCTCCTCCATTCACCTCACATGACCCCATTACAGAAGGCGGTTCGTGCTCAGAGCTGATCTCTCTCTACACATTTAAGTATCTACGAGCCCAACATTCATAGTTGTTCGCACGAAGTCGAAAGAGTCATACTGGACTCATATTCCCCCTCACACTGAACTGTTCAACTGTTTCTTCCCATGCCTTGTTGAAGGAATTCTGATTGACTGTTTTGTTGGGTCTTCTTTGTTGTGTAGAAATCCTAGTTGCAGCTTGAGTTGTGTTGTACTTTTGATCTTTGTTTACGGTTCGAGAAATAATCGTCTAAAATCTGTAGCGCTGAACTGATTTTTTGTCATTACAGTACTTTCCTCTTGCAGTGTTTCTACCATTAATCTTAAATGTTTCTTGTTTCTCGTGAAGTCTATAAAATTAGGATGTGCGAGAGATGAGGATGTCGCATGTTGCTTATATAATATAACAAGAATCTTAATATGTAATTTCTTAAATCTAGCTTAAATGCGTTTTCAGGAATATAATTTAATATAACGCAGAAATTTATTAATTATAGGAATGTCAGTTTTGACAAGGGGAAGATGTTTTCGACAAAGACCAAACTGGTCACTTTAATTCCAATCCATTTCACGTGTTGTGCCTTGGAGTAAATCGGCTTAGCCGGATCGTCTCCGCCCCTCCAATCTTGTGTGCTTCACTTCAGCCGGGAGAAGGGAAGAAAGAAAATTGTCGAAGAAAGGTGAGGCGAGGATTGTGGTAAGACTGGATTATCCCGCCTGGTCGAGCGGAAATGATATCGAGTAGTCGATTGCCAACAAGAAGAGGATACAGGACCCTTCTGTCTGCTTCTAAACATGATGTTGATTGCTATTCATTTTTCCACATACGAGATCCCCGGATTGGGCTTACCAACCAGAATAAATCTTAAAAAGAGAGAGTGAAAAAAAAAAAGCAGAAACAAGCAAATATTATGAATGATTGGGTTGTCATTCCATATGGTTTTGTTGTTTAATGCTGCACTCATCTTCTCGCTCCCGAGACTATGGGTCGTATTCTGTATATGCACGATCATTCGCCACTACAGATTCTGAAGACAGCGGAGCAATAAGACAATCATATAAACCAGGTTCCTGCTCTACATTCCTTCGATTCACACCTGAAAAGGTCCATGATCCTGGGATTCACGTAGCCTGCAGCACGTTAATCTCTAGGGACAAAGTTAGCTGGACGAAGAGCTAAACACTCTCTCACTTATTACGAATAGTTTTTCTGTCCTTCAAATTTCTTCCCTTGAAAGTGGTTAGTATGCATCAACCATACTGTTGCAGTAGTTTTATCATTGGCCTTCCATTTTCAAGTTATTGGTGCTGGTGATTTTAAGGGTAAGTATAATTAAGAAATCATCCCCTCTTAACTCTAATCAGTAGAGAAATTTGCTGAGATCCGACACGTGACAGAATGAAATCGACACAGGAAATAAAGGGCACACGATAGGCATGATAATGAAAGAATCCTTAGACCTCGCAAACCTAACAGTGTCGGGTTAGGAAGAGAGGTAGAGATGACCAAGAGAGATAAGATAGGAAACATGAAAACGAGGAGACTGGAACAGGTAGCCTAAGCGGAAACAATGCCAGATTCATCTTGTGGTCTGGTACTCTCCAACAATTTCCAAAGTTAAAAAACCCTCAAACTCCCTTTTAGTCGCCTCTTTCGACAACCAGAATATGTCCACGGTGTCCCCTGCCTGTTGTAAGAGGTGTCTGAGAGAGGGACCAGAGGCTCTGAATTTTGGAGCGTGAATTGGAGTCCATGGTTTTCCTTTTGTCAGACTCAGAACTTTCAACTCTCCTATCCGTCCTCGCTTGGTCAGCTTTTGTTCTTTACCGATCCCGACAGTGTTTTGTTTGCGAGGTCTAGAGTATATTTTGTTTTCACTCCCTTCGTGGCTGTTCATTTTCTTTTGCCGATACCTTCATTCTTCGAAGTGTCGGGCTTCTTCCATTTTCCTTCCGATTAGTGTAAAGAAAGGACGATTGCCCCATTGTACTTCTTAAAACAATAGCCACCAGCTTCCTCGCGACAGCTAGCAGATACCGTGGACGTGTTCTATCGTCTCTGTCCACAGGGTAGTTAGCCTGTTTGATATCGACTGTGGAGGGTGGTATATGAGTGTGTATAATAAGACAGTTCCTTGTCGTTGGCTTCCAGCATATTAAAGAACGAATCCTGAACACAATTCATGTTCATGATCAATTAGTTGTCCAGATTCTTTAATTTAAAAATACCCGTGCTATGAACGCATGGTAAAAAGTACTATATTAGGTAGCCTGTGTTCCATTCTTTACTTTCTTCGAGGTTTTATTGCCAATAAAACTGACAGACCCAGGATGATGAATGTCGTCACAGTTGTTAGTACCGTCATGTACTTGTGAACCAAGTTACGATTGGATTCGCTTCTTTCTCTGACTTGTTCGTTTATATTGGACGACATCTTGGTTATCCCACCGCTGATTGCATTACAGTATAAGAGTGTTTAAGAACTTCAGCTTCTCGGCAAAGTATGATAGTACTTCAGCTCCATTGGATGTCGTGAGGTTGTGATTTGCAAGGGAGTTTAGTAGCAAAATGCCACTTAACTGTGATGATCTAATTCCAGAGCGCTCACTCGCAAATTACACGAGTCGGTTTTCGTTCTTCGAAAAACCATACGCTTAGTAACTGGGCATATTCGTTTCTTTCTTGTGTCTCTCATCTTTGAATATGAAAATCAGCCGTTCAAGTTGAAGCAAGCAAGCAGGTAAGCTTGTAGTTATACATCGTGATTACCTTGGCGAGAAGCCAGTTGTTTTCCGCGGTCATCTTTCTCAAAATTTCTTGATTTTGAAGTGACTTGTTCACTTTGCATACGTGTTCTATGAACACGAGTTCCAATATTCGAATCCCGGTGACTCCTGTGGGGATTTTTACTCAGACTAGATCATGGTGGCAAGAAATGAAGTCCTCCGATACAGTCGTACATAAACGTGAGAAGGTAGAAACAACACCCCATAGCGCTGCAGCTCTAGTGAGGCTTTACCTACCAAGCGACCCCTGCTCAGCCAGAAGACCTGCAGATTACGAGTTGACTCGTGGCTAGCGCTACGAGTCCTCTCGACTGTTATTCTTGACTCTCCAGACTGGGACTGCTATCTCACTGACGGAGAGGTCGTCAGTTGTTCACACGTAGGTTGAGTGGACCTCGAATGCTGGTAAAAGACTCTTACGCGGTCGAGAATCGAACCCGAGCTTCACCGGTAAGAGGCAGACTCGTTACTCTTAGACCGTGGGGCCAGTTGGGAAGGCGGAAGATTGAACGAAAATATAACTTGATTGTTTTATTGCATGACCTACAATTAGTGAGAGTTTTTGACTGGTGGATTTTTTTCATTACAGGCACACTCCCAGTATGTACCCGATCTCAACGGCAGGCGCAGGGTTTCGAAGCCCCTACCCATCGTCTTTGCCCATCACAAGTACAAGTTTACCCAGGTAAGCATTTCTCATCCCATGAAAGGGTTCTGGAGAATTAGGTGGTACTGCAGAGTTTTCCCACGCTGTAAATAGGTTTCCACAGTAATTTCTGAACACACGGGCAGTTTCTTTTCCGCCGTAAAAGCAACCTCCGTTTTAAGATAATGTAGTGGTTGCTGATGGGCTCATTTCAAGGACAAATAACATCAACGCTATCAGCCTGTTTTCCTTGAAATCATAATGTGAATGTGTATTATTATTATTATTATTATTATTATTATTATTATTATTAAATAATTGCTAGGAAAATGGTGCACTAATGGAATTCTCGTTACTCAAAATTTTAACTCTGCATTGAAGATTGACGTAAAACGAACATTTCTTGTTAAGTTTCGCCTTCTCAGAGGAAACCAAAGTGCCTTTTCGAGAAATACATTCTCACTCCTTAAAATTGTCAATTGTTTGCTTGGATGCTTATCTCTGCAGGTTAAATCACTTTTAAGAGTAGCATATATTAATCAGTCCATAAAATTGCTGTTTTAACCAAGACCGATTACTGCTGGTGAGAGATGACTTCCAAATAATCCTCTTTTTGGGAAGGGAAAATGTACTTCCTCTTTGGAAACCTTATGTCAAGTGATAGTTTATTCATTGCTTGGATTCAGACCACTAATACGAATGTTTATGTTGCAGCGATTTCTACAGGTTTTCCCCGACGGGCCTGATTCCTCCGCACCCAGGACTGAGCCCTCACTCCCACCCGCACTCGCACCCGCACTCGCTCGCCTCGCATCCCGCCATCGTCACTCCGGGTCCCAAACAGGAGCTCTCGGCGCACCAAGTGGACCACAACCACAGGTAACCATTGTCTTGTGACTTAGATATTGTATTGTTTTTAATGATGATTTTGTCTCTCGGCGATATATCAGTTTTTAGTGAGTTTCCATGGCGTTATAATTCAGAGGTAAGTTGCATCTTGACAGGGAAGCGTATGTGCTGGTCTACATCTAACAGTTGTCGTCAGTCTCGCATATTGTGGTGCAGTTTTGAAAGTAGACTGAAGGTTGTCTATGCTACTCACGGTTTCGCTCAGTCATGAAGAAAACACCACTGAGGTGTTTTCATTTTGTGCGCTGACAACCAGGAAAATGTGTTCATCGCCCAGGATGGTTACGAGAATTGTCACTAAAGAGGGGTAGATTTTCTCACGTCAATTTCCTCTGTGAATTATGGCAGAAATTTCATAGTTGGCGTGATTATCTATGTATGGATATGGGCACCGACTCTAACGTACAACAAGCACTAAATCGAACGTTTTACATGAAAACAAACCCCCAACTCATCCGTCTTTTGGGAACTCTTTAAACTTCATTCAGTTCGTGGAAAACATCAAACTTGTTGTCTACACGCAATGTTTCGCATGGCATCTGGCATGATCATGCAAGACTGACGAAAAAAACTGTACGTGTAGACGAGGCTTACTGGGACGAGCGGTCACTGTCCTCCATATTTGTCTGCTAGGGGGATTGTTCATGTTGTGGCATCTTCAAGACTCTGTGCCATAGCATAGGCAGTTTGAATACGACGAAAACCATACCAATAACGAACAAATACTGGAGTAAGTGTGAGCTATCCAGTACGAAAAATCAGTAGGCTTACCAACTCAATCTATACAGACGTCGGAATGGCGTACAATTTGTTGTCAGACATTGCAAAGTGCAGGGTGGTACTTACCGAATCCCGTGTTCTTGAATGGACAACTTTATATAGCTTTCTAGATTAAAAGGTTTTTATAATATATTGATATCTAGCAAGGAAAGTAAAAAATAAACTGTCGAGGAAGACTACCATTACTATCAATGTTGTTTGTAAAGAAGTATTGTAAAATACCTTCTCCAGGAACTTCTGCAAACAGTATTGAATAAACATTTATGAAAAATTGTTTCGAGTAAATTATAATCTACATACCTTTTGTGAAAAATATATATTTGCCAAATACCTGTTGTATTGCAATTGATTTTTTTGGGGGGGGGGGGTTAAGGGGTGTCGAGTGTTCACCAGCAAGAGGTCTCGCAAGGGTCCTGCTTATTTCTATCGTGAAGATCCCTTAATCTACGCGAAAACTGAGTCAGAGTATGAATGCGTTATCAGTTGAATACTGGATACTGATAAAATATAACATGTTGGCTACAGAGACGAATACGAGGAAAGGAGGGGGAAAAACTCTCGCGGAGAACTTTTCTTTCGGTCTACACCGCTTTACCGGTTTGAGATCTCGCCTAGACGGATATTTTGAGTACAAATCGGAGGTTGTGACATTACTTTTTCGCGAGACACGCCCGTGTAGTGTGGCGGTAAATAGAAAAAACAGTCTGTCTGGTTTTTCCCTTTTATCCCCGTTGGAGGACTTCTCACGGAAAAATCGATGTCGTTTCCGGATTTCACGTAGTGAAATACACGAGAGGTCTCTTCGATTTATTTTTTTTCTCAAATATTCTCGGAGAGTGTAGATTTCGCCGATAAAGAACCCTGGGTGAGATTTTCGAGTGCCGAATTTTGCAGCTGATAATTTCCGAACTGCTCGTCCGATTTCGACGTTGTTAGTGTCTTCATACGAAGCCTTTTCCTTCTGCCTTCCGACCGATTTAACCCCTTTTTTCGACATTTTGATCGTGTCAACGAATTTTCTGAAAATGCATCCTATCGGCCTCCTTCGGCCGCCAAATCTAATTTCCTCGCGTCGTTCCGTTTGGCGGAATTAAAAGAAATAAATCTTATTATCGCTACTGACCTGCTTTACCCCGCCCCTCTTTAGGTTTCTCGACAGCAAAATCTGTATTTTTTGAAACGGCTCAAATTCGGTTTTTCATTATTGTTCCATGACCTAACCACAAACCCGGTTTTGCTTTCCCGAAATAAATTCCTTCTTATGTTTCCCGGAACACACCTTATCTTGCTATATCCTTGTTGCTTGTCATCCGCCCATAGACTGATTTGATGCAGCCATTGTTGCTATCCTATCCTTTGCTAACCTTTTCAGTTTCTACATAACTCTACTACATCCTACATCTATTTTAATCTACTTGTCATATTCATATCTTGGTCTACCGCTACCTATCTAACTGCGTACAATTCCCTCAAAAACCAACTGGACAAGTCCTGGGTGTCTTAAGATGTGTCTTATCATTCTTTCTCTTCTCGTCAAATTTAACCAAATCGATCTGCTCCCATCGATGCGATTCAGTATCTTTTCATTCGTGATTCGATCTACCCATCTTACCTTCAGCGTTCTTCTGTCACACCACATTTCAAGTGCTTCTATTCTCTTTCTTCCTGAGCTAGTTATCGTCCATGTTGTACTTCCATACAATGCTATGCTCCAGACGAAAGTCTTCAAAAACATCTAATTCCTGTATCAGTGTTCGAAGTGAGCAAATTTCTTTTCTTAAGAAAGTCCCTCCATGCTTGTACTAGTCTGCATTTTACGTCCTCCTTCCTTCTGCCATCGTTAGTTATTTTACTACCCAGGTAACAATATTTACGTACTTCCTTTAAAACTTCATTTCCGAATCTAATATTTCCTGCGTCACCTGACTTTGTTCAACCGCACTCCATTACTTTTCTTTTGTACTTACTTGTTTTCATTTCGTAGTCCTTCCCCAAGACTCTGTTCATACCATTCAGCAATTTCTCCAGATTTTCTGCAGACTCAGATAAAATAATATCATCGGCTATATCCTTATATTCTATTTATTCTTCTTCTGCGTCTTTATTTCCCATTTCCAGTCTTGTGGATCGGGTTGTGAATCAAGGACCTCCACAGTTGTCTGTCTCCACCACTCCCTTCTTTCCTCCAATATTTCTTCTGCTTTTACTCCTCTCTTCTTTATACTCTCCTTCATTGCATCTATCCACCTCTGTCTTCTTCTTCTTATTTTCTCAGTAAATATTCGCTTTGTAACTCTTCTTCCATTCTCATCATCATCATGCCATTTCAGCTTACTGTTCTCTATCTTATATATAACTTAAAAGCTGTTCAGTCTGTGGAACACACAAGATAAATACAGCCGAACTTCGATATCTCGAACCTCCATTACTCGAATTTTCAGTATCTCGAACTAACCTCAATTTTCTGGCCGTTTGTCCCATTCTTCACATGTATTTATTTCTCTATTACTCGAAATTCGGTTACACGAATTTCTCGATTTCTCGAAGCAAACATATGATTCAATTATTTGCCATACATGCTCAAAAACGGTATTCTCTATATCTCGAAATTTCGATAGCTCGAAATAAAATTTAGCTCGCGAGGTGATTCGAGATATCGATGTTCCACTGTATAAATATTACACTGTAAAAAACAAATTATTAAACAAGGGATGAAAATGAAAACCTACAACCTGTTTCCAGTCATTGACCGGGTCAGGTATGGAATGAATGAAGCCCCCATCTTGCGGCGAGGATAGGAATTGTGCCGGCTGCCGAAGTCCGTCGCGCTCCCCTGGGGCAATGATTAATGGCTGACAGATGAAATGAAATGACACTGGAGAGTGTTGCTGGAATGAAAGATGACAAGGAAAACCGGAGTACCCGTAGATAGACCTGTCCCGCCTCCGCTTTGTCCAGCTCAAATCTCACTGTAAGTGACCGAGATTTGAACCACGGAACCTAGCGGTGAGAAGCCGACGCGCTGCCGTCTGAGCCACGAAGGCTGAAGGAATCAAAATAAAGGAATAAAAAATTGCCTATCTTGTCATCCAACTTAGGGAATCCAATTCTTTCTTATTATGGTCTGCATAAAAATATATAAATTAGAAAATGTCCGGAACACCTGAAATAGACTGAAACCGCCGGGTGGGTGTCGTCGGGTCAGTTTTCGCGCCGCCTGGGTTAATAGATAGGTTTCGTGTCGCAATTCTCCCCGGGTTTTTTAATTATATATAGCTATGCGCGAAATACAACATATTCTGCTCCCGTTTGCCGGCAGTTTCACGGGCTGACTTCCTGGGATATCGCCGGTCGTGTCAGGAAACGAATACACACAGGGAGCTTTCTGTTACCGAGAGGAACATTAGCGTTCACATCCTTTTTTCACATAATACAAAAAGAGGCTAAGTGCAAATGCTTCTCATGCGCTTACTTCAGAACTTCCTTACTAGTTGTGACTAATTCGGATGAAACATTAGTTGAAGTTTACATGGAGATGTGTAGGATATAATTAGTGAGAAAACCTTGAAAACCTGGAAAATGACTTGAGTAGGTCAGATCATGGGCCACGCTGTCTTGAGATAGTATATATATATTTTTTTTTGCTAGGGGCTTTACGTCGCACCGACACAGATAGGTCTTATGGCTACGATGGGATAGGAAAGGCCTAGGAGTTGGAAGGAAGCGGCCGTGGCCTTAATTAAGGTACAGCCCCAGCATTTGCCTGGTGTGAAAATGGGAAACCACGGAAAACCATTTTCAGGGCTGCTGATAGTGGGATTCGAACCTACTATCTCCCGGATGCAAGCTCACAGCCGCGCGCCTCTACGCGCACGGCCAACTCGCCCGGTTAGACAGTACAGTAGAAGAAAAATGTTGAAGCAGCATTCGTATTTAATGGTTGCATCCAAATGAATACAATGTGGTATGATTCAGTTTTTGTGCAAAGAAGGTGCTTTGATCGGGAAAACCGACATGAAGCGTGCTCGTGCTCCGCGGTACCGCAACAGTGGACATTCTCACAGTTTTCAGTGGGGTGCTATAGATCATCCACTTCACAGCCAATATCTCTCCCATTGTGACAGTCATGTCTTTCGTCTGCTGAAGAGTAAGCTGTTCGTGATGCTGTGTAAGAGCGGTTCAACCAACAATCCTAGCCTATTGAAAGGTTTCATTCCCCACTCTAAAGAGGGTGGGACGGGTCCCGAAAGGGTAACATCGAGCCAAATTTGAAAGTGTTGTGGAAGAAGTGATAATCGATGGAGATGGTTTTTAGAAAAAAACAAGCAGCAAAAAGCAGCAACTTGTTCAACGGTGGGACAAATGCCAGTCTCTTACAAACTGTCATCAGTTTGCTGTCGCTTTGATATAGTATATGTTGCCTTAGCACATGTAGTGCAAGTTTCTGAACACTAGTCCATATTTCAACTGAAGTACCATACATAAGCATCTGCAATTCATTATCAGAATCTGCTCTTCAGTCATAGAACCTTTAAAGAAATATCGTGCAAGGCTTTTTCTATTTAGTCGATGCAAACGTAGATCGTCTGCCATACGAGGTCTCGCGGACCAGATACGAACATACACCTGTTGTCATACAAGATCTACAGCAAAACAAAACCTCTGGTCAGTGTTACCTCAGGTCTACTGTACAATGTACCGACGTTGAACGGTTTGCAATGCCTTTTGTACATACGTTACAACAACTTATCTTCCAATGCCTCGTGTGCAGCCAATTGAAGCTCGGAGGAATAATACGGGACCTGTCTCCACGTGATGTCCTAAAACATATCGTCTCTTTCAAATTGTCATCATTGTCTAACCAGGAAGGTTCTGCCATCTAGGTTTCATTGTTGCATGAACTACACCAACGCATTTTCGCTCGGTGTTGTGGGTCGGTATTTCTCCCCTCATCATTGTCACATAACGGTATTTCGGGGCGCAACGCCATCTGAAAAAAAAACCTGCTTCGACCGCTCGTCTCCGTCGAAGTGGACGAACATTAGAAGGTCCCGGATCGAGACCTTCTTCGTGGAATATCCCAGGCTTACGAGAATTGATCTCAAAATCTATGTACAAAACCATTTTAACCCATTTTGAAATACTTGATATGTCGACATGCAAATGTTCTTGCAAGAAATTTTAATGTGCTTACTTTACACGTTCTATGAGCAGTTTCCAAGTCCAAGCGATCGACCCACTGTAGCATGTGTACTGCCATCGTATCTGCTATGCAGTTTTCGCCAAGTGAGAGGGAGTTAGGAAAAGAAAACGCGTGTGGATAGAGAGAGAAAGAGAGAGAGAGAGAGGAGCTTCTCGATCGTGATTGGTCAATGGCGGGCTCGGTTGCCTTGGTAACGGAATGCTGGGAGGCTGGACCAAAGCAAGTAAGCAAGCAAGGGGTTCAAGTTATGTGGGGAATCCGTTAGCTGCAGCCCCAAGCCTGCGGGCTACTGCGGGGGTGGACGGGGCGGAGATGAGAGGGGTGAAGGGCCCTGCCTTTATCGATATCTCGCCGCGAGAGCAGATTGGGGATCTTCCGGAACGTTTTCTCCTAATGAGTTTCATGTCTCGTTGCTATCAGATGGACGTTTTTACATAAGAGACTGGGATAACCGTACGTAACATGGCTCGGTCTTGAGTGATGCCAAAGCAATTGTCCGTACTTTGTACGGGTCATGAGTCGGTTATGAATGCGGTCGAATAGTCGTTATCCACTGTGATTCTTAATTGTAAAATGGTGGGTTTGTTTTCGCTTATGAATCTGCTTTGACTTCTTATACACAGATGGTATAATCAATTCCTGTTAGGTAATCATCATGGCTGAGATTCCATTCTTTCTTTCTTTCTTTCTTTCTTTCTTTCTTTCTTTCTTTCTTTCTTTCTTTATTTCTTTATTTCTTTCTTTCTTTCTTCGTACCTTCGAAGTTTTCATATTATAAGCATGTCATTGACCGAAATACACATTTTTTCTTTCAAATTCTTGTTACTAAGATAACAAACTTAATCTTATTAACACTGCCTACAGCACAATTTCTTATTTGTTTACGATGTTACTGCTTACGTTTACAACTGTTTTACGAATTCGCAGAGTTGAAAATACTAGTTTTGCTCGGGATTCGAGTCCGATATTATCCAGTTGTTAGTCATGAGCGCCGAGTACGCCAGCAGAGCATTGAACTCCTTTCTTTTGTTCTTCTCACCGAGCAGGTGGTTGTGCGGTTTGAGTCATGTAGTTATCCCTGGGGTTACCTTCTAGGTGGCCTGCCCCTCCTCTTCGGGGAGGGGAATGAAAACTTTCCCTAGGTCCTAGGTCATAGTTATCAGCTTGCATTCAGGAGATAGTGGGTTCGACCCCCCCCCTGTCCGCAGCCATGAAGACGGTTGTCTGTGGTTTCTCATTTTCACAACAGGCAAATGTTGGAGCTGTGCCCTTTCAGGCCACGGTTGCTTCCTTCCCATTCCTATCCCATCGTCGCCATAAGACCTATCCATGGCGGTGCGACGTACAGCAGTTCCCCCTCCCCCCTCCCCCCGCCAGTGCTGCTTTTGGGGTTGAATCTGCCCTACTTGATTAGTAATCTAATGAACGACGAGGAGTTTCAGGAACGAGTCAAAAGCAATATGGTACTTGTGGTATTGTTTACGGTGTTCATCTTGACACTGCCGCACTTTGTTTGTTTGTTTGTTTGTTTGTTTGTTTGTAGGCTACTTGTTGTACTCGTACAGATTAGTTTATTTAACTAGTACATTTATGATCATTGCAGAAAATCACAGTGAATGATCGATCAGATCAGATGTTGATAGTTCAAGCTTGCAGGAGGACGTAGTAGTTGAGTAGCGTTGTCACTAGCTTTTCACCGAGGTGACCGCGGTTCGAATCCTGGTCGATGGACGTGTAATTTTTTAAATGAAAAGCCACGTCCTTGTGGTTCGGATGCCACGTAAAATTAAAATAAAAAGCAACAGAATTCCCACGGCTATGATCACACTATCAACAGTCATGAAAAATTATAAGCTTACTTCTTCAGAGTAGACAGCTGTGGGACATCTGGCGTGCTCGTTTCAAAACCGTTCATCTGTCGTCCGCTCTGGTTCTGCGTACCTACAGTACTTCACACTCTTTAGCTATCACTAAATGAATAGAACAAATGTCCGAATTTGTTTTCCATATATGATTTGTAATTTTCATTATCGTAATAATTTAACCCAGACTAGAGATTCAGTAAACAAATACTTAACAGCCGTATTTAGATCACCATTATCGTTAGTAACTCTGTAGCCCCCTCCCCCCCACACTTTTTATTAGACAAAACTGTTCAGACTCGAATAACACTGTTTATACTATTCAACTTCGTGATGATGACTTGATCTGCTCCAGCAATATAACTTTCGTGTTTGGGAAATATTTTCTTAGTTTGTTTTGTAAATGAAAATAGGAAAAATTTAAGGCTATTGTAGGTTTAGTTTTATCCTTTAAAATGTGTTTTATTTATTATACTTTCGGTTTATACTGATTATTTAAAAGATATATGGAGGTAGTGGTGTTTGTTTTTGCTAGTGGCTTTACGTCGCACCGACACAGATAGGTCTTATGACAGTGGGATAGGAAAGGCCTAGGAGTTGGAAGAAAGCTGCCGTGTCCTTAATTAAGGTACAGTCCCAGCATTTGCCTGGTGTGAAAATAGGAAACCACGAAAAACCATCTTCAAGGCTGCCGACAGTGGGATTCGAAACCCCTATCTCCCGGATGCAAGCTCGCAGCCGCGGGCCTCTAACCGCACTGCCAACTCGCCCGGTGGTAGTGGTGTTTTAAGGTGTAAAATAATTCCTTTATAAACCCTTTATTTATGTACATATTGCTGCTGGGTTCGCATTCAGGCAACCGAGGTTCGAATCCCGGTGAGTTTCTCTTGAAAATTCATGTTCGCTATTGCTTGTTTATCTGGTGGTTGATAGTGTAGTGTGATGTACATATATGGAGAGGTGTATATTAAAACAAAACACAAGCACTCAGACCCTGAAACTGAAGAATTAACCAGGCCCGGCTCAAACCACCGGGAATCAAACTTGGCACCACTACGCTGGCCATTCAGCCAAGGAGCCAGATTTACCTCTTGCAACATTGTATATTTTTGTCAAAAATTGCTGAAATTCTTCAAAGACACTAAATGTAGTCCGAAGAAAAGTTCTGTTCCGTGATAATGAATCTACCGAAACTGATATTTGCTCGACATTTGAAGTAGAGCTCGTATGCTATATGTTTAAAAGTCTGTATCGAATCTGAGTTTGAATATTATAAAGATACCCTTATTTCACGCCAGCAGCAACATCCCTAGTTTATAGCCAATCCAGCTGCCGTTCTAATTATGTGATTTTTAAAAAATGTATGAATACCTGTAGGGCTTTGATTCCAAGCTTATGGTCACAGGATTAGAAGCCTAACCAAATATACTACACGACGATTATAAACCTTTCTGGAAACCATACTAGAGACGTCACTGCTACATAGTGCTCGTATGGCTATCGACCAAAAGTCATTCTGTGGGGCAGTAAAGGCGTGCTCGGTCCATCAGAAGGACGTAAGTTCCATTTCTCGTCAAGAAGACTACTACTACTACTACTACTACTACTACTACTAATAATAATAATAATAATAATAATAAAACGTTTTCATTCCGGCTCTGAAGGGGACGGTGGGCCTCCTAGACGGTAATGCCGTGTCTCGGGCCAGGAGAAGGAGATGTGCCGAGAAGGTGAAGGGGGTTGGTGGCCGGGGAACTGTCGCGTCATGCGCCTTAGTGCAGGCTAACGGAATACCACGGAAAACTATTCTCAGGACAGTCGACGGTTGGGACCAGCCGTGAGGTCCTGTCTCCCGAATGCAGAAGCGCGGAGCCACGGTCGTTAGTAGAGATGATTAGGATATCACGTTACTTGAGTTGCTCCAAGTGACGAGTCTTAGCAATACAATATCTCGAACTCCGTTGGTCTGCGCTTAGTGGCCCAGACAGTAAGAGCGCTGAGCCCAAGTTGGCGGCTTCGATTCCGGCTTGTTTCGGTGGTATTTGAAAATGTTCATATACGTCAGTCTCATGTCGGTAAATTTATCGAAACTTCTGTAGAACTGAATTCCGTCACCTCGACGTCTCTGAAAACCGCGAAAGTAGTTAGTGGCAAGTAAAACCAATATTATTATTATCATCAGGACTCTACCACAGTGTACACCACACAGTAGAAGAATGACCCAGAAGATGTTTTTCTGGAGGTCTATAGGGCTTGCAGAAGGGAAGCCCATTCAATGAATCAAGTCCCGCGTATTAGTTGCCTGATTGCGGAACTTTTTCCTGTTTGTTTGTATGTATTGTACATAAATATCTGTAATCTTATTTCGTATACGATCACAATATTATTATTTTTTAATTTTTTATTTGCGAATTGACCACCTAGGATCACACTACAATTTCAGTTTTTCTTTGTCTGAAGTTTCCTCTTCTTTCCAGTACTCCTTCATATGGGCACTATGCTGTTTCTTCTAGTCATCCGTCCAGGCTCTTCCCGTCTTTGCAATTATTTCGACTTGAAACCCTTTCAAATTTTGAATCATGGCCCGAAATGTTTTTTTCTCCAACATCTGAACTTTGTGGATGTTGGGACTTCTCTAGATCTTTACGAACTTCCTTAATGCATGTCTTCTTCTTCTTCTTCCCAAGCCTGGTTGAGAAAGAAGGAGGGTGAAACACGGCCATCGGTCTCAAAGGCGGATGAGGAATTTCAATTCCCAACAGCAGAGAGAGCAGAACAAACATAGTGGAGTAAACTACGAAAAACTATAATTTCGAACTAACAATCCAATCTGATTTTGGAATTTGTTTCCTACCCTTATATAACACAATGTATTATTATTATTATTATTATTATTATTATTATTATTATTATTATTATTATTATTATTATTATTATTCAATTACCGGGCGAGTTGGCCGTGCGGTTAGGGGCGCGCAGCTGTGAGCTTGCATCTGGGAGATAGTTGGTTCGAACTCCACTGTCGGCAGCCCTGAAGATGGTTTTCCGAGGTTTCCCATTTTCACACGGCTTCCCATTCCTAGGCCTTTCCTGCCCTATCGTCGCCATAAGACTCATCTGTGTCGGTGCGACGTAATGCAAATATATATATAATTAAATTATAATTGTGGATTTTATAAGGATGTACATCAATTACTCTTCTCATCTCGGTCTCGTGGTATAGTATTTTAGACAAGGTTTTGTGCTTCCTGGTAGAGTGTCGGAAGGAAAATACTCAGCCATACTCTGCCCAGCAGAGACAGTCCTGCCATCTGATAGAGTAGGCCTATAACAACGTCAAACATGATTCGCGAGCAGTCCAAATGGCATAAAATCGGAATGCCTGCACACCGTGACTGAGGCAGAGGCCACGGGATTACTTTACTAAAGGAAACATAATCTTTGTTTCCAACTTCTTAAGGCTACTCAATTGGCAATGCTAGAGGATGAATAGCATCCAGAAGTCATTAGTCTTGGATTCGAACCTGGGAGTTTTCAGTCGAAAGGACACAGCTGTAACCATTTTGAGCTGTAGATATTTCAGTACTAATCCCCTTGTTATTTTTTAAGTTCGTTAGTGGCCATGGCTCAAAATACAATACGTTCTTGTGTTCCTTTGTAAACTTTGTGTGCCGGACTGAGTGGCGCAGACGGTTGAGGCGCTAGCCTTCTGACCCCAACTTGGCAGGTCCGATCCTGGCTCAGTCCGGTGGTATCTGCAGGTGCTCAGATAAGTCAGCCTCGTGTCGGTAGATGTACTGGCACGTAAAAGAACTCCTGCGGGACTAAATTGCGGCACCTAGCCGTAAAAGTAGTTAGTGAGACATAAAGCCAATTTAAAGTTTGTGTGTAGGTACTAGGCTGAAAAGGACCGCCCACGTGGACAACCGTCCCACCATTTCGACGTGTTTCGTGATTGAAGACTTTTTAAAATATAACAAGGTGTAGATAGAACTTGTCGGTAAATCAGTTCGAATGTTGTCTAAATTATTCAAACAATCGAGTTAGTGAGTCTTCAGATCTTGTCGCCGACGGGCATAAAGAAATGGGACGACATCGACGCCGTTACATTCTAGACTGATTTTCGGCGGGAGTGTTTGTGCCGTTGTGTGCATCTCGACGGTTGATGAAGTTATTCCTACCTACTAACTTGGGAAAATGAATCGGATTGTAGTCAGCTGAAGTGCTGTAATCAAAGTACAAATACAAAACCCGATACCATATTGAGATATTTTGTGTAGGGATATATTATTTGTTCCCTGAGCATCAGAATGCTGATAGTAGTTGCCAGGGCAGTACTTAACTTTCTTATTATTAGTTAATTCATTAACTACAATATATTGTACATACAATAAATATGTACTATTATTATTGTCATTATCTTATTTCAGTACAGACGGTATTAATCATAAAATGAATCCAGCTATAAGACTCAAACACAAATAAGAAGAAAAGATTAACATTTTAGAGCTGTTCATCATAGATTAGAATGTGTTAAACTAAAAAATGACATAGACTCGAAATTGGTAATTACTCCGTATTTTTCTATTTTTACCATCGTCCTCAGATAACGTAATGAAATTGCTTTAGGACTTTTTCCAAGCTTGCTGTTTAGTGTTGGGTAATGGATGTAATTTCGGGTATTATTCCTTGTTTATTCACTCCATGTGAGATTTGTGTGCTGGGCAAAGCAGAGGTGAGACAGGTTTTTATCCCAGTTTTCCCTGACATCTTTCTCTTCAGCATTACTCTCCAGTATAATTTCGTTTTATATATGTCAGTCATCAATCATTGCTCCCGAGAAGTGCGACAGGTTTCGGCAGCTGGCACAGTCCTATTCTCGTTGCTAGATGGGGGCTTCATTCATTCAATTCCTGACCTGGTTGAAACTGGAATCTGGCTGCGGATTTTCATTTTCATTCCTTGTTTGTCTCGTATTAGAGGTGGGGTGATTATACGCTTTCCTAATGGCATATCACCCCGCGGCGCCATTTATTAAGGCCATTGTCCTATCAGGACGATTACTGATCGGCCAAGTAGTCTGCAGATCTTGGAGAACGCGTGATCAGCGCGACGACATTCTCAGCTGCATTGCTTTATTTTCTTGACCGGATCCACTGCCCCTCAAATCAGACACTTACTCAGTTGGTATAGCGCGAGACTGGGTGAACCCCGTTCCAGCTTTCTATCCAGAATTGAAATCCTTCGAATGGCCGGGAATTGAACTCGGGGCCTTCTTGCAAGAGACTGGAAGGTTATAGGCTGAGTAATGACGATATGGATATTTCGAAACAACGCTAGCTTTTCAGCAATACTGATTGTGACTCGAATAACTTACTAGTTATACGAGATTTTCTAAATGGAAATTTGCAGTTTGCTGTACAACTATAATTCCTGTAAGTTAAGATTTTAAGATTTTTCTTTTTCTTCTGTCTTCTTCTTCGTGGCCTTATCCCAAATACCTGGGATCAGCGCTTTGTTTTTACAATCGGATGCCCTTCCTGACGCCAACCCTGCGTGTTTCTGTAGTTCATAGTGTGATGTGTGTAAATCAAGACGAACACACAAATATCCAGTTTCCGAGTTAGAGGAATTTACCGGGCGCAGAATTCCCTGGCCCAGCCGGAGATCGTACGTGGGGCTCTCTGAACCGAAGACCAGTGCACTGACCGTTCATTCAAGGAGCCCAGACTTACGAATTTGAGATTTAAGGTGGTGGTGATTATTGTTTTCAGGTGGAAATAGAAGTGGGCATCCATCCTTTATTAAGATTTATTAAGGTCATATTGAAACAATGTGTATGTTTTTCCTAGGCGAGTCATTCCCTGGATAATGTTAGCGGTGTGTACGCAAAGATTGAAAAATGGTAATGAGCGTGCTTATTGATTTGCGAACTGAGTAGAAAATGAGTCTCTGATACTTCAGAATACCTACCATCTCATCAACCTGGTAGGGTATTCAGCGCTCCATAAAGTTACGGGAGTTTTCGAGTGCTCGCGTGCTAAGACGCCGTGATGCTCAGGCCTCGTTGAATGGAACAGGTTGTTCGTTCTTTCTTGTGTGATTTATTGCTGGAACGGTGTTTGTTCAAAAGTCTCTATTTATTATTGAATAATCGCGGCATCTTAAGGTCGTCTTGTTACTGAATGATACATTGATTAGGTTTGGTCATCTCCAGCCGTTGTGTGTTCACGTTAAATTATGTACGTCCACCTTTATTTACATGCGCTATTGAATGATAAGGCTATGTCCCTGGAAGGGTGTGCTTGTTTCTCGTTGATGGTCTCTTTGCGTGTTTGACATGTTAAACATCGTGGCTGTATGAATGTCCTTTTTTCCTTTAGCTAAACCTTAAAGTATAACTACCTATTATTTAAAATAGTAGGGAAGTAGTATCATTGTCTTCCTGTCCCCTTACAGTTCCATACAAAATCGATATGATTCGTTAATTCCTTAGAACGATTGTTTTCTTTTACCAGTAATTAACGACTACCTATCCGTTATAAGTAGCGCACAATTATTTATTTGGGGTTCACTAAATAATTCATCCGTCGCTCCGCAGAGGGTAGCACTATCCAGCCGACTGTGACTGTAACCGGCTGCTTGCATTCGAATCATTCGCTTCAAGCATACGCATGCGCTACGCACTACGCAAATCGATAAGTCCTGGCGTTAATTTTTGTCCGGCAATGATTAACAAACGAGTGAAGAAACATTAAGTTAATTCTAGTCTGTTATTTGGTGATTTGTTTATCGTAACCGAGTTGCATACAATATATTCCTTCCGTTGTCAGATTCATATATTAGCCTTTGGATACGAACGGGATCCAAAACAAATAAAAAAAACAACTCTTTGCTGTTATTGACCAGACAGCAAATGTGTACAGTTACGTCCGATGGTATTAAAGTCGATTTATATGGACAATCGATCATTGATAAATATTATTTGAACTCTGAAAATATACAATATACGTAGTTAATTGACTGTCAGAATTATAAATTTTCGTTAAGCGGATCGTACGACTCGCGCACCCGACCCACTATTTTGTTATTTGGCTACTTGAAAGTTCTGAGCAATCCATTATCGATGTACTCACGACGTCGATAGATGATGACTTCGTCGCGATGCCATTGTATTGTATAGGCGTCCCGACGCATCGTTTACGGTCACTGAGTAGGATATTTGCGCATATTGAATACGGTCGGGTTTTATCCGTAAATAATTATTTTTTGTGATTGGGCATATGAGACAGCACTTGCTAAACTGAACTTATACTATACTTCCTACCAAAAGTAGCCCGCCAGTACTTGTTCATGAGGGATTCTAGTAGACTGAGAGTGATATTTTTATTTACTTTACGTACGTAAATGTTTAAATACGAACACGAACTGGCAGCTGTGTACTTTCAGTATATTTTCTTGAATTGTGGAAGTACGGTACCATACATAAGAAACCATTCTCTTCTTTATACTATAAAAGTGATGCATTTGTTGAATGAATATCAATTATTTTTTATATACATTTAGTTTTATGAATTCTTGTGATTCTATTTCCTTGGCTGTGTGAAGCTGATACTGTGAGTGCTTCAGAAAATTAAATTTGTTTCACAAAGTGATCAGTGGAGTAAAAATGCAGTTAAATGGTTTGTATTCCTACAAAATGGAACCTGATTCCTGGTCTGAGCCTTTAAATCTTGTGATAAAGAAAAGTGAACCTGTTGCTATTGTGACTCCTTCGTCCGTTACTGAAAAGAATTTAGAAAACTGTATGCCTGATTCAACTGAAACATTTCCTAATGATACTGGAAAAGATCAGTATGAATCAGATGTACCACAGCCTGAATATAATGACAAGGTGCCAAGTTCTGATACTTCTGTCCCATTGTTCAAAGACTTCCAGCCTGAAAGTGCCAAATTCGCAAAGGATGCCTCGAATGAATCTTCTGAAAAATATGATCAGTATGGGACATTGTATGGAAAGTATGATGAAAATATTAAGGAAGGCTATGAAAATGAACAGTATTGTAGAATTACACCTACAGGGGGTAAATTATTGGACAACTGTAATAATAGTGATTCTTTACGCAGTGATGGTCTTTACTCTATGTTCCACAATCTTGCTGCAAATGAGCACAAGTTTCTTACTGCTTTGTACATGAATAGTCTGCTAAACAATTCATCACCTCTTCCATTACCTCCTTCACACCTAGGTTTTCCCTACCCTCTTAACACCAGTTACGATGGTGTATTGCGATCCTCTGTCTCGGATGGTCACTATGTCAGTCCAGATGGAACACCTGTCGTGAACAGCATGCTGACATATGCCGATGCCCAGCACCGACTATGGCAAATGGCCAGTTGGCAAGAGAGTCAACAACGCAGTTCACCAGTATCCACTACCACCATCACCAATCACAATGTTGTATCTGGTAGCGAGATGACATCAGATCAATCAAATGTGAGCAACCAAACTATTCCTGACCCTGACGCCTCCTCTACAAATTCAGTTACCAGTACATATAGTAGTAAATCAGTATCCAAGAAAACAAGACCACAGACAGAATGGTAATTTACAAAATGATATTTCTCACTTGTTGTTAGATGTGGTTTTATACTATCTTTTGCATAGATTCTTGATGTTCTGTTGAATAGTCTGTCATAAATCAAGACTGTCAGGATTTGGAATGAAGAGTATTATGCATGATGACTAGTGAGATACAGTGTTTCATTTTAATTTAAATTAGTTTGATCATTAACAAAACTGTTGTCAGGATTTCTTGTGATACTTCATTTAAATCCATGTCTCTCTGTTTAGTACCTCATTTTTTAATGTTGTAGTGCTTGACCATAGACTCTAGAATGTACTGTAAGGTATATTTTGGAAATGGTGGTGGTTGTGGTGTTTCTTTTCCTCAGTTTTCTCTTGAATCTTAAAAGAAATATTATAATTTATTTCGTAATGCATGGCTCATATTAAGAAATATATTGTGCATAATTCTGTCTATACTTGTACACAATAATTTGAATTCATAGTTTAAGATAAACATTCCACTTGGTCCAGTAATGATCTAAGTGTAATTTCATATATAGAAACAGCATAAGAATTAAATACAGGCCTTAATTCTCACCGTTTTTTTAGTGTGTGTGATTAAGAGCTCAGCTGGTCTGTAGGTTATCTTCATGCACTGAATACCTGGATTGCCTTTTCCATTAACTCAATGGTTATTTGGCTCATTTTCTTTCCTGTTTTGTATATAACACTGTCTCTGCTGACTGTACTTCTAATCAGGTGAATATATTTTTCTTCTTGTGCATTGAATTTAAGTCAGAATAGACCATAATGTGAGAGAAGTGAATAACGATACTCAGAAGAGCATTCAGATAGGATTAACATCATAAGTAGGGTTAGGTTATTCGTAACATAAAAGTTCGGTGACCATCTGTCCCAAATTTTAGAGGTTCGTCCCTGTGTCCTGGGAAAATAATTATAGTCTCAAATTTATGCGTGAAGGAATAATAATAGCTCGCAGGCGCCTTCTTAGCAGAGTGGGATGAGCTAAAACTAACATCAGAACAGCAATATTGTTGTCTTTTCTGAAAGAACTGAAACAAGACATTGCCATTCTCACGTTGAAGAAAATCTGTGAACTTGTTTTGTCATTTCCCTAGGACAAATAGATCTTTACAGCTTTGGTCTGTAGAAAGAGCCTTGTTGAAAGAAGTAATTGTCATCACGGAAGTATGATTGGTACACATCGTCAGCGCCATTGACGTTTTCAATAGCAGACATTAAATTAAGTGGTCCCAGGACGTTTCAAAAACTTCAATTAATGATTTTTTTAAAATATTAATAATAATCATCATTCATACTACCTTTATTTTTAGGTATTCATATTTAGATAAATGTATAAGAAACCAAAGTCGATGTGCTTTATACAAATCCATAACTGTACTGTATTGCAACAGCAAAGGATAAGGGGTGGGGGTGGTTGTTTTGTTGTCAACTCTCCAATATGAACTATTCATTTGTCCCAAATTTGCACTCAGAAAATATGATCACCTTTCATAAAAGTAACTAGAAATATGCAAGTAATATAACCCCGAAGTAACTAAATATAGTCTTTAAAGTGACTAATATATTGAAGACTTTTATGAATAAATTCTGTTAGTAGTTTATCAGTGTTAATAATAGAAACTTATAAAACAAAAGTAAGCTGCAATTAGGCATTTTTTTTTTTTTAGAAAAAACGACCTGACACTAAATCAGAATGTGTGCACATAGAAATAAAATTACAAATACTGTGCAAGATTCATAAAAATATTTTTTGTTTTTCATCTCAACGTCTTAAAAATTTTCATATTTTAAAAGAAATATTTGGAACTGATAATGAATGGCTATTTTAACATTGCAAGATATCACAGATATGTATTTTTACGTAGTCAAGTAGAGGTAACAAATATAGTTTTCAGACTCTCTATTAAGATTGTAAACTGCAGTTGTGTATACATTTGGCCCTATGGTGCTAATATGCAGAAATCCACTATATCCTCATTAAATTACAACTTAAAAGTCGGTTACATTCAAGAAGAGCTTCCAACTCCTCAACTTTACCCTGGCAGTATTTGCAAGTTGTTGGAAGGTTGCACCTTGTTTGTTACATGCAACTATCCATATTCAGTTTTGTTTGTAATTCATTTCTCTCCAAAGTGACTCTCTTAATCTAATACTAATGAATCTTTTCTATGGTGTGAAATATAATACATATGTCTCGGAATAAATCCGCCAGAACATGTTACATTTTTCAGATGAAACTGAATTTAAGATATTTATGGTACACTGTGGTGCCTCCGTGGCTCAGGTGACAGTGCGTTACTGCTGGGTTCCTTGGTTCAAATCTTGGTCATTCCATGTGATGTTTGTACTGGACAAACTCAGAAGCAGGAGAGGTTTTTCTCTGGGTACTTTGGTTTTCCCGGTCATCTTTCATTCCAACAGCACTCTCCAATATCATTTCATCTGTCATTCATTAATCATTGGCCCAGAGGAGTGTGACAGCTTCGGCAGCCAGCACAATTCCTATCCTCACCACTAGATGAGGGCTTCATTCATTCCATTCCTGACCCGGTCGCATGACTGGAAACAGGCTCTGGATTTTCATTTTCATAGTACACTGTAGTGGAAGAGTGGAAGTATTATTGAATAATTCTTTTCTATGCTTTTGGAAGACTAACATTCTCCCTTTTGTACATAGTTTGGTATTTTTGTAACATTGAGTTTCTTGGTACAACTTGGGCTGCTCTACAATATTTCATTTTCAATGTGGTTCATTCAGTGACTGTGAACATGAGAAATGTAATTTATTTGTCTTTATATCTTGGAGCCAGTAAGTTTTTGTTGTCATTTTAAGAAAGTATCTGTGAAATATTAAAATATTTTGAGGGTAAATCATATTGGTGTATTTTTTTCCTGCATTTCGAGACTGTATTACTTCTTTTTTTTACATTTCTCCCCTTCAATAATACCAAATAGATAGTGATGTGGAACTGATTTCTGAACTTAAAATCTCTGCAGGTCATCTTCGATGGACCAGAAAAATTCCACCTCCTCGGCAACGGAGGGAACAAAAACTCAGGATTCGGGACAGACCAGTAACAATCAGGGTGAGTTATTGCTGATAAAGAAAGTTGTGTATACTATTTATTCACTGCTTTGTATACATTATTACACTTGGTAAACATAAAACTATTGGAGACAGCAGGATACATAAGTTTTGGTCAGAAATTTGTAACATTCATTGAAGTATTGTTTGAGCTGGGTAGTTATATGTAGTTACTCAACAAATATAACAATTTTAAAATTATGTATATACAGCAGAATGCTAAAAAAGTTAAGTTTCCAATTTGAAGGGTTCAGTGGAAATAACATTTTTCTTCAACTAAAAATGATTTCTAATGAGCATTTCCTCAATTGCTGTACTTCATTATTATTTACTTACATATCAATAGGCTTACCATGTGTCCGGGATTATCCCAGACAGTCCTAGTTTTGCAGTGTTTTGCTGAGTGTTATCACCGTTAAAAAATGTATGGGGTTTTGGGGATCTGAATGTGAAATTAGCTGTTGAATATTTGTGACTATAAAGGAAATTTGTCAAAAGAATGTTTAAAATTATACAAAAAGAGGTAGCCTTCTGTTCAATATTTGCTATAGACCTATGTTAAAATAAATTCATAACGTTGGTTGTGAATTTTATGATGCTGTTGTTCAGACATACACACCATTTTTGAAAGGAAAAATGTTTTCTTTTTGCTTAACGTCGCACCGACACAGATAGGTCTTATGGCGATGATGGTATAGGGAAGGCCTAGGAGTGGGAAGAAAGCGCCCGTGGCATTAATTAAGGTACAGCCCCAGTATTTGCCTGGTGTGAAAATGGGAAACCACGGAAAACAGTCTTCGGGGCTGCCGATAGTGGGATTCGAACCCACTGTCTCCCAGATTCAAGTTCATAGCTGCGCAACTCTAACCACACTGCCACCTCGCCCGGTAAAAAAAAACAAAAAAATATGTCTAGGGAAAAATATAAGTGACAAGTTTAGTATCTACAACATAACAATAGTGTACCCAGCATCTAGGGAAAAATATAACTGACACATTTAGTATCTACAACATAACAATAGTGTACCCAGCATCTAGGGAAAAATATAACTGACACATTTAGTATCTACAACATAACAATAGTGTACCCAGCATCTAGGGAAAAATATAACTGACACACTTAGTATCTACAACATAACAATAGTGTACCCAGCATCTTATTTTTCAGAGAAATTTGCTAGGAGCAGATTCATAATAAAATTTGAAAATTGAGATTCTAGAAGTCCTTATTTTTTCAGTGTTTCACGTTCAAGAAGGGCCTAAGCTTTTAACTATAAAATATCTGCTTTAACTGTTCAGTTGTTATGGAATAAACATTTTAAGTAAAAATGTTAAGTTACTTCAAGTTATTTTTGTAATATTAGGAAAATTAGTAAGGGCTTTTAAAAATTGAAGAGAAATTATATGGTAATGAGTCAGTCATAAATGCATCCAAAATACAGTATATAAAGCCTACATATCAGTTTGGGGAATATGACTACCTGTGTCAATCCCACCAGGCAACTAAACACCTGAATATAATCTTGTTGATCACACAACATGTATTCTTGTGTGAAGTGAAGTAAACAATAACTTCTTTAAGATGTCCACTGCCCATAGTTTAAGGAAAAGCTTTAAAGGTCTTTTGCCGTCTATGGTCCCAGAGTGTGTCAAGCTGAAGATTTAAGAATCCTAGGATGGTCTTTAATCTATAATTTGTCATTTACTTTCCTTTCTACTGTAATCCTATTCACTTGATTCCTTACAATGACAGTCTTGCACTTGGAAATATTTTTTTAAAGACGTAATTTAGAATCCAAATTTATTATACTGTAATTAGTGATTTCTTAACTTGATTAACTTGAAATATCATTGCTATTTTATTGACAATTTTTTAATTTCCTTGTAGACAAGAAGAAGCCCCACATTAAGAAACCACTCAATGCATTCATGCTGTACATGAAGGAGATGAGGGCCAAAGTGGTGGCAGAATGTACACTCAAGGAAAGTGCAGCTATTAACCAAATACTAGGCCGGAGGGTAAGTGTTTGGTCTGGTATTTTTTTTTTTATTTTCCCCGTTAGTTATTTGGTCTTTAATAATTTTATTGACAGGTTTAATGTTTCAGGAGAGACTTTTATAATAAAATGTTGGTTTAAAGCAGTAGAGCATCAATTTTCTGGATATTCGTGGTTAATTTTACTGTATTTGAGAAATGTATTCTGTTCATAGAAATGAAGTTTGTGGAAAAGTTAATGCAATTTGTTTCATCTGAAAATGTATAAAATAATAAATAAGAGAAATAAATTCAGGAAACTCAGTTGTAAAAGCACCACTGTGGCTTGGGCTCTTCAGTTAGAGATTGAAGCTTGCTAGCAATCCAGCATCTTAGAGGGTGACGCCCTCCCTCAAGCCATGAGATGTGTAGTGGTAATTTGAGGTAGGTGAATGGTGAGAGGGGAGCGGCTGTGTTCTAAAGGTTAAGTGAGGAGAATGGAAAACAACAGAAAACCATTTTCGGGACAGCTGACAGCGAGACCAGCCCACCACCTCTCGATTACAGAGCTGTAGAGCCGAAGCCTACTCTGCTCGGTTGCAATATCACTGCAGGCTTCCTGTGGTAAGCTCAAATGCAGTGCCGACGTACGAGGGGAGATACGTATCTCCACTTGCTATAAATGCTCTTGTATGACCAAAAATTATGGCTTCCGATTACGTATGTTCAGTCCTTGGCCCGAAGACTGGTTGGATTCACTGAATTATTTAAATATAGAGAGTATTCAAAACAAATTTGTCACTATATTCATTTATCTATATATTATAATTAATGAATTTAATTATACAATTGTTTCTTGAGTCCCAAGTTGTTTAATTGATGCTCTACTTCTTCTCTGTTGGTTTTTACCGTATATTAGCAATTTGTTTTAACAATTAATCCTTGTATTTTAAATTTTAAATGTGATAATAAGATATTGAGAAATAATCTTCCCTCTAATAATAATAATAATAATAATAATAATAATAATAATAATAATAATAATAATAATAATTATAATACTCTCCTTGTTTGCAAAATCACAAGCTTGGTTTGATAAAAAGATAGGATGTTAAACAATTTTTATGAACATTGCAAAATTAAAATGGAGCTAAACTATTTGTGGTAGTTAGAGAAATAAAATATGTTTGTTTAAATCCCATTTATTAAGGAATTTGCAATCTTCAATAAATGCAAGATACTAATAACTATAAAGGAATGTATGAACAGACTAATTATAACCTATAAGCTGATTCATAAGAACACTTCAAGCACACTCCACTTGCTACATTTGTATATTGATGGTGAATCACTCCAAACTGGCACTGTTTTTAAATTAGATTGTTCTTGTGAGCAACAGTTCTTCTCAGTAATGTGATTCTGATAGTGCACATCAAAAGTTCAGTGAAAGTTTACTAATGGTTATATGAAATGTATACATACCTGTTACCGTTAATATTTTAAGTTTAGAAGTATTTTAATAAATGCAAGTTATGATTGTTTTACTATAATTTCTAAACTTTGTAATGTATATAAATATGAAAAAGTAAGTCAACAGTTTAAGCAAAGGGTTAACTGTGTTTGTATTATATTTAATAATGTAAAACTTGGTTCCTTTTTATTTTTCTGGTTTGATCTCAAACTTATGCTTTATGATGTGAATATGCTTATTACTGTTCATTCCTGATGTGACTTTCTAATAATTTTACTAATAATAAGGGACAAAAAAGTAATTTAGCAATTCTAATGTTCAGGATTATAGAAGCTCATTATAAGGACAGTGAAAATTCTATTTCTTATGGAGTTGTCATTGTACGGCAGCAAGAGTATCTGATGGATGTAGAAATTGAGGATTAAGGAAACACACTGTTTTTTTTTTTTTTTTTTTTTTTCTCTCCCACTAACTTCACACAGAATATGTCAGTCATGTAATGCCACTGTTCAAATAGGTCTAGTTAAAATTATTTTTAAAATAAATTTTACCTCAAATACGCGAGATGAATTATAAATTCATATACTTAAAGGAAACAAGTGGACGTGCATCATATTTTTGGAGTAAAATATTTTGATTGAATTGCTTATTATTGTATGTAATTGTTTTCAGAATGTATCCTATGTAAGTATCGCAGCAGCTGTTCCATTATACAGTGACCACCACCACGAGGCGCACACTGTAACCTGATGGAAAAAGATGAGCTGTATTCCCCCAGACCCGTACTGGCCCTTCCTGCTGGAGACAGCCATTGTTTTCTTCAACTGCAAGAAATTCAGAAACAGCCTCATTGTCATAGAAAAGAAAAACGGGAAAGAAATGCAGACCTAGCATCTTCGAAAGAAATTCCGTGACACATGTCTTAATGCGTCTTTTGTTACAGTATTTCACTCAGCTGTTTTGGATTGTTTCGATAGACTTTCTGTTTTCAAATTTCTCCACAAATAATGTCTCACATACTGAGATCTGGAGAAGGGCTCGCAAATAATTATCTGGTCACCGAAGACATTGCTAATTGCAGCTATATAATTATATTCAGCATGGGCCATAGCACCGCCTCGTTCTTCCTCAGTCAACATTGTAAAGAAAGGATGCAAAATAGCATCCAGATATCATTTGGAGTTCAGAGTTTGATAAAATAAATATGGGTCTAATTATTATTTGTCCAATAACTGCATGCCAAACACCCACTTTCGTATTGTGTATCACGTAGGGATTTTCGTGTACCCACTGAGGTGAAACCAAGCTTTGTCAGACGTTATCAAAAGCAAACGATCTAAATTCCCATCATGCGTTGATTGTAGCACCCATCATCAGAAGTTAACTCGAGCAACAGGATCTCCAACATTTAACTTTTGCATTAGGGAAGCTTTATCAGGAAGGAAATTCGGAATTTTAAGCCCTCCCAGCACTGGGGTGGGCGAGATGAACAGCTGAGCGATTTACAGGGCTAACATGCAGACTGTTTTTCAAGTTTTTGGTCATTTAAGACCCTCTTTTTATAATGCCATTTTATGTTTAACACAGATCCAATACTATTTTTCAGATAAAGCACAAACATATGGGTTTAATAGAATAGAACTTCCCAGAAATCGTATGCAATACTTCCGCACACACCTATCATACAATTTCTTTTTTAAAAGATATGTTTCAACAATAGACACGGGACTTCCTCTTCTATCATAATTCAGCTATTAAATTCTTCACCTTATTAACACTCATAGTCACTTGAATGTTCTTTCTTGTTTGATAGATGACGATAGATCATTGTTACCCTGCACTTAATAATCACTATCCCCGAGCAGAGTGGCCTTGTGTATTAAGGCTATGAAGCCCAGCTCTGCATTCGGGAGACAAGTGGATTTGAACCCCACCATCGGGTGTCCTGAGAATGATTTTGTGTGGTTTCCCATTTTTCACTTCCAGGCGTGTCCCAGGACAGTTCCTGTTCATAGGCCACAGCAGATTCCCTCCACCTCCTTACCCAATTTCATTCATCATTCATTTCATATCTTCATTAGCTCCTGAATTGAGGTTGCCAACAGGAATGGCATCCAGCCATTAAAAACTTGCCATAAAATTTCATCTGACCTCATCCCCGATTGCATATAAGAATGGGACTAAGGGTTAGATATACACACTTAATAACCGCAATCACTGAACTCTTCAAGTAAATTGCGTGCCTTACTAGCAAAAGTACAGAGCTCTACTAATGACAAGGCCCTACAAGACAGAGGATAGGACGTGGAAGCTGTCGTCTCCCGTCACGTAGCTATTGCTCCATCCTTGAATGAGGGAATACAGCCTGTCCTTCACGTCAGCTCATTATGCGCACCTCGCTTCAGTTTGCTTTAAACTCTTGTTTGGTGGTCACTATATTTAACTGTAATTGTCGTCCCCTGTAACTTAAATTGTTGTGTTTCTCTTCACTTACAGTATAAACTATTGCAGTGTTGGTATGTGGGATAACTTCTTGGAAATAGATTTATCACGTATAGGGGGAAGAAGCTAGTGATTGCTCTCTATAGACTGATCATTAATACTGTTAGCAGTAATTTTTATGATTTTGCTTTGGCAGCTGTTTATTGTAAGAATGTGATTGTAATGTTTTAAGAACAAAACAGCAAAGTTATCATCTGCATTTTAAGAAAATATGCGTTTGGCTTACCATGAATGAAGTTAAAACGATTTTAAGAACATGAAGTTGAACTTTGACTTTTATAGGCTTAACGTAAAACAGATGTTCTAGAAGCTAACGCTGTGCATTTTCGTGGTACCTAGTGCTAGATAATAGGATCAGCACCTCATTATTAAAGACTGTTATGATATGAACCAGAAATTTATTAAGAGCACATAATTTCTGCAAATTACACAAGATCATAAATTAAAGCCACTAGATATGAGCTGTCTGTTGTATATGTTTGAACAATTAATGATAGCTTAGCTGAATGTGCTATATCCTGTGTTTGATGAGCTCGATTTTGTTTCCTTTCTACCTACACAAAAAGATTATACAGAGGCTAAGAATATAAATTGCTTAGCTAGAACACACACCGGTTAGTTAAGAGAAGACAAAATAATATCTGTAGACAAGATTAGTCTCACAGTGTCATTTTGTTTCTTGTGGTACCACCCAAGTCTAACATGTGTCCGAGTGCATATTTTGCGCATATCTGACAGAATAGTGCTTATCAGCCATCAGTGTTAGGCGGGCTGTCGACGAGGATAATTTGTTTTCGTCTAATGGTTGATAAAAAGTTCATTCGGCTGGTACAGGAGGGAGAAGTGCTATAACAATGATATCTCTAGGATGGATGCTTATTTCCATTGCAACAATCGAGGATGTACTACGTAATATTCCAAAAGCACATGCCGGTAATAAATTCTAAAAATCATCCAGTATTGAACTACTGGAGAATTATCTCATGAGATCCGTGTGCCTTATTTTTAAAAAAACCAAAAAGACTATCAGGATTTGGAGAATGTGGTAAGGGGCAATGTTTTGCAATATTCAGTTCATTGTTCCAGAGTTTGCCTACTCCATCGTTGCATGACCGAATGTAGTCTCCTACAACAACGAATAAAAGGAACCTTCTGCGTCAACAACTGCTTGTAAAATGATCGAATGGCATCCTTTGTAATTATAAAACTGGGTGGTTTCCTAATTCTGATGCGTTTTACTTCAGTACATCCAAGACACTTAGCAATATCTTCCCATTCTTTCTCTGAATACGTGCTTTTCATGTTGATAGATTGAAGCCCATATCATATGATTGTTCTATTTTCTGTTACAGTAGAGCTGATTGTTATGGCACCAGTTAAAAATTTCTATTATAAAGCAGCAAATGAATCTCTAGTAGCTAGAATTCTGACGCAGAAGAGAAATAATCCATATTAGTGATTTGCACTTCAGCCTGTCATCAAATTCTGTTCTTGATGATGACTGGGATAGTGTATACAGTATGCCTTGGTTTCTATTGACTACGAGTGTCTTGTCTCATCTTTTCTTTTCTAGGACTGTGTTGACTAACTATATCTTTTCTTACCTTTTACTAACCAGTGTGTGCTCTAGGAAGGGATTATTCCAAGGTTGGGATACATTCATGCAATGAAATAACAAATCTTAACTAAGAACTTTATGTGGCAATAAATTTGAAAACCATGAGATCATACATCTTTGTTTCCAAGTTCTTGAGCATATTATCATTCAAAGAAGATCTTCCAGTCCTTATTTTCATTTCCCCAGTAATTTAGCTAACTCTGCTAAAGGAATATGTATTAGTGATTGCTTTTCTTCTAGAGCATTGGGTACTGTATGTATTAACTTTCTAACATTGTCATAGGTTAGTTTTTACTTTCCATCCATTTTGTCAACTTAAACGGATTTGGTTTTTTTTTTTAGGATACAAATTATCCTCTAGAGAATCATAGGAATAACAGGAAGATGATAATATATCATATGCTTTGCATTTTCAAAGATATTGTGCTATTAATTGAGAATGGTTCGGATATGTCACATTGCATCTTGGTAGGTAAAAGGGAACTTTCCTTGGAGCACTACATTTTTTTTTTTTTTTTTTGTGAAAATGGTGCTGGTTTACTTGTATGATATCATTAATTGATCCTTTTTCATATGTTAATAAGGTGGGATATAACTTTATTTGTTCATATGGGTCTTCTGTACAACCCATTGGTTTACTAACTTTTTAAGAAAAAATATGCCAGAAAAGTTCTATAAATACCCGTTACAGTGCAGCATGCTCAGATATTGTTCAAAATGTGTTGTGGTAACCTTAAAAGTAAACAATTATGGAGGAAAAATGTCACTCGGTATCTCACTAAATACATTTAGTTCATTCGGTTTTACATTCATAATAACAAACTTCTTGTGAATTTATTCATTTACACCACTCTTACCAATAAATTAAATGTTGCAAACTACATTAGTCACACTCATCCATTGCCACATGTCATTATGTGCGAGCACATCGACAGTAGGCTTACTTGCAGCTGCCATTCCATTCCTGGCATCATCTTCATTGTTACCTTTTTAAAATTATTTGCTGTACGTCGCACCAATACAGATAGGTCTTATGGCGACGATGGGTTAGGAAAGTGTTCGGAGTGGGAAGAAAGTGGCCATGGCCTTAATTACGGCGCAGCTCCAGCATTTACCTGGTGTGAAAATAGGAAACCACGGAAAACCATCTTAAGGGCTGCGGACAGTGGGGTTCGAACCCACTATCTCCCACATGCAAGCTCACAGCCGCGTGCCCCAAGCTCACCCGTTTCATTAATACTGCTGCTACTTTCACTCTGATATGAACCTACACTCCGATGGTCATCTATACTATCTCTATAACTATCCAACAGGCAATCTTCGATTTGTTTTAGATCCCTCAGGAAATTACCTCAATTATCCGACATGCTCATATGAAGGCTTTGCCACCCAAATTTCAGTCATTACTGGTCTGCATTTAGGGCAGTCGCCCAGTGGCAGATTCCCTATCTGTTGTTTTCCTGGCCTTTTCTTAAATGATTGCAAAGAAATTGGAAGTTTATTGAACATCTCCCTTGGTAAGTTATTCCAATCCCTAAGATACATACTATAGTATATTGTAGTATAGTATAGCATATATACTGTTGGGCACAAACAGAACCAGTGTGGAACAAAATAATTATTTATGAAGAAAGCTGTGCACATTTCAGTAAACTCTTTGCACCTTCTGGTGGTAGTTTGAAACATCTGAAGGCTAAAAATGAATGACAGTAGAGTTTGTGAGTTCCAGTCATCGAAGTATCCGAGGGCCAGAATAATTACATGCAAGTGGCACTCATCAAAGTAAGCCAGTAGGTTAAGAGCCGTATAAAAAAATCAGAGCTAAAGAAGAATAGATTTAAGTATTAAATGCAGATGGTAGCATGCTGCCTATGATGATAACTGGAACACAAGAAATGGAATATTTTCATCATTAAACATAGATAAAGAGACAGGGATGATTATTTTATTCATGTAATTTAACCATGTTTATGTGTGTTTCATGTTTGTAAAATAGCATTTTCTGTAGTATGTTATTGCTGAACAGGAATAGTAGAAGTGAAATAATCATGCCATCAGCTGGATAATATTTGTGTTTTTAATACAGCATTGAAGTCACATGTCTGGTGTACATATTTGTACGGGAGAATATGAAACTTCACCAAAAATTTACTGTTAAGGTATTATTATTTGTAATCGCTGTTTAGTTCTGTTTACCGGAACATATTTTTTCTTTTGCTTTTTTTCTTGACGAGCTCTTCCCCCACAATAACAATTCTCTAAGATTGTGGTTAGTGAAATGTCTGTGGCCTGTTGGTTGTAGTGGCACTCACTAACGCGGGAAGAGCAAGCGAAATACTATGAGAAGGCTCGGCAGGAGCGACAGCTTCACATGCAGCTCTATCCCGGCTGGAGTGCCCGGGATAATTACGGCTACGGTGCAAAGAAGAAGAAGAGAAAGAAAGAACGCTCAGCCGATCCAGGAGGTACCCTTTCCAGTAGTGCTAGAACAGCAGTTTCACAGGGGACAGTGTGTATAGTGCGCGTGCCAAACTGTTTAAGCCACACCCACCTACCCAAGTAACCCTTAAAAAATAATTTCAAAAAGAAGAACCTTTCTTTGGACCTGTAGAATTTGTTCCTTATCCATAGCGTGTGTTTTACACTGATTTTTGTTTTCTCTTTGCTGAGCAGAATAGGTTTAATTAAAATTTTTCATTTGGCTTCACTGCATTTTTTTAAAACTACAGTATAAACATATTTCAATAAAGGTACACCGGACCAGAAATTCGAAATGTGACAACAAACTTTTCCTGGCTGTTCTTCTAGCACGACAACTGAACGGAAAGTAGGAGCCCCTCAAAATTATTACAAAAGAAACGGTTTTCATTTTCATTTCTGCCCTTTTTTAAATTTTATAACATTATTTTGTGTTTGTAATTGCTTGTTTTGCTTCTCCCGTAGTGGCACGCATTAGGTCGGGAGGAACAAGCCAAGTATTACGAACTGGCCCGCCGAGAGCGGCAGTTACACATGCAGCTCTACCCCGATTGGTCGTCTCGTGCTAACTCTTCCCGCGGCAAGAAGAGGAAACGCAAACAAGAGACAAATGACGGAGGTACATACGATACCCGCTTTAAGGCTCTACTTGAAATTAACTTTGATGTTGTGTTATAAGAAATTCTACTGTTACTATGACTGGTGGCTTGATATTAGGGAGCGGGAATAACACGAACGTAAAGTTCTAAGATCTGTTCCTTATCCCATGAACAAGATCCAGTCAACTAGCAACAGTTAGTTTTGGCATAGCATCAAGTTAAAGGCAATTCGAGCAAAATTTCATTTTTAAAGTTTGTTGCATGTAGATTTATTTATTTTTTCTGTAAGAGGGGAAGAATTTTGGGGGGTTCGAATTTCAGAGAGTAAGTTTAAAGTTTCTCTTTTCGGGGTTTATTGGCCACTAGGTTGTGCATTTTGCAGGAACCTATTCTGCTTATCAAAAGATTCTCAGTGTACTGTTGTGTTGGCACATGTACTTACTTTTCTTCTATTTAACAGTCCCAAAGTTCTTTGATGTAGAATATTGTATTATTCTAAATTTAGATTGCACTACTTTAAAATGATATGCTTTGTGCTTGATGTAAATGTTAAATAAAATGCTTGACATATTTATTTTCTTAATTACTTCATCTCTTTAGTAGTTTTAGTTTAGCATGGCATATAATATATGCTCTTTCTTTTACATTGGTAATTTGTATTGAGAGATTCTTCTTTCTGCTTGAAAAACGCATTGCATGTTTGTTTAGAGAACCTTTTTACTTTCTGGATGGTTAGGTTAATACAAATTTTGTACCTGCAGGTAACAGCATGAAGAAGTGCCGAGCCCGTTACGGCCTGGATCAACAGAGTCAGTGGTGCAAACCTTGCAGGTAAAGAATGAAGTTCCATGTCTTATTGTGGTGTTTGTTTTCCTGTGTGTGTTGTGTGAATGTTCTAGGTTATGGAAGGAAAGAAAATGCGTATTCTTTTTCCTTTTGTGTTTATTTTTACTCCTACTTATTTTATATTTTATTTGATTGTTATTATTTATTTGTTCTATCATGAAACAAGGGTCACTCTCAATAAAGAGGATTTGAATGTACAAGGAAAAAGCATGACTAATTTGAAGTGAGGTATGGTACAGTTGACTTCAAATAATTGATTGAAATGAAACTGCACTCCAAGAAAGTTTCTTCATTATAGTTTCTTATGTATTTCTTTTTAATCAACAAGATATTCGTTAGAAATAAGCAGTTTGCTTGATTAAACGAGTTATCTTCCATGTAGTCGTTCAACTTGCTTATTTAGTCACTACTGTAAATAGTTAGTTTGTAGATTGTAGATGTACAGTACATAGCTAGGTAGCTGTAATGTGCATAATACTCCCACTATATTTAGGTTAGCCAAAGTCACTCTCCTAAACCTTATTCTGCACTTAATACCTGAATAGAATGCTATAACTTATCTCTGATTCAGATCAACTAATTTGATTAGAAGAGAGAATAAAAACTTTCTCTTAGTCAGTCAAACCTTTGATAGATATTATATTGGTCCTTGTAACAGCATTGCTTATGGTGATGCATTATAAATCAGAACAGCTAGCACTTGGGTCAGAATTTAACCTACTTGGTGGTCAAGGAAGTTGAACACTTCTTCTTGTGGCTCTCCTGTTTCTTTTATTGTTTTCCTTTTGACCCATCCTTTGTTACTTTCGGTTCATTTTTAATCGGTGTGAGGAGTCGCTAATTGTATGGGTTGTAAAGAAGAATAAAAAGACTTGTCTAGTTGTAGAACAGAAACACTAAATTGCTCTTATAGTCAGAAAAATCTAAGAAGTGTCATTTACAAATTGCTTTACGTCGCACCGACACAGATAGGTCTTATGGCGACGATGGCACAGGAAAGGGCCGACAGTAGGATTCGAACCCACTATCTCCCGAATACTGGATACTGATATAGATGTTGATTCTCATAGGGAATCTGAAATATTTGTCCCGAATGAGTAAATATCCAATAACAGACCATTTATATTGGTATACTGGATACTGGTCGCACTTAAGTGGCTGCAGCTATTGAGCTCGGTAGAAATGTCATTTATTCTGGTGTGAAAAATTAGAAAAGAAAAGAAAAGTGACATATATAGTCAGAAACATGATAGAAGCGCAAATATAGTTCTTCAGGGCATGGGAACAAAAACAGATATCTCAGAGTTTGTCTTGATCATTGAGTAGAATATTTGTGGTTCCTTTTTCTATTTTTATTCTCTGCATTGTCAAATTGTTTATCTATACTCCATTTTGAAATAAAAAAATTATGCTACCATTTTGGTACTTTCTGATATTAATGAAAATGAAGGATTACTTTCATGGAGGACATGAGTGACCCTTATTTTTGCCCACTGTTTCTTGTGCCACGCGGGTTTGTGTTTAGTTAACATTTGGTGTCATCTTATCTATGTGGAAAGACTGTGCTAGATGTAGTCGTGAGAAGACACTTTGGTGTTTTTTACATGTCAATTTTTTCTCTTTTTATTGAATGAGAAAGTAAGTTAATCATACATAATCTCGTGATCAGTGTTTACAATGAACATTTAGATATTTACTTTTTTTTCCCTTTATTTCATTAAATGTGTGTTGAACGTGCAATAATAATAATAATAATAAAAAAGAAATTACTTGTTTACTGTGTAGTTTAGTAAGATATGTGGTCATTTTTCTATATTTGACCACCATCTTTCTAAATTATAGAAGTAGAAATTATTGAAGCATGTATGAGAAGAAAGAATTAAATGTCCATTCAAGAAATCGTTCATTGAGACATAATTGATCAGAGTTTTAATTGTAAAATAATTTGCAAGAAAATGTTATATTGGAGAAGAGTGCTGTTTTTCTGATTCAGAAAATGTGTCTTCCCACAAAGAGAAGAAGCCCAAGTTTAGATTTCTTGAGTTAGCTTCTACCCTGCGTTGTTTCATAGAGTCAGTAGTTCATTCACTGCAGTGAGAGCCTCAACCAAGTTCTTGCGCGTAGATAGACCACAGTTTAACATTAAAGGGGCATGATTTGGAATGTCACCTCAAAAATTCCTTTGTTTTTATCTTCTTCTTTCGAAAAGGAGAAACATACTGTACAAGACTTGCCAAAATTCTCCCATCTCTAGATATAACAATTATCACTGCCTTTTAATGATTTCTTAACAGGGTTACTAAATTTTATTATATTTTCTGACAATTTGAAAGAATCTTTGTCGACACATTTTCTGAAATATCAAAATCAATCCTTCTGCTCTTTAAAGCTAGGGAAGTTTCTAAAGAAAACTATTTCATGGAGTAGATGTTGAAAATTATGTATTTGATGCTCTAGTGAACCATGTGTAATCTCTACATGTTTCCACAATGCTCCATGCTTTTTTGTGTTTATTTATTTAATTTTTTTAGAAGGAATTGTTGTCATTGTTCATTTCTGTCATATTTTTTTTCGCTCTTTAATTGGAGAAGTGCCCCTTTAATGCTGACTGCTGTTTCTATCTTGTGCTGCGGACTGCAGTCCGGATGGGCCGAGCCACGGGAACCCCCCCGGGCACCCCCCTGGCCCTGGCCCCAACACAGGGCTGGGGGTCCATGCTAGTATAATTCACCATGGTAATACTGCCACTAGCAATGCTGCTTCCCCGCAAGAACCTACCTATGTTAATCTCTAGTCGATCATGAGCCTGAGGCCATCTGTGAGTCTTTATACCAACTTCCGTGCTTTACTACGAGGCATGCTGCAGTGTGCTGTGTTGTGTTTTTCTTTCTCTTTTTGTTTTATTAGTTTCAATGACTGTTTTTTCTTTCTATTTTTTTAGTAGATTTGATGTTTTCTCCTGTTTCTAAATTACAGCTGTGGAGTACTGTTTTACACCCTCGTGAACAGATTTGTTATCCACTCTTGTCTTCATCATTTTATTTGGAATGAGCTTTTTATTTCTTGTTAGTTTTGTGTGGTATTCCAACAATTTTTGTTATGACATTAGGCAGTATGTTGACAGTAGTTAGAACTGTGGGTTTGTTACGATGTCGGACACACTTCTTTTTAAGACAGTTAGCACAAACTTTTCTGCAGCACCTTGATGTGAAATGTGGGATGTCTTGTTATAGTTGGTTTGTATCCCAGTAGAAGATCGTTTAGCCTCTTTATTTGAATTATTGTATCATGACACAGCTTGTTAATTAATTAAAACTGAATATGTTTCTTGAGAAGGATAATAAATTAATTTAAATTTTATTTGGTTGCATAAAATTTATCACAATTGTTTATTTCAAGGTAGTTAAGAAACAATTTCAAAATAGCTTCTCACTACAGTGCCGAGTTACACATCCACCGTGAAGATTGTTAAGAATGATATGGTTCTGTATGGGCGGGAACCAGGAAGGATTACATATCCCATGCATCTGCATGATTCTTTTTTTCTCAGTGCAGTAACTATATGGATACTAATAATTCTTTTCAGATAATTGCAGGCATGATTTCTTTGTAACCTTTCTATATTTTCAGAACTTAGACCTGGTTTGTGTATATGTTCTGCTGTCTTTATGTTAAATGCCACTGATTATTTTTAATTTTGCTCTTTGGACTTATGTTTTTTTGTTTTTTGTTACATATTATGATTGGAATATTAACATTAGCTAATAGCCTGTGGCTGTAATTTACTTATTTTTTACTTTAGATTTAAATTTAATTCTAATAAATGTGTCTAGAGGATGTGTGAAAGGTGATGAATGTTTGAGAAAATGTGTGCATTGTATGTAAGTTAGTTTTAATATCTTGATGAATGCATGTATTTCCTAATAACTTCATTGATGTTTTTAAATTTTCAGGCATGCATAAGCACAATTTGGTAGTTGTGTGTTTTATACAGATCTAGTACACAGAAGCAACCAAAGGAGGTTCACCTGGAAATATTTTACTATAATGACATTCTAGTTTTGCAGTATTAATTTGGTAATGCAGTTTAGCTTGAACTTCCGGATAACATTATACCGTATTCTATAGTTCTTCAATTGAAAATGAAATGGCGTATGGCTTTTAGTGCCAGGAGTGTTCAAGGACGTGTTCGGCTCGCCAGGTGCAGGTCTTTTTTGATTTGACACCCGTAGGCGACCTGCGAGTCGTGATGAAGACGACATATTCAACCAGTCTTCGTGCCAGCGAAATTAACCAATGATGGTTAAAATTCCCGACCCTACCAGGAATCTAACCCGGGACCCCTGTGGCCAAGGGCCAGCACGCTATCCATTTAGCTATGGAGCCGGACGGTTCTTCAGTTAGTCTAACTTCAATGAAAATCATATCTTGTTCACTACAACGGTGTTTTATATATATATATATAATATATATATAATATATATATATAATATATATAATATATAAAATATATAAATATAAATATATATATATATATATATTTTTTTTTTTTAAAAGGTAAATCTTGACTTCCAGGGTTATATGATTTATGAATGAGGTGAAAACATACACTTTACTTGAACTTTTCCGGCCAGGAATCAAACTCGGGGACTTCAGATAAGAGGCAGGTCATCTACTAGATGACAGGTTCGAAAAGCCTTTGCTCTAGTATGAGGAAGTTATGCTTTAAGATTCAGTTCGTGTCAAGTATATTTATGGAATTTTGACCATACTTAATTCAGATTCAATTACTTATCCATCTAGAATAGGTTCAGAAAAATTCTTCATTGCTTTAACCCATTGATGCCAACTCGTGGATCAGGCCTGAGGCCATGTGTGCCTGATATTCAGCAGGACCCCAGCACTCTTTCTACTTTTCATGTGGAGATATTGCCATTGAATTGTATTTCATTGAGTTCACATATTCTTTTCTTGGTTGTCTGCATTTTATGAATGAAAGAAATACAGTATTTTCTGACTGAAAGACAGTAAAGTAGTCACTCCATGTGAGATTTGTGCTGGTCAAAGCGGAGGCAGGGCAGGTTTTTCTCCGGGTACTCCGGTTTTCCCTGCCATCTTTCATTCCAGCAACACACTCCATTAACATTTCATTTCATCTGTCAGTCATTAATCATTGCCCCAGAGGAGTGCGACAGGCTTCGGCAGCCGGCATATCTCCTATCCTTGCCGCTAGATGGGGCCTTCATTCATTCCATTCCTGACCCCGTGGACTTTCATTTTTCAATTACTATGCACTGTGCCTAACTTATTATTTGTAGATAACATATTAGTATGGGGCGGAGACTGAACAGCAGGTGCAAAGCGAGATTGATGTTTGGAACCAAGTAATTGAAGAATGGGGAATAGAAATAAGTAGCGACAAGAGTATGTCTGTAGTATGGATGGAAGAGGAGTTGTAAAAGTCCAAGGAGAGCAACTGAAGGAGAGCATTTTAAATACTTGGGGTGTCACAAGACATGACTGTAACTCACGAAATTCCCAACAGAATACAATTAGCAGGAAAGATTTATCAGAGAACCAGAGATCTGCTTTGAAATGATCAGGTACCAAGACAATGTAAAGAAGCTCGGTATAAAATATGTTTTGTGCCCATCCGCACATATGGAGAAGAAACATGGGTTACATCATTGAGGAAGGAAAGTGGACTTCAAGGAATGAAAACGAAGTTCCTAAGAAGTGCATTAGGAAACACATAGAAAAATCCTATAAGAAATGAGGAGATTAGGGCTAGGTTTGCAACAAAGAAGTTACTGGATAAAGTAGAAAGATCCAGAATGAAGTGGTTTGGTCATGTGAAATGGATGGAAGAAACAAGACCTACTGGTGACCATAATAGTATGTGTAGTAGTGTTTAGAGGTTGTTTATGAAATAATCAATAGACCTACAGAAAATGACGTTACGCCATCATTTTCCTCGCTTCATTTCACGTTGTGTCATATAGGTTTAGAACTTTTAATTTCTATTTTAATATTTTTTATCGCAGCTGAAATTCAAAAGGTGTTCATTTTTAAGTGTGTTTCAGCCATGCGCCAATTTTAAGACATTGTTTCTCCAAAATCTGCCATCTGGTCAGATTAAAATTTTAACACAATGTATAATGGGATATTATATTGTTTATAAATTTCATAATTTTATATTTCCAGTTATCAGTTAATTTTGTAAGGTAACATTTTCTCAGCTCGGGGTGGTTGGAAAATTGTGTTCTTGGTTGCGTTGTGATCTTTTTATATCTATGGTTGTGCTGGATGACTGAGGAATGCGTAAATTAATTCCCTTTCTTTATATTAGTTTGTTTTTGTATTTGGTAGAATAATATGGATGAGTAGCTGGTCGATGTAGGGAAAGTCGTGCGACGTTGCCGTGATAGCCCGGGATACCGCACCATGCCATGCCTCGCTTGGAGTGAAATCTTCTGATTACAAGTTGCCTGTACAGTAACATTAGCTTCACAGTTTATTTAAAAGTTTCCTCCAGTATTTAATAATTACCTGTGATTAGCTTTGAAACAAATGGTATTAAGAGATCAAGAAAAACATTTCCCATAATGGAATAAAGACAGGCACAGATGATAAGTGTCTAAAGTACATATACACTAAGGATGGGACAAATGGTTATTTTCCAGTATCATGTTCCTGTGTATCTGTTACACTGTAGTATTAGGTTGGAGTATTGGGATATAAAAGTAACATAATACAAGTTGCAGGTGAACTTTTGGAAGGAGCGTCCCTTATACCTGTTGTCTCTTGTAGCCCCTAACCGCACCTTAGTAAGTACTTATAAATAGCAATACTATATCTTCATCTCGCTTTCATCTCTCCCACTGTCCCTTTTGCCAGCTCGTTACATTCTTAACTATTCCTAGAAAAATATTTGCAAGGACCCATTTACATTCCGAGAACCAATACTTCGAAACCTTCATTTATAAAAAGCGCCGTGGCTGCTATGTGCATTCATAGATGTCCAAGGATCTGTAGTTAAACAAACACTAGGACCAGACTATAAAATATGTTGATGAACGAGTGTCATACAATTCATATGCCGCCGGAATGGGTCATGAGGAAATAGCCCTACCAGGCAAGACGTAAGCAGATTTTAACCCAGTAATTTTTGTTATTTGTTTTTTTACGTCGCACCGACACAGACTGATCTTACGCTGACAATGGGATAGGACAGGACTAGGACAGAAACAACCGGGGCCTTAACTGAGGAACAGTTCCAGCATTTGCTTGATGTGAAAATGGGGAAACCACCGAAAACCATCTTGAGGACTGCCAACAGTGGGGTTCGAATCCACCGTCTCCTGAATACAAGCTAACAGCTACGTAACACAAACCGTGTAGCCAACTCGCTCTGTAAAGCCAGTACAAAAGGCTCCCATATCGTCTTTCGTCATATACAGAAGGTTGTGGATATGTGGTACACAACAGTGTAAGTGGTTTGTCTAGCGTCTTTTCTTTTTTCTTCTGTATATCACTCCTTCTCTTTTGTACTGGTAAAAATTCTGATAGCTTTTGCAGCACTGCCACACAAGTTGCAGTCGATGGCGACAGATTCAAGTGATGGGACTTGCGATAGCTCTTCAGGACCTGATATTTGAGTACCATGTACAGTATCAGAACTACTGTATATGAACCGGTAGAATTTTTAAATTTTTAAAAAATTATTATTATTATTATTATTATTATTATCATTATCATTATTATTATGCCTCCGTGACTGAGGTGGCAGCGCGCCGGCCTCTCACCGCTGGGTTCCGTGGCTCAAATCCCAGTCACTCCATGTGAGATTTGTGCTGGACAAAGCAGAGGCGGGACAGGTTTTTCTCCGGATACTCCGGTTTTCCCTGCCATATTTCATTCCAGCAACACTCTTGAATATCATTACATTTTACCTGTCATTCTTTAATCATTGTCCCAGAGGGGTGTGACAGGCTTCGACAGCCGGCACAATTCCTATCCTCGTCTTGTCGCTTACAAGGGCTTCGTTCATTCCATTTATTATTATTATTATTATTATTATTATTATTATTATTGGGTACCTTATTTCAATGCGTTTCTAGAAACCGTTTTCCTGTAATTGAGTTTTTGTCCACATTAATCATATTGGATGTAATACATCCACTCATTGTCCAGAACACGGAGTGAAACTCGAGATGCAAGGTGGGAAGACCACGTGTAACTATTCTGAGTAACTACGCTGCTGTACGTATTACCACCAGTAAGCCTAATACAAAGCACTTCGAATAACTAAAGAATACCTGTAACCGACCAGCAAGTAACAGGATCTGGAACAGGATAGGAATATCGGTATTGCCACTAAACTGTTACAAAATTATCGCTCGCGCCTGCGCAAGAGCATGCGCTTAAAGCGAGCTGCTATGCTTCCTAATATCCGTTAGCCAATCAGAAACTCCCTACCCTTCCCTTCGTTTCGCTGAGACAGTTACTTTTGTATTAGGGTCTCCGGTGGATCATAATATTTCTGGAACAGCTTACTGTTATGGATTAGGATACAGTACCATGTTAGGATATGTAACTCCCATCTCGAATATACACATAGGTACTACATGTTCATAAATGTGTGTTATGAATACTGTAGGAAAATATGTAAAACACAGCATAAAGCTAGGCTTGCCAAGCAATTAATGCGTAGATATAATATGCACTCTCATTGTTTTAGTTGTGCCAAATCTCTCGATCACTTGCTTAATGAAATTTGGAATTCCATTAACACTTTTCCTCCACTTTTGTCACTAAACACTTGTGTACTGCTTAAATCAGATCTTGGAGGGCCAAACTCTTAGCTGAAATTCTGTCTTCATAAGTTAATGTTTTAGACAGTAAGTACAGTATTTTATTTTGTTCATTTTCTGCACTATACACAATATAAATTGACTTTGAACTCACCTCAGTAATAAACACTAACTCTGCCAACACGTTCCAGCACTAGGACTATACTAACAACAGAATATTTGTTCCCGAATATCTGAAGTTCCAAGTTAACAAAGGAACCATACCATTACACAGACCACAAGGGGTGGAAGTTGTATGCAGGATCCAATGAACTGTCTGCTTAACTTCCCCATTTGTAGAGCTACTCTTCTTGTTCTCACCCACAGTTTGCTCAGGACCAGGACTATAGTGTTACATTGAGTCCCTCCTCCAAGAGACAGCTGCCAACAGAATGCAGAGGACTCCTGCTCTATGTTCACACAGAACTGTGACCACTAGCTGCGATACTGTATTTATAGGCCAGATTTTACAGTTGATGAATACCGGTCAATGTTATTATGATATTACAACCTATATATAATTTATTGAGAACTGAAAATTAATAAAGTAAAATATTTATGCACATAGATTGTGATATGGGCTCATGCCCCTTCATGGCGTCCATATTGGTGAATTTTTCAATCAGTTTTGAACATTAGTATAATGTTTGTTTGTGTTAATCACAGCAAATGGAAATATAAGATGGTGGAATTGTAAAAGTGAACGTCTACTATCTCGGTAATATTTATAAAATATGTTTCATGAAGCCTGCCTGGTGGCCATGATCTTTAAGTTGTCACCCATTAATATCTGACCCTGTGGTTAACTGGCTTGAGTCCTGTTAGTAGAAAACATTTTCACCATCAGAATGTTGGCCTGCAAGGTAGGAGAGGTGGTGGTAAACAATTTCTAATTAGATTCCATGTCATAACCATGGGTTCAATTTCCAAACCTCTCTGCAATAGTCTTAGAGTGAGGGCATACGCTGCTAACGGTAATTTGTCCATCAGGTGGGGATGTTAAGCCTTGAGCAGATCTCTTGTGTTATTGTACAAGGGTAGGTTATGCGCCAACACTGGGTTTCATCGTATCCCTACCTCATCATCATAATTTTGTACGAATAGTTAGGATCAGGTGGGACGATAACGAGAGCACCGCTTCAAACTTGACTGGTTGGCAGAAGCTTGATGCCCTATGCGCTTCAAAGATGGTGATAATGATAATGTAGAGTATCAGCCCATTCTTGCCTAGGTTGTCTTGTGGTCCATTTCCGAAGACTTTCGGCCACAATACCTTGTAATTTTCTGGAGCCACTCGGTCGCAAAATGTCCTTATTGGTGACTTGGTCGTGCCAAGCGGCACCCAAAATTTTATGTAAACAACGTAGGTGGAATGCATTGAGCTTTCATGCTATCTGCGCCATAATTCTCCGTGTTTCACTGGAATTGATCGCTGTTGGCAAGTTTGAGTTCAGTTTCTTTTTTGATTGTTGAAGAGGGCCAAATGGGTCACAAGCACTGAAAGACTGCTGAAGCTTTATCAGTTCTGTAGCCGACATCTAAATTTAAACTGCTATCTTGCGATATGACACTTCCGAAGTAAGGTAATTGTTTCATGTGTTCGACTGGCTGCTGCCCAAGGTGATTGGTGTGATAGTAGCAATCTGCTTTACGTCGCACCAACACAGATAGGTCTTATGGTGATAGTGGGATAGGAGTGGAAAGGAAGCGGATGTGGCCTTAATTGAGGTACAGCCCTAGCATTTGCCTGGTGTGAAAATGGGAAACCACGGAAAACCATCTTAAGGGCTGCCGACAGTGGGGTTCGAACCCACCATCTCCCAAATGTAAGCTCACAGCTGCGTGACCCTAACTGCACGGCCAACTTGCTCAGTGTGTGAAAGTAGCCTGATTACCAATCAACATGGCTTTGTCTTAACATTAATGATGTGCAGTCCAACATTTTCAGCCTGGGTGTCTAAGCTATTAGTCATGTCTTGTAGATAAGTATTGGTTTCCACCACCAATGCAAACGTCTTCGGCAAAACCAAGGTCATTGACCTGCGTGAGGTCAATTCACAAGATTCTAGCAGGCCCATTCAGTGCCTTCCACATAAATACTGTAAACCGATGGTGAGAAGAAATAGAAAGGGGGGTTGATCATAGGCCACATGTACAGTTTAACAAAATTGCATAAAATTTAATATCTTGTGAAGTTTGATGACAAAAGAAGTTTTAAACTAACACTTCTAACCCCTTCAAAAATGCAGATAATTTAAGAGCTGCATTACACAGTGGATGAAAGTGATTCAAATGTGACTGCTCTGGAAATGCAGTAGTCTGTTTAAGAATGTAGTTTACAATCAGTCACTTTTATATTATGTTATTGCTTAACCAGTGATAATGTAATGTCGTATGGCTTTTAGTGCCGGGATATCCCAGGACGGGTTCGGCTCGCCAGGGGCATGTCTTTCTATTTGACTCCCGTGGGCGACCTGCGCGTCGTGATGAGGATGAAATGATGATGAAGACAACACATACACCCAGCCCCCGGGCCATTGGAATTAACCAATGAAGGTTTAAATCCCCGACCCGGCCGGGAATCGAACCCCGGATCATCTGATCCGAAGGCCAGTACGCTGACCATTCAGCCGAGTTGGACAGCTGATCTTGTTGTTCCTGTATCTAGCTGAAAAGAAACATATGATGAAATGGTACATGGAACTTTTCAAGAAGCTGCTAAACTGTGCTACAGTAACTCACTTACAATTTATAGACATGTGACAGGAAAAAAGACAGATCTCAAATCAGAATCCAATTAGTGGAGGAGATGTTTACCAAAACTCTCATGGCAGTCATAAATTAGAGCTAGGGAAATGTCCTTCAGACAACACACTGCCAAGGCCAACAGAGAACTATTTCATAAGACAAAAAGTCTTAAGCTGGATAGGATATGCATCATGTTGATCAATCATGGGAAAGAAGACTTTGGTATATTGTTACTAGAAGTGTGATGTAGGTTTCTGCATTGAAAAGTGTTTCGTGCTGTATTGCACCAAACTGAATCTCTACTGAACGAGGCAAGATCTGCATGGCAAAGGGAAGGAGTGTACATTCACGTGAAAGGCCAAGTCGTGGACAGTGAAACACACCTCAGATTATATGGACTCTTTCTCAAGAACTAATCATCTTATTAACCTGGGATTTGCGTTAAGTGAATCTTTGAACTATCGTCTTCAAGTTTAGTAAACAAAATTTCTGTGACAACAATGACACTAGTTTTCACTGTATCCTGAAACCATTACTGGTTAGTCCGACTCTTTGGCTGAACGGTCAGTGCCTTCCCCAGCATCCCTGCAACTAACACACCACACATAACACTATCCTCCACCACAATATCATGCAGTTACCTACACATGGCAGATGCCGCCCACCCTCATTGGAGGGTCTGCCTTACAAGGGATGCACTCGGATAGAAATAGCCACACGAAATTATTATTTTTGGTGTAGGCCGAGTGAACCTCAGGGCCATGTGCCTCTCCGTAAGTGGGATGAAAAGAGTGGTACTGTTTAAAAAAATTCATTTGCAGCAATTTCGTTTGGTCACGAGACATGCGGGAAACAGATGTCGTTGAGATGAAGACTTGAAAGTTTAAAAGTGGACTCTTCCAGAGGCAAGGGGAAAATAGCTGACCATGGAAATTTCCTATTGGAGGGATATGCAAGGAATGACCACAAATATCCAAAGCTTGATTCACATAATTCAGAAGTTTAATACAAAATTTTGAGGCTTTTGAAGGTATAAAGATAGCCATCCTTTCCAGAGAGGTCGACTGTTGACAACTGAAATGTTTTACTTTGGCAAATAGAAAAGCTTAAATATGTAATCTAGGTCCTGTACTATTGCAAATATTTTGAAGAGTTTAAATGGAAATTGATCTTTTGATATTACATCTGAAAAGCCTGGTGTCAGAATTATTCTAATCGAAAAATACAACCTTATTGTGTGTGTGTTTTTAAAAAATGCCCATAAGGAAAAATTGTCTCTAATACGATGTATATTTCATCCACTTTGACTTGTTTCCAGCTCCTTACTGGGGATCGGAATGCGAACAGATTACCACAAAAGTTTGTGTACTGCTCAGCATTATGAATTCAACCAATTCTCTACCAAAAATTTCATAACTCAAAACTTTCAAGTATACTATTAACATTTTCATTACTGTCTTTGGTCCATATTCACTATTAAATATCTCCTGCTGCCCTGAAGGCTCCCATTCGAACTACTGCTGAACTAGTTCATTTTCATGCTATCATCATCTATAATAGCATCTGCTGCATCAGTTTTCTTTTTCACTGCTACTATAACTAAAACTACTAGTAATATCATTCCAATTATCATCTGATTTATTCAAAACTTCAAGTACTTCACTTTCATTCAACTTGCAACCTGCCATTCTTCTGTGCTGCACAGTCTCTCATCTCATACTGAGAGCAAACCAAGTAATCATGATTTGGAAAGGTTTCAAGGGATTGAAAATAAAAAGAAGGGAATCCTCGAATAAAGTTGATAGATATATTGTTTGAAAAGTCACTTTATCGATGAAAATTTGAAGTAGTCAGTCACAGAATGAATCAGAATGCTGAAGCAATGCACACTCCAGTGGTGTTGACAGAGACTTCATGAAATTAAAACAAACAAACAAACAAAATACTCACCAGATAATGTCAGCCTGCATATTAATTTAAAGGTGATTTTGTACTATTAATCTACATAGTGAAATATCGTGCAGTCAGCCACACATCTGCTAAATTGCAGCAGAAATTTAAAACTTTACACACTTGCCTGAAAGGAGATCAATGTCCACAAAGGGAAAAAAACACTGTTTTAGGCTTCTTCAGCTACAAAGATGTGCCATTCCCAAGGTCTATGCCACACATGGAGGTCTGAGGCATGTGAAGAATAAGGTACCTATACGACATTTGGAGGTCGGTGTCAAAGGTTTAAATTAACTTGTAGGGAATATTATCCAGTTTTACAAGGCTTGGTGATATGGGTATAAAAGAACATGCAAACTTTCTTGCCTAAAACACTGATGGGGAATGACGGCACAAGACTGTGAAAAGGTTGTGGCTAGCAGTACATACGGGGCGAGTGATTAATGTTATTGTTTTTTTACATCCCACCAACTATTTTTGATGGTTTTCGGAGACGCCAAGGTGCCGGAATTTTGTCCTGCAGGAGTTCTTTTATGTGCCAGTAAATTTACTGACACAAAGCTGGAATATTTGAGCCCCTTCAAATATCACTGAACTGAGCCAGGATCGAACCAGTCAAGTTGGGGTCAGAAGGCCAGCACCTCAACCGTCTGAGCCACTCAGCCCGGCAGGGACGAATGACCTACTAGTGAGTTGCCCTTGACTGCTGACGGGGGTGGACTTGCAGCCTTAACAATGAGCTGGCGATTTTACTACCTTCTGCTGCAAGGATGCATAATATCTACCTGTTATTCCTCCAATATTGTCTTATGTTTTGTGGGAATAATTATTACATAGTACTACTCCCATTCGAGTCTTGCTTGAACCTTTTATAACCACAGAAACCATTATAATTACTAGAAACTAAACTAAAAAATGGTCAGTAGTAAAATAACTCCATTTCAGGTGGGCTACTGAAAAAGCTTTGGCAAGCCAGAGGCTGTAGTTAATCGAGAAACATGTAAATGAGATTCTCTTGTACAGGCAATCACTAAAATCTGATTAGCCCTATAAAATAACAGAATTTATATTACTGTATATTGAAATTGAAAGGTGATTTTGTACTATCAATCTACATAATGAAATATCAGCTAGACTGCAGTAGAATTTTAACACGCGAGACTCGCGCCCGCGGCAGTTTGCTGCACTTTATAAATATTGGTCAATAATTTTGTTGCTAGCCGCGGTAGGGCTTAGGGCGCTCGTTTCATCCCTCCCCTCCCTCTCTCTCGCCTGACGTTGATTATCGTCATTGTATTGCCTGCTGCGTTCGAGTAGTTTAAGTTTTCTTTCACTCTCGCATCTGCTGTGGCAAATTGTCTTCCTGCGACCCCTTGCGTAGTGCATTCTTACATGACTGCATTTCCAAGAAAGTTTCTTAAGTAAAGTTCATGAGGTTTATGGTGGCTTTCAGTGAAGTGTGGTGCTGTAGTTTTATCTTGAATTGTGACCAAATCATTCATTGAAATATACAAATGCAAACGTTGAGGCAATTTGCTCACACGTGACCTCTCGCGCTCTTTAAAAACTAATTTTACCAGATTTTGCAAAAAAAATGCATTAATTTTTTTACCTTGAGAAAATATTTTTATTGGGTAATTATGTTAGTACTAGTTGAAAGGCAGTTAAACAGGGTAAAAATTTATATTTTTATCAGAGCATTCATTGCAAAAGGAAAATAGCAGCTCATTAAAATATTAAGCGCGAGCAATTTACATTTGCGCGACCTCTCGCGTTCTAAAACGGGCGTGACCTCTCACATGTTAAGACTGTACGCACTCGACTGAAACGAGATCAGTTTCTACAAAAGGAAAAAGAAACACTAATTTAGGCTCATTTCTTCATCCAAGATCTTCATCTGCTAGTAAATTATGGCCCATTTACAGTAATATTTAATAAAGCAGTTTGGTGATTCATCTAAGGTTTCTGTTATACGAGTACTGTATTAGCAATCGGTCTTGAGGTGTAGGCTAACAATTGTGCTGTAATTTCATTTTTATTTCAAATCATAAAAAGTGATATTGTTAGGTTGATGACACTCGCCTTTATGCGGTTTACGAGAAATAGAAATGGATATTCTAATAAATATTGTAATGCTGTCTCCTAAATTAGTTCACAGAATGTTTTCACTGTTTTTAGTTCTGTTAATGGAAATAGGCAGATTTACACATTCACATCCTTTTCTTTCTTTTTGTTATTCCTTTTAGTCTGAAAGATATAAATGTTTTGCATGTTCCTCTGTATGTTCTTGATGTTGCACCTGATTTCTATGTGTTTTCTCTTTGTTGCTGTAATGATCTTCATAATTTATAAAATAAGAACTATTTAATGAAACAGTAAATTTTGACTATGGAAATAAACAGGATTATACCTCAATTTATTACTGACATCTTAAAAGACCGTTGTTGTGCTCTTTGCGAGTGTTTCATAAGCCAATGAGTAAAACATTTCCAAAGTGATGATTTGCCATTTATGATACAAAATTCATTGACCCCATTTCTTTTTCTCTTGACTTCTAAAACTTGCAGGTGGTTAACTAGGGAACCAGTTAATGAACTAGTTAGGAACTATTAACATCAATCACCTCTGTGAAAATTAAGTCCAAGGCTTTTAATTTTTCTCTATGCATATTTAACTCGACTTCTGAATAATGTGTCAAATGATTTTCTATTAAGTGTACCGTATATGAATGTGTTCTAGTGCACGTGTTTGTCTTTTAAATCTTATTTTGGTGAAATATATCAATATATTCATTGTAACATATTTTCTGTTCTTTTAGGCGCAAGAAAAAATGCATCCGGTACATGGAATCTGGTGAGAGTGTGGATGGTAATCAGTCGGAGGATAATTTGGGAAGCTGCGGTAGTGTGGGAGAGGCTCAGACACCACCTGATGATGACGCAGAGTCTCTCCCCCATTCACTGTCGAGTCCTGGGGGTCTGAGTGGGCTGTCGAGTCTCACGAGTCCTTCCATGATACTCCCCAGTCCAAGCACGAGTTTGGCCAGTCCTTCGGTGAGTCTGGCAAGCCCGTGCATGAGTCTGCAGAGCCCGCTGACACCCCACGAGTCATCTGCGTTTGAGTGCAAACCTCCAATGAACAGTCTGGGTGTGCTTCCCACCCACCAACCTCCTCCTCCATCGACACCGTCAAATGTTGTTGGAAGTGCAGGTCTTCCTGTACACCACCATCATCCGCCACACCACCCTCCACCCGGTCCACCCCTACATCGGAATCCTGTGGGCACAAACCCACACGACATCAACAATCCGTTAAGTGTGAATCAGTTGACAGGCCAGTGCATTAAAACGGAAAGTAATAATGGGAGCAAGGACTCGTCTTCGAACGCTCGATCTGTCATTAGCGTTACGTAGCATTAGGCAATATGCAGCATTCACCAGCCTTCCTCTGAATGAACCTCATGATTTGTAGGGAGGAAAGACTGGAAAATAAGACAATGTACTTTAATATGAGTGCTGCTAGTTTACCATATTGCTCCCGAGTTGTGTGAGTGTGTGCGCACATGGTGATGGTTTTGAGGCTCCATGATGACAATCAAGACCACAAGAAAGAAGAAATACTCAGGACGAAGTGTCAAAAAAGCAAGACGAAGTAGAAACAACTTTGAAACTTTTTTCATACTTTTTTTCATACGTATGTGTGTTTGTTTTGCTTGTTTGTTTGTTTGGCAACGTGTCACAACTTGATTGAAAAATAATGTTCCTTTGTGCCAGAAACTGCTTGTTTTCAACCATGTGTTTTATTTTTTCCTCTTTTATGATTTTTGTTCATGTGTTGTTAATTTCTGAGTCTATAATGCTGCCAAGTTCTTTTTAATTATTATTTTGATAACAGGTTTTTAATTGTCATATAGCATATTGAATAGGGAATCTCAGTAGCTTCAGCATCTATCATTACATCACATATTCTTTTTTATCAGTTCCACAAAATCTATATTTAAATCCACAAAGCAGTCCCTCTTGAATTCTTAACTTACCAAAGCTCATATAAGTTTTTTGTCATTGTTGTAATTTCATTTAGTCCCTATATAAGGTAATTGTACAGTTTTTCTGTTGAATTTTTAAAATTTACGTGAGAAGTTGAGAAACAGAATGGATATATGAAGAATGTACAGTATGTATATGAATGAGAGATTAGTTATTTCATAAGTGAGTTATCCCAAGACTCGATATCTTGGGGCTATGTTTTACTGAGTTTACTATTTAATTCATTACTCCAGAAAATAAACATTAAATGGAAGCTAGTATTGGAAGTGATTTGGCAGGCGGGACGTGTTGGTACTTTTTTTTTTTTTTTTTTTACTTGACAGATTGCTATGCACTTGGTTTAGGATATGACCACTAAAGCATACAGCTTGCACCATAAATTACAAAACTATAATTATTTCACTGCTGCAAAAAACATTGGGTATCTGACACTCTTGAATAACATTTATTTGTTGTAGGAACTTGACACAAATGAATGGAGATATTATTGTATAATGAATTTTTCAAATTTTAGAGAGCTACATGTAAAAATCAGAAGTATCTGTTCTTGTTTTGTTTGTAGGAAATAAATAGTATTTTTCCCCCTCTTTTTCAAGGTGACCAAAAAGAATATAGTAGGTAAGTAGGTAATATGCAGAAAACGAGGTAGCCCACATTCAAAGTGTAGTAATATGTTACTGAAACAAATTAGTGTTAAAACAGGCTTGTAAAAATAGAACTTTATATAGGATGTTGACCAGTGCTGTCATTTTAACATTGTTCTATCTTAATATCTGCCATTCATTGTGTAAGGCCTGGTATTTAGCATTCTTTTGGAGTTAATGAACTGAAATTAAACAGTTGTGGTGAGCAAAATGTAAAAAAAAATATATAAAAATCCCCCCAAAAAAATCAAAGTAAAAACTGCCAAAAATATGAAATTTGTATGTGTAGCAATCACGATTCATAATTTTCACTAGAAGCATGGAGAGATCACAATGGAGGTTACGAGATGAGATGCAGGGTACTGTTATAATGTGGATTCTTGGATGAAATGTTAGTTTTATATTACACTTGTTTATAACATTTGTTTGTTTGTTTTGATTTGAAACCATTTCATTTATTTTACAAAGAAATTAATTAACATGTACCTTAAAATGGGCTACTTTGACCACTTTTATAAGATTTTAAACATTAATTTGAATGTAAAGATGATAATTAACAGTCATAATTAAATCAGAGACCATTCTCTGAGATCCATTATACATAATCACATGAATAGATAATTGTCGTGCAACATTTTATGTGTCATATTACATTTTTAACTGTGATTGAAGTTTTCCAAGAAATGGGGTAACATCGGCCACTAACAAAATATGATTAAAATGTGAAGTTACACACACCTAGACAGGTGTGTCATTTGAAAATGTGTAGGAAACCTGTAAATTGTTTTGGTTTTTAAGGTTTTGTTAGTAAATTAAACAAGTAAATTATTCAGTTGCTAAATTAGTTGAAATAATAAGTTAGAACAAAATTGTTTAAACATCATATAACATGGTTCCAGTTCTTCTTGTAGTAAGATTATCAGCGAAATTACCACCTATAAATTGACAAATAGGAATGCACTTATACTTTGGCCTTCAGAATATCCAAACTGTCCATTATGGTTTTGAAAATATATCTTCCTCACCTTACAGGAAGCTGCGCTTGGAACTTTCTCTCAGTTTTATTTTTCTTCATTGAGCGGTTTCTTGAGGCTCCACTTGTTTGGACGATGCCCTTAACACACACACTCCTTCCTGGTTTTACGTTGATTCACCTGGTCTTGGATTTTGTATATTTCTTTTTCCCCAAGTATGGAGCTTTGAGGAGATCCGTGAATAAGCCACTCCAAGATTTCTTTTTTAAGCTGTCATTCTTTTCAAAATCAGGAAGTTTTTTGAGCACAACCTCTCTATTTACAGAAAAGGTTCCTGTTGATAGGAATCCTGATTCCAATTGTTTCAGGACCAAAACCTTCAGTTGCTACATTCACTATCGTAGGAAATTCAGTTTTAGTTTCCCCTCATCGAGTGCATATTAATTTAATTCCAATGTTTTGTGTTCTTATACTCTGGTAATGACTAAATCTTATTTATTCATTCAACAGTTTTCAATATTCCCTAATAGATCTTCTAAAAAATATTATTTATGTAGCCTGTTACTTATGACATATTTATTTACGAATTTAGGACATTATCTTCATCTTAATTGTTTTCCAGAGATTATGTCGCACCCAGTTTATCACCATCTTTCTCATTGCTTTCATGTCTGTATCTTCTTAATCGTCATCTTTCAAACATCAGTTCGCTTGATGGTAGCAAGATAAAAACAGGTTGGACAACCTAATGGCCAAAATTTTTGTCGAGGAAAGATAGGGTGTTTCATTGTAAAAGACAGCATAAACGCTCTCTATCTCTTCATCCTTTAAGTCGATTACAGCTCTTGCTCATCCTAAAGATGTATCCATTTAGTTCCATTCTCGGCTGCTTCTTTTGCCTCAGCTGTTGTCATGCCAGTATCACCTTTGATGCTGTCTAACCAGTGTGATCTTGGCCTTCCATTTCCTCTTTTGTCACCCACCCTTTCTTCGTAGCACGACATCCTTTTTCAGGGAGGTACTTCTCATTATGTAGATATATTTCAAGCTTATCATTGCATTCCTTAAGTTTCAGCCATCACTTGACTTCAGGTGCAGTCACCTTCGTGATTAAATTTAGAACCAAGAGTATAAACTTTATGGTTGATAAATATTTGGTGTAAATGTGTGGTAGTGGTCTATTTTGATGTAAATTTATTTGATAGTGCATAGCAGTCTCATGATGGGTATAAATGAATTTTATCATTACTTTAGTTTATTTTTTGTTATTTCTTCTCTGATATTTAGACTGATACTAAGAAAGTAATGCAGAGAAACACACAGCCCTGCCTCAAATGATCTTCCAAGTTTTTCAGAAGTATGAAATATATCTTTCAAGACATTGAAGATACTCTATCCTGAAATATCAGAGTATGACAATGCTAGATACTGTCATTGATGATTGAGTTTGTGTAAATGTGATATCTCAGTTAGAACATTTTATCAGACAACCTGTCGAGAGGATTAGCCAGTTGAGTTGCCATTTGCAGATATTAGCTGTGAAAGCAGGTTTAAATGCTGTGTACCAAAGATAATTATGGTTTTAAACTGGGTTTTAAATTCTCGTGCTTATCTTTATGATATTTTGAGGTTCGACATTCCGGTTGACCCAGTTCTTCTGGAGGTGTATAAGTCTAATGCTGTCTAATTAATTCAGTATTTTATTAAACCAATTTATTTGGGGATATCTTAAAGAATCATTAAAATAACTCACCCTGAAAAGCAAAAAAAAAAAAAAGTTTTATTTAATGCAGTCCTGTGAATAGGAGTCGTAAAGAAATTTCTTGTTTAATTATCTTGGTAAAGATGGCAACCATTCTGTGCACTTATTTAAGTTGATATTTCATTATGTTTTTTGGTAATAAATATATTATAATGAGTGCAGTGTGACTGTATCCCAGCAAACCTTATGTCTGACATGTTCTAAAGAGAAAAGGAGAAACAATAGTGTACAGGGCAGCATGGTCATGAATACTTGTGATAAAAGGATTATCCTCCTTTGAGCCCCAATTCAGGATCTTTGACTGTGAACTCCAGTTTTTCCTCCATGACAAATGTAAATATATTATGTTCTATTAATAAAAATGGTTTGAATCTTACCATTTTATTGGGAAAGTGCAATTACACAATCATGGAAACTGTTCATGATTGTGCTTGGGATTTTTTATAGTTTTAAATTTAATAAAATGTTATGAAATCATATTTTTTTCTAGCTTCCATTTGAATTCAAGGTGTGTTGTGAATTGAAAACATACCTGAATTTATGAGTTCCTAGTATAACAGTTAAAGCAATTTAATTTAGTAAAACACACATTTGTGATATTCTTGTAAATTTCTTTAAATCTCAGTACTGAATTTAGCAAAAGGAGGGAAAGAAAGTGATGGACAGTTATCTTTTATAAATGATTGATCAGTCCATTTTATTTTTTGCAACCAGAGTATAGACCATATACATTGATATTATAGTCTGATAATTCATTTAATTTTATCTTCAGAATAGTGTGTCATATTGAAATCCCATTTATGATGTCATATTTCAGTTTTGTATGTTTATTTTTTCCCCTTGATTAATTTGAGTTCAGAATTTGCTGTGTTGATTTTTATAAAAGATCCTGAATTGGTCAGTTAATGCCATTTTGTATTATGTACAGATGTTGTTTTATAGAGGACATTTTTTTAAAAGCTGGAACTATGTGAAAATACTGTGTACGTAGATTCTATTATTACTAAAGAAGAAAGTCCTATAAAACTGTCCTTATTGATATCAAAGACATAAAGAACTAACTTGAAGAAGAAAAACAAATGATTCTTTGAACTGATAAGATTTATCTCGACTTGTTTTCTTCTTAAAAACATTGGTATTATTTCTTGTACTTGTAGCAAACTCAGACAACCCTATTACCATGTGTATAGTAAGTGTATCATAAAGAGCATTGAAAATGCGTGGATGTTAAAACAAAACTGGTGTTGCATTATTGTATATAATGTGACATCAATGTCTAGAGGTAGCTCGACAATGTCTTGTAAAGTAGCCACACCTCGGTTTCCAATATTTGTTGTAAGTAAAAAGAGCGTCAGTTTACATAATGTGTTGTATGATTTATATTCCTTTTTCCTCTATAAACCTCTGACTATGCTATTAATCCTCTTCCTGTTACTTTGATTGTTAGAAATATATGCGAACACAAACATTGCATGAAGTAGCTGTGAAGGAAGTGAATTTTTATGGACTTAAAAAGTCAAAAATGTGTTTCAAAAGAATGAAATTATTCAAGGTAAAGTTAGAACTAATACTCATTCTAAGACCTCTAGTCATTGAGCGAGGTATTATTACAGTGATTCACAAACACCGAGTCTAACCTGGGCATCTTAAAACTATAATAAATATCGTGCAACACTGACTTGCACCTTGAAAAATATACATTCAAGATTGCAGGTTGTTAAGTCTTGTGTATATACAACGTGAAATATCTCCAACATATGTTCTATCTGTTCAAGTTTTCGACAGTGCCCCCCTGTAAAATACAGTAGAGCCTTGATTTGATGCAGTTTACGAGGGATATGCTTTACCACTCATGATAGCTTAACATGGATGTTATTTGAAAGAGGAGTAGTCCACCTTTTAAATACAATGTTTCATCCCTATGTGAGAGACATCATCAGCTGTTGAAGATAAGTTAACAAGAAATCCAATATTTAAAGGTGTGCAGTAAAATTGGCCAAAATAAAATAAACAAGCATGTAATGGGAAAACACTGCAGAACTCTGTAATTCTATCATTCAGATCCTCTTGTATGGAATATTTGGTTTAAAAATAGTTGACTTCAATCATTAAAATGGGGGAATGTAGAGTGAAGTTGAAGAAGCACATTAGAAATAGTCCAAATGTTAACGAGTGTCTTTGAATAAATAAATCTAGATGAGGTGATGTAAGTAAAATAATTCCTTTAACGATCTGGTATTGCATCATTTTTTAAAGTTACTGGAAAGCAGGGGAACTACTCTCTAATTCAAGACAGGTTAGTCTCGCAAATCGTTGAAGTAATGATGTATGAAAATGGCATAGAAAACTTGAAGATCAAGTTGAGTCAAATTAATACCTACAGAAGGGGAACTCCCCTGCTGGTCCTGCTGTACAGGTGTGTGCGTGTTAGCCCACTTAACTGTGTTAAATGGAAAAGGACCTCTAGGGTGACAGAAGAATCAGAAAAATTTGTAGGCTACAAGAGAACACAATTTTATGAAAGACTGTACCTAAAATACAAACATTCTACATTACATTTCATTCTTCATATGATTGATTTTGTTCAATTTACCATTCACATTGTGTGCTTTTCTTTTTTGTGACATTACTGCACCAAAGTCAAGATTTAATGTTAGGAGATTGTCTAACAAAAGCTAAAAATCAATGTGGTCACTCTTTTTGTAAGTGTGGATGCAGGCAAACAAGTTGTTGAGGGGGATAGAGGAAGGTCATCATAACTTTCAACTGTGTACACAAAAGCTTAGCCAATTGTTCACGTACCATTATTTCTGTGAATAGACTTGCATGCAGTTTTTGAAACCCCATCCAGTCATGAAGTTCTGTTTAGCGTGGAGTTGCTAACAGTTACAGACTGATATGCAGAATCCCTCTATGGAGTTCGTTACCACATTTAAAAAATGAGAATTTTATTTATCATTTTTATGGAAACATACTTTGTACCATGTTCGGTCCAAATCCGCAGTGAACCTGAACATGTTTAATCCACTGCATCTGAAATTTTACATATCACTTGTAGCCCTTTATTATTTAAACATAATAGGAATATCTCTCTCTCTTTTTTTTTTTTGGCTTCTGAAGCACTGCTTTCATTATGCTTCTTTTTAATCTTGTTTATTTTTTATTTGTTTCTGTCAGCAATCATTTAGTAGATTTTTTAAACTTTATAATACAGTGTGACAGGAAACAGATTTGTATTAATGAAAGTTATATTAGCTATAAGCGTGGTTACATCACTTGGAGTAGCTCCTCCAGAATTGCAATAGAAAATGCTTTTTATCCTTCCAGTTCATTGCCACAGAAAAATTCACTGCAAAATTATGTGCATAATACATACTGGCATGTAACCAGATACCCCAACATTGATGATTGGAGTGGGAAGGAGTGGAAAACTCTGTTCTACTTTGTGATTTCACAAAAACCTTCTTTCTATTAGCAATCAGCTTATCTACATTCTAATAAGGTACACAAATTGTGTCACAGACACTCTGCAGAGGTAACAAATAATTTTAGGGTAGCTCTCTCTAATTCCCTTATTTGCTTAAATCATGTATGGAGCAGCATCAGTTAATAGTAAAGTAAACTTGTGTCCTCATCCCAAGGTGGTGCAGTTCTTTCCAAGCACAACCCCGTTGGAGGTGAGCTGCATGTACCATTTCAACTACATACCAGCCCTCCTGCCATTCTTAAATTCCTGGCAATACCGGGAATCGAACCTGGGCCCCCGACGACGGCAGCTAATAACACTAACCATTACGCTACGGAGGCGGACAGTTAATAACAGCACATTGTCATATTTCACACTTAGCGGACCCCGCCACCAGGAAGGACAAACACTGAAAAAAAAAAAGTCATATTTCACACCTACTGACTAATGAATATGTATAACCGCATTGAAAACACATTCTATGGTTGTGCGAATCATTGTAGTTATTCCTCACATGCTGGAAGAAAATCATTCTTTGACAGTGGCTCACTGTCTTTCAGAATTTTCCTTCTACTGCTGTTACTTGCTTTCATCAAACGACTCCCATATGTTTCCATTCTCACATAACTTCTTAATTTTATTTAGTGTTAGCACATAGGCAGGAAGTATTTTTGTTAACTCATCAGGAGGACTTACTTTGTGTACATCTGTGAAGAAAATTTGCAAGTTCAAGATTATTGATATTTGAGATTGGGATATCAATAGAAATAAAAGCCTTGCACATATCTGTTGAATATTTCACAAATGTTTGCAGAATTAATTGGTTGGGTTGGTTGGTTGGTTGGTTGGTTGGTTGGTTGGTTGGTTGGTTGGTTGGTTGGTTGGTTGGTTGGTATATACAGTACTTATGTCCACTTTTAAATGTTTCTTCACTTGCAAACGTTGATTTGGAATTGTAAGATTTTCACACACCTTTTTGAAAAGTATTTGCCATCCATTGTGAATGCATCCCTGAATTTGTTTACGTACTGACATAATAGAGTCACTACACTTCACTTTTCCGGTTTCCAAATTATGCAAAAATTAACACAACAAACTGTAACTGTCTGTACCCAGCAGCTGAATGACCAAGGCAAGAAGAGTGGAAAAGTGAAGCCAGGTAAATCGCTAGTGTCATGTGATGCATTGCATTATTGCAAGAAAGCGTTACAGTCCGGCTCCATGGCTAAATGGTTAGCGTGCTGGCCCTTGGTCACAGGGGTCCCGGGTTCGATTCCAGGCAGGGTCGGGAATTTTAAACATCATTGGTTAATTTTTCTGCCATGCGGGCTGGGTGTATGTGATGTCTTTATCATCATTTCATCCTCATCACAACGCGCAGATCGCCTACGGGAGTCAAATCAAAAGACCTGCACCCGGCGAGCCGAACCTGTCCTGGAATTTCCCTGCACTAAAAGCCATACACCATTCATTCATTCATTCCGGCTGTGACTTAATTGGTCTGAAATAGGATTTTGTCAAGTTAATGTAGATTTAAGTGGCTGCTGCTGTCCAGGTAGAGATTAAAGATACATCACTTTAAAATGCAGTTAGGTCCGTACGATGCACAGAGGCTGTCCCCTGTGACATTTGCGTGGGTCTGTACCGTGCATAGAGGCCAGCATTGAAGAGTGAATGAGAAACTATATTTTTATGTAGATAAATTTTCTTCAGCTTATCCCAGCTATTTCTGGGCCACCCAGGCTCATTTTGGTTTTTTTCTGGGGGTTTAAGGCTGGATTTCCCTTCTTGATGTCACATGATTTTAACATGGATATGATTTTGGGCTGGATGTCTATCTGGAATTAACATCATCAATTTCCAACACCATTGTAACCGTGGCAACCAGTGTTTGTCTATGTATTCTAGGTCAGTACTGTCGTCTTCTCACTGTGCGATTTCTTCCAGTAACTATGAGCTTGAGAAAATAGCGTAATATGTGAACCCCATTCTATTTCTCAGTCCAAATCCTTGAACTGCCGGGAAATGAACCCAGGGTCATGGACAGAGACAGGGCTAGCTAATAATAACAGTAATCTTAGTATTGTATTTACAAGGTCTAGAATATGGATACACTAATTTTTCTTTCAATTTATGAGCACTCTTTATCTGCCCTATGAGTCGAGTACAACGTGCACTAAGTAAAACTCTTTCAAGATTAAAATTATTGTGTCCACCTTTTCAATACAATAAATTTTATTCTTGAAAGAGTTTTACTTATTGTACCTTCAATACGGAACAAAATGAGATTAGTTACTTGTTACAACCTGCACGTCGTAAGATACAACTAAGAGGGGAACAATCAAAGAATCTCTACTCACTTTCTCTCATCTTCTAAGCCCAAAAACATACCCATGATTCTATGCTTTTTTGCATAGCCCAGAAAATGTTTTATGAGTTGAAAATCTCAACCCAGTATCGACTAGGATTCGAGCCTCAGCCTTCTGGGTGGGAAACCAGCATCTAAGCCATTGATGTGTCCGAATGAAACAAAACAATATATTAAGAAGCAAAGGCAGGCTAACAGCCAGCGTATGAGGAAAGGAAGAAAAATAATTGGCCAAATGTTTAAGGAAAAATGTTAAACAAATAAGCACAAATGCCCCATTATTGAAAGCAGACGGACATCGTACTACTTTGCATCATGGCAGATAAGGACGTCAGTTTGTTGAACTGTTTGTACATCACTCGTAAATGTTGGCTCATTCGTACTGCTGCATTAGTCTTAGTGATGGCTTCATCACAGCGAACACATTCCTTGGCTGCGAAATATCCGTCATCTGTAGCATCATCCTTGGAAACATTGGTATCACAGGTAACTTTGATACACCTTTTTTCACTGTACATGGCCTGCACTCTGCAAAGATTGTTAACTGGTAGACATCCTTTATCTGCTAGGGAGAGAACTGGCATTTGCTGAACTATCTTGGTTGGATTTGGAATCACATTGCAGCGCAAACCAGACACCTAGAAAAATGAACATACTATGAACTTGTTGTCTGTGATCATTTGAGATGTGATGTCGCGATACTTCTTGCGCACTGGTTCACATCTTGTGACGTAAAGGGGTTCAATTTTATTAGGCCTCAAACTACTGAACAACGTCCCTGTTTGGGCTAGAATGTTTGGAAAATGAATCCAAAATTGGAAGTATATAGAGTGTAATAGTGAGGTACAGCCGAAGTTTGAGGACACATTCCTCATGTGTAGAAGAAGAAAATATGTTATAGGGACCAGTGGCGTGCAGTGAACATATTCATTGCCCCAGCTGCAAAAAAGTTTTTTAAAGATAAACAATCATAGCCCCACTGCACTCTCTAAAGTCAACATTACCATTTTATAAGGCTGTGTTTTTCATGGAAAAGTCTACCTGAGAAAGATCTTTCAAGAATATTTTCAAGCACACGGTTGCACATACTTCCAAATTGATATCCACAGCAGTGACGACACCATCATAACTTAATATATAGCAGATTTTAAACAATGTACTTACAGTTTCATCTGGTGATGCTTCATGATAGTACAGTCATGGTTTTCACAAAAATAGACTGGGACTATTTGTTTTTTACTTAAAAAGCTTAATCTAAACTAATCAGGAAAATTTAACTGGTATTTTACTGTCGATGAAGTTTTATAGTTTCACTTGCATACTGCGTGTACGTGCATCAACGAGAAACGAGGGAAAGTATTTGTCACGACGTATAACACGTTATATTCATGAAGAATGCCACAGAACTCTCAAAACCTTGACCTACAATCCAAGAGGAACACTACAAAAATTCACTATATACCACCATCACAGACAACCAAATACAAAATTCTTTCACTTCGCGCTTAAATCTGTGTTCATGCTGGGCAACCTAAATATTTTTCTGTGGCTATCGGAACACGTACTCTACACGTGCCATCAATGAATTGCTCGAAAAAACTGTATACATGCCAGAACCCAAAAGTAAAATATATTCTTCTATTGATTTCATATACTGGCTCTATTTTTATTAGCAAGATGATATGCTAGTGGCTATACTGTTAACATGTTGATATTTTTCTTGCAGTCTCTAGCGTGTGGCGCTGAAGACTTTGAGTGCCAAGTATTAAAACTAACATTACCTCACCTAAGCTAGCTGGCCTGTCGCCGTGAATTGCTGTCGGGGTGGGCCTACAGCTCCGCACCGCTCCCAGGACAAGGAAGCTTCAAGTGCATGCATCACCCAAGCGACCTTAAATTTCGCTGGGGTAGCTCTTTTTTGCGCCGGCAAGGAAACCCAACTCGCTGGAGAAGCTGAACTGCGGTAGTGCGAGCGGATTGTGGAGACAGCTGTACTTGGCTTGGCTTAGATGTTCGCAGTTTTTTAAACATTATAAAAAGTGTTCTAAGGAATAACTAGAAAATGTTAATACAAAGTTCTTTACCCCAGCAGCGCTGGTGTAAATGGGGTTCAGTGCATGCCACTGAAAGGGACCTGAATCTGGAAACACTTTATTTCCATGTTAGAACTGATTTTCTACAACTCTACACAGAACATTAATCATGAGAAACGCATAGGAACAGACCGTACCAGCGTATCACATGAAACTCTTTCTTATATGAAATGTTCAAAATGCCTTCCGTTAGCATTGATACCTGCATCAAACCACCGTCGCATTGAATCCTGGATGTGCTGATGCAGTGGGTGATTAGTTTCGGCTCCTAACTCTTTAACGCTTGAGCATAAACGAGCCACAAGGTTTTTGCTGAGGCGCTATCTGCACGATCTTCCTTCTGTCTTCCTCGTGTTCTGTAGTCGTACGGATTGTCCAAAGAGTGCTGGGAATTTTCCAAATAACACATGATGTGTCAATGTGAATTGTGCTGCCAAGTAGAAGGGAGACATTTTAAATATCTTTTCTGAGATATGTCCGTTTTCATTATCTGCAAATAAAATGTAAACAAAAAGCAAACAGTGTGGCACATTTACACTTGAGCGCCTGGGAGGTTGGCAGCCATTCTTAAATCTTTAAGAAGGTGTAGCGCCAAAACTGATCATGCAGACCTGTGGTTCCTATGTACCCTCCAATACTTCTTTAATTTATGAGACAAAGCTTTTCCGCACCCTGCATAAAAAGTGGAGAGGCGTGATGTGATGAGCCAGATCCCACACTGGTGTGAAATACTGGTATTTTCACAACCGAAAAAACCTCAAGAGGATATTTGCATCCTCTTCAATGTTAGGTTGGAATTAATAATGGCGTGTGGCCTCCAGAGAGGTCTAGTGCATGCCTTTCGAGTTGACGTCCAACAGGCGACTAGCGCACCTCTAACTATGGGGCCCTGACTAGGATAAACTTTAATGTTGAACATGGCACAAAGACCCAGTGCCCAAACCGGAGGAATTAACCAATGAAAGTTAAAATCCTCGGCTCGGCAGGGAATCGAAGCTGAGACCTCTTAGCCAAAGGCAAGCATGTTAACAATTTGTCCATGCAGCTGGACTAAATTTGTATCCTCACACCAAGGTGATGCAACTCTTTACAGGCACACCTCCAGCGTAGGTCGTAAACACGTTTTCTTCTGAGTCAGTGTATCTACAGGACTCATCGCGCGCGCGCGCGTGTGTGTGTGTGATGTCAAAACAGATTTATGCATCAGCAGTCGAAAAGTATAATACAGGTCTGTCTACTAGCTAGGGGTTTCTCTGTCTGATGAAGACGTCAGGTATGAGCACTAACTTGTTCATATCTAATTATGGTATCATTAGTGAAATCAAATCAAATTTTAGCAAAGTTAATAGTAAGTTGATATTGTGGTTATAGTTCTAAGAAACTCTGTATGAAAGTTTCGTAACAAAACAGCCCAAAGTTTTGGCATGTGTTTTCCTGTGTAATTTCTCTCCTCATAAAACTCGGAACACTTTGGCTTTTAAAAGTTTAAAATGGAAAATATATCTGTGAAAAGAGGCAGTATAATTTAAGACTTCACAGCAGAGTACTAAGGCATAGGAGCGTAGAGAAGTGGTCAGAGCGAGCGCAGTGCCCGCAATGAGGAGCGGATGTATTCGTCTCAAAGAAGTGGCATGATTACGCCTATAAAAACTAAACTAAACTGAACTCACCAGCTATATACATGCTCAGGACAAATAAATATATACGAAGGGGTACCCAAAAATAACCAGAATAACATTGCCGTGGGCGAAGCTTGTGTAGTTCGCATTTCTGCCGCTAGGCATGTATAGCGCAACTCATTGCCAGTTCACTGCCGCCTGTGTTGTCGACCTGGCTTGTTCTGTTCATCTGCAGTGATTGTTTTTGCTAGCTCTGTTTTGTTCTTGAACACTATGCAGCTGTGAAATTTTGTTTTCTACTCAGTAAAAATGCTGCTGAAACTGTTTTAATGTTGGAAACAGCTTACAAAGCTATGTACGAGTAGTTTGCTCGGTTTAAAAATGGCGACATGTCGATTGATTACACGTCCATCAACTGCCCGAATCGACAAAAATGTTGAAAAAATTCATGAGCTTGTGCTCACAGACCGTCGACAAACAATTGATCAACTGTCAGAGATTAGTGGGTTATCTCGGAGCTCGGTTCAGTGAATTTTAACAGAAGATTTGGGAATGAAAAGGCTTGCTGCCAAGTTTGTTCCTCGGGTTCTGACTGACAATCAAAAGGAACGTTGAGTTGAAACATATTGTGTTTTGAAACAACAGCTTGAAACTGATCCAAATTTTCTGTCAAAGGTCATTACACTGGTGATGAGTCACGGTGCTATGGTTACGACCCAGAAACAAAGCAACAATCAAGCCAATGGAGGATGTCATTGTCATCCTGTCCACACAAATGTCAAATCAAATCAAACATCAAAACAATGCTGATTTGCTTTTTTGATGCCAAGGGCATAGTTCATTCAGGGTTTGTTCCCCCAGGTCTGACCATCAATCAAACTTTTTATTTGGAAGTTTTAAGAAGATTGTGCAACAGTGTTCACTGAAAAAGAACCGATTTGTGGTTGACAGGAGACTCGTTCTTCCACCATGACAATGCACCTGCACGCACAGCCATCTCTGTTAGACAGTTTTTTGTCTAAAAATGGCATGGTTCCGCTGTCCCACGCACCTTACTCGCCTGACCTGACTCCGTGCGACTTTTTCTTATTTCCACGCATGAAAAGGGGCATGAAAGGACACCGATTTGACAATATTGAAGAGGATATAAACTTCATGGTTTTGATCCGTATTGAATTGTGATCACAATAATAATAATTAATGTCGTATGGTCCACCTTTTTAATACTATATTATGCAATATTGAATTACATTACTAAACTAGGGACTAGTTTCGGCCTTGGCTGGCCATCTTCAGCCTTAACGTAATACATCTAATAACTGAACAAATGTAAAAACACACAATTGGCATGAAAACTAATGTACAAACACACAACGAACATTAAAATCTGGGATGAACTAAGTGTAAAATCTGAAAAATAAATTAGGCTCTAAATTCTTAGCATCTGGAATATGTTCATCATCCAGAGTCTTTCTTGTATTGATATTCATAGAACTGTTAGTTCCATCACTCCTAATCATTACAATTTCATTTGCAAAACAGGAACTGGTAAATGTTGATTCTGTAGTCAGATCATCAATCACCAAATCTACTTGAGTGGTGTTAGTAGTATAAAAGCTACTGGATGCAACTGTAAATAACCACCAGCTGATGCAGAACTGCTAGACAGCACATAAAGATATGTTAGGACCAATTCTTTTTCTGTTGTATATCAATGATTTTTTTTTTTGCTAGGGTCTTTACGTCACACCGACACACATAGGTCTTATGGCGACGATGGGATAGGAAAGGCCTAGGAGTTGGAAGGAAGCGGCTGTGGCCTTAATTAAGGTACAGCCCCAGCATTTGCCTGGTGTGAAAATGGGAAACCATGGAAAACCATCTTCAGGGCTGCCGACAGTGGGATTCGAACCCACTATCTCTCAGATGCAAGTTCACTGCTGTATGCCCCTAACCGCACGGCCAACTTGTCTGGTCCAAATGATAAAATCATTCTCCATAACATAAATACCTGTTCCTGAGCATCATGTGTTGGAAGTTTCCCCATGATTAATTCATGTTGTATATGTCTAATATCTTGATCTGTTAATATTTTAGTGACTTTGTATTTTACATGAGAAATAAAACATAAAGTAAAATTATGATCCCCTTCACACTTTTTTTTTTGGTCACGCTACTGCAATTGTTCCTTGAGACAAGTGCATGCAAGACAGCCACAAATATCTACAGCACTGCAATTCTTTACATTTTCCTCTATATATTTCTTCTCTTATTTTCCATATGCATTAACCTTTAGAGTGCCACAGAGTGCAATTTCACTCTTCCCGACTTGCTAAAATTGCCAGGAGCATAATCGTGTTCTTCATTTATACAGCCTTGCAATTTGGTTGTAAAGTGACTGGCAACAGTGATCAGATCATACTTGTGCAGTAACATCAACTGGTTTATTGTGCATCTGAAAAAAAAAAAAAAATGAAATGGCGTATGGCTTTTAGTGCCGGGAGTGTCCGAGGACATGTTTGGCTCGCCTGGTGCAGGTCTTTTGATCTGACTCCCGTAGGCGATCTGCGCGTCGTGATGAGGACGAAATGATGATGAAGACGACACATACACCCAGCCCTCGAGCCGGCGAAATTAACCAATGATGGTTAAAATTCCCGACCCTACCGGGAATCGAACCCGGGACCCCTCTGACCAGAGGCCAGCACGCTAACCATATAGCCATAGAGCCGGACATTGTGCATCTAACAACTGTACTTTCACAGTCACCAGTCAGGTGTTGTGTTCATCTGTGTTGCAATGTATTAAAAATATCTGCATAAATAAACAGTCCTACCAGTTGTGAAGCACAATCTATGAATCAATTTCTTCACGCCAAAATTCTTGCCAAAATTCATTGATAATTGTGTGGAGTACAGTATATGGTCTTACCATGATACGTGAAGGAAAAGTATGACAGTCATAATTGTGCCTTCAGGAAAGGCTACAGAGCTGTTTATGACGAAGTGAAGACTGATGATCAAAATCAAATCAAAATCTCTTTATTTGCAAATGAGGTGTTTACCTCGGTGGCAAATCGTACACTAAAATACATTATTGTCAAGCACTAAATATTAAATTAACAAGAGAAGAAAATTTTCCTATAATACAAAATTATACAATTTACACTAAGAATGTTTTCTATTAAACACACAGCTCATCCTTAATAAATTTATATTGTTTACAAAATTCTACTTATAATATCTCCTGTACTACTTACAAATATAGTCAACTGATATACAGTATGTGGAATTACTTCAAATGATACTATACAACTGGTATAAGATTAATATTTACATTGCATTTATTTATTTACTTTTTTTTTTTTTTACCCGTTCTGGATCCTAAGTAGCATAACGACCTGCTGCGTCTTAACCAGAGCCCCTTTTGTCACCACTTTTCAGAGTTCCTGAAGGGCCTTCACAGCTACCGTAGCGGTCCCAGGGCCCTCGAAGTCCCCACTGTACTTCACCCCTACAGGCAGTCCCCTACTTTGGCTGTCCAAACTCCTTAGACCAGGGGATGGAATTAATTTATTCACACACACATTTTTTTTATTTACAATAACCTGCACTGGTCGAATGCCCTCTATTTTCTCTGTTGCTGTTTATTCGTGTAGCCTCCAGAGAGTTTCTATTTGACACCCACGGATGACCTGCAGATCTGGGGAAGGACTGGTAGGCCTAGAGTTCAGACTGGTGACCTTGTTCAGCGAGTGAATCCAACAGAAAAGAAATGGCTTCCACTAAAACTTTTTTTTTTTAATTTTTTTTTTTTTTAGTATTTGCTTTACATCACATGGACACAGATAGGTCTTATGGTGGCGATGGGAGAGGAAAGGCCTAGGAATATGGAAGGAAGCGGCTGTGGCCTTAATTAAGGTGCAATCTCAGCATTTACCTGCTGTGAAAATGGGAAACCACGGAAAACCATCTTCAGGGCTGCCAACAGTGGGATTCGAACCCACTATCTCCCGGATACAAGCTCACACCCGTGCGCCCCTAACCGCAAGGCCAACTCGCCCAGTCTAAAACAAACTAATGCATCATTTCCAGAAAGTCATTTCTCCACAACCTTCAGCATGGAATTTTCAGAAACTTCACCATCATCACTATCCAGAATTATTACTAGAATTATTAAACTATGTAATATTGCATACAATGAAGCTTCTGCGGCTCTGGTGGCAGCACGCCAGCCTCTCACCGATGGATACCGTGGTTCAAATCCTGGTCCCTCCATGTGAGATTTGTGCTGGACAAAGCAGAGGCAGGACAGGTTTTTCTCCGGGTACTCCGGTTTACCTTGTCATCTTTCATTCCAGCAACACTCTCCATTAACATTTCATTTCATCTGTCAGTCATTTATCATTACCCCAGAGGAGTGCGACAGGCTTCGGCAGCCGGCACATTTCCTATCCTCGCCGCTTGATGGGCTTCATTCATTCCATTCCTGACCCAGTCAGATGATTGGAAACAGGCTGTGGATTTTCATTTTCAATATTGCATACAAGATGGGTTCTGAAGAATGATGACAGAGCCCTGCAAAATACAAAGAATGACAGTGGCATATACCTTTTTGGACTGCTATAAGAGAGAAGAAGATAAATCTCCCCACCTACATCATGACTGATAATTAGGATTTTGGATGTTTAGGACCTAAAAATTGTCCAAATATGCTCTTAAAAGTAAGTAAATGTGACTCGAAAGTGTAAAATATGGCCAAACATGTCCACTACCAATGTGTTATTCCCCATTCATCTCACCATTGGTTTGTGTCTAGCAGTGTCGCTATGCAGCTGGACAATAAAATGCTTTATAGCACTTACTTCAACTTTGCACATGATGCAAAAGAGGATTTTTCTTTTTGTAGAGAAGCATTTCTCTCTGATATCTTTAATGCAATTTCTTAATTTAACAATTTCACCTCACTTTCTTTAGGTATGCTTATGTCAGCTCTATCACTGTCAGCCCACCTGGTGGCCACGGTCATTAAGGCATCAAGGTTATACGGTCTGACACTGTGGTTAGCCAGTTGGAGTCCTGTTGTTCGAAAAAATTTCTTCGTCAGAATGTTGGCCGGCAGAGTAGGAGAGGTAGTGATATACGATTTCTAATCACTAGATTACGCGTCAAAAGCCTGGATTCAATTCCAAACCTCTCTACAGTGTTCCTGTGGAGTGAGGGCACGTGACACTGTTGGTGGCGATGCGTCCATTGGATGGAGACGTTTAGCCTTGAGCAGACCCATTGGTGTTGTTCGACAGGAGTAGGCTACATGCTGACACTGGGTTTCACCCTCTCTCTACATCATTATCATCAACATCCCACATCCTTATGTGCAGGTCACCCATGAGATTCAAGTAGAAAGACCTGCTTCAGGCGAGTTCAACATTTCCTCGGACACTCCCAGCATTAAAAGCCATACGATAAATATATAAATAAATACAAATAGGGTCGATGCATAAGTTTGTGCGGTATTCTTTTGGGTTGGCAACAATGCAGCGTGAAGATCTGCTTATCATTATTCCCCCGTTTTAACTGACTTTGTGTGTTGTGAAACACAGGTTTTCTTGATTGTGAACATATTTTTTGTGTATATTTCAGACAAACAAATGGATCTAGAATGTCAAGTTGAGAAAAGTGAGCATTTCTGACACATTTTACTCTCTGAGTTTAACCGAGGATACAGTGCAGCAGGAGCTGCGAGAACAATTTGTGAAGTGTACAGGAATGAAGCAATTGCTGAAAGAACAGCACAAAAATGGCTCTCCCGCTTTCGAGCAGGACGGTTTGACTTGTCTGATGAACCACATTCTGGAAGACCTTCAGATTTTGTCGAAAATCACTTGAATGAGTTGCTTCATGAGAATCCTTGTCAAATAACGCAGGAAGTGGCGCAAGTTTTTGAATGTGATCAGTCAACTAATGTACACCAATTGTATTCGATGGGTAAGGTACAGAAATTGGGTATATGGGTACCACATGTGCTAAGTGACAGTAACAAAAGTCAATGAGTAAACATCTGTTCGTCATTGCTTGCCTGGCATCGGTTGGCATTCCTTTCGAACATTGTCACCAGTGACGAGAAATGGTGCCTGTATATCAACATGAAGAAGAGGAAAGAGTGGCTCAGCCCATCAAAAAAAGCAAATCATGTTTTGTGTTTGGTGGATTGCATTCTTCACCATGAACTTCTTCCGAAAAACATAATGATTACCTCTGCTGTGTATCATGCCATTGCTATTGACAATAAAAGACAAAGACAACAACCATTCTTGTTGCTCCATGATAATGCTCGTCCGCATACAGCGCCATTGACCAAAGGAGTGATTGCTGAACTTGGCTGGGAACCTCTTCCTCATCCTCCGTATTCTCTTGACCTTGCCTCTTCAGATTTCCATCTTTTCCGCTCTCTTTCTAACCATATTCAGGGGCAAGTGTTTACTGACGAAGCTTCTCTTGAGCAATGGCTAACAGATTTCTTCCAGTCAAAACCAAAACAGTTCTGTAGGCGAGGCATTCAACTGCTACCGGAACGTTGGCAGAAGGTCATAGAGAGTGGTGGTGAATACATCACTGAGTGATTGTGATTGTGATTTAATTTACAGTGCATGGCAGTCAAATAAAATAAAATAAAATATAAAATATAAGAACCGCACGAACTTATGCATCAACCCAATAGATAATTGTTCATGTGATTATGCAGCCTTGAAAATTGAACGAATGATCAAATGAATGAATGAATTAATTAATTAATTAATTCATGCATGCATGAATGAAGAAAAAACTCCTCTCTCACATTCACAAATAATCACCAACTGGGGAGAAACTCATTCATTTTCGGATGAATGAAGGAATGTTCTTAGCCTACAGCTATGGAACTCCGGCAGCAGAGGGAGGAACATTCCGTCTATTGGAACCTATATTTCCGAATATTAGTTGGGCTGAGTGGCTGAGGCGGTTGAGGCGCTGGCCTTCTGATCCTAACTTGGCAAGTTCGATCCTGATGCAGTCCGGTGGTATGTGAAGGTGCTCAAATACATCAGCTTTGTGTCGGTAGATTTACTGGCATGTAAAACAACTTCTGTGGGACTAAATTCCGGCTCCTCGGCATCTCTGAAAACCATAAAAGTAGTTAGTGGGACGTAAAGCCAATAACATTAACATTAATTTCCAAATAAAATACTCAGGTACTTACAGTGATTCCCATTATGTAATTTCACCCCATCAGTAATTCAAGTTGACAGAACTCTTTCTTAGATTCACAATTAAGTATTTATTTTCCACCTAGTCGATACAATGATTGCTTAAGGCAATTTTTAATGGTCAAAAGTGGTACATGTTTCGTATATTATCAACATCTTCAGCCACATAACACTGTTTAGATGAAAAATGTATAAAACTGACTAGGTGGAAAATAAATACTTAATTGTGAATCTATTGAAGTGCGATACGGACCATGAAGCTGATTTTATGTAATAAGAACTCTTCCTCTTGGTGAAACTTACAACCTGACTTATCATCCCAATTATCATCATACACCGTCTTTTTTACATCCCCACTGCAACACATAAATACCATCATAACCATATGAAGATATCGGTAACCTTTATTGGAAGAATAGATCATTGTTTTACAAATGTAGGTTTGGAATAATGAAGACTTAATATTTCAGTTTTAAAACTTCAATTTTGAAGATTTCTGTGTACATTTATAACCAGAGAGATACCTAAATGGGTCTGCTGTCCATCCCACAGTATTGTTGAGGTCTTTTTGCAGTTGCTCACAATCCTGTAACTTATTTACTGCTATATCATCAGTCACAGACTGTGTGGACAACATTATTGTATCTGGGGTTCTCTAAATCAAACATGAAAAAGATTTAAGAGGAGTCAGCTGTTCCTTCAGGGCATTTGATAAAAACATGTTTTGCTCATCAACTCAGGAACCATACTAAATGTTGCATGAAAATTTAATGCCAGATTTATCACTCTATTTTAAAGCTCCTCTAGTGAAATTATTCTGAAATGTTCAGTAATGTTACCAACAATTTTTTTGTTTTCTTTGTGTTGCAAATTACTACCATATTTTTTAGAGAACTACTGTTAATATTTCCGTTTCTAAAAGTAAGTTTTGAAGATATGTACTGAATAGATTTACTACCAGAGAGATAAATAAGTACGGTATTTACATGTGCTCTGATTTTTTTGTATTCATTGTTTGTGGAAATGTGACAATGTGAGAAAATTGGTAATCTTTCAGGATATCAATTTTAAAGTTTTTGAAATAATTTATTACTTGCCTCCCACAAAGACTACAACTAATATCTAATAAGCTGACACAAAGCTGAGAACACTAAATTGAAATCTATCAAAACATAATCTGATGAATTTTGATATTGTTGGGATTTACTCACATACAGTAATTATTTTCAAATGTCATTTTTACTGCAGAACCACTAGCACAAATTGAAGATATTCTGAAGTAGAAGTCACATTACAAGCACAAGTTTACAGTACTTGAAACACTTACAGGGCTCTAATACAAACTAAGACCGAACGCACGATGTTTTTACACTGTGCCACGGCAGCTGCCACAGTCAAACTTATGTCGCGTGCAGCCGCCCTGGTTGAAGTGTGTACCGGTATACAATCTTATATGAAATCTTACCTTATAAAAGATGCTGGAAGTGCCATCCTTCATGGGTTATACAGGCATTGTATCTGGTAACCAAATTCTAGCTGACACAGGTGAGTTCTGCCACTGTAATATTTCTGATTTTGCTTGATACACTTTTTCTTTCAGTTTACCCCATAAGTAAAAATCACACACTGTTAGATCTGGAGAACGAGAGGGAAATAGACCAGCATTGACCACTCTGTCTGCAAACACTTCCGACATTATAAGAAGGGAATCTTCTGGTGTATGAGCAGGAGCTGAATCTTGTTGAAACCACCCACATCATTTGTCTTCTTCCGTTAACTGATGGAAGAATAGCGTCAAAATGTAATCTTGCTACCTCTCTTCATTTACTGTCGTCTCGAAAAAAATAGGCCCAATTATTCATCTTGCACTAACAGCACACCAAACACTGATATTCTTATCATAATGAGGGACTTCATGAACACCATTAGGATTTTCTGCACACCAATAGCAAGAGTTATGACTGTTCACACAGCTATTAAGATGAAACTGGAACGTTTACAAATGAAAATACGGTGTTGCAATGTTAACAGCTGAAATTCAGACTGGCGACTGACGCTTGCCAGGTCAAACACGTGCAGGCTGCTTGCAAGGTCAAGAACTTTGCGCACACCTCCCATACTGCAGCTTACATATGGGAGAGTAAAAATACCTCTGACGGTCTTAGTTTATATGGAGACCCTGTTTGTTTGTATTATAGCTCCCTACTATCCTTGAATTAGCACTTTCATCACAGTTTTCTCTTTCTACTTTCTGGCATTTGCTACTCTCACTTAAACTTTCTTTTTTTTAATAACCTTTTAGACAGAGTCATATTTGCTACACGAAAGACTCACAACACAATTTTATCCAAGATAACCTGAATGTCAACATTTAAACACACACAAATAGCAGCTCATGAACTGCCTTCGCACGCCAAGCCCATCAGCTGATGAATTGAAAAGGTAAGAACAGGGGCATAGCCAATGAAAGGGTTGCTGGGGGGGGGGTTAGACCTTCCCCGCACCCAAATGGAATATTTACAAAATAAAATAAGCAGAAACTGACAATAAAAAAAGTGAAATTCGACTCAATGGGTTGGCTCTTTTGAACATTCACAGAGACATAATTGTGAAACCGACAGATCTCTTTAGATTGTCATCTGAACATACCATTCGCTGTAAAACTATTGACCTTGATCATATTTTTCTTGTCCTGTATTTTAATGTAAGATTTTGTAGTGTACCAGTAGGCCTACTGTACTGCAGTCTGAATATCAACATAATTCACTAGTATCAGTGTCGATCCTGTCTATGCTAGTGGGTAATAATAATAATAATAATAATAATAATACCGGGCGAGTTGGCCGTGCGTAGAGGCGCGCGGCTGTGAGCTTGCATCCGGGAGATAGTAGGTTCGAATCCCACTATCGGCAGCCCTGAAGATGGTTTTCCGTGGTTTCCCATTTTCACACCAGGCAAATGCTGGGGCTGTACCTTAATTAAGGCCACGGCCATTTCCTTCCAACTCCTAGGCCTTTCCTATCCCATCGTCGCCATAAGACCTATCTGTGTCGGTGCGACGTAAAGCCCCTAGCAAAAATAATAATAATAATAATAATAATGTACTGTAATTGATTTTTACATCCCACTAACTACTTTTACGGTTTTCGGAAACGCCGAGGTGCCGGAATTCAGTAAATCTACCGACACGAGGCTGACATGTTTGAACACCCTCAAATACCACCGAACTGAACCATGATCGAACTTATCAAGTTCGGCTCAGAAGATTAGCGCGATTGAGGCGGTCTGAGCGAATGTTAAGAGATGTGCTTGTAAATGTAATTTATAGTGATTTAGAGCATTTTTTGGATAATTGTAGCTTTTGAAAGACATAATTTTATTTTTAAGTACAGTATATTACATGCCTGTACTATAAACGTTAGAATTTACGCAAACAGCTCTTATGATAATGTAATGAGATCTTACGGTTTAGGTTATGTACCGTATGTTATCATCTTCATGTGGTGCAAGGTAGTTAGAGTATTCTACGTACCTTGATGTGGTGGACAATGTACGGTAGCCTAAATTCAAGGGACATATTGATTCTCGTGGAATTTATATAACTTACATTGAATTGATACCGTATACCGTATACCGTATACCGGTAGCAGGTTTCTATGGTTTGAATACTGGTACAGTGTGCGAAAGTTTGCGATTGACACAGTGCCAAGAAGTTGTGCGCACCACGACGAAAATCCAGCTACACAAATGACTCTATATCAATATTTGAACTTCCTTCGAATGAAGGCAGGAGACATCGTATTGAAGACGAAAACTCCAGCCGAAAAAGCAACTGTTACGAAAAATGCAGGAGTAGGTCATGTTTCAGTCGTTTACCCGAACTGATGGTGAGTTCCGGTTTTGTTTTGACTATTTTTCTTGTAATACAGATTTGTAGCGGCGCGTTTTATTGTTGATACAAAAGAAGCCTAAAAGTAGCATAAATGGTCAGTACCTAATCAAGTGAACCTATACTCGTGTTATTTCTTGGGTTAGTTAATAACTGGGAATGCGCTGCCTTTTCCCCAAAAATTAATTCTAAGTAAAAGCAAAACCCAGTCAAAATATGTAGAACTAAATGCACTTAGGCAAAAGTTCAGTAACTAAAACAATTTTTCAGCGCACGCGCGATTGCAAACCTGATTTTCTATTGAATTATTTTGGCATTATTACCTGTACAAATTTTTTAATGAAACTATTGCTACCTAGTAATCATAGTAGACAATATTTAGATGTTAGAAGCAATGCAACTTAATTCCTTGGCAATTTCTGTGAACGTGGGAAGCAACTAACAGATCTCACTAGACAGTGAATTAATACGAGTATTAACATGGGCTATTCCTTAACAACTACCGGTACCAAACAAAATCATACAAATGTTTGAGTCGAAGAAAGGGCCTCAAAAATGTCTTTGAAGAATAGTGCCAGAAGTTTCGAAAAAAGGGGGGGGAGAAGGGAGGTATTTAGGTAAATTATTATTATTATTATTATTATTATTATTATTATTATTATTATTATTATTATTATTATTATTATTATTATTATTATTATTATTATTATTATTATTATTATTGTCACCATCCATAGTTTTATTTAACTATTGTCTTGAAATTTTCTGTTCAAAGAAAGGCCATAGAACAGAGGCCTACACAAGGGGTACCGGTATGTAAATTATACCGACAAAAACACAGGGTTGCCCAGAACGATGGCGATAACAAATTGGTGAAGAAAATGTTTCGTTTCGAGAAAATATGGTTAATTTGTTACTTCCGCGCGCGCTATTCAAATTGACGAACGCAAGCCGTTGCCCACTGGTCACTGGTGTGCTTCAGGGAAGGGAAGGGAATTGGCGTGTATGATAGACGGAGAACAAGGGATTGAAACAATTTATCAAGAGAAATGTTTGGTAAATTTCCAAGTTCTTTGAAATTATTTATAAATAATAATAATAATAATAATAATAATAATAATAATAATAATAATAATAATAATAATAATAATAATAATAATAATAATAATAATAATAATAATAATAATAATAATAAGTTGGAAATCTATCAAACCTCTCCTTTGGTAAATTATTCCAGTCCTCAATTTCTCTTCCTATAAACGATTAATTTGTCTTCTTGGATTCCAACCTTATTTTCATATTGTGATCTTTTCTACTTTTAAAACCTCTACCCAAGCTTATTCGTCTACTATATCATTCCACGCCATCTCTCCACTGACAGCTCGGAACATTTCGCTTAGTCTAGCTGTTCGTCTCCTTACTCCCACGTTTTCGCAGCCCAGAGTTTGCAACATTTTTGTAACACTACTCCGTACCTCTAAATTAAGGTCAACCAACAATCAACGTCAGTACCTTTTCCACAGAGGAGTATTCATACCATTGGCGACCAGCGCCACTTATCGAGCTTTGAAACTACTCTGATTGCAATGCGAGGACCCGTTTGTCAAGGCCAGTATAAGGAGCACAGCGTAAATCTAGCTGGCCGTGCCTATATTCCATTCCAGAGGGTTTGAAGATTTATGTTTGTTATTTTATTAAGGTTTCCATTTTTTAAATGATGAATTATTTAAGGTTTGAATCTCGATGCTTGGTGAGGCAAAAAATTTGGTAATACGAGCGCCGCCCTCACTCTACCTGTGCTCATCTGAGCTGTAAATTGACTCTCCGCTCAGACCCACTTCCTCAAGCGTCTACCACCCAAGTCATCAGCTCAGAGGCTGGTTGGATCTTCACGTAGCACCACTGAAGTTTATGCAGTTATAAGGAAACCGTAAAAACCGATGGCGGTATTATAAAGAGGCATACTCGGCATGATGAGGAGTGTTGTAGTTTGCCATTGCTTTCCTCCCTGGGGGAGAAAGTGCTCTTGCAGCACCATTGACCCTATGAGTAGCGACTTGTGCACTACTCGAGCTCAGAATGTCACTATTCAGCACCACTCCTTCCTCGGCAACTTGCATAATGTCACAGCCATAAAAGAGACTGGGATTTTGGTCTACATTTTGCTATGGCCTGTGCCAAGAGACGGTTGCAGAATAATTGCATCCATCACGAATTTACAGCAGGTGGTATTAGAAAACCCACAATCCTGTTTCCAGTCATTCGACCAGGTCAGGTGAAGCCCCAATCTAGTGGCGAGGATAGGAATTGTACCGTCTGCCGAAGCCTGTTGCACCCCTCTGGGGCAATGATTAGTGACTGACAGATGAAGTGAAATGATATTGGAGCGTGTTGCTGGAATGAAATATGACAGGGAAAACCGGAGTACCCGGAGAAAAACCTGTCCCACCTCCGCTTTTTCCAGCACAAATCTCACGTGGAGTGACCGGGATTTGAACCACGGAATCCAGCGTTGGTGAGAGGCCTGAGCCACGGAAGCAGCAAGTGGTATTAAAGAATGTAATCTGAAAAACATGAGATAAAACACCCCCCATATAGCTGGCATACTTCTTTTAGAATTAAGTTAATCAAGTCTGCATCATCTCCGGCTATTCAGGGAAAAGCTGTATCCTATTTATCACATTCGAGGATTATAATAGCCGAGTAATTTCGTCACTGACTTCTCACCACGGCGGCTGCGGTTTGAATCCTGGCATGTGGGAGTTTTGAAATGTTCTTTTGTGGTTCAGACTTCATGTAAAACTGGAGGTTCTGTGGCTATAATGATATCAACGGTCACCTAAAACTACAATCTTGCTTTTTAGTACATTCCTCATTGATGTTTTTGCTCTGTCTTCCACTGCAGTCGCTTCTCGAGAATCCAGAAGCTGTGATAACTCTAACCTCCTCGTTTCTCATTTTCACACCAGGAAAATGCTGTACCTTAATTAAGGCCACGGTCGCTTCCTTCCTACTCCTAGCCCTTTCCTATCCCATCGTTGACTCAAGACCTATCTGTGTCAGTGCGACGTAAAGCAAATTGTACAAAATAATAATAATAATAATAATAATAATAATAATAATAATAATAATAATAATAATAATAATAATAATAATAATAATAATTGCACCTTTAAATTGAAAAGCGTAACATCAGCCCATTGTAAGTCAGGTTCCTTGACTGCATGATCAGCGTACTGTTCAGAGGGTGCCGTGTTCGATCCCCGCCGGGTCGAGGATTTTAACTGCACTGAACTTTAGCACCGGGGCTAGGTGTATGTGTACGTCTCAATAAATGCTGTCATCTGCATACAACACATTGTACTACCAACCACTAAAGAAACACATATTAGTGGATACATCCCTCCATGTAGGATATTGGATTGGCATCAGGAAGGGCATCCAGCCGTAAAACTGAGCAAAATCCACATACCATGCTGTCTCCAGGAAACTGGGAAAAGGACAAAGAAAAAGCGAATATTATCACTCCACTGTAAGTCCTAGTCGTGACAGTTAAGAGTACGCCATTCGCGGTTGTGTTAATGTTCTGACGTCTCTGTGTTTACACGAAGGTAAGTCACAAGATGCAATATACCACACAATGACTCACTCTTGTTGATGGATGTTCAGGGTTAAGCTGTGTAGTTACAGCTCGTAAAGTTCTATAACCTCCATGAATGTCACGTTTTACGATCGTCGTTTAATTTTCCTGTATCTCATATCTGCGGCTTATTACAAAACGTGGTCGAGATCTCCATGAGCCAAGCAACCTAGAAGACGAGCTCGATTTAAATTGCACTAGAACACTCTGTTACCCGACGTCCCCGCATAGACGATATTCTTCTAATTGCTGAAACCAACCAACCAACCAACCAACCAACCAACCAACCAACCAACCAACCAACCAACCAACCAACCAACCAACCAACCAACCAACCAACCAACCAACCAACCAACCAACCAACCAACCAACCAACCAACCAACCAACCAACCAACCAACCAACCAACCAACCAACCAACCAACCAACCAACCAACCAACCAACCAACCAACCAACCAACCAACCAACCAACCAACCAACCAACCAACCAACCAACCAACCAACCAACCAACCAACCAACCAACCAACCAACCAACCAACCAACCAACCAACCAACCAACCAACCAACCAACCAACCAACCAACCAACCAACCAACCAACCAACCAACCAACCAACCAACCAACCAACCAACCAACCAACCAACCAACCAACCAACCAACCAACCAACCAACCAACCAACCAACCAACCAACCAACCAACCAACCAACCAACCAACCAACCAACCAACCAACCAACCAACCAACCAACCAACCAACCAACCAACCAACCAACCAACCAACCAACCAACCAACCAACCAACCAACCAACCAACCAACCAACCAACCAACCAACCAACCAACCAACCAACCAACCAACCAACCAACCAACCAACCAACCAACCAACCAACCAACCAACCAACCAACCAACCAACCAACCAACCAACCAACCAACCAACCAACCAACCAACCAACCAACCAACCAACCAACCAACCAACCAACCAACCAACCAACCAACCAACCAACCAACCAACCAACCAACCAACCAACCAACCAACCAACCAACCAACCAACCAACCAACCAACCAACCAACCAACCAACCAACCAACCAACCAACCAACCAACCAACCAACCAACCAACCAACCAACCAACCAACCAACCAACCAACCAACCAACCAACCAACCAACCAACCAACCAACCAACCAACCAACCAACCAACCAACCAACCAACCAACCAACCAACCAACCAACCAACCAACCAACCAACCAACCAACCAACCAACCAACCAACCAACCAACCAACCAACCAACCAACCAACCAACCAACCAACCAACCAACCAACCAACCAACCAACCAACCAACCAACCAACCAACCAACCAACCAACCAACCAACCAACCAACCAACCAACCAACCAACCAACCAACCAACCAACCAACCAACCAACCAACCAACCAACCAACCAACCAACCAACCAACCAACCAACCAACCAACCAACCAACCAACCAACCAACCAACCAACCAACCAACCAACCAACCAACCAACCAACCAACCAACCAACCAACCAACCAACCAACCAACCAACCAACCAACCAACCAACCAACCAACCAACCAACCAACCAACCAACCAACCAACCAACCAACCAACCAACCAACCAACCAACCAACCAACCAACCAACCAACCAACCAACCAACCAACCAACCAACCAACCAACCAACCAACCAACCAACCAACCAACCAACCAACCAACCAACCAACCAACCAACCAACCAACCAACCAACCAACCAACCAACCAACCAACCAACCAACCAACCAACCAACCAGAAGTCGAAAGCTTTCTCTTAGAATCACAGATAGGGTAATTATTTCAATTCGTTTCTTTGTTTTACACAAACAATTTTTTATTTAATCCGTTTACGTCCAGGGTTAGTTTTCTCCCGTACTCAGGAGGGATCCCAGCTCTACCGCATCAAGGGCAGTGTCCTGGAGCGTGAGATATTTGGTCTAGGGAATACAACTGGGGAGGAGGATCAGTACCTCGCCCAGGCGGCCTCACCTGCTATGCTGAACAGGAGCCTTGTGAGGGATGGGAAGATTGGAAAAGATGGGCAAGGAACGGGGAAGGAAGCGGCCGTGGCCCTAAGTTAGGTACCATCCTGGCATTTGCCTGGAGGAGAAGTGGGAAACCACTTCCAGGATGACTGAGGTGGGAATCGAACCCACCTCTACTCAGTTGACTTCCCGAGGCCGAGTGGATCCCGTTCCAGTCCTCGTACCGGTACCACTTTTCAAATTTCGGGAATCGAACCCGGGTCTCCGGGGGTGGCAGCTAATCACACTAACCACTACAACACCGAGGCGTACTACACAACGTTTACCTGGTTAAAAACTCGTTCCAGTTCCGCAATTGATTGTGACAACGTTCAAACAGAAAGCAACAATGAACGTGATTTGGAAACAGTATTTTCCCCAACAGCATCTTTAAACTGACTTACTTTTTTACCAAAATTCTACATTTGTAGACTGATTGACCCATTTATTGAAGTCAATTTCTCCACTTTTCAGTTTTGTGGTCTTATCATAATCAGGATCAATGTCAATGTCATTAATAACATCCGCTTTGCTTTTCATACGATTGTGTTACCCGGTAGCCTTACTGATCTTCAAATGATTAATAATCGCGTATTGAGGACCAGTGAAGCATTTAGTCTGTTCATGAATGTTGGCAAGACCAAATTGATTGCATTCTCAAAAGCACCAAAACTGGTCTCCCTGCACATCAACAACACAGGTGTTCAACAAGTGTCATCCTTGAAATACATTTAAGAAAATTGAAATTGCAACACCATGAAGGTATTGGTCGTTTGTGTTGATGTTCAAGATATGGAACGATGCCATGTAGGTATGTAAACGATCAAAGTTTTAGACCCATTGGATTGCTGCTACAGGTCTCCCCACGTGATTGGTTGCGGAGGAATCAACTCCAGTATACGGACTCTGGTGTTGCGTAGTTGACTTGCTGTCTGTGCAGTGAAGTGTTCCCCGTCAAACATGCCTCGACGACAGAGACGAGCACGCTATCAACAACTGTCGGTGTTTGAGAGGGCTCGGATAATTGGGCTGTGTGAGGCTGGATTATCGCTAAGGACTGTCGCTGCACGTGTTGGCCGACAGGCATCTGCGGTACAACGTGTATGGCAGCAGTGGTCAAATGAAGGTACCCACACTCGTAGACCTGGCACAGGCCCAGCGCGACGGACAACTGTGAGAGAGGATCGCCGCATCATTCGGATGGCCCGGATTGAACCCCATGCAACAGCAGCGCAAATTCAAGCAGCTGTGGCACCCCACGTTACACAACAAACAGTTGGTAATCGCCTGCGTGCAGCTGGCTTACGAGCCTGTGTCCCTGCAGAAGGTGTTCCATTGACCCCACAACAGCGACGTGTAAGGCTGGCCTGGTGTCGAGAAAGATCGACGTGGATCGACGAATGGCATAGGGTCGTCTTTAGTGATGAATCGCGCTTCTGTCTTGCCCGCAGTGATCGCCGGAATCGTGTGCGCTGACGTACCGGGGAGAGGGGCCACCCAGATCTCATTGTCGAGAGGCACACAGGGCCAACACCAAGCATTATGGTCTGGGGAGCTATTGGCTTTAATGTGAAATCACAATTAGTGCTTGTTGAGGGCACTATGACTGCTCGACAGTACGTTGATAGGGTACTCAAGCCAGTGCTTGTCCTTATGATGGAGAACATTGCTAATGGGATGTTTCAGCAGGACAGTGCCCGGGTTCACACTGCACTCATCTCCAGAGAAGCTCTCCACGACATCGCAACCTTAGAATGGCCCGCCAGATCCCCTGACCTCAGTCCTATTGAGCATGTGTGGGACATGATGGGTCGACAACTGGCGAACCGTCCTCAGCCACCCACAACTCTGGAACAACTGACCCGTGCAGTGCAGCAAGCATGGGCCACAATTCCTCAGGAAGCGATCCAGGGCCTTATTGACTCCATGCCTCGACGAATTCATCAATGTATTGCAGCTCGTGGTGGGCACATCCTGTATTGATTGTTGTCCAAAATTGCGGTCAGAGGGACCTGAAAGTGTAATCTCGAATCACAACCGAACACTCGTCAATTGCAGCAATGTAGCACCACTCCTTCTGGGTGTTGCAATTTCCATTTTCTTCAGTGTACCTTGGGCCTCTAGTGAACGAGCGTTGCGATTCCAGGAGTGAAATCTTACCCTGGATCGGCCAAGCCATAAATGTATTCAATGGTGCGAGGGCCCTGTTCGTCAGTAGAGCTCTCAACCTTCAGCTCCGAGTTCGGATGTTTTCTCTGTCCTTCTGTATGGTTTCGAAGGCTGGACGCTCAGCCCAGTGCGCGAGAGGAGGTTTGAAGCTTTCGAAATGTACTTGCACAGAAGAATGTTCCAAATATCCCAGGAAGGCCAATGCGGAAGTCCTCGACTTGTTAAATAAGAAAAATGTGCGTATTCTAACAACCATCAAGGAGCGAAACCTCAGGTACAGCAATCACAGCCTGTCCCGTAGAATTGTTTACCGGAGACTGTGGGGAACACTGGGGGCTCGCAAAGAGCGCAGAAAGACCACAGAAGAGTTGGTTTGATGATGTAAAGAAGGTAGCAAGAACGCAGTGGTACAAGGTAGCTCAGGATCGAAAAACCCATAAAATAACTGAAGAGGTCAGCATTCAGCAATGGATAGATGAAGGCTAAGAAGAAGTAAAATGCTTCTTACAACTCACCCTGTAAGCGGGGGGTGGTGGAATAACACCCACAGTATCTCCTGCCTGCCGTAAGAGGCGACTAAAAGGAGCCCCAGGGGCTCTCAACTTGGAAGCGCGGGGCCCTTAGCTGAGTCCTGACATTGCTTCCACTTACTTGTGCCAGGCTTCTCACTTTCGTCTGTCCTGTCCGACCTCCCTTGGTCAACTCTTGTTCTTTTCCGACCCCGACGGTATTAGAGCATTTGAAGTCTAGGAAGCTTTTCACGTTCATGCCCTTCGTGGCCCTTGTTTTTCTTTGGCCTATATCTTCATTTTTTCGAAGTGTCGGATCCCTTCCATTTTTTCTCTCTGATTGGTGTTATATATAGAGGATGGTTGCCTAGTTTTACTTCTTCTTAAAACAACAATCACCACCACCACCACCACCACCACCACCACCACCACCGCTTCTTCCAAGTCATTTCAGCGAAGGCATTACACTGTATGCGATAAAAATGACATATATGCCTTACATATTATAAGGCGTTGTCATGACATCGAGTGCAAGAGTCTCGTGAATATTCGTTATCTCTTCTCCAAAAAACACTTTCCAGTTTCCACAACTATCTCCCTTCACTGTTTTCTTACGGTCGGTAGATGCAGAGTGGTCTCGGCCCGTAAGTGGGCACGGCTGGACCGTGGTCCAACAGCTCTGCCTGCTCTCTGACCGGTCAACCGAGCAGGGGAGGGGTGGCCACGGCTCTACCGTAGCTCTACACCTCTGCATTCGGTAGACGGGGCAGGGCTGGACCTCATGGCTGGCCTCAACCGTCAGCTGTCGTGAGAATGGTTTTCCGTGGTTTTCCATTCTCCTGCACTAAGGCGAATGCCAAGCATCTCCTTCACCGTAACAAATCTCCCGGCCTGAGAGACGGCGTCACCGTTTAAGAGGCCCGCCTCCCCCGTCAGGGGAGGAATGAAAACATTTTAGTAGTACTTTTCTTACCTCTCGTCCTATCATGACCACAACACAAGATCCGGCCTCTCTCTTACCATCGCACTACTGTTTAGAATAGTTGTTCACAATGTCTACGTCCAGGGCATGGAATTATTTCCTTGCAGACATTAGGAACGTTATTTCTCATCGTAAGTTTAAAGGGGGCTCGCCGTAAGCACTTGTTGAATAAATTCTAGTGATTTATTGGATATTTTTTAAAATGAGATGAACGAATGAATTTAGAATAGCTCCTTTATTTAGTATTCGTTAGTTGCCATATTACAATTAAAATCGATATTGTGTTTGTAATTATATAGGGCTATACATGTATATTGTAGCGTGATTTACCTAGCGGGAGAGAGGGTGTTGAGCTCTAACTTCACCATCTACATACAGGATGTATCAGAACTATACCGATAACATAATCGGGGATGCTCTTCGTGTTTTGGTAAGAACGATGGTACAATCGGATTGGCCGAATATGTATATATATATATATATATTTCGAGAAAATTAGGTTACTTTGTTAGTTTTGGGTGCGCTATTCAAATTGAGGTACTCGCCGTATTTGGTATACCAGAGCACAAGAAGAGAAGGGGAGGAAGGGAAAGTTGGGCGTATGATGGTGACAAATATAGTGTTTCGCGCGTATGCACAAATTTTCTCGTTCCGACTCGCACAGGATTATCCTTGTCTCTTACAGGCAATGTCCACAGTTTGTTTATTAAGCAGCCGTAACTGCACACACAGTACAAGAACACACTGCAATTAAGACACACTTCTCAGATCCACCAGATCGTTTCCCCTCTCGTCTGTTGGTCGCAATAACGTTCTGTATTGTTTAACATGCTAGAAGATGCAACGCTGCCGCCCGACGATTGTGGAAAACAATACGCCCGATGGTTTGATTTCAGTAGATGTTCAATATGCCCCCCTCCTACTTCGATGCACAGTTCATAATGGTGTAGTAGTGATCTTTGGACTCTGTTCAGAATGTGTGGAGTGTCGCGAACGACCTGGAAAGCTGCCCGTATTCTTGATATACATTCGTCTTCACTTTCTACGGGATTCGCATAGCAGTCAATTTGTGCAGAACAAACAGTACACTGCCTGCTGGGGCTGGGAAGCGACCATGCGAAACGAACGAGAAACTTATGCATTCGCACAGAGCATGACCTCTGTCTCCCTCTTACCACTTCTCCTCCCTTCCCTCCTCTGACACATAGCAACAGGCAGCGGCTGGCTCTGTGGCATAGCAAATAAGGCAAATTCGTCAATTTAAATCGCGCGCCAAGAAATAACGAAGTAACCTCATTTTCTCAAAAAGAACACTTTTCTCCGCCAATCCGATTACACCATCGTTCTTAACATAATGCGAAGAGCATCCCTGACATTTTTTGTCGGTACAGTCCTGATACACCCTGTATATATTGCACCCGCTGCCTACCCAGATGGGTCTTCCGCGATATATCTACAGGGTCGTAAACTGGGTTTTAAATCTATTGAGCATAACAAATATATATAACTTAGGGGCTTAAAGCGTAGGAGAAACACGGGTGTCATCTAGCTGAAAACGAATGAGAACATTATTTAAAATTTGTAAATAAAAGGGGTTTATTAGACTCTTGATAATGATGATGATGATAGGAAATGGCGCAAATAAACAATGGTGAATACAAATGAATAATTACAATGTTAATTATTTATTTCGTTGAGAATTGTTCGGATTTATTGAGGACAAGACCGAGTATAACCATATAGTGGTGGGAATATCGAATGTTTTAAGCTATCGGTAGACTACCGATTGTGAAGCGTGACTATCGAATGAAAACATTCGATAGTTTTCTTTCGGTTTGAAATCGGTTATAAAGTAGTAACAAGACCAACTACAATATCTCAGACCTTAACCGACCTATCGAAACTGTCCATAATGGCGGCAGCTGGAGTGTTAGCATGCGTTTGTTTTGATTTGTGAAAGTCGTGTTGTTACCAAATATTTACGGAAATTTCAATATTATTAATCGTACATTATATTTATTTATGGTCTTAAGAAGGTTATAGATCCTCTTTCAGTGCCGTAAGAAGCTGTTTGTTCTCAAAGAACTTATTTATTCCAACAATATCGGCGGTGATTAGGTTAATGTTCATTCTCGTGTTGTTCTCTGAAAGTATTTTCTTCATTTTTAGTTACCTATGCAATATGTTTATAGTTTAATGTGCTGTGTGCCTGGATGTAAGTAAGAGTTTCAGTGTTCCCGTTTCCAAAAGGCAAAATTGGGTTAAGAGCATTCGTAAGGAAAACTTCGAACCGAATCATAGGCCTAATAATGCTGTGTACATTAATCATTTTATCATTTTTGAAATCAAATGTATTGTTAGGGAAAACATTATATACCCGTAGAAGGAGGTGATCTAATTCGAGTGCCGCGCAAACTTCCGAAGTTAAAACTAATGATGCCTATCCTAGCATTTGCCCTATCAGCCAACGTACCTTACTACAAAGAAAATTAAATCAGTCCCAAAAACATCCGGAAAATCATGACCAAGATTTATGATTTAGAGACGAAATTAAACGGTGGTGCAAGAATGATGTAATTAATTTTCAACGTTTTACAATGAACGTGCGTAAACTAAACCTAACCCCTTTCCCGTGAGTGAACATGAGGATTATGTTCTTTTTCATGTAATATACAATTTTGCCGTCAATTCTGGTGAGTTATAGGTAACGAGTTCTTTAGATGGCCAAGTGTATCATACAAATATCGCTTGTACCTACTCAACAATACAGGTGGATTTTGGAGGGTTGAAATATTGTTGGAGAAATTTGTTTGCGTGTTTTACATAATGGGCGGTGGTTAATAGTGGTGTCATAGTATTTCATGTAAGGTTAATAATGTTCTTTGTTGACATCTATATATCGTATTTAATTATTCATATTTCGAGTTAATGAGTTGCATTTCATGACGTTCGACTTGTGATCTTTTCTTTAGGTGACTCGGAATAAACACGCATAACCTTGCCCTCAACCTCTCATATCGCCCACCGATGTCCGCCATGTTTTTCCTGGATTACGGTCTGATGTAATTGTAGTTGGTCTTGGTAGTAATATACGTTTTGTACTGCGGTATTACTAGTAACTAGTAATAATTCATTTGCGAGTAACTACCGAAATGTGGATTGTTGTATTATACTACCGCTTTTTATAGCGTGTCAGTTAAGTTGGTAGTGATATAAGCGGAAACATTGAGACTAGTAAACGTTACACAATATTTGAGTGAAGTAATTTGAAACTGAAATGCGTTGGTCTATAAAATAAGATTAAAGTAATTGTGGTCATTATGTTTCATTTCAAATAAAATGCATTTTTGTGTCCCTAACCACAAGTTAATGAAGTAAGATCGTTTGTTCATTAAATAACAAATGTTAGGTAATTTCAGACGAAGGTTAGGTTTACACCTTATCGTAATGACACCCCTATATAAAGTAATGTGAATACAGCAAAATAAACTAAATGAAAAGACAACATATTTTCCTAGGACCGAGTAATAGTGCATATATTCATTTAGAATAATTCCATTCATTTAAGGTTGATGTTCAATCATTCGGGGTGCACAATATAAAAAATTGCATTTATCATTATACAACTTTGAGTCATTTATAATAAATGACTGACTTCACTCCATAACGGAAGACGAGGCCGATTTCAGCGCTGACTAGTGGAAACAATTGGAATTTGCGATCCGAATGAAAAACCGAATGCAAACGGAAACAATCGGTTGTAACGGTAGTTGACGACTATCGAATAATTTGGTAGTTTTCATTCGATACTCCCATCACTATAACCATAATTGTCTTTAACACGACCTCGCGTATATGGGAAAATAAACTATAAACTCACTCCGACTCTTCCCAAATGTCTTGAAAGACGTTACACACAAATACAAAAAAGTCTGATTGAAGTCTAACCTAGATCTACCCTATTACGCAATGGAATAAACTGCACGGTTCTAAATAAACCAACACAGTCATAAATGCAATAGGTCCGGATTGAACTCACGGCCTTAAATATGCCACAACGGTTGTACCGTCGGGTCAAAATCAACGTCATCCCTGAATGCGTAAAAAAACATGTAAAAGAAAAAAACACACACACCTATACACACACACACAAGATGGTTTCAGTGAAAAAAACCCGCCACATGCGGGTGTTAGCGAGATCCAAACTCAAACCCTTAGACGCTTGCAAGTAGGCTGAAAACCCTACTAGATATATTCAAGGAAACTAAACACAAATAAATGGGAAAGGAGGGGTCGCTATCTCCTGTCTTTAATTAGGTCAGCTGAGGGAAAATGAATCAGTTAACATTCCACATTGTAACCATTCTGAAAACCTGCTACTTAGTAATAAAAAATAAATCATAGAACTTCCCCTAGCAAAGGATGTTCACCCATACCCTGTGTCTCGCAGATAGGCGTGGCGAACACATATGACTTTTCACTGTCAAGGGGAGATCATCTCGCTCCTCTAACTTTCACTTTCCAAACGCTCAAATTAGTCGAATCTAGACTTTCATTCACAACACACTCATTTCAATGAGGTGGCCCGTATTTCATTTCTTATTTCTCAATTCAATAGAGTTCTCGCATATCTCAATCCACGACAAGGCTTTCAACTTTCGCACCAGGAGTCCTGACCTAAGTCACCTCCGCATAACATGGCAGCTGGTAAACCCAAAGAAACAAAACTCTAGATAGCAAATCACCAGATTATTATTATTATTATTATTATTATTATTATTATTATTATTATTATTATTATTATTATTATTATAGATTAGGCCTAACATCTAGGTCAATGGCATTCATAATACAGCTCCTACGTAATACTCTCATCCTTTCTTTACAATTAATTCATGACAACAAAAATCCCAAACTTATTTACCTGGACTAAAACAAAATGTGGTCACACTAACATTCAAATGAAAATGGGAACCTAGCTAAATTCTAGGAGGGCATAGTTCGGATCTCTGTAGATCACTGCAGTACTCGTTCCATCAAGATGACTATTCTACAGTAAACTTACCTCGCATGCACAACACTCCCTTTGGTTGAGTACCAAAACCCTCTTACGTTATCATTCCCTTGAAAACTAATGGAACTCACTATTTTATAGCAAAACAAACGACACCAACGAAACGTCAAATAAAATCATAATTTGCAATACAAACTTTCCACAAAGACATAAAACTCCCCATATGTACAAAATCTAAGTCACTCAGACTTGTTACTAAATAAAATACGGTGGCATTTACTAGCACATTTACACTTTAAATTACATGAACAATATCAATTACTATTTACATTATTGCTGTATTTTGACTGAATTTCCGATACACCACGTGTCATGCCTAATAACAATGGAACTAACTCAGCCTTCATTTCCTCACGAAGCCTCTGTCAGCTACGGGATGCCCATCTTGAGTCTAGTGGTCCATAGTGCCTGTGTTGATGGCAATGAATACCTAGCGCTGGCTGGGATTGTCGCGACGAAGATCGATAGTTCTGGTCACTGGGAAATATTGGTATCTGTGACACAGATACACACAGTTGATGGCATCAAACTCGAATATTTTAGTTAATGCGCTGTACCATACGGGTTTAATCTAACGTCCCGGGATCGAACATCTTGGGACAGGGTAATCAATTCGACCGCGCATAATATACACTAGCGTCCAAAAGTTAGGCATAGTCACTAAACGAGGCCATACCGCCTGATAGGAATGTCAGACGGATTGCTGAACAAACGGAAACTGAATCACACACCATATGTCATACTACTTGACCAAAAAACAGTGTCAGAAAGGTTCTGATAGGTAAGGTACACCTTTGACAACAACTAACAAAATTTAGCAATGTCTTCCGCAACAAAATTATGCTGTTAATTAGATGTATGGTTACCCACACACATGCTTCGTAGCAACGTGGCATGCTCTCTAACAGATGGTCCAAGAGCTCTTGTGGCAGTCGATCCCATTTCTCGGAAAGGGCAATGCGAAGGTCTTGGAGGGTCCTTGGTGGGGGCTGACGGGATGCAATTCGCCTCCCCAATTCATCCCAGGCATGTTCTATAGGATTCAGATCTGCAGACATCGCTGGCAAGTCCATGCGATGAATGCCTTCCCCGACTAGAAATTCATCCACCAGAGCAGCGCGGTGCGGTCGGGAACTATCGTCCATTAAGAGGACGTCTGGACCAACTTCACCTCTGATGAGTCGAACATGTGGTCTCAGTACCTCATCCCTGTATCTCCGAGCATTAACAGTGTTCCTCGGATCACCCATGAAGATGTGCAGGTCCGTACGGCTATTCAACATGATGCCGCCTCACACCATGACGCCACCACAACCATACTGGTCCCGTTCCACGATGTTCCTGTGCTTGTATCGGCTACCCGGTTATCTCCATATTAATGTGCGACGGGAATCGTTCTGCAAAGTGAAGCGGGATTTATGTGTGAAGAGCACATGTCGCCATTTATTCATAGTCCAGTTTTGATGTTGACGGCTCCACAGTAAACGGCCCATCTCTGTGCTGGAGTGAGCGGGACGCACACCGCTAGACGTCGGGAAAACAGCCCTGCTGTTTTGAGCCTCCGGTATACAGTTTGCCGGGAAACGGCAACCCCTGAAACGGCTGCAAGCTCCGCCGACAATTGTATTTTAGGTGCACTCCGATTTCGTCCGGCGGTTAAAGCCAGATATCGGTCCTGCTGTGGGGTGGTTAACCTTGGTCGACCTAGTACTGGCCTACGACTAACATCTCCAGTGTCTCGAAATCGCCTCCAAAGCCTGGAAATGACACTTTGTGGCACATTCAAGGATTCGGCGACTTATCTATGGCCTGCTTCCAGACGGCCGAGTATTCTACCCTGCAAAACGGGGTCCAAATGGCGTCGTTGTGCCATTATGTTGTCACGTTCACCATGAGACTACATTCCGCACACTATAAAAGGGCAAACACGACTGAGGGAATATGGGGCGCATGCACTAGCTGTGTTTACCTTGCGGTTACGCCGCTAGTCAAAGTAGGGAACACTCCTTTCATATACAGAGCAAACACGTAAGGTTGGTAGGTGCATATGTCGTGGGATTTGCGGTCTATTTCCTGTTGCCCTCCTTACTCGTAACTTATGCTTAACTTTTGGACACTAGTGTACTTGATGAGTACACCTTATGGTGACTAACCCTGTATTCCTATTCACTCCACTTCAATAATTAAGATACTTCTATCCGACACTTTATTTTTCAGGTGTAGAAGATATTAATGATAATGTTAATTCGAATACGGGCTCTATATGAATCCAAATAACACGTTCGCGCACTCAATTCTTTCTCCGGTATGACTTCCACTACTATATATTTCTAACAATATTCATTGATATATCTATTCATAGTTCACGTACAAAGGAAAGCTATGGTCCACGATCGACACACATCTGTCCCTCGCGAGATAAAAACGAAGAATGCTGCCGGGTAACGCTTCTCGCTTCTTATATCAACTAAGAAGACCCCCCTCTCAAAATTTGCATACGCCCTATTCACGGGGTATTAGAGGCGCAATAGTGCGATAATCAGGTGACCAGTGATCTTATAAGATGGTTAAGACTCGCCAGGACGAAATCTGATCGCACAATCCAGAATAATAAATAAATATCTGTCGCATTTTCAACTCACTCAAGAGACTTCCCCATTGTCAAGTGGCTGTCGAGACAATAAACACATGGCCTCTGTAACTTTCTACTCTTATATAACCACATATTATTTCTTTTGTAGGAAATTATCGCCATGAAGGTCGCAACAAACCCTAATAAAATTCACTGATAACGAACAGCTCTTTTGGATTCCTGTCACAATGCAGTATTTTTAAAATCATTGATATAAGAAACGAAGTTGTCTATGGTGTTTTAAAGATGGATTCGAGGTTACGATTGTGGAAAGTTTTACCTATCTCCCTCACAAACGACTTGTGGTCGGGACTCAGCCAGGATCTAACCAGCCAAGTCGGGGTCAGAAGGCCATTGAGACGAATAGAGGCAAACCTTGTGCTTTGTATCATGGCCACTCTTACAGAAATTTACGGGAAAGTCAAGAATGTTCGGTGACATGGGTATGTTTAAAACAGAAGAAACTGCAGTGTAAAGGAAGACTAGTGTGTCATAACGATACAGTGGTAAGAATGATCGATGATCAATGCGTTTCGACGAGGTGAACTTGTACGTAAATATAGCTATATTTCAAGCGAAGAAGCAATCCCGCGAGGACAACAGTGCGACAGTTCCTCTCGTATTTGACGAAGAAATTCAGCCTTTACAAATCAAGGGTTACGAATTCGTTACGAGGACGCCGCAGTTCTACAAGTTAAAGAGTACGCTGTACCGAAACAGAAGCAAAAATGTCAACGGGCAAAATTTTCTCCTGGCCAATGATGGTGTAAAAGATAGGTTGTTGGTGTTCGGTGGAGGCAAAGGAAAGGAGATTTTTGAGAAGAGAAAAGTCTTTCTTCATTGACGCGAAAGAAGCTGCACTAGTCAGTTTAATGAAATCTATTCCATACATCTCGGTCTTCGAAGAGCAGAAGATGAAACAATCGTTGCACCTGTCATCTTTGCTATTCTTCCTGACAGAAAGAATCTTATTTACGAATGGGTCTACGATAATTACCTGATCGGCAGTCTGAGACGGCATGTACTGTTTTTGAAACGTCAGCCTTAAAGGAGATATTTTCCTCAGTTAGTATCCGCGGGTGTTTTTGATTTTTTCATTTTACGCAATGTCTCTGGAGAGAATTCAGCATATGGGTATGACTACACTATACAAGGAAAATGAAGACGTTAGACTGTGCACGAATATGTGCTGCCCTTGCTCTTCTCAAGCGTGAAAATATTGAAGAAGTCTGGCTATTTATCCATGGGCAAGCACCAGAAGAAGAAAAGTTCATCGAATTCCTTGACTACATGGTGCACCAAAGGCTACAAACTCCTAAAGTGCTACCTGAATTATGGAACTGCTACCGGTGACGTCATAGGACGAATAATTCGGTAGAAGGATGGAATCATAAACTGAAGAGTCGGATTGGAAGACCACACCCCAGAGTGAACGAACTCATCAGGTACTTAAAATCTAAAGGTAAAAAAATCTAATAATAAGTTTCTGAGGACGAACTTAAATTTAGAAGGAGTGAATAGCAACGGTTACTGGAAAGTACGAAGAAGATTCTGATTTTGGGAAGTATACCATGGCGATGTCTTACGTTCTGAAACTTTACTGATGCCAAAAGGACAACAAGGTCTTCAAATGAAGACCGAATACAGTTACGTGTGCGGGTCCGCCCAAGGGTCACTTGACACCCTGTCTTGAAGCTGGTGCGAGGGCGACAAGACAGACTCACCTCAAAACAGTTGAGATGCCTATTTACGAACAGGGCACGCAGTTCTGGTTGGCGCTAACAATGGACCTTTTCGCACTATCATTATAGATTTATTATTTCTTAAACTTATTTTAATCTAAACATTTTCTTAAGATTACGTTTTGGAATTTTGTACATCTAGTCAGTGTACAGACAAAATTATTATTTTATTTATACAGTGAAAGTGGGCTGAGTGGTCGCGCGTGGGTTTGAACCTCACCGTCGGCTGTCCTGAGAATGGTTTTCTGTGGTTTCATATTTTCACTTCCTGGTAAATGCCGAGACAGTGTCCGGCTCCATGGCTAAATGCTTAGCGTGCTGGTCACAGGGTTCCCGGGTTCGATTCCCGGCGAGGTAGGGAATTTTAACCATCATTGGTTTCGCTGACACGAGGACTGGGTGTATGTGCCGTCTTCATCATCATTTCATCCTCATCACGACGCGCAGGTCGCCTACGGACGTCAAATCAAAAGACCTGCACCTGGTGAGCCGAACATGTCCTCGGACACTCCCGGCACTAAAAGCCATACGCCATTATATTTTTGCCGAGACAGTTCCTACTCACGGGACGCAGCCGATTCCTACCACCTTCTTACGCAATTTCATTCACTATAACCCATTTCATCTTCACTAGCTCCTCAACTGAGGTTGGTATCAGGAAGGGCATCCGACCGTAGAAATATGCCGTTTCAATTCATTTCATCTCATCCCCGACCCCGTATCAAGAAACGAGAACATGTGGTAGATATACATACAGGTAGATCAAAGTAGGCAAATTATACTTTGAGCAGTTTGAATATTTGAACTCTTTGTGCATTATTTAAGCATTGTCCGACTCGTTGGCTGAATGGTCAGCGTATTGGCCTTCGGTTTAGAGGGTCCCGGGTTCGATTCCCGGCTGGGTCGGGGATTTTAACTTTCATTGGTTAATGAAGTGTTTGTGGGTGTTTGTGATGTCCCCAACATCCCTGCAACTCACACACCACGCATAACACTATCCTCCACCACAATAACACGCAGTTACCTACACATGGCAGATGCCGCCCACACTCATCGGAGGGTCTGCCTTACAAGGGCTGCACTCGGCTAGAAATAGCCACACGAAATTATTATTATTTAAGCATTAATTTAATAGTGTCCCCTATTGTATAATGGGGAAAAGAAAGTTTAAGTTTACTGCTAAGTTGGAGATGAACTGCAATTGCTTTCAAAAAGGTAGCAAAGTCGAGGAAGCAGAGTGTTACAGCAAAAATCTTTGTTTTGAAAGTGTAAAATTCAACGGTTTTAATACGTCCTCCTTCTGTCCTGCTTTTTAAAACTCATTTGACCGCCTTTACACCCATAACCATGTGGTAACCCTAAATAAAAATGTCCTGTTTAGTCTCTGCCTGTCCCAACATTAAAGCATCAGAGTGATCGCAAATGGGACGACAATGACACCCTTCACGCTTGGCGTTCCACGCTACGAGTTCCAGCGTACTTGCTTCCAGACAAATAAATGTGTGTTCTCTTGATCCCTAGTCCTTGCTTCATATTCCTGTCGAGTACACTGGACCAGGGAGTCCTGTCCTTAGACAGCCTATACTCTTTCATTCTACCAGGATAGTAGTGTAGTAAGTGAGATTGAATAAAGGTCCAGCAAAGCTAATCCAGTGAGCGCGCAGTTGCTATCAACAGTATTCTGAAAGTCAGCTCTCGTACGAATTTGTCTTTTCATCGATCTGTTTTCAGACCAGCTTTGCTTTTAGGGAGTGAACGCTGGGTGGACTCATGATATATTTTTCATAAGTTAGAAGTGGAATAGCGAGAATGATCGCTGGTACAAACAGGTGGGAACAATGGCAGGAGGGTACTCGGAATGAGGAGATAAGGACTAAGTTAAGAATGAGCTCGATTGACGGAGCTGTGCGCATAAACCGGCTTAGGTGGTGGTGCCATGTGAAGCGAATGGATGAGGATAGGTTACTGGGAGAATAATGGACTCAATTATGGAGGGTAAGAGAAGTAGAGGGAGACCAAGATGGCGATGGTTAGACATAGATTTTAATGATTTAAAAATAATAGGTATAGAACTAAACGAGCCCACATAACTGGATACAAATAGAGGATTGTGGAGGCATTTAGTAAATTCACAGAGGCTTGCAGACTGACCGCTCTAAAGGCATAACAGGCATGGAAATTCCAAGCCAGAGAAATAAGCCGTTCTTCACCTCCAATCTTGCGTAATATAGGAACATGTTTATTCCAAGGCACTAAATTAAAGGCCTTTTCATTAGTCCACGAAATGAATATATACAAACATATTCAGTCTGCGAGGATTCTTAGACAAACTATACGAGTACGATGTTAACTATATTCCCTGTACGACTATCCCGAGAAAATTTGTCATCAAGTACGCTCGCCAGCGGTGGGTGACGGGCCCCGAGAAATCTCGGTTTTATTCACGACATTGTTATCGGTCTTCCTGTGACATCTCTTGACCATATCTTGAACTATTTCGGCCGTGCACATTCAGTAGAATATATCGTAGATGTATATCTGCCACTTTTCTTTTATTCACGGGCTCTTTTATTCTTTGATTTAGTTTCGAAACGTCGACTTTCTTTCTGCCGGTTCAGTCAATGACATGATGGAGTGCCCGCGGAATACAGTGTTAGCTGACGATATTTTAGAAGAATTATATGCCGATGATCGTTCAAATGGAAATAGTCTAATGAATTAGTGGAAACTGAATGTGAGAGTGATAGTTGAAGAGATATTCAAGCCTGTACAGGCCGTAATTTACCTAGTGTACTTATTTATTCCAGTGATTCTGACGACGACAACGATGTAAACATTAATGATGTGTTAGGAATTGACGCTGAAGATGGTTTTGTAAAAGCAGATCGACTACTACTGGGGGAATTGGAGAGTACCCATACCAACTTTAAAGATAAAATATTGACTGGTTTAATATTTATGTACATTTTTATAATCAAGTGCACCCTAGTATGCTTAGTAGAAAAATGTCCGGTCCACAGGGTATGTGACAAGCTCAAGCATCCGGTCAGCAATGTGTTAAGGCCAACAGTTTAGTATTTTTCTTTCTAAATCTGATGACACAACGGCGACAACTTCCGTAGCCTGGCACGAGACTAAACACATTGAGCTCCAGATAAGAATAGAATCAAACGGAAGGAAAGTAGCACGACTCTGCAATTTGTGAATCATACCATCCGTGTCGACGTGCACATTTACGGGCTGTTCATTGCCTTATATCTAAAGATAATTGAACAGTGGCGGTTCCAGGATAAATATTTTGGGTGGACCCAAACTTAAAGCTACTTGCATGCTTCATTTCGTATTAAATAAATTAAAAAAAAAAAGCATCTCCCTGCAGGCCATGGAGGTCCTGGGAGAGGTTGGAAGGTAAAGGCTTCCAGTATCCGTAACCTCGGCTTTTTGTGGGTATCTACCTGGTACTTCAGGGTAATGTGCACCCCTGGAAGTGGAAATCTCGTTTCTTAAATTTTTCGTCTTCCTGCCTGTCAAATTCAAAAGCAGTATGAAATTAAACATGCCATTAATGTGTTCACGAAATCAGAATATTTAACAGTTAAAGAATAAGTCGTGTCTCCCCGGCTGAATGGTCAACGTTGAGGCCTTCGGTCAGGGGGTCCCGAGTTCGATTCCCGGACGAAGTGGGGATTTTAATCGCTTGTTATTAATTCTTCTGGTTTGGGGACTGGCTGTGTTTGTCCCAACACTCTCCTCTTCATAGTCAGACACACTACACTGCCAACCATCACAGAAACACGCAATAGTGACTGCATTCCTCCACATAACGTTGGTGTCAGGAAGAGCATTCGGCCGTAAAACAGGGACAAATCCACAAGTACTACACAGTTCACACCCGCGATCTCACATGTGTGGGAAAAGCGGTAGAAGAAGAAAGAATAAGTCATGTCCTATCATACATGGAATTCTTACCTCCGTACCCTCGAGCACTGTCCACTATCATATCTCCGACCACGCCCCGGTCAAGTGAGCTATTGCGAGGGTTGATGTGCACTGGGCAGTTCCCAGGCTATAAAGTACGTGTTCCTAGTCTGTGTGTGCGCCTCCCGTTGTACGAGTTCTTTGTTCTCTTTCACCGAGCTCGATAGCTGGAGTCGCTTAAGTGCGGCCAGTATCCAGTATTCGGGAGATAGTATGTTCGAATCCCACTATCGGCAGCTCTGAAAATTGTTTTCCGTGGTTTACCATTTTGAACATCAGGCAAATGCTGGGGTTGTGCCTTAATTAAGGCCACGGCCGTTCCCTTCCCACTCCTAGCCCTTTCCTGTCGCATCGTCGCCATAAGACCTATCTGTGTCGGTGCAATGTAAAGCAACTTGTAAAAAAAAAAAAATGTTATGTTTCATTCGGGGTATCCATAATGATTCTTGATGTCTTCTAGCTCGTAACCACACATCTCGTTATATTACTCCGGTTTAGGGAGAGGGACTGATGTATTTCAAAATTGTAGTTAGCACAACGGGTTGCATAACACTAGATCGCAGGGGCTGGTGGACCACCCGGTATATATTCCACATAGGATGTCATTAACGTTCCACTTACTACTCTTGCTGTTTTCGGAGGAGCGCACTTGCTGAAGTTTTGTTTTATAGGAGTTCTTTTATTTGCAGGTCGGCATGACACTGGCGTATTTGAGCATTTTTAATACCACTGGGCTGAGCTAGGACCGAACCCACCAACTTGTACTCAGAAAAACAGCACTCTACCGTCTGAGTCAGTTAGCCCGGCCAACGCTGGATTTTCTGTGACCTTACAGGTGACAGAGAATTTCTTATACACCTCTATTACGTGACGTATCTAATCTTAGAAGTGGTCGATTTTACTGTATTTCCTGTATATTACGTCACATACCACTTGTTTTGTCTTAACAAAACTGAGTTAAGTTGATAAATCAACTTATCATTTTTCTCGGTAGTTATCAATGCTTAATTTTGGAGGATTACTGAAAGTGGACTGGTTGGCAGACGTTTCCTACTGACATTTGTCAACACAGCATTTTGCTACAGGCTCATTGACACGGCAAAATTCTCCGTATCTGATCGTTATCTTCACTTTCGAGTTAGATAACAGAAGTGAAGCGATACGTAAGTCTTAAATACGCTCTGAGCGTATGATACTATGATAACTGCTGTCTTTACCCGCTATCAAATTCCAAAGGTACTGAATACAATAGATACAATAGAACTAACGCATGCCCAAGAAGTCAGTCACCGGGCGAGTTGGCCGTGCGTGTAGAGGCGCGCGGCTGTGAGCTTGCATCCGGGAGATAGTAGGTTCGAATCCCACTATCGGCAGCCCTGAAGATGGTTTTCCGTGGTTTCCCATTTTCACACCAGGCTGTACCTTAATTAAGGCCACGGCCGCTTCCTTCCAACTCCTAGGCCTTTGCTATCCCATCGTCGCCATAAGACCTATCTGTGTCGGTGCGACGTAAAGCCCCTAGCAAAAAAAAAAGTCAGGCGTATTTTTAATAAATATATCATTATTTGCAAACAGGAAGTACAGAGATACAGGTAATTGTACATCAGAATAAGAAACCTTCATAAATATGAAAGCTTTCTGTTACTTACAAGTAGGGCCAGGACTTTTATGTAATATCAATGTACATAAAAATGTACCTAGTAAATATCGGTGAAAAATATAATTAAATAGGTAATATTAATAAAACGTGTAATAGTATTAATGCATGATATTTAGAAAGGAGTTCGTATATTCGTTATATTATAACTTATGGTTATGATATGAGACAATGACATTGTTGTAACTGAGTGTTTAAATGAGAGTGTTGGGGGCAGTAACTGCAGACAGGATAACAGGGCCTATAGCTTTTGAAACCACAATAACTGGGCAGAGATACAGGAATGACATTCTCGTACCATTTTCTTTTTACATTCTTTTTTTCACAGATCTTAGGCCGCTATTAGCCGTGGGCGACTAGTGGATTTAAGTACCGGGCGATCAGTGGCACAACTTGTGAATACTTGCTCGGTTCATACCGGGGAATAGCCAGTTGAGAGAATGGCGTCCTACGAAGAACTTCTTCTTCTTGAGCATCTATTAAAAAGGAACAACCGAAGTGTTAGGAAAGTGCAGAAACATCCTATATTTGTTTCTCGGCTGACTAGAGGATTATATTATACATTGTTTGACGATCTAAATGGGGATGACAGTAAATTTTTCAATTACCTGCGCATATCAAAGTCGTCATTTTGCGAACTGCTTGGCCACATAAAAGAAGAAATAACGGGAGTAGTATAATGCAGGGATTCGGCGGCCTCCTCCTCCTCCGGCTCTCGGGAGAGGCCTCCTCCTCCCGCGGGAAATTTGAATTTTGGCGGGAGATTTGAATTTGTAAACAAAGCCACGTGCTTTTTGACAGCTGTCATCGACAACAACGCATCGCTAACCTCAGTACTGCCATCTTGACGGGCCTAAACCTCACTAGTGCCAACTTAACCTAACTAGCATGAGGTAAACAAACCCACGTGTTTTTTGACAGCCACGTGCTTTTTGACAGACAACAACGCATCGCTAACCTCAGTACTGCTATCTTGACGGGCCTAAACCTTAGTGGTACCAACTTAACCTCACTAGCGCGAGGTAAACAAAGCCACGTGCTTTTTGACAGCCACGTGCTTTTGACAGATTTGTAAACAAAGCCACGTGCTTTTTGACAGACAACAACGCATCGCAAACCTCAGTACTGCCATCTTGACGGGAATAAACCTTAGTGGTACCAACTTAACCTCACTAGCTCGAGATAAACAAATCCACGTGCTTTTTGACAGCCACGTGCTTTTTTGATAGCTGTCATCTGCCATCTTTGAGCAAAGTGCTGCCCTCTTTAGCTACTTACCTTTGAAATGTGGTGGCGGATAATTTGAAAAAATGCTTTTCGACATGCAGCCATCTTTAATCCAGAGAGAACAGTGCTGCCCTCTATGTGGTGGCGGCAAATTCCACGTGCTCTTGTTTGAAAACATACTCACGTGCTTTTTTTGACAGCTGTCATCCGCCATCTTTAATCCAGAGAGAACAGTGCTGCCCTCTATGTGGTGGCGGCAAATTCCACGTGCTCTTGTTTGAAAACATACTCACGTGCTTTTTTGACAGCTGTCATCTGCCATCTTTAATCTATAGAGCACAGTGCTGCCCTCTTTAGCTACTTACCTTTGAAATGTGGTGGCGGCAAATTGAAAAATTCCACGTGCTCTTGTTTGAAAACATACTCACGTGCTTTTTTGACAGCTGTCATCCGCCATCTTTAATCCAGAGAGAACAGTGCTGCCCTCTATGTGGTGGCGGCAAATTCCACGTGCTCTTGTTTGAAAACATACTCACGTGCTTTTTTGACAGCTGTCATCTGCCATCTTTAATCTATAGAGCACAGTGCTGCCCTCTTTAGCTACTTACCTTTGAAATGTGGTGGCGGCAAATTGAAAAATTCCACGTGCTCTTGTTTGAAAACATACTCACGTGCTTTTTTGACAGCTGTCATCCGCCATCTTTAATCCAGAGAGAACAGTGCTGCCCTCTATGTGGTGGCGGCAAATTGAAAAATTCCACGTGGAAACAAAGCCATGTGCTTTTTTGACAGCTGTCATCTGCCATCTTTGAGAACAGTGCTGCCCTCTATGTGGTGACGGCAAATTCCACGTAGAAACATACTCACGTGCTTTTTTGACAGCTGTCATCCGCCATCTTTGAGAACAGTGCTGCCCTCTATGTGGTGACGGCAAATTCCACGTAGAAACAAAGCCATGTGCTTTTTTGTCAGCTGTCATCCGCCATCTTTAATCACCGTGCTGCCCTGTGACGGCAAATTCCACGTAGAAACAAAGCCATGTGCAGCTGTCATCCGCCATCTTTAATCACCGTGCTGCCCGGTGACGGCAAATTCCACGTGGAAACAAAGCCATGTGCTTTTTTGACAGCTGTCATCCGCCATCTTTAATCACCGTGCTACACTCTATGTGGTGGCGACAAATTCTAAATGCTTTACAAACCCATGTGCTTTTCTGACAGAGCTGTCATCCACCATCTTTAATCACCGTGCTGCCCCGGTGACGGCAAATTCCACGTGCTCTTGTTTGGAAACAAAGCTTTTAATCCAGAGAGAACAGTGCTACCCTGGTGGCGGTAAATTCCACGTGCTCTTGTTTGGAAACAAAGCTTTTAATCCAGAGAGAACAGTGCTACCCTGGTGGCGGTAAATTCTACGTGCTCTTGTTAGTTCGTGATTTAAAATCTAAGCTAGCTGTAAATCCCCGATTCTCGACAGATTCTTAATCCGAGTTGTCAGGAAAGGCAACCAAGAGCTTAGATACTACTAGTTTTGCATCAGGGAGGGCGACTAGTCTTAAAACAAATTCTTGCGATTTAAAATCTTAGTCAGGAAGGGCATCCGGCCGTAAAACAATAGTTCGTGATTTAAAATCTAAGAATTGCATCTAGCTGTAAATCCCCGATTCCCCGTGTTAGACGTTGTAAAACAGATTCTTAATCTGAGTTGTCAGGAAGGGCAACCGGTCGTAAAACTATGGTGTATGAGGTTAGATACTGCTAGTTTTGCATCAGGAAGGACAACTCAACACATTCATGTGATTTAAACACATTTTTATCCCCAAGAGAATCGAACCCGAGACTACCGGGTGAGAGGCATGCATACTGTAGGCTATAGATTTGTCCTACAGTCCTCGAAGTATCGGCACAGTCATTCTGAGCGAGTTGTGTGGAATGCATGTGTTAGCTGAAATTGTATACGTATCTTCCGGCTCGACCTTGAACGAAGACACTGATAAGCGGTTTGTAACTCGCGAAGGTCTTCTTAGCTGAGTCCCATGTAAGCTCTTAAAACACAGTACCAATTAAGGTTGTAAAATATTCTGAAATAGCCCTCCTCTGTAGTGTAGTAGTTAGCTGCTACCCTCGGGGGTCCGAGTTCGATTCCTGGCTCTGCCATAGAATGTGTAGCATTTAGCCTATGTAAGTTCCTAACGTAAACTATCATGATTGTACGGAGAGGTTAAAACACACACAGTGCCTACTCCTATCGAAAGAACCTGCACGGTACCGGCATGTAGGCTTCTCCTGGTGAAGGAGCTTGCACATGGTTTAACGCCTCCTATCAACAGCCCTTACTTAATGCTGGCTTTTTTTCGCACACCCCGCCTCACACCATACGACCGGCTGCCCTTCCTGACTAGGATTTTAAATCGCAGTATACGTGATAAATTTGTTGTAGCGGGTTTTATAACTAGATATCCCGGTACCGATACATAGCCTACTCGACTGAAGAAGCCTGCACAAGGCTTATTGCCTCCATCCGACAAATGAATCACTGTCAAGTCTTGTACTCAAAAAATCATTTTCGAAGGAGTCTGCACAAGGTTTAACGTCCCCATCAACAGCCCTTACTTATTGCTAGCTTTTTTGCACACCCCGCCTCACACCATAGTTTTATACGACCGGCTGCCCTTCCTGACTAGGATTTTAAATCGCAGTATACGCGATAAATTTGTTGTAGCGGGTTTTATAACTAGATATCCCGGTACCGATACATAGCCTACTCCTGACTAGAAGAAGCCTGCACAAGGCTTATTGCCTCCATCCGACAAATGAATCACCGTCAAGTCATGTACTCAAAAAATCATTTTCGAAGGAGTCTGCACAAGGTTTAACGTCCCCATCAACAGCCCTTACTTATTGCTAGCTTTTTTGCACACCCCGCCTCACACCATAGTTTTATACGACCGGTTGCCCTTCCTGACTAGGATTTTAAATCGATATCCCGACATAGCCTACTCCTACCGAAGAAGTCAGCTTAACACCTCCATCCAACAAATGAATCACCCTCAAACACTCTTCAATCATTCTCGCTACTTCGGAAGATAGCGGGTTCGAACTGGAAGCCGTAAATGCTAGGCGAGGGGCCTGCGCGATCGTCATTACATGATCTAGCTTTAGCTCAATACCTACAGGTAAGGAATACCGCGTATGTACCCTCGAGAAGTCGAGGATCACACGCTAACTTTCCAAGGATCGAACTCTTAAATTCTGACACCTCGGTATCAACAGGAGGTTTGAATACGTCAGCCTGCAGGTAGGAGCTCTTGTTTGCATTCGTTCCGACTGTACCGCAGTTGTCAGCTCAGCGATTATCATATCCGCTTGGTAACAAGCAGAATATTTAGCCGCAGCAGTCTGCGCGAAGTGCTCACAGTTCTCTGTATGCGTTTATTACATGCACACATCTCCCGTCTGCAGTGAATATTATTCTTCAGCCTTTATCTTAAGGTAAGGTAGAACTGTTAATTACCTTTTTTTATTTGCAAAGCAACTTCTACGCTAGACATCTACATTCATATATGTTTGTTCTTTTTTTAGGTACCGTTCGAAAGTACGCAACAATTTTATTCATCCCAGTAACAGCCTGCAGCACGTGCATTTTTTTTAAAGGTATGTTTTCGAACTTTGAGTTGTAAAGATAATTAGGTTAGATGATGTACCCTACACTACATTCATATATGTTTCTTCTTTTTTTAGGTACGACCAGAATATTATCATTCGAGTTTCAGGCTTGAACGCACGCATTTTATACATCCGAGTAACAGTTTGCAGCGCGAAGATTTTAAGGTATGTCTGACCTCTATTCGTTGAAACTTGGTTTCTTCTAAAACATCGTAACTTTAGTCTATTGATAAATAGTTGTTCTCTTTAATCCTCACGCTATAGACGAGGTGCGTACATAGCTATGTCTGCCCTCAACAGGCTGAAACTTGGTTTCTTCCGTAACTTTAAGCTAATCATAAATAGTTGTTCTCTTTAATCAACATACTATAGACGTGGTATAATTTCAAACACGTACACATAGCTATGTCTGCCCTCAACGGGCTGAAACTTGGTTTCTTCCGAACATCGTAACTTTAGTCTATTGATAAATAGTTGTTCTCTTTAATCTACATACTATAGACGAGGTGCGTACATAGCTATGTCCGTCCTCAACAGGCTTAAACTTGGTTTCTTCCGAACATCGTAACTTTAAGCTAATCATAAATAGTTGTTCTCTTTAATCCTCACGCTATAGACGTGGTATAATTTCAAACACGCACACATAGCTATGTCTGACCTCAACGGGTTGAAACTTGGTTTCTTCCGAACATCGTAACTTTAGTCTATTGACAAATAGTTATTTTCTTTAATCTGCATGTCATAGAAGAGGTTAATCTTATAATTTCAAACACGCACGCATAGCTATGTCTGACCTCAGCAGGCTGAAACTTAGTTTCTTCCGAACATCGTAACTTTAAGCTAATCATAAATAGTTGTTCTCTTTAATCAACATACTATAGACGTGGTATAATTTCAAACACGTACACATAGCTATGTCTGCCCTCAACGGGCTGAAACTTGGTTTCTTCCGAACATCGTAACTTTAGTCTATTGATAAATAGTTGTTCTCTTTAATCTACATACTATAGACGAGGTGCGTACATAGCTATGTCCGTCCTCAACAGGCTTAAACTTGGTTTCTTCCGAACATCGTAACTTTAAGCTAATCATAAATAGTTGTTCTCTTTAATCCTCACGCTATAGACGTGGTATAATTTCAAACACGCACACATAGCTATGTCTGACCTCAACGGGTTGAAACTTGGTTTCTTCCGAACATCGTAACTTTAGTCTATTGACAAATAGTTATTTTCTTTAATCTGCATGTCATAGAAGAGGTTAATCTTATAATTTCAAACACGCACGCATAGCTATGTCTGACCTCAGCAGGCTGAAACTTAGTTTCTTCCGAACATCGTAACTTTAAGCTAATCATAAATAGTTGTTCTCTTTAATCAACATACTATAGACGTGGTATAATTTCAAACACGTACACATAGCTATGTCTGCCCTCAACGGGCTGAAACTTGGTTTCTTCCGAACATCGTAACTTTAGTCTATTGATAAATAGTTGTTCTCTTTAATCTACATACTATAGACGAGGTGCGTACATAGCTATGTCCGTCCTCAACAGGCTTAAACTTGGTTTCTTCCGAACATCGTAACTTTAAGCTAATCATAAATAGTTGTTCTCTTTAATCCTCACGCTATAGACGTGGTATAATTTCAAACACGCACACATAGCTATGTCTGACCTCAACGGGTTGAAACTTGGTTTCTTCCGAACATCGTAACTTTAGTCTATTGACAAATAGTTATTTTCTTTAATCTGCATGTCATAGAAGAGGTTAATCTTATAATTTCAAACACGCACGCATAGCTATGTCTGACCTCAGCAGGCTGAAACTTAGTTTCTTCCGAACATCGTAACTTTAAGCTAATCATAAATAGTTGTTCTCTTTAATCAACATACTATAGACGTGGTATAATTTCAAACACGTACACATAGCTATGTCTGCCCTCAACGGGTTGAAACTTGGTTTCTTCCGAACATCGTAACTTTAGTCTATTGATAAATAGTTGTTCTCTTTAATCTACATACTATAGACGAGGTGCGTACATAGCTATGTCCGTCCTCAACAGGCTTAAACTTGGTTTCTTCCGAACATCGTAACTTTAGTCTATTGATAAATAGTTGTTCTCTTTAATCTACATACTATAGACGTAGTATAATTTCAAACACGCACACATAGCTATGTCTGCCCTCAACAGGTTGAAAGTTGGTTTCTTCCGAACATCGTAACTTTAAGCTAATCATAAATAGTTGTTCTCTTTAATCAACATACTATAGACGTGGTATAATTTCAAACACGCACACGTAGCTATGTCTGTCCTCAACAGGTTGAAACTTGGTTTCTTCCGAACATCGTAACTTCAGTCGTTCTCTTCAATCCTCATGCTATAGGCCTAACTCACAGCCATGTCCAACCTCTATAGGTTGAACATCGCAACTTTAGGCTAATCTCTATTGGTTGTTCTCTTTTCAGAACTTGTTGCATACGCTGTTCACCTAAACACTTTATTCGAAGAAAGCGAAGACACTATGTTCCCATGCGAGCTGTGTAAGGCAATGTTCACAAGACGTGACAACCTTGCACGCCATGTAAAAACAAAACATCATCAGCTATCTGCTTGCGACTATAACCCAACTATGTTCCCCTGCGAACAGTGTAAGGCAACGTTCGTAAGACAGGATAACCTCGCACGTCATATAAAAGCAAAACACCCTAGCATAACATCTGCTTTATGTGATGTTTGCGGGCTGTACTTCGCTAATGTAGAGCAATACCAGGCTCACTTAGCAGAGGTACATCAAATATCTACTTGCCCTCAGGTAGTAGTAGGGAAAAAGCGTGCAGCTACTGATGTAGCTGTAGAAAGTACTAGTAGTAAAAACCTAGGAAAAATGAACTTCAAACTATTCACTGCGAGCACTGTAACACTGATGTACCATCTTCGCATTTTCAGGGACACTTACGGAGTAATGCGCATAAAAATAATGCGTGTAGAAGTGGTAGTAACGCAAACATCGAGGAAATTAATACAGCATTTAAAAGTAGGATTGCTAGTTACCGAATTCGCACCAGTCAAAAGTTTCAGAGCACTTCAAACTTTTTAAATTGCGTTCAACCGGATGTACAACAGCTTCTTGCTAAATCTTTGTCCAATCATAGTTTATTTAAAGTTAATTTTGAACTTTTCGCCTTGTACATTAAAAGCACGGATGAATCCGAAATAACGGACATTAAATCATTTAATACGAAGAATTTTGTCATAAGTGAGTCGACTAATTTTGGTGATGTACTTAGGGATGTCTCTAACATTATTTCAACTAAGAGCGAGGAATTTCAGGAAAAGGAATCAGGGTGGGCTTTAGTTGAGATAATGTATCTAGAAGTTAACATCAATAAGTACAATCCCATGCGAGGTTCATCGTACATCGAGCTGCCGGCATGGATTCAGCGAAAAGAAGCTGTTGTAAACATCCAAAACAATGACGAAGCATGTTTCGCATGGGCGGTGATGTCGGCTTTAAATCCTGCGAAATCAGACGTAGCTAAGAGAACATCATCCTATCCACACTATTCAACGCAGCTAAATTTCGATAGTATAGAATTTCCTGTGCAGTTAAAGGATATTAAGCGCTTTGAGGAACTAAATAACATTAGTATCAATGTGTATGGTGTAGAGAAAAAGTCTGTAGTAGGTCCTCTGTATTATACATGTCATAAGAAGAGTACTCACGTTAATTTACTCTATATTGAAAACAGTGAGAATAGCCACTTTTGCTGGATTAAAAATCTGAGTAGACTTGTTGGCAGTCAGTTATCCAAAGAAAGGTGTAAAAAGTGGCTATGTGATGGATGCTTGCAGTATTTCAGAAATGAAGATCAGTTAACGAAGCATTCCAAGAATGACTGCAATCATGTACGTACAGAGATACCTACTACAGGCAATAATGTTTTAAAATTTACAAATTTTCACAAGCAGATGTGGGTACCGTTCGTGATTTATGCAGACTTTGAAGCCATCCTCACGCCATGCAACACATGCTCACCTAATCCTGACAACTCTTTCACTAATACTACGCACATGCATGTCCCGTATAGCTTCGCGTATTACATCAAGTGTAGTTACGATAGTACGCTTAACAAGTTAGAGCTGTATCGAGGACATGATGCTGCTAAAGTATTTTTAAAAAGACTTGAAAGTGATGCAGTTCGTCTCGGTCGTATTCTGAATAGTAATATTCCTATGAAGCCACTCACCGACATTCAGTTAAATGATCATGAACGTGCTACAAAGTGTAGCATTTGTGATGGGGGATTTTCCGAAAATGACCCTAAAGTTTTTGATCATGATCATTTAACTGGTTTCTACAGATGTGCCGCTCATTATAGCTGTAATCTTAAGTATAGAGTTCCTAAATTCATCCCTGTAATTTTTCATAACTTATCTGGTTACGACTCTCATTTCATCATTTCACAATTTGGAGCTTCGGATGAAAAAGTAGATATAATCCCTCAGAATAAAGAGCGGTACATTGCGTTTGCAAAGTCTGTAAAAGTAGATGCTGAGCATTCTATAAAACTGAGATTCCTTGACTCGTTTCGCTTTATGGCGAGTAGCCTCGATAAACTTTCTAGTCATTTACAGCCTGACCAATTTACGGAAATTCGACGCGTTTTCCCCGAAGAAGCGCAGTTTAATTTACTTCGGCGTAAGGGTGTTTTTTGTTACGAATATCTCGACTGCTTAGACCGCCTCGAAGAACGTGCCTTACCATCGAAACAATCCTTTTACAGCTCGCTGAATTCAGCAGATATTAGTGATGATGACTATTTACATGCACAACATATCTGGGAGCAGTTCCACATTCAAACGCTGGGTGATTACTCCGATTTATATTTAAAGACAGATGTACTTTTGTTAGCTGATGTTTTTGAAAATTTTCGCTGTGTTTGCATGAACACCTACAGCCTTGACCCATGTCAGTATTTTACTGCACCTGGGTTAAGTTGGGACGCGATGTTAAAATACACGCGTGTGAATTTGGAGCTGCTAACGGATATCGATATGGTGCACTTTATAAAAGCATCCATTCGAGGCGGTCTGAGTCAGTGTAGCGGCCGGTATTCGAGTGCTAATAATAAGTACATGCCGAGTTTCGATACCAGTCAGGAATCTCAGTATATCGTTTATCTGGATGCTAATAATCAGTATGGGTGGGCGATGAGTCAGCATCTACCGGTGAGTGGTTTCCGCTGGCTGACGCAGTGCGAAATTGATGCTTTACAGCTACACGCCCTAGGCGATGAAGCTGATAAAGGTTATTTCCTCGAAGTTGACTTACAGTATCCGAAAGAGTTACACACTTCTCATAATGACCTACCGTTCTGCCCTGAAAATATGAAGTCCCCGTACATTGCATCAACGACGAAAATGCTCATTGCTAATTTATGCGATAAATCTAAGTATATCATTCATTACCAAAATTTAAAACAGTGTTTGCAGCATGGTTTGAAGTTATCCAAAATTCATCGCGTACTAGAATTTAATCAGTCACCGTGGCTAAAGCCATATATCGATCTGAACAATAATTTAAGAACGAATGCGGTTAACGAGTTTGAAAAAGATTTCTACAAGCTCATGAATAATAGTGTGTTTGGTAAGACTATGGAGAATGTTGACAAACGCGTTGATGTAAAATTGATTACAAACTGGGATAATATTAAGAAAAGGTATGGTGCTAACTATTTAATAAGTAAACCAAATTTCCACAGCTGCACCATCATACACGAGAATTTAGTTATTATACAGATGAATCGTGTCAAGGTTAAGTATGACAAACCTACCTACGTCGGCTTCACAGTACTTGAATTGGCTAAAACACTCATGTATGAATTCCATTACGATTATATAATGAAGAAGTACGCGCATAATGCGCAATTGCTCTACACAGATACCGATTCGTTTATTTATCAAATCAAAACTGATGACTATTACAATGATATAAAGCCTGACTTGGGTAGGTTTGATACGAGTAACTATCCTGCAGATAATCAATATCATCTACCGCTAGTGAACAAAAAGGTTCTAGGTAAAATGAAAGATGAATGTGCTGGGAATATTATCGATTCATTTGTAGGTACTAAATCCAAGTCATATTGCATAAAACTCTTAAATGAATTACAAATAAAGAGATTGAAGGGGGTTAAAAAGAATGTCGTTCAGAATCAGCTAAGTTTTGAAAACTATAACAATTGCATTAAAAGTAATCCACCTGTTTTGCATAAGCAAATGTCTGTCATTAGAAGCAAGAAGCACCAGTTGTACACTCATTTAATTAGTAAGGTAGCCCTTAATAGCGATGATTGTAAACGGTTTGTCATTCCAAATTCTACCAGCACGCTAGCCTGGGGGCATAGTAGTATTGATAAGTACTACTTTACATAAACATTATGCTAGAGGTGTGTGTACTTACGTTACGCTGTCTTACATCACAATTCGGGGAGGAACGCTGGTACGGCAAGTCTAAACTTGTACATTCAAGAATTGCATCGAGAAGTACGCTAGGGTGAAATGATTCGAGATAAAACTTGTACATACAAGATGTAAATAAATAATGTAGAATTGGCATATTCTTTTATTTTAGGTTAGGTATCACCTTCCTCCCGCTCCTTATTTGCAGGATAGAGTTTTTGTTTATTACTCATAGAAGAAAGAAGGTGATGAGCAGTTTCGTGAGTATAGTTCGGTAAGTATCTCGAGAGCAGAATTTTTTTTGTCAAAAAAGCACATAGCTTTGTAAAGCACGTAGAATTTACCGCCGCCGGGGCAGCACTGTTCTCTCTGGATTAAAAGCTTTGTTTCCAAACAAGAGCACGTGGAATTTGCCGTCACCGGGGCAGCACGGTGATTAAAGATGGTGGATGACAGCTCTGTCAGAAAAGCACATGTGTTTGTAAAGCATTTAGAATTTGTCGCCACCACATAGAGTGTAGCACGGTGATTAAAGATGGCGGATGACAGCTGTCAAAAAAGCACATGGCTTTGTTTCCACGTGGAATTTGCCGTCACCGGGCAGCACGGTGATTAAAGATGGCGGATGACAGCTGCACATGGCTTTGTTTCTACGTGGAATTTGCCGTCACAGGGCAGCACGGTGATTAAAGATGGCGGATGACAGCTGACAAAAAAGCACATGGCTTTGTTTCTACGTGGAATTTGCCGTCACCACATAGAGGGCAGCACTGTTCTCAAAGATGGCGGATGACAGCTGTCAAAAAAGCACGTGAGTATGTTTCTACGTGGAATTTGCCGTCACCACATAGAGGGCAGCACTGTTCTCAAAGATGGCAGATGACAGCTGTCAAAAAAGCACATGGCTTTGTTTCCACGTGGAATTTTTCAATTTGCCGCCACCACATACAGGGCAGCACTGTTCTCTCTGGATTAAAGATGGCGGATGACAGCTGTCAAAAAAGCACGTGAGTATGTTTTCAAACAAGAGCACGTGGAATTTTTCAATTTGCCGCCACCACATTTCAAAGGTAAGTAGCTAAAGAGGGCAGCACTGTGCTCTATAGATTAAAGATGGCAGATGACAGCTGTCAAAAAAGCACGTGAGTATGTTTTCAAACAAGAGCACGTGGAATTTGCCGCCACCACATAGAGGGCAGCACTGTTCTCTCTGGATTAAAGATGGCGGATGACAGCTGTCAAAAAAGCACGTGAGTATGTTTTCAAACAAGAGCACGTGGAATTTTTCAATTTGCCGCCACCACATTTCAAAGGTAAGTAGCTAAAGAGGGCAGCACTGTGCTCTATAGATTAAAGATGGCAGATGACAGCTGTCAAAAAAGCACGTGAGTATGTTTTCAAACAAGAGCACGTGGAATTTGCCGCCACCACATAGAGGGCAGCACTGTTCTCTCTGGATTAAAGATGGCGGATGACAGCTGTCAAAAAAGCACGTGAGTATGTTTTCAAACAAGAGCACGTGGAATTTTTCAATTTGCCGCCACCACATTTCAAAGGTAAGTAGCTAAAGAGGGCAGCACTGTGCTCTATAGATTAAAGATGGCAGATGACAGCTGTCAAAAAAGCACGTGAGTATGTTTTCAAACAAGAGCACGTGGAATTTGCCGCCACCACATAGAGGGCAGCACTGTTCTCTCTGGATTAAAGATGGCGGATGACAGCTGTCAAAAAAAGCACGTGAGTATGTTTTCAAACAAGAGCACGTGGAATTTGCCGCCACCACATAGAGGGCAGCACTGTTCTCTCTGGATTAAAGATGGCTGCATGTCGAAAAGCATTTTTTCAAATTATCCGCCACCACATTTCAAAGGTAAGTAGCTAAAGAGGGCAGCACTTTGCTCAAAGATGGCAGATGACAGCTATCAAAAAAGCACGTGGCTGTCAAAAAGCACGTGGATTTGTTTATCTCGAGCTAGTGAGGTTAAGTTGGTACCACTAAGGTTTATTCCCGTCAAGATGGCAGTACTGAGGTTTGCGATGCGTTGTTGTCTGTCAAAAAGCACGTGGCTTTGTTTACAAATCTGTCAAAAGCACGTGGCTGTCAAAAAGCACGTGGCTTTGTTTACCTCGCGCTAGTGAGGTTAAGTTGGTACCACTAAGGTTTAGGCCCGTCAAGATAGCAGTACTGAGGTTAGCGATGCGTTGTTGTCTGTCAAAAAGCACGTGGCTGTCAAAAAACACGTGGGTTTGTTTACCTCATGCTAGTTAGGTTAAGTTGGCACTAGTGAGGTTTAGGCCCGTCAAGATGGCAGTACTGAGGTTAGCGATGCGTTGTTGTCGATGACAGCTGTCAAAAAGCACGTGGCTTTGTTTACAAATTCAAATCTCCCGCCAAAATTCAAATTTCCCGCGGGAGGAGGAGGCCTCTCCCGAGAGCCGGAGGAGGAGGAGGCCTCCGAATCCCTGCATTATACTACTAACGGGAAACGACATACGACTAAACAAGTGTTTCCCAGTTGAGCTGTAATTCACTAATAGAGCCATATAATGGATCAATGGTATTTGTAAATGTAAACGATTATTGAATTGATATGGCCATTATATACTGTATTTCCATATAAGAGTAGTAAACGTTTTATAATACTCACACACCGGGCGAGTTGGCTGTGCGGTTGGGAGCGCGGAGCTGTGAGCTTGCATCCGGAAGATAGTGGGTTGGAATCCCACAGTCGGCAGCCCTGAAGATGGTTTTCCGTGGTTTCCCATTTTCACACCAGGCAAATTCTGGGACTGTACCTTAATAAAGGCCACGGCCGCTTCCTTTCAACTCTTGACCCTTTCCTATCCCCTCGTCCCCATAAGACCTATTTGTGTCGGTGCGACGTAAAGCCTCTAGCAAAAAAAATATAATACCTCAAGTTCTTTAAAATGCTGTTCCAAGAATTCAGTGTTTTTATTTTGTCAGTGTAGGCCTAAGCTTCAGGTCTGGAATCCCAAGTGACCGGTTTTCATTCTAAGTCAAAAATGGTCTTAATTATTTATTTGACTTTCAAATTATTTTGCCATCTCCTTCATTTGCTGTTGTAGTTTATTTGATGTCTCGATCTTCAATAAATAAACTATCCCAATAAGTAAAATATTCACTCTGCCACAGCACGATACCAAACAAGGTAATGAAGAAAGATAATGGTTAGGTGGATCGCTGATTCAATTGCGTTCCATCGTCCGCATTACGTCAAGCTGGTGTGAGAACACGAACTTGAGTGACGTTTCCGTATGCGGGGGGAGATACATCCGACGACTAGTTGCGCCACTAGTCGCCCACGGCTAATAGGCTACATTTACTGCAATGCCCCGTCACGCAGTTGAGCAACTAAAAGTCGCCAGAGCAGTTGCCGGCTCAGATGACGGCCGGCAACTAGTTGCTCAGTTGCGCCACTAGTCGCCCGCGGCTAATAGGCTCCATTTGATCCAATGGTCCGTGACTCGCCGGAGCAACTAGTTGCGCCACTAGTCGCCCACGGCTAATAGCGGCCTTACGGTTTGCGATTTTTATTTATGGGGAAAATTGAAAAGTAAGGTTTATGCAACAAGCCCGCACAATCTAGATGAACTCAAAGAAAATATCACGAGAGAAATTGAGGCTATCTCGGTAGATGAACTAATGCGTATGAATGAAAATTTCCTTAGGTGAAGTCCGAAATGTGTAGATGCAGGTGGAGGACATTTTCAACATCTTCTGTGAGAAGGTGAGAAATTATTTTACTTTGATTATACGTTATTATATGTGCTATATGCGATTCACACGGGCGCTCTCCCAGCCCCAAGCTCAGCGAGTTGCCATGTGCTCGTCTGACCTTCAGCTCGCCCATCTACCCGCTGCGCTGCACCAGCCGGCCGGCCGGCCCCACGATGAATGAAAGACCCTGTACATTATAATATTCTTAAAAAAAAAAAAAAAAAACTTTAAGAGACATGATTGTATGCAGTGCTTGATATAAAGCTTTTCATTAAAAATCATGATGAAATTAAAATATGAGGTGATGGTCATTATAAACGTTTTTGTGCTGGAGGTATTTTTGTTGTAACTTTCTCGTTCCCCCTTGATGCAGTTCAAATATATCTGTACGGTGGCGTGCCAGATGCGACCGTGCCGCATGCGACCCGTGCCACTAGCGACCGCATAATTTGTAACCGTGCCGGATGCGACCGGCGTTGACAGGATGCGACCGGCGTTGACAAGCAAATTGTCATTTGATAAGTTGTGCCATCACCCAAGATAAGGTAAGCTAAACGAAGTGCAATGTAATTTCAAAAAGTCTTATAAGCAGCTACTGCCCCTGCTTTACATAACACTTCTGGGGGAAACTCGTTTTACAACACGAAATATGGTGATGCGTTTACATCTTTTCCCACCGGGCGAGTTGGCCATGCGGTTAGAGGCGCGCGGCTGTGAGCTTCCATCCGGGAGATAGTGGGTTCGAATCCCACTGTCGGCAGCCCTGAAGATGGTTTTCCGTGGTTTCGCATTTTCACATCAGGCAAATGCTGGGGCTGTACCTTAATTAAAGCCACGGCCGCTTCCTTCCCACTCCTAGCCCTTTCCTATTCCATCGTCGCCTTAAGACCTGTCTGTGTCGGTGCGACGTAATACCACTAGCAAAAAAAAAAATCCTAATTCCCTGAAATTATTTACGACTTAGGCCTACTTACTTATCGTGTCCTATTAGTGCCGGGAGTGTCCGAGGACGTGTTCGGCTTGCCTGGTGCGGGTCTTTCTACCTGACGCACATGGGAGGCCTGCGCGTCTGGATGTGAGATTAGATAATGATTTAGGGAAAGATAAAACCCAGTGTCGGCACGTAGCCTACTCCTTTCGAATTATACCAAGGGGTCTGCTCAATGCTTTACGTCCCCATCCGACGGCCGAATCACCATCAACAGCATCATATTGCCTCACTTCATTTGAACACTGCGAAGAGGTTTGGATTTGAATCCAGGCTTTTGGTACGCAATCTAGTGATTACAAATTGTATACACCAACTTTTCTACCCTGCCGGCCTGCATTATGATGGTGAATTTTTTTTTCATCCTGGCTAAGTGGCTCGATGGCTCAGACGGTTGAGATGCTGGTCTTCCGACTCCAACTTGGCAGGTTCAATACTGG